>NC_046159.1:84269751-84869751 GCF_011064425.1 Rattus rattus | reverse complement strand
ATTACATAGCAATAGTGATAAAATCTGTATGGTATTGGCACAGAAACAGGCAAGTAGATCAGTGGAGTAGAATTGAAGACCCAAAAATGAACCCACACACCTATGGTCACTTGATTTTTGACAAAGGAGCTAAAACCATCAAATGGAAAAAAGATTACATTTTCAATAAATGGTTCTGGTTCAACTGGAGGTCAGCATGTACAAGAATGCAAATCTATGTTATCACCCTGTACAAATCTTAAGTCCAAGTGGATTAAGGACCTCCACATCAAACCAGATACACTCTAACTAACAGAAGGAAAAGTGGAAAAGAGTCTCAATCACATGGGCACTGGGGAACATTTCCTGAACAAAACACCCATGGCTATGCTCTAAGATCAAGAGTCAACAAATGGGACCTCATTCAACTAAAAAGCTTCTGTAAGGTAAAGGACACTGTCATTAGGATAAAACAGCAACCAACAGATTGGGAAAAGATCTTTACCAATCCTACATCTGTTAGAGGGCTAATATCCAAAATATACAAAGAACTCAGGAGACTTCAGAGAGCCAATAACCCATTAAAAATGGGGTACAGAGCTAAACAAAGAATTCTCAGCTAAAGAATATCGAATGGCTGAGAAGGACATAAAGAAATGCTCAACATCCTTAGTCATCAGGGAAATGCAAATCTAAACAATCCTGAGATTCTATCTCATTCCAGTCAGAATGGCAAAGATAAAAACTCAGATGACAACAAATGCTGGTGAGGATGTAAAAAAGAGGAACACTCTTCCATTGTTGGTGGGATTGCAAACCGGTACAAACCCTCTGGAAATCAGTCTGGAGATTCCTCAGAAAATTGGACATTCCACTACCTGAGAACCCAGCTATACCTCTCCTGGTTATATACCCAAAAGACAGATGCTCCACTATGTTCATAGCAGCCTTATGTATAAGAGCCAGAAGCTGGCTCTTATACATAAGATGCCCTTAAACGGAGGAATGGATACAGAAAATGTGGTACATTTACACAAAGGAATACTACTCAGCTATTAAAAACAATGACCTCAGAAAATTCATGGGAAATGGATTGAACTAGAAAATATCATTGAACTAGAAAATCACTGAAAAACACGTATGATATCCGCTTATTGATAAGTGGATATTAGCCCCAAAGCTCCTATCACCCAAGATACAATACACAGACCACATGAAGAAGGAGGATGACCAAAGTGAGGATGCTTTACTCCTTCTTAAAAGGGGGAACAAAAATATTCATAGGAGGAGCTATGGAAGCAGAATTTAGAGGAGAGCCTGCCCTACATGTGCCCCATGTACATACAGTCACCAAGACTAGATAAAATTGATGAAGCTAATAAGGGCATGCTGACAGGAACCAGATATAGATGTCTCCTGAGAGAAACAACCAGAGAATGTCAAATACAGAGGTCAGTGCTAGCAGCAAACCACTAAACTGAGAACAGGACCCCTACTGGAGGAATTACAGAAAGGATTGAAAGAGCTGAAGGGGCTTGCAACCCCATGAGAACAACAATGCCAACCAACCAGAGCTCCTAGGGACTAAACCACTACCAAAAGTCTACACATGGACTGACCCTGGGCTCCTACTGCATATGTATCAGAGGATAGCCTTGTTGGACACCAATGGAAGGAGAAGCCCATGGTTCTGTCAAGGTTGGACCCCCAGTGTAGGGGAATGTCTGGGGGTTGAAATGGGGGCCAGATGGGGAAGATACACCCTTATAGAAGAAGGGGAGGGAGGATGGAATGGGGGTTGTGTCTGGGAAACTGGGAAAGGGAATAACATTTGAAATGTAAATAAAAAGTGTCCAATAAAAAAAGAATACCAAGTAGGAAGAGAAAAGAACCTCTTGATGACACATTATAGTCAAAACACTAAACATACAGAACAAAGAAAGTATAATGGAAATTACCAGAGAGAAACAGTCCATCACATATAAAGACAGGCACATCAGAATAACATCAGAGTTCTCAACAGAAATAAAGCCAGGAGGTCTTAAATGAAGTATTGCAAACAATGAAGGAAAATACTACTTCTGTTTATGTAGTAAAACATCTGTCAAAATTGAAGGAGAAGACACACTTTCCACAATAAAAAGACAATAAAAGTACTCATGATTACTGAGACAGCTGTTCAGAGATCCCAACGGAAGCCTTAGATTGAGTAGAATGACAAATCACTATTGAGCCAGCTATAATAGATTGGAAAGACAAACTTATCCAAGGAGGTACGGGAAAAAGTAAACCATGATAGAAAAGTTGTTGAACATGAAAGGAACCAGAAAACCCGAACACTAAAAAAAAAATCAACAAAATGACAAAAATTAATACACATGTTCAAGTAATAACTAAATAATATCATCTCGATTTCCCAAATTAAAATGCAAATTGAATTATAAAAAATATCAATCAATATCCAAAATTGGTCCCTTGAAGAAAGGCACTTTACCATCAAAGATGTAAAAACAAAGTGAAAAGAATATTCCAAGTTGAACTAAGAAGCAAGGAAGTATTGCTGTTCTAACATCGGAGCAATAAGGCTTCAAACTAACATTTTAAAAAGATAAATTTAGTTCCATGTTGATTAAGAAACAATACAGCAAAAAAAGACATTACAGTTCTAAATATGGAGTATCAAATATATGGGTACATTCAATTTCAAAAAACAAATACTACCTAATATAACACAGATGAACTCTAATTCAATAACAGTGGATAACTTTAATACCCTTGTATCACCAAAAGAGATGCATTTTGTCAAAAAATAAGCAAACATCTAGTTTAAATGATATCACAGACCAAACAAGTCCAATATCTATGGGATATTCCATACATTCACAGAATATACATTTTTCAACATTCCATGGAACAAAGTTGCTGATACATTATGGAAATAAAACTAAAAATCCACAGTAAGAGAAAATACACAAACTCACAGAGATTAACAATGTAGTGTTGAATGATAAAATGGGACAAGGGGAATATTTCATTTTGAACACATTGGAAAAAAAGACAGTGTATTCAACAAAGGGTGTAGACAAAATTGTGGGTCTACCTGTAGAAGAATGAGACTAGATGCCTATCTCTGATCTTGAAGAATAATAAAAATATGAACTGCAAACTGATTGAAGAACTTAATATCAGACCAGAAACACTGATGTTACCAGTGGTGTGGGTCGGGGTGGGATCTCCTGACACTGCCCTCTGTTTCCTCCCAGAACTTGAAGGTAAGACCCTTTCCTGAAGATACTACACATTTTGGTTCCTGAACTTGAAGGAATCAAGCAAGTATTGATCTGTAAGTTTCTGCTTTGAGGGTACCATCCAAAGGACTATTTGAAGTAAAGATGGTGTCCAGAGACAATAGACTCTTCAGCAGTATAGAATAAAGTTATTCCATTTACGTAAAGGTATGTGCAACTGGAATCATATTAAGCTAGTTTCCGAAAGACAAGTGTGTATTTTTTTTCTTATTTTAGGCCTATATTGATATATTAAAATTACATATAAGACATGAGTGAAAATATCTAGAGGAACAAAGGAAAGTGATGGGGGGGGAGGTGAGAAAGGTCAGAGGTGAGGAGAGAGTATGCCCAGTAACCAATACATAGTTGTGTATAAATATTCTCATGCAGCCCTTGGTCCTGCCAAGATTGGATACCAGTGCAGGGGACTGTCATGGGGGGCGTAGTAAGGGGAGAACACCCTTATGGGGGAGGGGAAAGGGATAGGGGGCTTATGGGGATAACATTTGAAATGTAAATAAAGAAATATATCCAATAAAAATATTCTCATGGAGCATACAGTGAATATACACAATGCAAAATTTTTAATTAAATTAGAAGCATATGCTCTGTTGATTTGAAGATGATTACATAAATTGTGTAAACATTCTTATAGTGCTTTTAGACCCTCAGGGGCTGCTCTGTGTGTGTGTGTGTGTGTGTGTGTGTGTGTGTGTGTGTGTGTGTGTGTGTACAGGTGTGTGTGTACAGGTGTGGGTGTACAGGTGTGAAGACACCCACTGTGTTAGGCACTCTGCTGCAGTATAAATGACACTGATGCAAGGCAGAACAAAAGCGAAAGGATTAACTGTGGACAAAGAATAGATCTACTGAGTCTATTTTGGGAATGCGGGGATTCTTGGGTCCAAAGTACACTGTGAAGATACATACACAGAGACAAGATTTAGACAATGCCTAATAGATAACACATGTTATACAAATGTTATAATTTTCCTCAACAAATACTTCTAGCCTTTTCCTTGGATCTTAGATTCATGGTTGATATTTTTAATAACAGGCAGATGAACAAAAATGAACGTGTGGATTTACTTAACATAGCCTGGGAGAGTTTAGAAACGAAGATCACAAGAAGCAGGTAGAGCTGTACTCCTCCTGCTGGACTGTAATGACGGGTGGACAGAGGTGGAGAGAGGAGACCAGAGCACACAAAAGTAGGAGCTGATGGTCACAGACTGGGAAGGCCAGAGGACTGCAGTTCTTCCCTGTGTCTTCAGAGATGAGGATATTTTTCCCTTCTGAGAAATGGAAGCAGCTCCTTGAATGGGTCTCCTGTGACCTGGCTCTGGGGAGGAGGGAGAGAAAAGTCTATAGAGCAACATCCATGCCATTTGTCAGATGGAAAAGTGTTACTTTGTGGTTGATGTCGCAAGCTGGGGTTATTCTCACCAATACTGTAACCTTCCTCCAGTAAGCAAGTTATAGGATCTCTGAAGATAAAGAATAGGTCTCGTCACGACGGTCAGACAAAACAGAATTATAGAGTACTTTAGGACGACAGCTGAAAACATTATGGGGACTTTTATACAGGGGTAGAAGATATGGTCTCAGAAAGCAAACTGACTGCTTTGGAACATATAGTTGGTAAAAGTCAAGAATTCAAAAACAGTTATCTCTCCACATTGTAGGTTTTACAGTCTATTTTCTTATTATTGCTCTTTCTGTGTTGAAAAGCCAATGTATTTTCTCTGAATTAAACCTGTATTAAGTCAATTAACCTCTGTTTAGGCATGAGCAGGATAGAGGAACTGTTGTTTGCTCCGGTACTTGTTTGCACCTGTGCCTGACCCTGTGATACAACAGAACCACAGTAAATCAGACAAAGCCCACCGCCACGTGCAGCTCACATTTGAGAGACTTACACAATGATTGAAAGATTGCCTTAGACTAAATTGCAATATTCACGAAGCGCATCACTTATGGAAACAATCTGAGGTGCAGCTCTGCCAACCCCCACCCCATTTGGAAGGTAGTAGGTTGCTTTTTCAGCAACATCTAATTGTAAAGTCGGGTTGCAGATTTGAGGCTGAGAGGTCTATGTACTGTCAATTGCTGTTCTCTATACCCTTTCCTGGATGAGAATCAGAGGAATAGAAGCAGCTCAAAGTGAGGCAGTCTAACCTGATAGAAAAGGTGTCTCTTTGGAAGACTAAAGTGTGGATGCTTCAATCCTACATAGAAGAGGAAACAAAATAATCACAAGAGGTAGACAGAGGGAGGCACCTGGGGGGGTTAAAGAAGGGGGAGAGGAAGGGGAGCAGGATACTGTATGGAAAGGGACTGGAGAGAAGTACAAAGGGCCAGGAAATTGAACAGAAGTATTTAGCAGGGGGTATGGGGAACTGGAAAATAGCCACTAAAAAGTCCCAGATGCCAAGAAAGCAAGAGGTTTCCAGGATCCAACATTGATGACTTTAGCTATAATGCCCAACAAAGAGGAGATAGAATCTATACAGACCACCTCTAGTAGATAGGCACAGCCCCCAGTTGAGGGATGGGGCCACGTACCATCTCAAAATGTTTAACCCAGAATTGTTCCTGTCCAAGGGAAAGACAGGAACAAAAAATGAGCAGAGACTGAAGGAAAGACCATGCAGAGACTGCCCCACCTAGGGATCCATATCATCTGCAAACACCAAACCCTGACACTTGCTGATGCCAAGAAGCACTTGCTAACAGGAGCCTGGTATGGCTGACCCCTGAGAGGTTCTGCCAGCATCTGACTAATACAGATGCAGCCAACCATCGTAATGAGTTGGGAGACCCCAGTAGAAGAGCTAGGGAAAGGACTGAAGGAACTGAAGGAGATTGCAAATCCATAGAAAGAAAAATATCAACTAAGCTGACCATCCAGAGCTCCCAGGTACTAAACTACCCACCAAAGATGATATATGGAGGGATCCATGGCTCTAGCTACTCTGGCATCATTGAGAGGGGAGGCCCTTGGTCCTGTGGAGGCTTGATACCCCAGTGTATGGGGATGCTTGGGCAGTGAGGCAAGAGTGTGTGAGTGGGTGGAGGAGTACCCTCAAAGAGTCAAAGGAGAGGGGGGATGGAATGGAAAGTTTGTGGAGGAGAAACCAGGAAGGGGGATATCATTTCAAATGTAATCGAATAAAATGATTAATGAAAAGAAAGAAAAGGTGTCACGCCAGCCACAAGTAGAAAGGTATGTTATCTGCAAGTGACTTTAGTCCTGACCTGACCTATCTTTCCAGTCAAATGTAGCAGGCTATGAAGATGGCTAACTGTAATAGGGATTATTCTCTATTTGAAGATGAAAGATGTGTTTGATTATGTGCTCAAAACTCCCGGGGGTGAATTTTGAGGAAAGAAATAAGATTTTGGTAGCTACTGATTGCATTTTGAGAGTTGTGAGTTTCTTCCAGGATCCAGTGACTTTTCACCCATGCAACTATCAAATGAGTTTTGCTCTTTAAAGAAAATTAATGTCAGCCTAAGTATGAATGACTCAGGCCTGTGACTCTCTCAACACCAGGCTTCATTATGCTGCTGACACCAAGCCTTGGAGAAGTAGTTTTAAGGCATTGTGAATATGCTATGAGTAAGCATGCTGGAGAAATGGTTTACTTAATGACTTGATGGCATTTTCTCCAGACTGGATTGGAATAAGTTGGGTTTTTTTAACATAATGAATAAAACATGAACCAGACTTAGAAAATTATAGAAATTGTGTGATAATGTCTTTCTTCCCCTAATTACTGTATTGAACTTAGAGTAGAGACCTGACAAGCTATCAGCCCTGATCCATACTGCCATTCTCTATGTTCCTTCCTAGTAACTATTCTACAGTAAAATATTCCCCCTCAGTCATGAAGTCTTATCAAGTAAGCTCTCAAAAAATACCTACACCTGTCCTCTGGAAAAATCCATCAAAAAGTGATATTGTGAATCATTCAGATTCAAATCATTGTCTGACTTAAAACCTATGGAAATAATGTAAGAATGTTGAATGTTGCCCATTGATCAAAGACTCTCAATGACATTTAATATTGAAGGCATATCCAATAGTAAGTCACAGAGGATTTACAGAAAATCACAATGATTAGACTTTCTTAATTAGAATGCAAATTCATTTATTGATTTATTATATCAAACAGATCTATAAGTAGCTACTGATTTTTTAACAAGCTCGTTTTCTGTGTCAATGATAGATAATAAATATTTAACAGAATCCCCTACCTCATTTATAGTTCCCATGTGCTGAGTTCAAATGAAAGGTGTTGGAGACAGCCAGTACATAGGTTTCTTTCAATCTGATTTCCAAGTTTTGGAAATTCCTATTAAACAAAACTTGTAACTAACTGCCAGGTGAGGTGAAGTATATTGTCCCTCTGTGTGTGTGTGTGTGTGTGTGTGTGTGTGTGTGTGTGTGTGTGTGTGTGTGTGTGTGTGTACATGTTAGTTCTGTAGACCTGTGAATATCCACGTGATTTCTCATTCACCTCATTGCAGAGTATGGAGGAAGCAAGTATGAGGGAGGAAAGGTGGGGACAAGGAGGAGGAGTGAGAGGAGAGAGGGGAGAAAGGGAGAGAGAGAAGAGAAGAGAAAGAGGAATAGGAACAGATAGAAAGAGACAGACAGACAGAGACTAAGTTGTAAAACAGCTCTTCCTATTGAGGTAGACATCTGGGACCCTAACTCTTTCATTTTCATTTTTTTATGTTTCCAACCCCCAAGGCTCTTTTCTCCAATGTGGAGTCAGTCAGGTTAATCGATACCAGCCCATTTATTTAGGCATTCTAATTACTGTTGACACTTCTTTGCTTCTATCATTGCCTCTCCCTATTGTTCTTGTACGTTGTCTTCTTTGATGCTTTATTGTCAAGCAGAAAGGCAAAGAGTTCTAGTGCAGAATACTGGGTTAGTCCTATTCCAGTCAAACCTGTTAGAGTTGAGACAGCTGCTATTCAACTGGAGTGCAGATGACACAAACTACAGTCACAGTACTCTTCTCATTCCCTCCCTCCCTCTCTCTCCCTCTCTTTCTCTCTCTCTCTTTCTCCCCCTCTCTGCCTCTTCTTTCCTTCCCTTTCCCTTTCCCTTCCCCTTCCCCTCCCTTCCCTCTCCCTCCTCCCTCTCATCCTAGGACCAGGTTATTATAAGCAAATAATAATTATAATAATTTATCAAAGATACAAATAAATTAACCTGGCCTGAGACTGGGATTCAAACCTGAATTTAAATTTACTGTTCATGCTTTGAGTCAGCACAAATGTACGAGACACAGTACCAACTTGGAGACAAGCTCTGACAGCAGGTACCTGATCTCTAGACTGCAGTTTCCATGATATAATCCAAAAGGTACAAATTCTGATTGTGGCATTGAAATTCATCACCTTAGGCAAAGAGAGATGCTCCTTTAATGGCAATCATCTGGTAAGATCTCAGGAATCACTCCTTAAAGTCTGGCTGAGTGCCAACTCTCCTCACACTTCCTACAATTTTGTGAATGCTTATCACTATCAAATTTTTCTCTGCCTAAAATAACCACAGGGCTTTCTGATTCCTGTAACTTAACTCTGGAGCAGGTATGGAGTAAAAAGTGTGAAAGTGATAAAGTAAAGGCCATCAAGAAAATATCAAGAGTCTCACAAATTCATGGAACTTTCCCTAAAACAGAACTCATAATGATTTATAAAACAAACCTCAACCAACACAGGGACATTGAAATAAAGCCTTGTATTTTCTCTCACCACAGTAGGATAAATTTAGAAATCAACAGCAAAAGAAACCATAGAAAATACACACAGTCATGGAAACTAACAGCATACTTGTGAATGAGTAATTCAAGAAATCAAAGGAAATTAAATTTCCTATAACTGAAGGAAAATGAAAACACAACACAACCAAAATCTGTGGTTACAGAAAAGGCAGTGCTAAGAGAGAAAGTTTATAGCTCTAAGTGCTTACATAAAACAAACAAAAACCAGAGAAAACTCAAATCCACAATTTAATGATTATACCTTATAAAGCTCTGAAAAAAACAAGACAACCCAAAATCCCCTTAAGAGAAGAAGATACATTAAGATCACAGGAAGTAATCAACAAAAGAAAAATGAACAATCCTCTAAAGAAAACAATACAAAGGACCAATGAAACAAGGAGCTAGTTCTTTGAAAAGGAAAATAAGACTGACAAACCCTTGGGTAATTTAAAGGGAAAATGAAAAAGTAACAATAAAATTAGAGATGAAATGGGAGAGATTATAAACAGTTACCAATGGATATCAGAAAATTATAAGGATATTCATAAAAAATCTATTTTCCACTAAAATGAATACATTGAAAGAAGTGTATACAATTCTAGGTGAATTAGACTTAATAAATTAAACCAAGATGGAACAAATACTATAAATAGCCCTATCAGTAACATAAATATTGAAGCAGTAATATGGAGTCCCTCAGCTATAATACCTGAGGATCTGGTAGAGTCACTTTAGAATTCTAACAGAACTTCTGAGGCAAGCTATCATCTATATTAATCAAACTTCCCCACAAAAGAGAAGAAGGAATATTTCCAGGCTTTTCTCACTGAGTCTATATTACCTTGATACTAAAACCAGATAAGGAACAGTTAAAAAAGAAAATCACACAGTGGTTTTCCAGATGAACACTGATATAAGAGTTCTCAATAAAACACTTGGAAGCTGAATTCAAGATGACATCAAATGTTCACTCACTATGATCAAGCTAGTTCTATTAAAAAGATGTACAAATGATTTGACATTAATTAATAAGTTAAGTCATCACAAAAGTAACTCAAAGATTAAAATCGCATGATGGGCTCAATAGATAATAAACATCATAGGCCATTAACAAAATCTAACATTCTTCCATAATGAGAGTTATGAAAAAGCAAAGGATGGAGAGAGCATACTCAAGATAATGAAGGCTACGCATGACAAGCAGGGAGTTAACATCATGCTAAATAAAGAAAATTCCAAACTATTCCCTCAGACGTGAGGAACGGGACCAACATGGCCACTCTTCTAATCCTATACAACACAGTGGTAGAAGTCTTAGTTAGAGCAATAAGAAGAAAAGGGAATAAAAGGGAGACAAATAACAGGGGAAGAAATGGAAGGATCTCTGTTTGCAGGTGACTGTTTTATATATAAGAAGCTGTCAACATTCCACAAAAAAACCATCTTTTAGAGTTGATGAACACTGTCTGCAAAGGGGCAGGATGCAAAATTAATTCCAAAAGTCAATAGCCATTCTGGAGCCAGAGATATGTCTCAGCGGTTAAGAGCCAATGCTGCTCTTGGAGAGGACCCTGCAGCACCCACACGATGACTCTCAACCATCTGTAACCCTAGTTCCAGGGAATCTGATGCCCTGTTCTGACCTCTGTGGGAACCAGGCATACATGTAGTACACATAATCACACGTAGGCTAAATACCCCTACATATGAAAATAAATAAAATAAATAAAATCTGATAGAAATTTTAAAATATTAAGAAACATTTGAAAAACCAGTATCTTTCATATATAGCAGTGGCAAACATACTGAACAGGAAATCAGGAAAACAATCCCGAAATTCACAATGGTCACAAAAATAAATAAATATCTGGAAACTTAATCAAAGAAATGGAAGACCTTTATAATGAAAACCATAAGAAACTAAAGGAAAATATTGAGGAAAACACTAGGAAACAGAAAGACCTCCTATGCTAATAGAGCAGAAGGTTTGCTACAGTGAAAATTGTCATCCTACCAAAGCAATCTATGGATTCAGAGCAATAACAATCAAAACTCGGGTTATTCTCCACACACTGAAAAACAATGTGAAAATTTAGATGACAGTAAAATAACCAAGAACAGCCCAAACAATCCTAAATTAAGAAACAATACTGTGGGAAATATTGACATAGCCAATCTCAAGTCATGCTAAAGAGCTATGCTAACAATAAAGTATGGCACTGGCAGAGAAGCAGACAGATAGATTAGTTGAGTAAAATTAAGGATCCCCACAATTCAGCTATTCACCATTTCAAAAAGACATACAAGAGAAAATATATCTTCACAATGATGCTGTGAAAATTGGATACCAACATATAAAAGGATGAAACTAGATCCTTTTCTCCAACTTTGAACAAGACAACTCCAAGCAGATTAAGGATCTCAATATTAGACCTTATACTTTGAAAGTGCTAGAGGGAAAAGTAGAGAAGTGTTTGAACCTATAGGAACAGACAAAGACTTTCTGTTTTCAGAATGTTTGCCTGCATGAGATCTACACAAGACTGAATCAGTAAACATTAAGTAACACTTGAGTCTGGGGCTCACAAGGCCCTGTTCTGCCTGGATCAAGGGTGTTAATGTCAATCAGGGGCTGCTGAATGAAAGTTATTGTCCTCAGTGATACAGCCATAGGCGGCGAGTGACTCTTGCTCTGGAAAGCAGCTTTACCCAGTTAATCCTAAGTTATATTCAGTATGTAATAAAACAAACAAAAAGATAGGAATGTGGGATGGGGACTTGGTAAGAAGAGAGATTGGTCAGAAGAAGGAGGATATGGATAGGTGGAGGGAAGATTAAGGATGGGGTGTAGGTAGCAGGAAGAAAAAGGGGTGTGGGGGAAGGAAGGAGGAGGAGTGAAGAATGAGTGTAGTCCTGACTAGAGTCTGTTGTTGCTTTCAAACAACATGTTAACTTTAAAAACAAGAAAGTATCGAGGTTTTTGCCAAGAAACCAAGATAGACTGGATCATGTGTCTATTTTTAAAAGAAAAGGTTTAGCTATGATGTTGGACAATATGGTTGGTTAGTATTAGTAATGATATTAGTAGTAACTTTAACCATGATCATTCCATGCTATCATTTCTGCGGAGTATTTATTTGTATGGGCACTGTATCCAATAGTTTATGTGTATACTTCATCGAATATTCATAAGCATATTATCAATCTAATGACAAAACGAGAATTAAAACACATATCTTTCATGGTTAAAAATGGTATGGAGAGTTGGACTTCTTGGGACCCCAAAGCTTCTGAATGGCTTGATTTTACCAACTCTCAAAGCTTATAAAATTTCACTAATGAAGGAAATAGTGCTTGATAATATTTAACTTCGTTTTAGTTAATTTTGTATGTGATTGCCTTGGTCCCTTCTAAAAATACTTCAGATTATTTTGGGCAGACTTGATTTACCAGTCCAGAGAAATTGCTCTGGAGGCACCAACATAATTGAATCATGAAAACACAAAATCTCCCAGATTTTGTTCATAATTTAATAGATTGTCCCCAGCATTTGCATAGTAACATAATTTTTAGAGTTTTAATTCTGAATTTGTACTGCAGAAATGTTAGCCTTGTGTATACAACTTCACTAAATTTTCTGAAGGACTTTGTACATATGTGTGTGTACGTGCACACCTATGCATATGTGTGTATGGTGTGTGTATGTGTATATGTATGCCTGTATTTGTCTGTCGTTGTGTGTGTATGTGCCTCTGTGTGTATGCCTGTGTGTCAATGCTTTTATATGTGTTTGTGCCTCTGTGGATGTGTGCCTCTGTGTGTGTGCCTCTGTATATATGTGTGTGCAAGTGTGTGTGCACTTTTTTGTATACATGCATGCCTTTGTGTATGTGTTTATTTCCTGTAAGCAGCACATTTCAAGGCTAAAATGTATCCTGAAAACTTTAATCTACAGATAAGACTTTACAAAACTTCCTTGACATCTTTCTCTTACAGTTATCTGAACTGTATGCTGGCTTTGAAAAATGAATGAGGACATAACATAGCAACCTGAGTGGACAAAATGTATGAATTGCTTCCTATTTCTGGAACACTTTCACAATTTTATAGTTGACAATTTTGCTTAGAGAAACTGAAGAGGCAATTGAAATCAACCAGAACTTCGCTGAGAGAGGAGAGAGAGAGAGAGAGAGAGAGAGAGAGAGAGAGAGAGAGAGAGAGAGAGAGAGAGAGGATCTTACTCTTCAAGATAAGAGTGTAGAGTGGTATATAAAACTAACGTGGGAAAAGAGATGTTTATCTTGAAGGTAAGAGTGTCAAGTTGAGAACATGTCTTCTAAGAAACAATCCTATGTATAAAACTCTTTTAAAGAATGACTTAACCTAGAAGTCTATTAGAAAAGGGGATCTTGGAAGCCTCAAGCCCTAATTCCTCCTGTAACTCTAAAAATGTTTCTGTCATCTTAGGTACATGTTCATCAGTTTAGGAGCACATTTGGGAATCAAAAGCTAAGCAGAGAGGGATGGTAAAGCAGAGAGGGATGGTATTCACTGGATCAACTTGGGAAGAGGGAGTCAGGGGAAACTCGGCAGCTTCTGATGATGCTACCAGGAAGCTACAAAAACAAAACAAAACAAAAACAAAAACAAAAACAAAAACAAAAACAAAAACACCTCCAGCAACTACCACCACTAACAACAACACAAAACCCATGGGTTCTAAGTTAAAGAAGTGCCTCAGGTTTCCAGATGCTCTGAATCACTGCCCTCCTGATTTTGGATTAAGTTTCTACTAACCTTGACTCCACAGCCCATGGTTTAGGCACAGCACTTTTTGGCTCTGGTCAGCATCACTTGGAAGACAACTAAAGATCCCCTACTAGATGCCACAGACTGTAATGTAGATGGAGGGGTGGAAGATGAGGACGGATGGTAATCAAAGCCTTCATCGAGACCCACTGTTTCAGGTTCGTAGCTTTCAAAATTCATTTAGTCATAGTATTGTGTGATGTCAGTGCAATTCTTTGCTTATGAATAGTCGAAACTATTTCATGTCACTATGTGTCTATGTCCTACAGTAGAGTTGCCAGGGCTAGGTGCTCAACCATGTGAAATCAACAGGAGATTAGGAGTTGCTAAGTTCATCTCTTAGACCAATACATCTTCTAGTAATGGAAGTAACCGTGCCAATTTAATAAATCATTTCATAGGATGCATTGCCCCACTACTAAGCGGTTCTGCTTTGTTAACAGTAGACACTTGAGTGAGTATTATACTACAGGTGTGAAGGTATCTACCACTGTCGTTAGCACAATCTGTTTAGTTATCAGAGTACCTGAAGCAAAGGAAAACAGGAAATCAATGAAGGAAGGGGTGGTGGTAAGAAAAAAAATATGAAAGGGAATGGGGATCAGGTGGGTGGAAGTGTAAAGAGAGCTGAGCTAATCTGGAGCAAGGATGAGTGGGAGATTCTGCCAAGCAGACGAGCTTGTCCCATCCTCCTGTGTAGTCAATGGTGACTCCAGCTAGAGCAGCCTGACAATCTTACTTGTTGCCCACAGGCATCATGCCTGGCACTAATCTAACCCTTGCCTTGAATCACGTCAGGGCATTTAGGTCAATAGCTCCATGAGAGCCACAGGCACCCGCTTACATGAAGGGCCTCTCATGTTAGTGACGTTCCTTCATTCATCAGCTGCTGCTTCTTCCTTTTAGAGGCCATGGAGTTTCACATTAGGTGTGCAGAGCAAATACAGTGTTTATCTCTGATGCTCCTTGTTCAGGAGCACAACGGGGGTCTGCGCTCTGTCTTCTGAGAGTCCAATGTACAGCACTATATATGACTGCTTTAAGGAGACCATATGGCCCCATTATTACAACAATTTTTAGAAGGCTAGAGTGTGAATTTCAAACACAGGATAACCAACAGTGATTGAGAAAAGATTGGAGCCCCTGGAAGTTCTTTATACTTATTGGGATACCCTTGGAAGTAACATTTATTTGCTAGTTCAGATGATATAACTTATCCTAGTGCAAATGTATTAAAAACAAGAGACAAAGGAATGGGAGAAAAATCGGTGCATAAAGGATCTAACCAGTTTCTGGGACACATGAAGGAGACCAAGGAGGAGTTCAGTGAGGCCCAACCAAACTGCATTTTTATGCATGCTTCTTTATTCACACAAAAGTAGAGCCAAGAGAAGAGATAACAGTTTAATCCAAGTACTGATGGCAAATTCCCAAATAAATGGCTCAATATGCCAGACTTATAAAAATGATCTAGTAGAAGATTTATCTCATCTGCTTGAAATATCCAGGAGCAACGTTTCCATGTGTATGTGCATTTGTGCAAGCATGTGTACATGTGTGTGGGGTACACCATACCTTTGTGTGTGTGTATGCTCACACATGTATGTGCATGTATGTTGGAGTTTGTGCACAGATGTTGTGTTTCATTATTTCTAAAACGAAGACTAAAGAATTATTTTAAACAGATTAGATATCAAGCCATAAGAATGGCTAGAACATCATTTAATTATACTTATTATTAGCTCTACGAATCTGTTATTTTCAGTCAGATACCTCTGTTCATCAGTGAGGAAAATATTTGGTATATTAAGTCAATAAATATTTATTTTCTGTTATGTACAGCATACTAATTAAGGGACTGTTTCATCCACACAATAAAATTCCATTCAATCAGAAAAAAAGAATGAAAAATATCTACAGGATGCTTGGAAACCACTCCAAAAATATGCAAAGATGCCCATGTGTATAATATCTTGCATTTGTGTTACTAAAATTATTTATTTGTATATATACATAATTATATGGAACACTTGATACAATACACAAGAAAGAACTATGGGGTAGAAGGGAGTTCCATCTTCCCCACTGTGCCTGCAGTCTTTCACCATGTGCATTTCTTATTTTAATTAGAAAGAAAGTATTTAAGGCATCAACATCATTTTTCTAGGGCAGAAAAATAATTTTCACGGAAAATTAAGAGTGACTTCAAAGAACCATGTAGAGATGTCATCATAATTTTTACCCAGCATTCAAACATTTTTAACCTGAAGCATATACATTTTCAAACAAAATTGGGATTGGTAAAATAACTAAACATTTAGCAACAAATGTAAGCAATCTATCAGCGTATCTATTCAACGCCCATGCCTGCCCTTTCACAACCAGTTCTATCTGCCTGAAGTCTCTCCTGCTCTCCCCAGCTCACCTCTGGACAAGGCCTCCATTCTTCTCAAAGTGGGAATTGAATAGCACACAAGTACTCTGCTATTACATACTGTAAACTGCAAATCAGCCTTTATATTCACAGTGGACTAACAGAACAGAAAACACCATATTTACCCTGCACAGATGCTGTGCACACATGTAATAATTTATTTCAATTATTTGTCCTCACATGGTTTTTCCCCTTTAGTAAGCCGTTAACTGGCCTGAGATAGATTATAACATGCATGTTTAAACCCACGCATGGTATAGTAGTGAAAACTAACCAAACTGAAGCACAGAACAGTCACAGATATTTTCAGAATGAGTCGTCTATATTAGAGTAGACACAAAATTAACCACCTTATAACCACATGAGAAAATAAACATTTGACTAGTTTACTAGAAACGTCTGTCTGTGTTAGATAGAACACTGAAGTATATCAATATAATAATTTCAATTTACCATATTTAAATTAGGAACAAAAATTAGTGCATTACATTTTGAGGGAGAAAAACTGCAGGTTGTATGTTTCAGAAAAGGTATACTAGGAGCATAAAGGAGTTTCAATGCAAAGCATGTTGCATGGAGAAGACATTCTCTGTGGTAAAACACTTGAGGGCACATGTCATACAAAGAAGATTGCTACTGTTGGACACATGCTAGGTCATAGCATGTAACATGTGTGGACACATGTGAAAGTAGAGTTTGTCACATGGAGAAGATTGCCACTCTTAGACACACACTATGACTTATGTCCTGTCTGTGATACCTAACCATAACAATGTTGATAAACTGAAGTGAAGAGCCTTAGAAGTCCTCAGCATAAAGTCTTGACTCCAGAGGGCATGCTGACAAAACATGGAATCATGTTGGTGTCTACCTACTTCCCGCAGCAGAGATGTCCACCAAAATAGATGACGAGCGGTTCTTCTTAAATGTTTAAGTATTTAATTAATTTATTTATTTACTCATTTATTTATTTATATTATTTTAAGTGCATGGGTCATTTGCTCATATGTACATCTGTGTACCATATGCATCCCTGGTTCCCTCAGAGTTCAGAAGAGGGTGTTGCATTCCCTGGAACTGGAGTTTTGAACAGTTATGAGCCACTGTATGGATTCTGGTATTCAAACTTAGGTCCTCTGCAAGAACAAGAAGTGATCTTAACTACGGAGCCATTTCTCCAGCCCTGGAAGACCTGTTCCTACATTTGACAAACCTGAATTTGATGGTATTTTCATATTGTAACAACTGGACAATGTAAGGACATAGTGTCTCTTAGCAGAGAACCAGACACTGGAACTTACCCTTTGCAGAACAGTTCCTCATTTCTTTCCATATCATTATGTGTTTACAGTATTGTGGGAAAGGAATAAAATAGAATAAGTGCTTCATAAAGTGAAACTCATCCTCTAGGTGCTGTTCTCTTGCAAAACACCATACTTCTGTTACATATGCTTCTTTAATATGGTGGTCCTGGTATCTTTGCTTAGCACCGAAATTTGAAACTTGGACATTTACTCCTAATGGAAAACTTGCTGGTGAAGTTAAAAAGACTGCTTGCTACTTTAGAAATTGCTCTTAGCACCATTGAGTTTTTAAAGATTCCTTTACCTTGAGTTGAAGCCAGTTTTGTTTATCCAACAAAGCATGGGACCTTGTTTGAACTTAAGAGTTTGGGTAACTGAAGTTTTTGACTTGTGTTATTGTGCTACATATGAGGACATGTTCCCTCTTCTGTTGCCACTGTTCCTTTTCTCTTCCTCCTCTCTTCCTCTTCCTCCTCCCACTATGTATGCTTCTATAGCCCTAAAAGTCTTTTTGCATGTTCAAACCATAATATATATAAAAGTATGAATAAGTCAGCTGAATGTACTTTCCTCATCACAGAATAATGTACCTTTATATCAAAAGCAACAGGACCTCATTCTCTTGCTCCATAGGAGTTTAATGGATGGAGTTGCCATCTACTCATGTGTTCACAGATCCTAGAAGATCTAGACACTAAATAATGAAGAATGGACATTCTGTGTAAATAGAAACCAAAGAGAAGTTTTACACATTGACACAAAAGTGCTTACTTTACTAGAAAGCAATGCTTTTAATAAGTATTTGGCTGACAGCCATAAGCCAAGGGCTATTCTTTAATGAATCAAGTCAATCATTTTAGCTTGCTCCTTGACCAAGATTGCACTTTGCCCCATCCACTATGATCTCTCTCTCTCTCTCTCTCTCTCTCTCTCTCTCTCTCTCTCTCTCTCTCTCTCTCTCTCTCTCTCTCACTGATTCGTTCTTCTCCAGCTCTTGCTTTTTACTCTCAAGTTCATACCCCTGAAAGGAAAACATATAAATCAGCCTTTGGGGCAAAAGCAAATCAGCAGCAAAGGTTAAAGAGTTTCTTCCATTACTATCTTTGTTAGTGGCAGGCCCCAGCCCTTGGCCCCAGAGACAGATATGATTGACGATAACCAAGACTTAGTTCCCCACTGAGATGGTTAAATCCACTTTGGAATAAATAGGATGAATTAGTTAAGATGCATAGGTTAAGGTAGATACAAACAAATTCTAGGGAGATTGGAGAAGAGAAGTGTAAGATCTTCCTCATCAAAATCTTGTCTTCCTTCTAGAGGTCTATGGTGATCAAGAGGCTAATGTTGTGCAATAGACAGTTTCAGCACGAGTGACAACTTTCACAATGCTTGTTAAACAAAGACAGATCAAAGAGAACCAGAGAGGGCTACTACCTAACAGTGAAGTTACTTCCCTTCCTGTTTGGCAGCAGTTTTATCTGCATTCAACCATAACACATTACTTGCTTCATAGTGGTCATATTTGATAAATAAAAATTAGAATGTATGTCTCACAAAAGATAGGATTTTTCAAGTGAAAAAGTATAAGGAGTTTATTAACACAAACTTAAGTAGACATAGAATGACTCTTTATCTGTCTTAATAGCTCCCAGCAAATTAGAGATAAATTGAAAGGGTATAGACAGAAACACTAAAGTTAGGATGCAAGCAGCAAGGTGCACAGCAGAAACACTGTAAAATGTGTTCTGCGAGTGATAATGGATGAGAAAAGAGTCAATCATTGTGTAATAAAAAGGCAGGAATACATTAAAAGCTGACTAAAAGAAGTCCAAGATCTTATATGGCCCTAAAAGTTTTCTAAAAATTAGCTAACCTCATTACTATTTACTAACACTAAGGATACCATTACGGAGCTCAATTTTAAAAAATAACAGTTAATAATTATTAGAGAGTTCGTACATGCACGCAATATTGTATTTTGATCATATCTATACTTTCCTTCCCCTAACTTCTCCCAGACTACTCTCTCCTTATTCCTTTCCTGATTTAATATTTTTTCCCTAAGTAACTTACAATGACAATTTATATTGCCCATATATACATGAGTATGGGACTGTCTATCTCAGGCCACACCCTTAAAGAAACTTACATTTTTTTTCAGCACATTATAAGTTGCAGACATGAAATTAACACTTCCAAGATTGACTTTGTTTGTAAAATTTATTAAAATGACCCTCTGTTTTTAAATAAAGTGAGATAGAAACTTTATCATTTTGCCTCAAAATTCTTTTTTCCCTTTGCTTAAATGGGGTTATATACTCATTTAAAACAAACTGCATAGGACCAAGAAAAAGCTTCTTTCGGTCTCTAACTACCCCAACTGTGATCTACTGATTGACCTCCTTAGGTGTTCCCCATAAGTCCATTCCAAGCTATACAGGCTGAAGTCAACACTTACCAGAGGACTAATAAGCAACTCTAAAAGTCTCACAACAATGTAATTTTGAAAGATGAACATATATTGACAGAACAGAGGCTACCCAATACCTTAAAGAAAATTGATGGACATCTAAGATGTGTTAAAATGGACTCATAAAGTTTTAGTTTCTAAAGAATTTATAAATTCATATAATTCCAAATTATTTCACTGTGACAGTTTTGTTAACAGAGGATAGAAGTTTTAGAATAGTTTCATCTAAATAATGTGTTCATTCCCATAAGTCTCTGTGTCTAACTCTCACTGTAAAGTCAGCTGTAACTGGAAATATACAGATCATATACTGTGTTTCTTCCTCTAAAATACTGCTAATACAAAATTAAACTCACTGCCTGAGGTGTAAATGAACACAGTACAGTCACCCTGTGGTACTTGGGTGGTTGGTCCTACAACCCATCATAGATATCCAAATCCAAAGATGTTCAATGCTATAAAATGTAGTGTAATGGAAGTAGAGAGATTGCTCAATTGCTTGCTGCACAAGGACCTGAGTTCAAGTTCCCAACACATAAATGCTGGTCATGGCAGTGTGTGTCCAAAACCCCAGCATCAGAGGTTAGAGATGGGAAGATCCTGAAGCTCATTGGCAAGTTGGTCCATCTGACAGAGTCATTGCCTTCCAACATGAGTGAGAGGAAATATCTCAAAATATAAGACTGAGTAATTAAAGAAGAGAGCCAATATCAGCCTTTGACCTCCACAGACACATGTATACACATACATACTCATAGTAGACTCCCACACACACAATAGTGTGGTATTTAATATAGCCGACACATACCCTCCAAATACTTTAAATCATCCCTAGGTTACTTACAATAGCCAATAGTCTATAAATGCTATGAAAACAGTTGTTAATATTGTATTGTTTTTGCAATGATGGCATAAAAAGATATCTGAATATGTTCAGCATATGTGATATTTTGTTAAAGTTTTCAATCCACAACTGGTCAAATTTGCAGTTACTATACTAGGTAAAGAGATGAAAGAATATATATAATTGAAAGGGCAGATGAGAGGAATGGATCAGCCTTTACTGATTCTCCAGTTCTTTCCTACAAGACAGAGATGATGACCGCCACCCTCCTAGAGGGTAGGGAAAAATAGGTGTTAGAGCCAGAAGTCAAGACAAAGAAAGAGGCCTGAGAGGTATGTGAAAGATCTAATGTTTAGTGAGTCTGTTTTTCTTAGATTTTCATTGATGAGACACAAATAACCAAAAATAAATATATAAACAAATAGATAGACAGATAGATAGATCTCATGGATTTGGGGGACCCAACCCATTACAGAAGGGAGAATGTGGCAAAGTTAGCAGTTTACAACACAGCAATCAGGAAACAGAGAAGTGGATATAGGAAGAGACAAGACATAGCACCAAAGAAACACACACTAACCTACTTCTCCAAAATCTCCCTCCCCTCCCACTGATGTCATCACATGATAATCAAGGGGTTAATGAACTTGCTAAGCCAAATTTCTTAGGATATAATTGTCACTGAGAATGTTCTCACACATACAGTCACAAACATGTTTTGTTGATCTTCTGGGCATTTCTTAATCCGGTTACACTGATATTAAGAACAAATCTGTCAAAGCCTAAAGAGAGGCAGATGGATGGTGCTCCAAACTTCTTGCCCTGACCATGAATACATCTTCCAACACATACTTCTACATACTAAGTCATTGTTCATCTGAGCTAGTAAATATATTCTAGCTAACTCTTATTCATGAACTTGTCAAATCATAAGCAACACAGGGTATTTCAAACCAGAAATGGAATTTCAAACTCTTAGCACCCTCCTACCTATGCTACCAACCACATGAAGAGCCACCACACACAGCACTAGATTTCTGTCCACCTGAGGCTTTGGGATGGCCATTCTAAGATGCCCTACGATGCTGCTCTAAACACACTGAGCACAATACTGAGGAATAATAATAAGTGGAGGTGGAACTAACAAAAAAGGCCACTGGCTTCAAGGTCCCAGAGATCATAGGGTACCTCATTGCCATCAGTGTCAAAACCGAAGGTCAAGTCCATGCCCCCTAATCTATCCGCAAAGATAGTAAAACAGCCCAATGTTCTAAGACCCGCAGAAGTTACCCTAGAATTGAAATAAGCCTTGGTGCTGAAGCTACAGAAGTCTCAGTGTCATGTCTAGGGGAGCCCCTCCTCTATTTCAATATGTTCAGTATTCATTGTAGTCATGTTACTGAAAGATAAAATCAATGTGTCTGGTCCTGTCATCTTTCGTGGACCCAAGGAAGAGGTACAGCATGACGAGTGTGCCTTTCCTAATAGCAAGTGCTCTGTCACTCTTTCATGCCCCCTCCTAATGGTTCTTGATCTCAGCCTTTCAAGGATTTTGGGGAAAGAATGTTAGAAAAAAGTGTTGAGGATCTGGTTCTTAATTCTTCCCCTCTACTGCCCTTTAGCCTAGCAACAGGGGCACATGCATGATCCTCTCAAGAGGTCATTTGTGATCTTATAATAAGACTATCTGAATCACTCGGAGTTTGAAATTACTCAAAGATGCTGTATGAAAGTGTTCTGAAATTTTGTCATAACTTATTTTACTAAATTACTCTTGTGGTTTATTGGTGCTTTTTCAAAAGAAAATGATACAAACACATATAAAAGCGGAATAAATATTTAAGCAACACTGAAAACCAGAATCTTCTTTCTGTATTCACCTCTAAAGAGAGATACTAAACACAGCTCACAGATTACCAGTGTTTGTTACTCTTGCAGAGTACTGGAGAAAGTTTGTAGCACTTTCTTGGTGGGTTCCAACCATTTACAACTCCAGTTCCAGGGAAGCCAACACCCGCTTCTGATTTCCTCAGGCACCAGGCAAGCATATGATACACATACGTATAGGCAAAGCATTCATACATATAAAAATAAACAAATCCAAAATAAAAATGTAAAGAATAGAGCAATCATTCCATTCTCTTTCTAGAGCAGGGCAAATTGTCCCAAATCTGTAGAGCGCTCCTTTCAGAATCCACAGATCCCTCCTTTCAAAGCTGAAGAGAAAATTGTGCAGACATCAGGAAGTCTGCTTGAAAAAGAAAAGAAAAAAAATGTCCATTTGGATGTTGCTAGCTCCTAACCTATGTCCTCAAAATAGCTTTGTACCATATCTGGTTTGCTCATGGTACTTCCTTAGTAACCCTGAAGAGGAGTGCATTTCTTTCTACAAAACATTTTTATTGTATTTTGTTTGTTTGTGTATGTATGTGTGAACATTCATGTGCACAAGTCTGCGGTACAGAGTGTGTATAGTCTGTGTACTCAGTTCTTTCTTACTGCTCTGTGAATTCTGGGGATGAAATTCTGATCATCACAATTAGTCAGTAGCCTATATACCCTGAGCAGTCTCCTCAGCCCAAGGGTGCATTTCTAAATTCATGATCCTCAATAATTTATAAGCCTAGAATGATATTATCAAGGCCATTTCAATTACCAGAGGAAAGAGATCCATAGGGCCTTAAAACGGATGTGTATTGCCCTCTTCTCTTAGGTAGTGAACGATATTGTACCAATAAGAGATAGTTCAAAACATTAGATGAATGTGACACAGAAATTGGAGTTCATTCTTCCTGGGACAGCTCATTTTGAGATACAATAAAAAGAAAGCAAAGTTTCACCTGGAATAAAATCTGTTTTGATGGGAAATTGATAGCTATCCTCAGGACATGTCCCAACATGAAAAACACATAAATTCTTGATGATTTTTATTTAAATCTCACCCAGTAAAGTCTGCCTTCCCCTATGAAGGAAACTTTCTCTGCTGGCAACAACTTACTCCAGCTTTTAAGAGGCTTAGTTTTAGGAAAAGTAGCACAAGGGCAATTATTGTAACAAGGTTTCAATAACACTTAAAATAGAAACAGCCATGGGGGTGAAGAGCAACTGGCTACAGCTTGGGAGTGATTCAGACAGGGCTTCAAAGTAAAAGCTGTATGAAAATTGTGTTTGTGTGTGCATGTATACACACACACACACACACACACACACACACACACACACAACACACAAATGTTCCCTCTGACAGTCTAGAGACCTTTAAGCCTCAGTCTAAGAACTCTAAATGCTTCCAGGTAAAGTACTAATTTAAAGCAGTCTGCCATGACACAGCCCCAAACCTTAACAGGACCCATGCAGTCTTGCTGTGAGGTTCAGAACACAGTTTTGACCTTACCATTTGCTCACTGTTCACCACACATGTAGCCATTGGAAACCTGGGAGACCCTCCAGGAGACTGCTAGCATAGGAAACCTAGACCAGACAGAAGCTGCATTGACTTTTAATTCATTTGGAATCTTTACGCAACAGCTAAACAAACCTATTTCGTGTTTATCATAGGTAATAAACCCAGAGAGAGCAGTCTTCATTTTCTCCTAAACTGACATGGTTATTTCAATCTCAAGCTAGAAGCAAGTTCACCTGTAGCAGGTCATAATCTATAGTAACTAGGAAGATAATTTTAAGTAATGACAAATATTTTTAAAGTACTTCTTTTATTCCTTGGGATCATCTATACACCAGGGTCTTTTTCCCAAAGGAATATGAGTAAGGATTTCCATTCAAGGAATAGGAAAGTATGGGACTCCCTAGCTCAGAATCAGAATGTAGATACTAAGATCAAAACCAACTCGAGGTCTTTTTTAAAAAAAAATTTATTATATATTTCTTTACTTACATTTCAAAGGTTATTTCCCTTCCTGGTATCCTGTCCATAGCCCCCATTCCCTCCCCTCTCCCTCTCCTATACGGGTATTCTCCCTATACATCCCCCATATTGCCCTCCCCCATATTCCCCTGCACTGGGGGTCCAACCTTGGCAAGATCAAGGACTTTCCCTTCCACTGGTGCCCCAACAAGGCTATTCTCTGCTACATATGCAGTTGGAGCCCTGGGTCAGTCCATGTATAGTTTTTCCATAATGGTTTAGTCCCTGGAAGCTCTAGTTGGTTGGCATTGTTATTTTTATGGGGTTGCAACCTTCTTCAACTCTTTCAATCCTTCCTCTAATTCCCCCCCAAGGGGGTCCTGTTCTCAAGTCAGTGGTTTGCTGCTAACATTGACCTCTGTATTAGACATGCTCTGGATGTGTCTCTCAGGAGAGATCTATATCCAGTCCCTTTCTGCATGCATTTTTTTAGCTTCATCAATCTTATCTGGTTTTGGTGGCTGTATATACATATGGGCCACATGTATATCAGGCTCTGATTGGCCATTCCTTGAGTTGCTGCTCTAAATTTTGCTTCCATATCCCCTCCTATGGATATTTTTCCCCTTTTAAAGAAGGAATGGGAGCATCTGCATTTTGGTCATCCTTCTTCTTGAGCTTCCTGTGGTCTATAGATTGCATCTTTGGTAATTTGAGCTTTTTGGCTAATATCCACTTGTCAATGAGTGCATACCAAGTGTGCTTTTCTGTGATTGAGTAACCTCACTCAGGATGATGTTTTCTAGCTCATTCCCTTTGTCTATGAATTTCATGAAGTCATTGTTTTTGGTAGCTGAGTAGTACTCCATTGTGTAGATGTACCACATTTTTTGAGTGCATTCCTCTGTTGAAGGGCATCTGGGTTCTTTCCAGCTTCTGGCTATTATAAATTAGGCTGCAATGAACATAGTGGAGCATGTGTCTTTGCTGTATGTTGGAACATATTTTGGGTATATACCCAAGAGTGGTATAGCTGGGTCCTCAGGTAGTGTAATGTCCAATTTTCTGAGGAACCTCCAGACTGATTTCCAGAGTGCTTGTACCAGTTTGCAATCCCACCAACAAGGCCTTTTTTTGAATGCAAGAAAAGCAAGCTCAGAAAAACCATAGTGAAAAGTATCTGGTGCCATTTTTTAAAGCTATGGTTGATGAGATTAAAAAAATAAATAAATAAACAACCTAAGGAGGAAGACATCAGGTAGGATAAAGCTCACATTTGTAAACATCCAGTTTTCACAGATGACCCCAAGCACACTCTGGTCATCTGACATGTCAGCTGTTATTGGCCATATCACTCCCAGGAGAATCCCTGCCCACTGAGCTCAGACCAGTGGCTAAATCAACTCCTTCTTACTTTTGGCACTGAAAAGGGTTGGGTAAAGACAACTTAGCAGTTAAGAGTTGTCTTCTGCTCTTCCAGGGGACCTGAATTCAATTCCCAGCATCCATCGGGTGGCTCACATTTATCACCAGTCCCAGGGAACCCAATGATTCTGGCAATAAGGGCACCCAAACACATGTGTACAACATCCGCACCTCACATATACACATACTAAAAAACAAAAATCTTTAAAAAGATATACTGAGGCAAAACCCACTTTTCAAATCAGCAGCTCAAGGCTCAGTTTAATCATGTTCAGATCGCTTGGGATTTTCCTCAACAGACTCTGTTTCCCCTATTTTTCTTTCCCCATTATTGCCATCCTGAAGAATTCTCTGTCATGAAGGCTAGCATAGTCATGTGTGCAATTCTGTGTTCCCATACTTGGGAACAGGACAGACATGGCCAACCACTCCGGACTCTTCCTCAAATAGACAATGTCTCAAATCTACTTCTTTCAGCCTCCACTTAGCCACCACCAACAGACGACTCCCCTGTGCTTGGTGGTGGGAGGACATGTGGTAAGTGAAGGCCCTAGGCTGGATCCTGTGCCAGGCCAGCCTCTGAAACTCTCCTCGCTTCTCTGGTACAAAACAACTCAACATGAGCCTATAGGATGTTCTGTGTCCAACAACATGAGCCTATAAAGTATTCTGTATCCATCAGCATGAGCCTACAAGATGTTCTGTTCCCATCAACATAAGTCTATTGGATATTCTGTGTTGACATTAGCCTAAGGATAATCTGTGCCCAGAAGTCACAGATTAAATATAGGCCTGAACTCAATTTTTATTCTTACAACCTGAAAGAATTTTTAAAATACTGTCTATTCCTTCAAACTTTATAAAACTGATGTTTTTGTTTTCATGTTGCATGTAGTTAAGGAGTTTCAAGGATATAAATTTCCACCATGTTTCAAATATTATTAAAGCTTCTATTTCTATATAGAATATGAAACTTAGATATCACAATGCTCTAGTATCAAATCTACAATTACCAATAAGATTTAATAATCACCATCATGCATTTAACTACTCAAATTCATGCAACATCAATAAAGAAGCTTGTTTTAAACAGTTTTACATTCATGGAAAAGCTTACAAGAAAACAGTTACTTCCCCTTGTTTTCTTTTTAGCTTTCTTTCCTTCTTGTTTTAACAGGAATTTCACATAATTCTATTCATTTTCTCTCTTATATAAATTGTGTTTTAACACTTTAAGCCTTCCTGCTTATAGATTTAGTTTATTTAATGGTTACACATTTGCAAATAACATACCACGTTGTATGGAGTGTGCTATCTCACAACCCAGTAGAGCATTCCCATTGGCCTCTGCAGCTCTGCAATGTTGCGGTCATTCTTTTCACTTATCCGTCTGTCAGGCTGGCTCAATACATTTACTGACATTCTTATTGCATTAAACAGTTATCTTTTTCATCAACTGGGAGTGAGGAAAGTATTTTATTTTGTGCTCATGCATTCCTTTTTTGAAATGTTGCCTTAGTGTCAAGTGGCATCTCTGACCTCTGTCCTTTTCTTTGAAAGGAGGGACAGTTGGTTATTAAAGCTTCAGTCTCTACCTAAAAATGCCTCTATTTAAAAATGCCTGTATTTTAATACTTTAAATATTTTTATTTATTCTCTGTTTTAGTAATGCTGAGAGTCAAACCCAAGAGACTGAATGCTAGACAGTCCACCACTGGGCAACCTATCAGTCCCATCTTTACTTTTGAAGGATTATTCCAGTGAACAAAAATTCAAAGCTGATAGTTGTGTTGACTCAGCATTTTCAAGTATCTAAACATATATCTATAAATGCAGTGTAATAAATATTTTCTTCACTGCTCTCTGAGAGAATTATGATGCAATTCTTTCCTTGTTCCTGTATAACTAAGTGTTCCATGCAACTTGTGACTGAATTTCTTTCAAGAGTTTCTATCACTGTTTCCTATCTTTGACTGTGACATGTGGGTTTTTTCCTAATTTATTCAGCTTCCTGGATGGCAGTCCCATGTTCATTATTATTATCATTTCAGAATGTCCTCAGACATTGTGACTTCAAATGCATGCTTTCTTCATTTCCTCTTCCCATTATTCCAATATCCCTGGGCATTATTTCATGATTCTAGAATGTTTTAAACTCTCTCTCTTTCCATTTTAGAAGATGTCTACTGACCTACCAGTTCTCTCCTTGAATGTGTCAGTTTTACTCTCAACAAAAAGGACATTATTTCTGCTACTGTGTTTGTTCACAGAAAGTCCTTTTGAACCATTTTAGCTACCATCTCTCTGCTTATCCTGCCCATATGTTCTTATGAGGCATCTGTGTCTTCATCTCCTACCTTGCTGATCCTATCTGATGATTTCAGTACCTGTGTTGTATATAAGGCTGGTTCTGATGGTTGCTTTCTCTTAAGGCATACTATGTCATGTCTTTAATTGAAGCAAAACACATTATAGGTAGTAAGGAATGTAGTGAGCATGGTCTGAGTATAAGGATTTACATTGATCTGACTAGAGAGCAGGTACATTTAAATTTTCATCCAGAGGTTTCAAATTTCCCCAGTGGCCTCACTTTTTCCTAGCTCTTATCTTTGGCTGTTTATGAACTGCTCAGAGAAGGTTGCCCTCCCAGCTCTCCCAGCTGTAATCCATTGCTGTGATTCACAAGCCACTGGCATGCTATCACTGCGTGTGTGGAAAGGGCAGACTTCTATCTTGTTTTAAATGAATCCCAATCTCTCCATGAGCTGGGTCTCAGAGCTGTGACCTCATTCCTCCTGATTCTTACTTTCTTCCCCAGCTGCAATGCTACAAAATTACTTCCATGACCCTGCCTCCCCAACACAAACACACACAGGCGCGCACGCGTACACACACACACACACACACACACACACACACACACACACACACATACACACACACACACGTATGCACAGAGGTGGTGATGGGAGAGTAGACAGTAAGGCTCTTGTAGGCCTGTTGGGAACAGTCTTCTTCACAGGAAAGGGTCTGTGTACTTTACAAAGATTACTCCTCTCCTACAGGAGCCTCTAGGGGATCTGTGTTCACTGTGAAAGGTTTTCCTTGTCTTACTCTATCTTGCTTTGTCATATTCGATTGTTTTACTTAGGAGGCCTACTTTGTTTTGAAGGATACAAAGGGGTGTGGGTCTGGGGAGAGGGGAGATATAGGGGGTTAGAGAGGAATGGAGAGTAGGGAAACTGGTCAGGATATATTTGTATGAGAGAAAAATCTATCTTAAATTTAGATAGAAAGAAGAAAGGAAGGAAGGAAGGAAGGAAGGAAGAAAGAAAGAAAGAAAGAAAGAAAGAAAGAAAGAAAGAAAGAAAGAAAGAAAGAAAGAAAGAGCGAGCACCTAGAGGAAATTCTGTAAGTAAAGCCAAGAAAATGAGAGGGACCATGAAGCCTAAATCTTAAGGTCTTTTGTCACCCTGGTCTGCACCTAGCAGTCAGTAAGACACCAGATTAGCCTCCTGACTGATGTAGATCCAGTGGCTTCTACCCCTTAAGGCAGAGCTAAGCAAAGACTGGTTGCCAGGTTTTGTATATTGGAATATAACCCTACAGTTTTCCTCTTTAACCTCTTAGATCTTCCCTCCTATCCATAAATATCTATTTGTTCTATGAATTTTTGACAAATTTATATCCTAAATAAATTTTATGTCTAAAAGTGTTTTGAGGTAAAGGCAGATTTTGTTACAGGTCATTTGAATGTACTGCAAAATATTAAAATTTAATAACAGATAAGCCTATGTTGCTATAAGGCTTGTGAAGATTTTAATAAAAGGCTGTACTCAGTTATGATTAAATTATCAGATGGTTATATAAAATTGGAGGTAGTTGCTAAACATGAAAACAAACTTTTAAACTATAGCACGTACTGTGTTAACCCAAACTGTCCTTGTGCGTATAATGGAGAAGAAAAGATTGTACAGCTGAAAACTAAGCAGACTGTGGCTACTGTCCTATCTTTTGTTATTACATTCACTCAAAACACTGATCCACCACCTATTAGAATTAGATCATTGGTAGGAGGAACAGAAGCAATTCACACTTGTAGAGTTAAACATGTTCTAAGGACAAGATCAAGTCTAGACACTGATAGATACATCTGAGAAAGTCTGTTCTTCCTTTACTGCCAAAAAATATGCACTAAATATACAGGTGATGATGGTAAAATGAGGTGTCCATGCTAAGAAATTTAACTTCACTCTGAGAATTGTCTCTGTCTGAGAGGCTAGCCCAGCGCTCACCAGGCTGGCCTGGAGGTCCTGGTGTGGGTTGTTCCTCTCTGACTGCACTTCTAACTAACTCTCAACACCAACTCCTCTCCTGAGTTCTAAATAATCTAGCTCACTAGGAAAGCACTTGGCATCTTTTCAAACATTCAATTTCTGAAAATTAATTCTGGCTTTTCTAGGACACCAATTTGAGTGGCTACTCCCTTCCTTCTCAATATCTTCATATAAGTTGGACTGTACACAGACATGGTGATTGATTTAGCAACCAGAAAAAAAGCTTTAAATGTCAAACTGAGCAGGCATCCTTCAACTTCCCTTCAGTAAGAAGTTTACAAAGCATAACTGCAAGTCCGGGAAAAAAAAGCAATCATCGTTCTACTCTGAGAACTGTCTCTAAGTTTTTTGAACCATTTTAAAGATGTATTTATTTTTATTATGTGTGTATGAGTCTATGTGTATGTCCGCCTGTGTGTGGAATCCAGAAGAGGGTATTGGATTCCCTGAAATTTGAGTTACAAGTCCTTGTGAGCTGGCTGATATATAGGTGTTAGGAGACAAATTTTAGTCCTCTACAAAAGCAGTGAGCACTCTTAACCACCGTTAACCACTCTTAACCACCGTTAACCACTCTTAACCAGTGTTCTGTACAGCGAAAGCAACTGTTTGCAACAAAACAAGAACAAAATTCAAACATTTAAGTTGCGGTCAGATTTGGACTTTTATTAATGTCACTTGGAAATGATTATCCCTGCACCTTTGCTTAGGTCTGTGAAGACTTAACTGTTCAGCGACTCTAGGCTCTGGGGCATAACAGTGAGCTGTTTGAACTTACTTCTCGGGGACCTAGCTCTTCATGATGAACTACACCACGAGGCAGCTTCCATAAGAGTATAAATACAGGCGTTATCCCAAGTAACTGAGAATTTATTTTCTTTGTAGGTCCTTTACCTACTTTTATTCTCCCTGATTGGCTACTGTTTGAGTTCCCTGGATGTTCAAAGACCTGACCCAGTGAAATGTGCCCACTTTATACACCTGCAGTGAAACTACTCAGTTTCTACAAAACATATAGGCCTTATTTTCAATCTCACTTATTAGCGCATATACTGAGTGCCTATTTCACTTGCTTTATTTTGGTAATTTTAATTAGCCAAGTACTCAGGCTATCTTTTTACAAGTTAAAAAAAAAGTCTCCCATTTAAAGATTTGAACCTGCCCATGGAATCGGTATAGTGTGCTACTAACACACACGCAGAACAAAAATCTAAGATCCTTAGTTCCCGCGAGGTGTTCACAGCTGAAGAGAGCTAATAAACCATTGCTGTGGCTGCTAATAGTGCCTTGTCAGAGTCTTCCTTTGCTCAGCAGTCTCTCTCTCATAGGTTTTTTCCATGGCAGAAGTCTTTATTTCTTACTTGTCTTTGACCCAAACTTAGTCTCCTCTTTCTCTTCCAAGCCATCTTATCCTCAGCCCTATGTGTGAAGGATCTAGATTGTCCCATCACTAGATGCTCAACCAACTTGTTCTGTGCCACGGGAAGGAGGTTCTATTGTCAACTCTCATCCCCCCTTTCTTTGATCTGCCACATGGAGAAACCAACTTACAGTCTTATTTCCCCACTTGTTTTGGAATCGGAAACAACTTGGAATGTTAAAATAAAATAATGGCCATAAGCTCACAAGTACTGACAGCTCACAAGCTGGCCACTGGGCTGAGTGGTTCCAACATTCCGTAAATCCTCTGAGCAAAGCCATGGATTTACAGATAGGAGACTTGAGATAAGAAAGGCTAATCATGCTCCCACAACTATACAACTAGTGAGCAGCAAAGTTAATATGCTGGTCTCTATTTGCAGTGCTCTTGTTTTTCCTACTCTTCTTAGTCAGGAGGCTGTCTGATGAGGTTGGTGCTCAGCTCCATTCATTCTTTGTATTTAGACCCAGACCCTAGTCCATGGAATGGTGCAGGGCATATTCAGGTCAGATCATTTCTTCTCAATTAAAGCCCCCGAAGTGTTCTTTCAGAGACATGGCTATGTCTCCCAAATGATTCTATGTCCTGTCAACTTGATCATGAAGAATAGCCTCCACAGAGGACCACCCACTGACTTTCCTATGAGAGATGGAAGTGAATCTCCACAATGGTAGTTATCCTCACCCTAACTGGTTCAGGTTCACTGGTTTAGGTTTGTTTGTTGTTTGTTTGTTTGTTTGTTTTAATGATGTAGCTTTTAATTCGTGTATCATTTAGTGACTATTCCTTTATTAATTACAATTTGATTTTCTGTCCTAGTCTTTTGCTTTATACACTTTGAAGTACAATAAGAACTAGGCCTCTGGCTTGCTGAGATAATACCTACCTGTTCTTTCCTCTAATATATGTCACGGTGTGGGTTAGAATCCCAGGCTTGACTCTTTGATGGAAGAGATTAAACAGACTTGAAGAATACTGTATAAACAAGTCTGGATGTGAGTTCTACATAACCTTGGACAAGTGACAATCCTCAAGCCTCAGTTACCCCATTTGTAAAAGGACAGCCACACATGTAACTTGGCTTGAGATTTCATCACACACTGGGGTGGTGTCTCTTCACAGTTTGATTTCTACCCAGCAGACTCAGTGATGATTTAGTGGAAAGAAACCTCTGCTATGGAATCTCACCCTCTAAGGAACCTCCTTTCACAAGCAGATAAAAATCTCATACGGAAGCAGCTGCAGTTGATCAGACATAAGGCAGCTTGCCTTGGCAATTCTTCCTACTTAAATGGATTAAGTTATGTATGATTTTGTGACCCTGCTGGTTTGTCACGTATGATTAATCAAATTGATATCTGTTGATGTCCATTTCATTAGATGTTTTTAGTAGACAGAGAAATAGGACTGCAGGCTGCCCCTCCCTGGTAAGCTGCTCATCTGTTAATCAAAACCAAATATTAAAACCCCACCATGAGTCAGTCTAAGACATAAGAAAATTTGGCCTTTCTTAAAAATAGTAGAACTCAGGAGGCAAATTCCAATTCTAAGGCTAAAAGTTCAAAAGCACACACTTTCCTTGTGTTTAAAATGCAGTGGGACAACAGGAAGGATACTAATTAACCATCTTAAAACAAAAATCACCAACTCCCAAGACATAACTGCCCAACTCTAGCCTGATGTCCAGATTACTGAAGGGCATCTAAAGGGCATTACCAGGACCAGATGAGCTCTTGCTCAAATGTGTCATTTTGACAGAAAGAAATTGAAGGTGAGGGAGATTTGCATGACTCAACCCTATCACTTCAGTATTACAGTAATTTACCATGTGGGGGTCATAACAGTCTCGCCAGCCTTATGCTAGTTCACTGGTGTCAGAAGGTCAGTGCCTTCTCTTCTCCTCCACCATCTACACAGTCTTCCTTAAAGGAGGAATAACTTAAGAGCACTGGGGCATGCAGCGCTGAAATGACTGGAACACTGGGCCCTAAGGAATTCACACCAGTGCCCATGTCAAAGAGCTACTGCAAGGAACTCTAGAACCTCCTTCTCTGTACTTAATATGTCCCCACCAAATATTCATGTTTTGTTCTTTGGAGCATCTGGTCAGACATGATGTAGTAGTAGGGCAAGAATCTTCTTGCTGATGTATTTCTTTCTTTTCTATCACACAATTAAGATTACTTCATCTTAGAAAAACAATACTGGGGGATAGAGAGATGGCTCAGAGGTTTAGAGCACTGTCTGCTCTTCCAGAGATCCTGAGTTCAATTCCCAGCAACTACATGGTGGCTTATAAGCATCTATAATCAGATCTGATGTCCACAGTCAAACAAGCAAAGAAGCCCATGCGTGGTCTTCATATCTTTAGAGACAAGAATTTGGGCTGAAAAAACAAACAACCTGACATCACAAGGAGTTCGCTAGAACAGGCTGTACCTGTGTCTTTACCCCACTAGTGCAAGATGAGAATGAGCTCAATCTCAGAAGTCATTTGCGAAAGAAGACATATTTTTAAGTATAAATTTAGAAACTGTTTGAAAGCATGTTAAAATATGTTCAGTCAAAGATTTACCAATGAATTCACTTCTGTGAGTGGGTGTGGACATTCCTTTCCTGAACAATATGATATTTAGTCTTCTCATTGTATGAAGATAGGGTATAGGAAGAGGCAGTTTGATGACTGGAAGATGCAGTGGACTCTCTGTAACTGGTTACGTGTGACATTTGCCTTCATCATAATGCCAGCATCTTTATGACCATAGTTTACTCTTTGACGATTCTTTTATTTAACATTCTTGACAATGACTCTCACACTAAAGAAAGAAAAAATTCAGATAAACAAAACAAGTTCAAAACTTAAATTAAAACTTTAACTCATGCATTTCCCAAGGATTTTAGAATTAATGACCAAATCAAAACTTGTACACTTTATCCCAACTATTACTGTAAAAGTCTTCAATTGTATGGAATAATTTGAGGAATAATGTTAATTCTTTGAAGGTCTAGTAGAACTCTTGGATGAATCTATTACTAGTTTGTTTTTGTTTCAGTTGTAATATTTTTAATACTACATCTTTCTTTTTTTTTTTTTTTGAATTGTAAAGAAGTGAGGTCCCATAGAACCCATACATTCCAGCCAGTTACCAATGCTGTTTGCTGACCTCTAAAACTTTACTGTAAAATCCTTTTGTTGAAGATACCATATATTTGAGTCACAGACCATGAAGAAATCAATTTCTTATCGGTTAGATTTCATAGTGCCAGAAGGTACTGTTCATACTAACAGCAGAGAAAAAAATAATCAGTTTTACCCAGTTGTGAAGCCTGAAAACTACAGTATCAACTTGGTAAGCTTACCAAGGTATGCGTACAAGAATATGGACATCATGGGAGTAAGTAATCCCTTTCTGATAATGTTTTAGGCCAGATTTCTCCACAAGATGAAATTATGCCTGGTACAGTTATTGTAAATAAGAACCTGGAGTTAGACAGGTCATAGGCCATAGGGGAGAACCTACCAACCACTATTATTACTCTGCTAAAGAGACATAGTAGTAAATGAATCGCTAATGACATCATTACATCAGAGAAGCTATTTACAGTTGAAGGGAGTTAGCACAGACCATAACAAAGAATAATATACTACAGAGTATTCAGTCCTGAAAAGGACATCTATCACACCCCTCCTCCCAAAGTACAGGGGTCATCACAGAAGAGGAGGTGGAAAGAATGTAAGAGCTGGAGGCGATGGTTAGCTACAAAATCGTGCTTTCTGGACACAGCAGGACAGCTGCACTTATGAACTCAGAGTGATGATGATACCAATGAATAAAACCTGTGCAATGTAAGCCAGACAAAATCTCAAAATGAAAAAGGGGGTAGGCAAAGTCCCTGTCATAGTTATTTTTCAGTTGCTGTGACAAAGCACCATAACCAAGGGAACTTATGGAAGAAGAGTTTATTAGGGGCTTACCGTTTCAGAGGGTGAGTCCATGACTACTATGGTGGAGAGCATGGCAAGCAGACATGGCACTAGAACAATAGCTGAGGGCTTACATTTTGCGACATAAACACCAGAGGGCGGGGGAGGGAGGGAGAGATGTGGGGGAGATTGTGTAGGGATAAATAGGAATAGCACAGGCTTTTGAAACTTCAGCGTTCATCCAGTGGCACATCTCCTCTGAGAAGGCCATGACTTGCAACCATCCCAAAACCTTTCACCAACTGGGTACTAAGCAGTCAAATATTCAGCCTATTGGAATCATTCTCATTCAAAACACTATAATCCCAGCCTAGCTGAGGATGTACTGGCTACTGATAGCTGCTAAGAGCAGGTGAGTCAGTTCTTTTTAAGGATGTAACCCCTTTGTAGGTTGACCACACCCCAGGAGGTCTCTGTACATCCAAGAGTACATGCACTACACAAATTGGACTTGATGAACGTTTTTTTAAAATATATGGGCAGGAAAGGGGAGTGGATCTGGAAGGAGTTGGGAGAAAGGAGATGAAGATATCATATAAAACTCTCAAAGAATTAAATGAAAGTAAGAATCTTTCAAAAGGACATTTATAAGGATAAAATTGAACGTCAACTTGTCAAAAGCCTGGGCTAGTGAAAAGTGGGAGCCATTTCTGTCTGTGCTCTTCTCAGCCACCATGTTACGAACTGACATGGCCAAGACTGCAGAGGACAGTTTTCTCCTTGAGTACAAGCACTGTTCTTAAGAAGCCTACCTAATCTCTTACGAAAGATCAGAATCTAAGTGTGTGAGTGGCACAGGCCAAACTGAATGGTGGGCTGTAATGTTTGCACTGGTCCTGCCTGCTGGGGACATTCACTGGCTCCCAGGCAGAACTGTAACGTTTGCTGGGACCTCACCTTATTCAATTCTGTTATGGGAGTTTCAGTTTCCTGCAATAGCCATTTCCTCCACTTTTTGTTGTTGTGGGTTTTACTTTTTTGAAATAGAGTTGCAATAGTTAAAACTGGTCCCTAATCTGCTCTGTGTGGGATGGTAACCTTGACCTTCTGGTCCTCCTGCTTCTTCCTCAACGATACCTTTATACCTGGCTCAACATGCTTGAAAAGCAATCTCAGATGACATAATATAGAATATCAAAGTGATGCCTGCCTCTCGAACTGTCTGGAGGTAACAGAATCGTAAAGAGGTAGAATGAATAGAAGGAAGCTAGATCATCGGTAACGATAAGCCCTTAAAAATATGTTAGGACTGCTCTCCCATTCTCCTAGATATATATTTCCATCTTGATATGACCTGTATCAACACAGGCCCGCAGCAACATGGCCAGCCAGCCACCCGCTAAAATATCTGAAGCTGTGAGTCCAAATAAACCTTTCTTCCTGTTAAGTTGATTAATTCAGGTATTTTGACACAGAGAAGGAAGTCTGACTGATATAGCTATTTTCTCCTTTGGACTAGGGACAAGAACAAGTGACTCAGCCTGGGAACCCTGTTGTCACTGAAAGGCTGAAATTGGCTCTCTATAAGTAATAACAAGAGAATCCTTTCTTTTTCCTCTTGATGATGCCACTCATTAAGCGAATACACCAGTGCAGTTTGCACACTGCATTGAATACACTGGATAGCTTAGCAAAGGTATGTTTTCTGCAGATTGCTTCCAGAAATGGCCTTGGTCTCTAGTTGTGAGCATGGGGCTGAGGAAGGGCAGATAGAAAATAACATTGGCAGCAAGTCATCCAGAAGCAAACAGGATGTGACACACTCTGTCATTTTTAACAAGCTGTCATTCAAAGACTAAGTGATTGGGGGAAAATATATTGGGTGTTATGTAAAGCATCATTGCAGCCGCAGAGCCCCAGTGTGTCTCTCCAGGATGCTGGATACAAACAAGCAGCCGGTTTTCTAGTCCCTAAGGCATTCTACACCTTAAGTCTATGTCAATATTTCTGGCTTAATAATGTTTCCAAGCTAACACTGAATTAAAAATGACTTTTTATCCAAATCTTTACAGGGTAGATTGTCTGGCCATCATGCTCGTGCCAAGGAATGTGAACAATTGTGACCTCCATCTCTTTTTCAGGGCTCAGTTTACCCTGATGGTCCTCTAGCTAATACCCACAGTGGACTCCTTCAAAACTTGTACAATATTCAGTCACAGTTTAGACTTTACAAACACTTGCTGCAGACAGAGGTACACCTAATGTTGTACAGCCAAAACATTCCTGGAGATTTGTCTATAAACTTATGTTTTTCCCCTTAAGTTTTTTATTGACTCTTTGTGAATTTCACATCATGCACCCCAATCTCATTTATTTTCCATTCCTTTCATATCTGCCCTCTACTCTTGCAAACCCCTCTCCAAAAGAAAACAAAAAAATAAAGAGTAAAGAAATAAATACATAAATTAACCATCTTTCTGGGGAAGCTGTAAGATCCAAGAATGTATCACACAGCATACCCTTTAGCCCAAACAGCTTTACTTGCAAAATGTTCACTGCAAAGAGTCATTGGTCTAGTTTTAGGCCTCTGGCTTCTACTACACCGTACCATCAATATTGGAGCAAGTGATGGTTTGCATATGGTTGGGCCAAGTGGTGGCACTATTATGAGGTGTGGCCTAGTTGGAGTAGGTGTGTCATTGTGGGTATGGGCTTTAATACCCTATCCCTAGCTGCCTGGAAGTCAGTATTCTGCTAGCAGCCTTCAGATGAAGATGTAGAATTCTCAGTTTCTCCTGTACCATGCCTGCCTGGATGCTGCCATGCTCCTGCCTTGATGATAATGGACTGAACCTTTGAACCTGAACCTGTAAGCCAGCCCCAATTAAATGTTGTTGACTTGGTCATGATGTCTGTTCACAGCAGTAAAACCCTAACTAAGACAGACTATGACAAAGGCTCCTCTTGCATATCTTGCTGTTGTCCTGAGTCACAGAGATCCTACAGTTTCGGTTCTGCAGTAACTTAAATAACCAGTTCAGGGTGCACTATTTACAGAATTCTTTACAATTCAGTGTTTTGACCAAGTTGCATTTTGCAATCTGAGTATCAAGTTTTGTTCATCTATCTTGTATTGAGTGTATCTGCAGAGTACCCACCATGGTACCTAGCAAATACAGACATTCAAAGGTGTTCTTTCTAGGACTTGTAAATTTTTCTAAGAATTTTTAACTATTTCAAAAGAAAAATTAATGAACATATGAGAAATCCTTGTACCAAATTAAAGTACTGGGGTTACTACCTATTTTCCCCTAATTGTATCAGCTATATCAGTATAAATGCTATAAATACTGGAGTATTCCCTTTGTTTTTCTCTCTGGGACACCTTCCAAGAAAGAAGTCATGGTCATTAGAGTCTCCTATTCACTCATTTCCCAACAGCAAGACCAGTGGGCTCAACTTTCTTATCACCTTCCTTAATTTGGTCCAACCAGCTAGCACATTGTGTCAGATATCTTTAAGAAAACACAGGGTGCTAGTTTCCATTTGAAAGTCGTGAACCATTTTGCCTAGAGAAGCAATGAATTAATTAAGTTTAAAATCATCGACAATTAATATAACCCAATGAATTCAATTATCCACAGGTATCAAATTTTATTTATATCTTATAATACTATTACTATAAATCATGTATTATAGAGAGTATATACATACATATAATTGAGTACACTGAAAATATCTGATAAAATACATAAAGCATAGTATTGAGCTATTGCTTTAAAATTAGTTAGATCTAGTTGTATAATATTTATTTCATTTGTAGTCTTAGTGTGTATGATATACACTTTATTTACTTCATTTCCATTATTCTGAGGAAAACAGCCAATAATCCCATTTGATGGATAAGAATTCCGGGCACAATGACACATGAATGAGGAGTTTGGTCAGTTCAAATGGGAAACAGGCCAACTCAATCTTTCTGTCCAGAGTTCTATCCTGGATCTTGATGAGTTTGGCTAGCACTTCTCATGTTTGCCAACTTGACACAATCCTGATATCTTTTCTAAATAACATGACTTCCTTCTACCAGTTCCACGTCTTTCTGATTCTATTACCTCAAGCAGTTTGAAGGGCAGGCAATAAAGTCTTTAACACATGTTTAGACATAAGTATTTTATAATATATGCACAGACGCCATCCAAGAATATTACCGATGACACATTCCCAATAGCATTGTCTTCACTGACACTCAGCAAATGTAGATAGAAGGAGTTATTTACAAACCAAGTTCCATCTCAGTTCACTAGCATGAAGTTCAAACCAAGAGCTCAAATGGCAAACCTCAGAGACCAGTATACAGATAGCAGTCTAGAGTAAAAATCTATAGTAAAAATCAAGAAAAAAAAATGATGGTCTACCATCTGTCTGCTTACAATGCCTACAACTTCATATGCAGATATCAGACCCTAGGTCCTTACTATATAAGACACCTTTCAACATCTTTCCTATATAAGAATACAAAATAGACACATTTTGTTCCCACTGATTTTGGAGAACTCCTCCTGGAATCAAGTCAGAGGGGCCTGGATAATGCATCAAAGTTTACTACTTCTAAAATATAGCACCCGAGTACAGATACTTTCAAAGCAAGCTCACCTCTCCTGCTAAGTGATAATTCCAGAGAGCCTTTTCTCAGAAGTAAGTCCTTAGGTGCTATTTGCACCCAAAGATTTCCAGTTCAACATATGCCAGACTGTCGATACAATACAAAATTTACAGACTACTGGAGATGGAGAGGACAGGCACATGGGCCACATTTTCCACCCACAGACAAGTGACTCATGTCTGTGCTTATTACGACCTCAGGGCCTATAGCTGAGGAGGCACACAATTGGAACTAAAACAGAGTTGACTGAATTTTCTGATGAGAAACACTAAGGAAATTCTTCTTCAGAGGAAAGAGGAAAACATGATGATTTCAGTAAGTCCTATTAGGGCAGATACCTTTGATATGAATACCAACAGCATAAGTGTTTAGACACCATTGTGCTCTCTGTGAATTAGTCTGAACCACATGATCTTACTTCCACATACCCATGGTTCACAATCTAATTCTACACTATACTTTCTGCAGTAGGATCCCACATATAAATGTGAGGGGTAGCTAGAGGAGAGAACTACATGAATAATAAAAGGAACCATGGCAACCTCAGGGACCAATATACCAACAGAACCCTGCAACGACAGCTCTGTCTTCCCTGGGACAAGAGCACAGTCTGCCTTCTCTTACCTCTTTAAAAACTGCCCTGTTCATGGTATCTTTTGCATTCTCCATTTTCCTAAAAGCAATATTTTCTAATTTTTAATAAACAGTAGTCTAGAAAATGAAAACAAAGAGAAAAAATGTTCTTTACAAAAATAACTATTAATCTTCGGCATATAAGGGTAATAAGAAAAGTATAGTAACCGTTAAGAGTTATTGACCATTGTTAAATGCTGGGCATCCCACTAGGCATTCTGTAAATATTATCTTACTCAACCCTCACAATAATGCTTGCTTTTTGAAAGGTACTAAGTGTATTTAACAGATGTTTGACAGCCAATGTCATGTGCATTAGCAGGCAATATTGCCTATAAAACATTCATTTGGTGGTCTATGTAATAGCTAGTCTTTGTCCATGTGACACAGGCTAAGGTTATCTAGAAGAAGGAACTGAGAAAATGTCTGCTTCATATGACTTGTAGACAAGTCTATGGGGACATTTTCTTGATTAATGATTGATATGGAAGGGCGAATCCCACGTGAGTGGTCTCATCCCCAGGCAGATAGTCTTGGGTTTGGTGATATGACAGCAGTGATGGGCAAGAATAAGGGCTGAGGTTGATGGTGGATCATGTCATTGCCCAATGAAGTTGACTGGATGGCATGCAGAAGCCCAGGGCTTCAGCAGATGTAGACTCAGTTCCAAAACAAGCTGTGTGCACACAGAATAACACTAGGTCTTGGCCACTATGGAGGCCTGAGATGAAGTATTGTCTACTTTCTAGATTAGACCTCCACTAAAGACCACCATGTTCCAAGATATTGCTGAGAGTCATGTGTGGATCAGTGGCCCTAATGTGGCTGCGATCCAGGTTAATATCCAAGAACCCTGTTTGTCCACCTGACAACATAAGGATATTCATAGCCTATGCTGTGGCCTGAGTCCATGTTCATATCCCTGGGCTATGATTCCCTTGGGACCCTAATGATGTGAATGGCAGACTGTGCTGCTACCTGAGACTGTAGTGAATACCAGGTCCAGACAGTTGTGGAGGGCCATGTGTGTGTAAATGACATTAATGTAGCCAGATCTGTGTTAATGGCAATGACCTAAGCCATCGCCAAAGGACCTATGGATGACCATGGTCTGTGCTGCCTGAATCCATGGTGATGTCCACAGGCAATGCTGCCACCAGGTACTACACTAATCTGAGTGGCTTGTGCTGCCACCTAATTCTACACTGATGCCCAGGTATGTGCTGCACAGAGGACCATGTCTGGGACCATGGTTGTACTGTGTCTGTGTCTCTGTTGATGTCAATGGCTGGAACTACCACCAGAGGCCACACAAATGTCTGTCTGTGCTGTGGCCAGAAACCATGTTGATGTCTGTGATCCCAACTACATCAGAGGACTTTATTCAGGTCCATAGCCCTACTATAACTGAGACCCCTGTTTGTGGTCTGTGTTGATGCCAGAAATCACGTAGAAGCCCATAATCCATGCTCTTGACATCTATAAAGAGGAAATAAGCTACTTTCATAGTAATAGCCTAATGACTGCAGAAGTACAGTTGGGAGACCTCTGTGACAACCTCTATCTCCACTCTAACCTCTCCCAAAAGAAAATAACAGCCTAGACAGTAAGCCATCAAAAAGAATTCTTTTTTTTTAATTGGATATTTTATGTATTTACATTTCAAATGTTATTCCCTTTCTCCCCTCTCCCACCCTCCCTCCACCTGCCTTCATGAAGATGCTCCCCCTCCCACCTACCCACTCCCACCTCACCACCCTAGCATTCCCCTGCACTGGGGAAATGAGCCTTCATAGGACCAAGGGCTTAAAAATTGTGATAGGATGCTAGGGTGTCCCCCTCCACAACAAATGACTTCCAACAGGGATGCAGAAGGGGAAGGACTCAGCTCCATGTAGGAAGAAGCCAGTGTTTGACGATGCCACAGTGGATATATAGATAACACAGATTGGACCATTTTGCTGGGGGAGATGGTAGATTACAGAGTGGGGGAGGACAAAGAAGAACTGTCAAGTGATGGTGATAAGGGTGATGTGAAATCCCCACAGAATCAATAAAAATTTTATATCAGAAAGTAAAAACATGGAGAGCAAGCCAGCAATCCTTGTATCTCCATTGCCTCAGCTTCAGTTTCTGCCTGCAGGTTCTTATCTTAAACGAACTCCCACCCTTATCTCCTTGAAGACTAACCACAAGCTATAAGTTAAAATGAACTCCTTCCTGCCCAAATTGATTTTAATCATGGTGGTTATTGAAACAACAGAAATTAAACTAGAAAGGAAATTGGTATAAAAGACTGGGTTGTTCCTGGGATAGATGGAACATGCTGTTTTTGGAAAGACTATAAAAGGTTTTGGGGCTTTTGGCTGGAAAGTCATAAGTACTTGGAGATCAATAAGATATTGTGTAGGAAATTGGAAGATAGGAATACTAAAAAAAAAATTGAAGGAGGCCTGGCTTATGAAATTTCAGAGGTTTTATGAGCGCCTTTTCCTGTAATATTTTGAATTATGAATCCGTGATTTCTGGTACAAATGATACCGGTAAGCTGAGCCTGAGAGGTCGTTTATAATTAAGAAGAGAGCGGCACTGGTCATGCAGTTGAGTCTTCTGGGAAGTGTGTTTTCAGGATGAGACACAAAAACTGTGGTCCAGCTATACCGCCAGCTGGCAGTTGAACTTGATAATGTGTTAAAAGTCACATACATGTTTCTAGTTCGGGGGACATGGGAGCCATAGGATCACTGGGGTCATAGAAAGAAGCTGTGGCTTGGCACCATGAGAATCCAAGAAAGACCACTGATGAATGGGCAACTTCAATTATAATGGAAACCCCAGGATTTGAAGGGGTCATAGTGAGAAGCTGAGGCTTGGCCCCCTGAGACAGGGTCAGTGTCCCTTAAGAAAGTTCAGGAGAGGCAGTCAAGGAAGTTATAGCCTAAATTGTAGAGGAGTCTCCATCATATTTAAGCGCCCAGCACTGTATCTTGGGACAACCACCAAGGACAGTAGCAGATATAGCATGATGTGCCCTGAACCAATGAGGGAAGTTGTGTGTTTGCTGTGAGGGAGAAAGCCAGAAAAGTAGATCTTCCCAGGCCATTTGAAGCCAAGAAGATCATGACTCTCAGGCTTTGGATACTGAATAATTTATGTTTTTGAAGTCAAGTAGCTTTAATTTGATCAAGATTGTGACCTGGTTCTTTCCTCTTGGAGTTAGAAAGTATTTGACTTTTTATATATTTTTTTAAGAGGAGAGGCCCTCCATCTGCCACGCAGTATTGGCAGGCAGGCAGATGATACCATGGTGAGCAAGTATGTAGCAGAGAATAGGAAGATAACGAAGCAGGAAAGATTGTGCACTGTGAAGAAAGGCCAGACAGAAGAGGCAAGGGTGGTGAGAACAGTCCTTTATGAGTAATCTGCATTCCCACCTAAGCCATGGTGATGTCGTAGACCATGATATCACAAGGAACTGCCAATTTCCAGACAACACAGGTAAGAGTGGCTCCAAAGAACCTTTCTAATCACATTCACTTCCCCTCTATCCCTTCTTTCCCATTTCCCCTGGTGAGCAGTAGACTAAAAGGGAGATTAGAATGTTTAAAAAGTCATCATTAAAAATAAAACATTTTTAAAAATTAAAGTTACACACAGCTTCCATGGCAAGATTTTTAAAATTTTTTATTTATTTTTATTTTTGTTTTGTTCTGTTTTTTGTTTTTTGTTTTTTCTGTGGGGGTAGAGGTTGCAAGGGCAGAGAGAGGATATGGAGGGATGGGAAGATGAGGTATTGGTGCATGTGATGTGAAATTCACAAAGAATCAATAAAAAGTTTAAAATTTTTTTACAAGAACCCAAAGCTAATAGACCAGATTTTGAGGAGAATTTAGACTTTCAAGTGTTGATATTTTTAAAGACTGTGGGCCTTTGAAAGTAAGAATTGTGATATCAGTGTTACTATGAGCTATTAGGCCTCAGCCAAAACTAAAAGGTTATGGTTTAAAAGTGATGTGTTGATGTACCAACTTGAAAAGGAATACTAACTGTGTTAGTATTTTGTCAACTTGACACGTGCTAAAGTCATATGGGAAGGGAAAACCTCAATTAAGAAAATCCCTCTATCAGATTGGCCTGTAGGTGATCCTTTGGAGCATTTTCTTGATTAATGATTGATGTTGGAGGGCCCAGCCCAATTTGAGTGGTGGCATCCCTAGGCAGGTGGTCTTGGGTTCTATCAGAAAGCAATCAGGAAATGCCAAGCAGAATAAGCCATTAAGCATCATTTGTCCATGACTCCTTCATCAGTTCCTGCCTCTAAATTCCTGCCTTGAGTTCTTACCCTGACTTCCATTCATGAATTATTATAAGCTATAAAAAAATGAAATGAACTTTTTCCCCCAAGTTCCTTTTGATAATGGAGTTTACCATAGCAATGGAAAGCAAACTTTTGGAAAGAGGCTGCCTATATATTGATTAATAAAATAATACTGATCTTAAAATTTGAAGTCTTATAATTTAGAAATAGGGAATATTTCTAAATTGAATCAGACTTTATGTCTCTCAAAAAAGGATTATAATGTTCTGCATTGTGAGAAAGTTAGACCCTGGAGAGACCCAGAAAATGAGAGGAGATAAACTTCTATATAAACTTCCATTTCCCCCCTTCTGCTTTACATTTCAAGGGACTAAAAGGAACAGAATTGTTATGTGTGCTGCCCAAGATCAACCAGGTCTTAAGGACAATAAGACACGCTGTTAGAAGGCCTAGGCCCCAGGTCTTCCTGGGTTCAGATGACACACGAGGACCTGATCATCACCCAAAATTGATAAAAATGGAGAAAATGTTGTCCACACACATGGAAAAGATAATCAAAGATAAAGAATCTCTTAATGTGGGATCCCCATTCTTCCTGAGTCATTCTCTTACTGACTCTTATAAACATCCAGCCAAGTTCCAATGAGACACTTAGGAAAGGGGTTCCTCTAGAGCAGCAGTTCTCATGCTGTGGGTTATAAACCCACCAAGACCATGAGAATATACAGAGATTTATATTACAGTTAATAACTAATAAAATTGCAGTTATAAAGTAGTAATGAAAATAATTTTATAGTTGGGGCTCACCACAACATCTTGAAGTATTTTAAAGGGCCATTGCATTAGGAAGGCTGAGAACCATTCTTCAAGGAAGTCATCAAATCACCCTTTTCCTGCCCTGGGGACTACTTTCAAATCTGGGTAATAAGATTAGAATTCTGAATGCATGATACCTTCCTGAAGCCCAAGAAAAATTTTAGAGCTCCAAGTACTTCTGCAAGCCACTTCAGAATCTAAAACTGTTGTTCAAGAAACAATCTATCTCAAGTAAGTAACTTTATAGCTACTTCTAAGGCAACTGCAGTGCATAGCACCTCTACCATCTACAAGGCTTTCTCCCCAGATAGGGGCTCTAGCTAATGGATCTGCTCTGCTAGTTTTGGGCCCAGGCCTCCCTAAACTTCTTGAAAGTCTGTATCCAATAGAACAGAGTATGAGTATGTAGTCAGGTCTTCAAATTAAACCCCCAAGCAACTCCCTTAGCAGCTTCTACTGGGGACACATGACTCTTCCTCTCCCTGACCTGACTAGGAGTCTCATTTAGAGAACCTCCTTATATATCCAGAGAGGTCATCACCCTTCCACCAGTAGTTGGAAGAACCCATCAGATAGGGGAGTGAGGCTGTGGATCCCTGGGAAAGGGATGAGTGGAGAGTAGTAACTTTCCATTTCTACTTTTCTGCTTGATTTTTCTCTTTCACAGTTGTTACAACACCAGAATGTGAGGCCAATGTATACCCTTATTTGTTATAAACAAACAAACAAATAAAACCTTAAACCAACTATTAGTCATTTCTGTACCTGTTCTCCAATGTGGAAGACCCTATCATCATGCAACATACACACAAAGATAGGAGACCCAATGCCTGCATCAGAGGTTGGGCACCTTAGGACTAACAGAAAAGGACAGTCCCTGACAGGGTACCTAAACCTAAATAAAAGTGCAGATGCCTTAGAATCAGCAATCACAACTCTGAGGGCTGCCTGCTGGAGGGGTCTGTGCCTCTTGTTAATAAACTTTCACTTTGTCCTGCCTCCAATCCAACAGTTTAATTTGATTAGTCAGTGGAAAATGAACCCAGTAGTTCACAAAGATAGAAGTTCTAGTCATGCCTTTTAAGTTTACTCTTATTGACATAATTGTGTCTAGACACTTGTTGACAAGTTTAATACTTGCTTTTACAATTCTTTGGAATTTCCAATAATTGGGCAGTTGCCAATAATGTTTTAGAAGATAAGGCATCTTCTAGGGAAGATTAAGAGCTTTGGGATGAAAAAGATGAGGAATAACTAATAGTTCATTGTCATTGGTTTCCTTGGAAGAGGTAAAAATGTGTCAAAGTATAATAAATACCAGCCAGCATCTATATCCTGCCTCAGCCTAAAATTGAATTATGTCAGGGACTTCTATGGTAGAATCTGGTGACATCTAACTTTGATCTGTGGGAGCTAATAAGACTGATAGGAAGTAGAATTTGTAATCTATATGAAATAATTTAGAATCTGTAGAACTAGTAAATATTAAGTTGTATAACATGACTGTGTATGCTAAATGCCACAGAAAAAGTGTTTGATGAGGGGAAGTAGTTAAAAGAGAAACACCAAAATATATGTTTATTTCACTGGTTCCATAGACAGTTGGCAGATAAAATGGCAACATAAACACAGAGATAGTTTAATATAAAACTAGTCTAACTACTTCAAGTAGAATGTTAATATCCCAATATCCACTAACTCTGACACAGAATTTGTTAGAGGAAATAAAGTCATGGAGAAAAAATAGATAGCACATCTCCTCAACTGTTGCTCTATTAAACAATGTGTCTTTCTAAGAAGTGGGGCAATAAATAAGCCTGAGATTGCTTCTTTCTTGGATGTTTATTTTTTTCAATTGTTCTTCATACAAAGTTCATTTCTTCAGTTTAGAATTTACTGCAGTTTTACCTTCCCTAAGAAATGAGCATTGTGCCTGCTCAATAAACATCATGAGAATATGTCTATCCTTGTTGACACCTAGGTTCCCTTGCTCCTCCCTGGATCTCTACTTAGTCACAACACACACACACACACACACACACACACACACACACACACACACACACACACACACACCTCCACTGTGGAGGAAGCATCCTAGCCACATAGGGATGTATACCCTCTCTTCCCACTGTGTTTTGATCTGTAAAACATAAATATAAGGAATAGAAAATCAAAGGTATTGAATTAGTGTGGAGAGTCTCTTATAACATAGAGTCTGCTGAACACTCCACAGGGTCCTCCTTATAATAATCTGGGGTAGGTTTGAGACTAGTTTTTGCGAGATGAGAACAAAAACAATAGTTATAACAAGTACAGTGCAGACTCTCAGGCTAGAGACAAGTGTCCAAACACAGGGCTGATGTTTCATGGCTAGATGATCATGAGTGAATTATTGAATCATTATGAGCTCAAGTTCTTTGTCATTAAAGTTGGGGGAAAGTCTTTGAAGGCAGTTTAAGAATGTGACATTTCATTTAGTTTGGGCATGTGGCCAGAATTCAGTAGCTTGGCTATTGGGTTTTTGTTTAGTTTTGTTTTTCCCCAGTTCACACTGGTAATTCCTTCTGCCTTTACCCCTTCTCTTTCATCTTGGTACCTTCTCTCCTCTGCTACATGAGCTGAAACTTCTTCCTAAAGATGGATTTCCAGAGCTCCCCCACTGGAAGGCTTGACCAAGGCCAATGGGAGGCATCTTCAGAAGAGTTCTGAGATGCAGAAAAGAGATGAAGAAGTAATTCAGTACTTTGTACTTCCTCTGAGGTCTGATTTGAGGAAATGAACGTCTATCTGTGACTCTAATTCCTTTCAGGAGACTCCTCTTTACAGTTTCTGCCTTCGCTGGTTTCCTGTGGTACAAACACATAACATTGTTCCTGCGCCTACAGGAGTAAGCATGGTACCATTCATGGATGAAGCCTCTGGGTGCCCCATAGTCTTGGCAACCACTTTACTCTGCCCCTGTGCTTAGTACTCCTTGCAAAGTCTTTTGAAATAACTGGATTGGCATCTGCCTATACCTGACTGATATTCAAATTCCCAAATCACACACAGGTAAAATGTGAGACACAAACAGCAATGTAACTCTTTGCCAACACTTTACAAAGCCCTCACTTGACAGTGGTAACCCAAGTGGTAGAGGTAGTTTACGATCAAGATCGCAACTGAATAACCATTGTTATTACCAAGGATAGGAGCACTGTCACATATAGCTGTCAAATTTAAAATGTGTTCCTCCGCAGATTTGTCTAAATGGAATCCTACAAGAACATCAACTACAACCCAACTTCCCTTTCTGAGAAATGTCTATCTGAATTACTCTGAGGAGAGTAAGCGAACACCACAGGACTCTTTAAAGAACTCTCTTCGAGTGTAATCGCTCACTATTTCTCAGTTTTTCTGAAACTGTACATCACCAATTCCCAAGCGCTGCAAACAGCCATTATGAGAACACCACCAGAGCTGTTTCACAAACCGTTATGTTCTACCATGTTCAGTTAGTTCTGACAGAAATTGCTTGAGTGGGTCTCAGATTTCCAATCAGTCCATGGGGCATGAATAAGCATGTAATTACTAAGTTAAAGCGTAATTAGATGGACATTTATTTGTACCCAACAAGCTTAAGGAACTGAAAACATCCGAAAGGGGTATACTATGTCTTCTTAAACTCCAAAATTCCTCTTTCCTTTAGTGTTTTCGTTTTCCCTTCTCTGCAGATTTCTGGTTTGATAGCTTTTGTTTTGGTGCACAGTCTTGCCCTTTGAAGCTTACATGCTCTTAAAGGAACATTCAGAGTAATGTGCCGTAGTGGCTCCACATGACTGTGTGGACAAATTCACTGATTTAAAGCAATTCCATAAGTGACCCCATTTTCTAGTGAGTCATTACAAATTCCCCACCTTGGAATGAAGCCATAAAACAGTAGTCTCCACAACTTCTCATCATCAAGAAACCCCAGGCTGACAATAGGTATGGAGCATGCATTCGGAGAGTCTGTCAGCTGCCATTTGCAGTAATTATGTTCTGCCCATCTTAACTCCCACTGCAGTGTCAGCTGGGTATACAGCTCCTACCCACTGAACCCTGCACTGTACACCCACAAAACTGTGACGCTCTGCTCCGGATGCAAGAATACTCCTCTGTAGAAAAAGCACTGGCCTGCAAAGACAAGTTTCCATAAGAACATGTGTAATCACATAAGCCTCTGATGAAAAAAGAAGTAACAGCCTCATGTCATTGTCATCAGGCCTCTTCATATGCACAATCTGTTCTTTTAAGAGTCACAGTATTTCCTCCTGTACTAACCATAGACTTCCCAGTTATAAACCCCTATTTAATTCTCTGGTTCTTACCTAAGACACAGTAGGCTCAATATAAACATTTCATAAATGAACAATTCAACTAATTCAATGGAGAGGTGACTCCCCTTGGGCATTCTCAGCATCACTCATTTCCCATGTGGTGAACAGCTCTCTCAATATTTGGTATAGGTGAACAGCCTATACCAAATGTTATAGGCATATTGCATACACCAGAACTACTTGGTCTACAAATAGTCTAAGAAACTGTGAGTCAAGATAACACTCTTGCTATTGGCACCAAGGCAACAAGCTTGATTTCTGGCTTGTTCTTCCCTAGTTTTACATCAGTTTTATGTTGATTTTTTATGCTTTCATTTCCCAGATCCACTATAAACATCTTCCACTGAAGGACCAATACCCAACTTACAGTAAAAGCCTGGTAATCCCAAAAAGTGTTCACTATCATCAGTGATATTTGATATACTGTGCCTCTGTCAGAGGGTACAGTTGAGATTTAAGATGCCTCTGTTAACACTGCCATGTGATTTTCACAAAAATCAGTTGAATTTGGGTAGAATTGTAAAATAAAATAATGGTCCCAAACAAAAAATATGAGAAAACCAAAAATACAGCATAGATATGCCAACAAAATTATAGACTTATTTGTATTAAAAAATAAGTCTAAGGCATAAAGTCTTGAGTCTTCCTTCTCTACAGGTGAAAACCTAGATTCACAGAGGACACACTCCTGCACAGAGTCTGATGGAGCACACACTCCTGTGCAGAGTCTGACGGAGCACATACTCCTGACTCTGCGAGAATAGAGGATGGAGAAACAAAGAGCATGTGATAAACAAGACAAGAGTGATGGAGGTTGAATGGAATCACTCCATTGCAAAGAAAATCAAAAGATAACAAAATGGTCCCTACCAGTTCTGTTTACAGAGCATCCCTTCATTGCTGACTGTGATGTCCAACAAGTCAGGATGTGTCAAAACGTACAAGTTATATCTCTATTATTGGTTATATTCTGCTCAAGTCCCTGAATTCCTATGTCAAAGCTCCATTCTCTGTATTTCAGAAAGTGAGTGTATTTAGAAAGAAGACTTTTAAAGATATGATTAACTCAATAAAAGCTGTTAGTAGGGGGAATATTTTAGCCCTATATGGCTGGAGTCCTCTCAGACAGCAGAAGTTTGAGTGTATAGAGGAATGGTTATGAAAGTAGGAACAAAAACATCCACAGACAAGGAGAGAGACTCCAGAAGGGACCAATCCTGATGCCCCTTGGACTTCTGGAATTGTCAGAAAACAGGTAGCTGTTTTCTGTGATGTGAGCTCTTTTGTTCATGGAAACTATAGACATTTAGCACACCTTAGATGCTCTACTTTGAAATGATGAAAAATTCCAAGTGAAACCCACTGGGCAGGGATCAGAATAAAGGCCAGAATCTGTAAAGTCCTACACTGATAACTCTCTTGTATTCACATGACAAAAAACAAAGTTCCTTCTTCACCTCTGGGTCCTAACAGCCTGAGCTATGATATAGAAATGTACTAAGAATAGCATAACCATTAACTACCTCATAGATCCATTTCAGCATGAAACGGTCTCATTAGATTTCTACATCAATGTAAAGTTTAGAGGTTCAAGCTACATAAACTGCTTTGTCTTCTTCCCTGTTAAGAGCAACTGGAGACAATATAAGAAGCAGTCACAATTGGATGCTTAAAGTGAGAGGAAGGCAGATGAGTCTGAAACCTGAAAAACAGCACAGAGGTCTATATCCCCCTGACCTCTTATATAAACAAGGAAAATTCCTCAAGTGGGAGCCTCTTTCTCTGCAGGTGGCACCAGGAAAGACTAAGTCAGAGCTCAACCATCAGAAGTAGCATTCTCTGCTCTTGGAGGCCTGGTATCTTCCACACTTCTATTTGGATATACCTAGCACACACATGAAGCACCTGTGACTGTTAGAGTGGCAGACCCATGAGTCAGCATGCTTGTTAGTTGATGACTTTTTGTTTTTTTTGGTCAACTTGACACAAGTTACAGTCATCGGGGGAGAAGTCTGGAGGACATTTTCAACCAATGCAATAAAACCTTTATATAAAGAAAGTGGAAAGAAAGGAATTAGAGATATCCTAGCCACTGAGTTTGTATCTTCTGAATCTCATATTGATGAAGCCTAATGATTAAAACCTACAGTGGGAAATGTAGAGCCAGGAGACATAGAACTTTGGAGGGTGATAAAAATTTTCCCAAAGTGTTATGGTGGCAGTGCCATAACTCTGTGAATTAACTGAAAAGTAACAAATTATAAACTTATGTGAATTTTACAATCTATCAGTTGATCCTCTAAAAAGCTGCTTTCAAATGAAAAGTCTTGTGCAGGGTCTTCCTTATTTCTTGACAGTAGAGTTTAAGCCCATAAAGAGCATGAAGGACAATTTACAGGAGACTCCTGCTTATCTCAAATGGTTTCTTTGTTAGCACTGTGTTTAGCCATCTCTCTGACCTGGACTCCACTCCATTCTATCCAGTCAGAGCTCTGCAGTTTTCAGGACTTCTCATTCCCCTCACCTCATTTTTCTATCTGCTCTAGAAACTTCCTGGCTACAGTTGTGGGCAAAACATCAAAGGAGGAGTTCAGTTTAACCCTATCTTCTATTCTAAGAAGTTCTTTTCAACTCTCCTGGATAAAATTGGTTATATCTTCTTGTGTACCTATAAAGCAACCAGTTCTTTTAATATCAGCAAATTCCTTAAAGATAATTACAGTTGCATCAAAATGTCCATATTGCTCAACTTTGATCTGTCTCTGACCTACTATAAAATAATTATCACCAAGAATGTATTGAAATGAACAAGGATGTAATCCATTATAGAAGAGAGGCAGAAGAAAAAAGTATAGTCTCACTGTTACACACCAAGGAACATGTTGACAACAGAAAAAAATCATTTGTGGAAAGAAAAGTTGCAATGTATAATAGAAGAATAAAGACAAGATTCACAGCCAAGCTTTTTAAATTTTTTTTATTTATTTTTACACTCCAGATTTTATCCCCTCCCAGTCCACCCTCAGAAGAGTTCTACAGGTCATCCAGACAAAAACTAAACATAGAAATCCTAAAACTAACAGATATTTTAAACCAAATGGACCTAACAGATATTTACAGATCATTTTACCCAAACACAAAAGAATACACCTTCTTTTCTGCACTTCATGGAACTTTCTCCAAAAGTGACCACACACTTGGACACAAATCAAGTCTCAACAGATATTTAAAAAATGAAAATAACATCCTGTATCAAACTACCATGAATCCATGGTGGATATCAAGCTAGATATCAACAATAGAATCAACAGAAGCTTACAAACTCATGTTAATTGAGCAATTCTCTGCTGAATGAAAACTGGGTCAAGATGGAAATAAAGAAAAAAATTAAAGACTTTCCACAATTCAACTCAATGGATACCTAACATACTGAAATTTATGGGACACAATTAAAGCAATAATAAGAGGCAATTTCAAAGAACTAAGTGGTAGTATGGAGAGATCTCATACTAGGAACAAAACAGCATGCGTGGAAGCTGTAGAGTAAAAAGAGGAATAGATGGCAAGAAATAATCCAATTTAGGGATAAAAAGCAATAAAATAGAAACAGTTGGTTTGAGAAAGTCAACAAGATAGACAAACCCTACATTTTAGTTAGTTTAGAGAAGACCCCTGATGAACTAGAAGTAGTTATTAAAAGTCTCACAACAACAACAACAACAACAATAACAACAAAGCCCAGGGCAAAAGAGTATTAACACACAATTCTACCAGAGATTCAAAGAAACAATAACAACCATACGTCTTCTCAATTATTCCACAAAATAGAAACAGAAGAAATATTAGCCAAATCATTTTGAGAAGTCAGTTACCCTAATATCTAAAGTACATAGATTCAAAAGTATATAGATTTCTTATTAACAAAGATGCAGATGCAAAGAATTTTAATAAAATAAAGGCATGCCAAATCCAAGAACACATCAAAGATCATCCACCATGATCAAGTAGACTATTTCCCACAGATTCTGGAATGGTTAAATATATGAAAATCAGTAAATGTGATCCACCATATAAACAAACTGAAGAACAATAACAACAATACAATCATTAGATGCATAAAAGGCCTTTGGCAAATTTTAACAATCCTTGATGATAAAAGTCCTGTAGAGATTATGAATACAAAAGATATGGTCAAGTAAAATAAAGTCAATATACATCAAGCCCATAGCCAATATCAAATTAAATGAAAAGAAACTTAAAAGAATTCCACTAATTCAGGAACAAAAGAAGGCTGTCCATTCTCTCTGTATTTGAAATTTCAGCTAGATCAATAACACAACTGAAAGAGATCAAGGTGTTACAAATTGGAAGAAATCAAAGTATCATCATTTGCAGATGATATGATAGAATACATAAGTGAACCTAAAGTTCCACCAAAGAACTTTAACAACTGATTAACACTTCCAACAAAGTGGCTGGATACAGAGTAAATAAATAAATAAATAAATAAATAAATAAATAAATAAATAAATAAATAAGATTAAAAGACAATTAATAGATTTTCTATAAATAGACTGAAAAAAGAAATCAAGGAAATAACATCTTTCAAAATAGCTCAAATAATACAAATAATACAAAATATCTTCATGTAACCTAATCAAGCAAATGAAAGACTTGTAGGATAAAAACAAATCTTTGAAGAAAGAAATTGAAGAAGATATCAGAAGATGGAAAAATCTCCTATGTTCATGGATCAGTAGGATTAAAGTAGTAAAATGGCCATCCTAGCAAAAGCAATCTACAGATTCAATGTAATCCCTATCAAAATTTCAACACAATTCTTTATAGATGTTGAAAAGACAATTCTCATCTTCACATGGAAACAGAAAAACCCAGATACCTAAAAAGTCCTGGACAATAAAAGAACTGCTGGAGGTACCACTCGCTTGACCATGTTCAAGGCAGCATTATTCATAATAGACAGAAACTGGAAACAACCTAGAGGCCCCTCAACTGGAGAATGGACAAAGAAAATATGGCACATTTACACAATGGAGTGTTACCCTTTTAAAGAATGATAGCATAAAATTTTCAAGTAAAAGGATGCAACTAGAAGAAATCATCCTGAGCAAGGCAACCCAGATCCAGAAAGAAAACCATGACAATTATAAGTGGTTATAGCCAGTAAATATATAAAAATCAAGCTACAGTTCAGACTCAGAGACGTTAGGAGGGTGCTAGGGGATATGCACAGATCTTGCTGGGAAGGAGAATATAATAGATTTTGTAGGTGGATTGGGACAGATGGGGATGAAAGAAGGAGAGTTAGGATTCAGTGGTAGATAGGACAGAAGGAGAGTGCATGGAGAGATGTGGGGAATCATGGTGGAGAGGTAATGATGTTAACTTACTGTCATGTACACTTTCTGAAATCTGTGAGGATGATCCTAGTGAGGGTGAGATGTAGTATGAATTGGCGATTGCTGCTGATAACCAGGTAAGTCTTGCAGTCAGGTTGCACTTGGTTGAGTTGTTGGCCAAGTGGGTCCTGTGGTGATCCCTAAACAACCCCTGACTCTAAGACAGAATGCTGCTCTCCTCAAACTGATACGGAGTTGGGGGGTTGAGGAGGGGTGAGGACACACTTCCACTGAATTGAGCTGATGCCTTCATGGAACCTTCACCCCGAAATTCAAGTCTCTTTGGTATGTGAAGATACTCTTACTCTGTAGGCTATGACGAAAGAAATGTGAGCATCGACCTAGTCACAAAGCCTTTGACCTCCAACCTGTGGTGTCTGCAGTATGTGTTGGGGCAACAATGGCATAAACCTTGTTGGAGTGGCCAACAAATTTCTGATTTAACTTGAGGTCCACTCAAGGAAAGAGAGTCCATGTCTAATAATATTTCTTGAATGTCTAGAAATCAGAGACTAGATAGCCCATAGACCTAGGGTAGACCCAATTATGACTTGTCTAAAAAGAACAAAATCAATGAAATGATTCCTAATGGTATCCTGCTACACTCATAGATTGGAACCTTGTGCAGTTGTCATCAGGCTTTCTCCACAAGCAGATGGGTGTGAACGTAGAGATCCACAGTCAGACATTACATGGAGAATGAGTCTATATTGGAGGCCTCCCATCAGGTCTGTCTCTTCAAAACTTGGAGAATCCCACAAAGGGACAGAAAACTTGCAGGAGTCAGAGGGGATGGAGGACTGCTGCAGAATATTTGATCACACTGTATGTTCCAAGATTGTCTTAGTTACTGGAAAACCCGTGTTGAGTTGTGATGTGTCTCAGCCTTAGCACACACCTTTAACACAAGACACTTCTGTTTGAATATTATAAACAGGATTAAGTAAAGTCAACCATAGGTCAAGAGGCAAAGCAAGCATCCCGTTGACAGGAAGTAAACATAGGGTTATTAAGGAAAAGAAGAGTTAGAAGGATGGATAGAGACTCACAGGAAATAGAAAGGAGAGACATTCAATTTGACGGAGGTTTTCACCCCAGCATCTGGCTCCTGACTCTTCATTAGTAAAATCAAATGATTGAGAGTTTGTTTTTCTTATTGGTTATTTTAATTGTCCATATTTCAAATGTTGTCCCTCTTCCCAGTTTTCCCTCTGCAAGCCCCTATCCCATCCCTACTCCCCCTGTCTCTATTAGGGTGCTTCCCTACCCACCTACCCACTCCCACCTCACTGCCCTAGCATCCCCCTGTGCTGGGGCATCAAGCCTCCACAGGACCAAGGGCCTCCCCTCCCACTGACGCTAGATAAGAAACAATAGAGTGCACCAGAAGAACATGCCTCATTGAATCAAATAAGCAGGATATATATGGGCTCACAGAGGTTGAAGCAGCCAGCACAGGGCCTGCAGGAATCAGTACCAGCATACATGGTGTGGCTATTAGTTTGGTGACTTTGTGTGTCTATGACTATTTTGCCTGCCTTTGGGATTTTTTTCTTCTGTTTGGGTTGTACTGTCCAACTTCTGCGGCTTTTGCTTTGTCTTACTGTACTTTGTATCGCGTCATGTTTGATTCTTGTCTCTTAGAGGCCTACTCTTTTCTGAAGGAAGGTGGGGGGGGGGAGTAGATCTGGGAGAGAAGGGACGGAGGTAGCTGGGAGAAGAGAAGGGAGGGGGAATGTGCTCAGAATGTATTATGTGACGGAATAGTCTGTTTAATAATAACAATAGTAGTAATGATAATAATAATAACAATAATAATAAAACTATTTTTTAAAAAGACTCTTCACCATCAGCAGCAATCTCCTCATGAGAGAGGAGTCCCAATGACCTAAGTACCAGTAGACCCCACTTCCTAATAGTGTCACACTGGGAATTAAATTCTCAGCATACTTTGGGGGGCACTAAAAACATAGCTGTTATAATCAGGTACCCACAGTAGACACTCAATATAGTTTACATTACTAAAATGACTACAGACAGAGACCATAGGGTTAAATAATTCAACATATAGTTGTTTTATAATGATGTGCTAGGTTTTTACATATCAACTCATTCATTCTTCTACCGTATAAGACCGAAAACTTCACGATGCTGCTCTTAAAGTAGCAGCCACTCAGGGCAGGAAAATATGTGTCCATGGTCACTTAGCTATTGAACAGTAGAGCCAGAGTTCCAACTCAGATAGGCTGATCCTAAAGCTCATATGCGTAACCACTGCATTGACGGTCCCTGTGCTTATAGTACTTGCTATAATATGTTATTTTCATAAAAGTATCACAATAAATATTTACAAGACTTGCTCTGAGACTGAAAAGAACAGAGACAAGAATTTTGTTGCCTAAGCCACAGACAAACAAAGGAAATAGGGCATGCTCAGTGCTGGCCAGTGATAGGGTGCCAGTGCCCACCTCAGGATAGGTGATGTGCCTACCAATACTCATCCGAGCCTGACAGTGAAGGGAAGGACATGAACACTGCCTCGGTGAAATGTTCCAGCAAGGAGCTTGTCTTAGTTACAGTTTCTATTGCTACACCTAAAAGGCAAGTTGGGGAGAAAAAGATTTATTGCTGTTCGTCATCAAAGGAAGTTAGGATGGGAACTCAAATAAGGGAGGAACCTAGAGGGGATGCAGAGACCGTAGAAGTGCTACTTACTGGCTTGCTTCCCCTGGCTTGCTCAGCTTGCTTTCTTATAGAACCCAGGACTACCAAACTAGGGATGGCACAATCCACAATGGGCTGGGTCCTCCCCAGTCAATCGCCAATTAAGAAAGTGCCCCAGAGCTGGATCTAATGGTGGTATCTCCTTGATTGAAGTCCCCTCCTTTCAGATGACTCTAACTTGTGCCAAGTTTTCATAAGACCAGCCAGCACAGAACTCTCAAACAGACCTCGCCCCTTCTTCACTCTTGCTCAGCCTCCAGGAAGGAGGCACCATGGCAGTCAACTCTCTTAGGTTAGGTTGAACAACAGACTTACAGTCAGCACCTAGCCATTTTTGTCATGTTCTGCTAGTTTCCCAGGGCTGGACAAGTCTAATTCACTATGAAGTTCTAGGTGAGTCATAGGGAGAATGTGAATCTCAAGTACTCGGGATGAGTAATATAGGAAGTAATTAATTTCAATAAATTATATTTAATTTGAGGAAGCAAGGACCTTAAAGTGTGCAGATGATTTAAATTTGATTTACTTTCTATTAAATTATAGTTATGGTGACTAATATTCACACTCATACTTCGAATCTGCCTGCCACCTCCAGACGTTTGAATCTCTAAGGGATTCAACGAATCCTGCATAGCAAGATTACTATATTTGTCCTACATTTCATGAGATCTGGGTGTTGGAACTCTAGAAATGATTTGTAAATAGGTTTTGACTCCTGATCAAAACTACAGTGAGAATTGCACCAAGCCTGCTTCTGATCAACTGTATCCATCCATCAGGGCATCTTCTAAGCTCCCGTGTCCCTCACACTTTTGTTGACGTCATAAAAGCCCTTGATGTTACACTGGACCCATACAGATAATCTAGGACAGTCAACCACATCCAGATCTCTAAGATGCAAATTCTTTTTAGTTACATGGGAGTTGGGGGAGGGGACCCTTCATGGGTTTCAGGAAATGCAATACAAATAACTTTGGAAAGCCATATTGATTCTTGGGACTTTGAATATTTATTTCTTCAATGCTAGGGATTTGAACCCAATGTTTTACACATGCTAAGCATGAACTCTATCACTGAGCCATGTCCCGAAGCCAAGAAAGAGCTTTTCTGTTTCATTGAATGTTAGAAACCCTGGAGCCTGGAGAGAGAACTTAGTAAGATGCTAAGAACCTGAGTTTGATCCACAGGACTCATGCAAAGGGGTGAGGGGAGCCATGCATGGGGCCTTGAGCTTGTGATTCCAGCTCTGGAGGAGGAGATATTTGGGCCTACACTCACCAGCCAAGCAGTCTGAGGGTAGTCAGCCTCAGAGACCAAAGCCAGAGTCTTTCACCAATGCCCAGGTGTCTGGCTGGGTCCTAAGAAATAACACCTGAGGTTGACCTCTCAATCTCACACACATGTATGCACAGTTATACACAAATGTGTACACACACACACACACACACACACACACACACACACACACACACTACCCTAGCTTCTCCTTTGTTGTGATAAAACTTTGACCAAAAGCAATGGGGAGTGGCAGTACTTAGTTTACAGGTTACATTTTCAATGAAAGCCAAGGCAGGAACCCAAGTCAGAACTGAAGCAGAAGCTATAGGAAAATTCCTCTTATAGATTCATTTCTCCTAGCTTGCTCAAGTAGCTTCCTTACACAGCCCAAGCCAACCTGCATAGGGATAGCCTCCGCTGCAATTTAACAATCAAGACAGGAACACAGGCCAACCTACTGGAGTCAAGGCCTCAACTGAAGTTCCCTCTTTCCAAGTGACTGTCATCTGTGTCAACTTGAAAAAACCTAACCAGCACATGCACAGCCCCACTGAATGCTGTTAGTTTTGTAACTACAAAAGGCTTTATCCTTACATAGTAATTTATGATAAAAAGTTGTTCACAAGCCTTGCTCTGAGACTGGAAAGAACAGAGACAAAAATTTTGTTGTCCTAAGCCATAGACAAAGAAAGTAGGGCATGCTCAGTGCTGCCCGTTTATAGGACATGGGTGCCAGTGCCCACCTCAGGATAGGTGATGTGTTGACCAATACTCATCCGAGCCTGACAGTGAAAGGAAACACATGAACACCACCTCAGTGAGATGTTCCAGCAAGGAGCATTGAGAAATGATTTAAAATCTTAAATTCAGACAGGCATGGGGAATGTACCTGCAATCCTAGAACTGAGAAGCTGAGGGTAAAGGATTTAGATCAAGGCCAGTATGAGCCATATACCAAGCTCTAGGTTAGCCCAGGTTTCAGAGCAAGACCCAGAATCAAAAAAAAAAAAAAATGCGAAAAACTGACATTCACACTATGCATGTAAATATATAGATTTTTGACTCATAGAATTTCAGTTGGTACCTAAGGCAATAAATAAAATTGCATAGCATATTATCAGTCATCTTTAGTGGTTTACTTCATATCTTTGAATTACAGAAGATTTTTGCTGATAAAAGTTCAAATCAAATTATTTTGCTTTCCACCAAAATATTTCAACAGATCCATGAGTTTAAAACAAGTCTCCCTCTAGTCCAATCATGGTATTTTTAGTCATTAAAAATAAACAACCATATTTTACAGCTCGCCCTGCTGCCTCAAACAAAGCTATTTTTTCACTGTTCTAGCTTTTAAAGTATCTTGTTAAAATTGTTTCCCTAGACAGCCCTGCCTGTTTGTTAGTTTAACTGAGTGTTATTATGTACAGATACATTGTCAGTATGTATCACACAGGAGAAATCAGGGATGTATGGGTATATATGCATATATATAATCTTTTTGACAGTATAAAATCCATTTATAAAGTTTTATAACTAAAAGTAAATAGGATTTTTAAAAAGAGAATTCTGTACCTCACAGAAGAGATTCAGCAAAACATTTTCAGGGCACGTTTCACATGCAAACTTTTGATCTGGGTCCCTCCCTTGAACAGTTACTCAAATGCACCACCATTTCATCAGTGCCTTAAAACTCACCTATTACGCGACCTAAGATACCAGCTGTTCAGCATAACTGTCACTGGCTCAGCTGATGTTCCACTAAAGTCCTGAGTGGAGCTCTGGGCTTCCATTTGCAAATATCCTCAAGATTACCTGGAGGCTTAAAGTCTCCTCTAGGGGACCCAAGATAACTGGAAATAACTCTCATTGAGACCCTGATGGGTGCCCTAAATAAGAGATGCTGAAGTATGAAGCACCTCAAATTCTATCGTACAAATGACTCATAGAACAATAATAATTTACACCCTCGCATCCTGCATTAAACAGATGTTTAACCCAAGGCCTACCTTATACGTAGAACACTATTTGGCGCTGGAGACAGCAATGGAAAGGCAAGGCCATACAGTCAACCTAACAGTATTCCCAGATAGGTAAAGAGAAGTAGAAGAGGTCAAGGTAGGGAGCAAAATCTGGTGCTCAGGAAGCAAAGGATTAACCTTTCTCAGAAACCCATCCAGGGTGGGGAGTAAGAGGTTGGGTATTCCTTATTTTAAATGCTTGGGACCAGAAGTCCTTCCGATTTCAGACTTTTTAAATTTTATATTTGTATAAACATAAGGGGATATTTTTGTGATTCATCTCAATTCTAAACATAAAACTTGTCTATCTCTTCAGCATGTTTCCTGAAGGTAATTCTGTCCTACTTTTTTAGAGTTCTGTCATTCTGACTTGTCACATGAGGTTTAGTATTCCAATAGTGGTATCAGATCAGCACAAAACTAAGACTGGATTTTTTCATTTGTGAATTCACATTTTTTTAAATTATGTCTATGAACCTATACCGGGCTTTCTAGGAAGAAACACAGAACACAGTGGGGAAGCTGGAAAGCAGGGAAAGAGAGTGCCTGAGTACTGGCCTCCCTGGAGAACAATATGCAACTCCTGGGTGATCTGCAATGTCTCAAGAACATCTCAGAATCCCTAGTCCATCAGAGGTTGCACAGAGGACCACTACTTACTTTTCAAGCAGGAGGTGGCCTGTGAGGACACCCCAGGGAAGAGAGGACAGTGACCTGGAGGCAGGTGGTGCTAAGCCAGGCCTACATGACTCAGCCCTTTCAGTCCTCTGGCACACCATTCCTCCCTAGTCTTCCTCCTTCCATGCCTTTATTTCTGGCCCTTTCTTCCCTTTATTTCTTCCTTGTGAGCAACCAGAAACATCTCTGGTCTCCTCACGATGCTCTTTCCTACCCTTTCCTATTTCATTATGAACATTGTCTTGGAATTGTGATTGATTCTAGGGCTGGGTCCAGAAGCCTGTGCTCAAAAAAGTGTTGGCCTTTAATACTGTGAGGGTTGGAGAGACCTCTCAGCAGTTAAGAACGAATCCTGCTTATCTAGTGGATTTGAGCTCATTTCTTAGAACTGTAAGACAGCTCACAACATGACTCCAAGGGAGCCAATGCCTTCTTCTGCACTCATGAACACATAACCCACATATATACAATTTAAAATAAATATTTCTTGTAATACTGGTATATTGCCACCTTGAAGTTCTTAAATAGTTATGAAAAACCTAAATTTTCTCTGCAGCATTAAACTGTGAATATTACAGGCAACCGGGCATAGAAGATGTACCACTCTAGATGGGGAATTCGGATTCAGGAAGGTCACCTTTGGGGTAATCTTTTCAAAAATTGATTATGTACAGATCCTCTGCTACCTTCTTTCTCAAAGACACTACTGACTAAATTAAATCTGAACACATACAGTTTGGTCACATGGAAAAAGAACCTATTTTTCCTCCTTAAGAAATCCTACTAAACCAGCAAATTACTATATGGAAGTCCCAGTTCACAAATCTAGGAAGTCCAGAAAGTTTTTATGTTAGAGAGCAAAAGCTCACTCAACTGCCCTCTCCCAGCTCATTCCGCAGATACTATCAAGGAAGGATAAACTTACCTTTCAAACACTGGAGAGGGAAATTCATGGAATCAGTTCTAACTAATGCATTACCAGGTGGCTAAGAAACTGCTGTCAGCAGATGCCATCTATCTCGCAAGTGGATGGAATCTCTCTTCTGAGAACAGACTTATCAGCCCAGGACCAAGAGTGAACCTGACAATGAGCACCATCACTCCAGCTTGATGAACTCAGCCTCCAAAGGTCCCTCCAGGACCTGAAGGGTCACTGTTTTCAATGCCTTCCAATCAGAGTTCTGTGACAAGATGGTTGTTGGTCTCACTTTTCACAAGTGGTACTTTTTATGTAATCTGATATACTTATGATTGATCATGCTCAGGAAAATTCATTTTCCAGAGACTTAATTATGTTTAACTAAAACTTTAAAAACATATTGAAAACCCTGCTCTGCCTTCCCTTGGAATTTTGTTCCACTTTACATAACAGGTGGAATAACACTGGCCAGCTCCCCTCACAGTGTCTGACTAATGCTTCCTCTCCCTACTCTGTGACTACCTGGAATCCTAAAGTGTGATTGTATTAGTTTTCAGTGCTGTAGAAAATTACCACAAACCTGGTAGTTTAAAACAACAGAAATCTATCCTTTCTTGGTTCTAGAAGAAATAAAATTACCTCATGATGTTCTAGGTAGGCAAAATGGGGGTTGAGGGACTCTGTGGACCATTATTTTACCAACTACAGTGATCATACTTGGGAATAAGACACTTAAGGATAATTGTATGCTCATAGTAGATTATAGTATACCCTAAACCAAGAATTGATGTCAATATAATTGAGGGAGAGTACCAATAAAAACCCATGTGATACAGAGGAAAGAAACTAGAGCAATGCTGCTACCAACCAAGAAAACCAAGGCTCCCTGAGAGCTACAGGAGGCTAGAAGAAGCAAGGGAGGACTCTTCGCTAGAGCTATCAGAGGGAGCATGGCACCTGGATTTCAAACATCTGGCCTCCACAAGTGTGAAGGAGCACAGAGAACTAGGGTGTAGAGGTTTACAGATGAAAAGTATAACATTGTATAAGCTTCATCTTTCCAAAATAAATAAAGGTAAAGTAGAAAAGGTGTTCCAGTCCTAGACTAACTCTAACCTGCCTGTAATAATTACACTTGTGAAATCAAAGCAGGGAGTCAGAACCATGTCAGCTGTTGAATGGCTGCCTTAAACAGCTCTGTGGATCAGAACACACCCATGTGGACTAGGATGAAGTCACCCACATTTCCTATGCTTATTTATTCATGCACACAAAAGTGTTTATTTAGTGGGATTCAGATTGTTGTTCTTTTAAACTGGAGATTTAAATTGCTTATTAGGAAATTTCCTGCTTTTGAAAAAAAAAGCCATGTCTTAGTAAACCAAATATGTCAGAGGAACTCAGGAAAGGTAAACAGAGATACACACTGGACATGCAACATAATGCATTTATTTCTAGTGGGGATTGGAACAAGGCCAGAATGGAGGTCCACCCAGCTGAATTTATCTTGACTTTGCTATACTCTGCCAACAAGTGTTTGTGTCAAATCCTCTCAAAGATCCCCTCCCCAGGAGCACTGGAAGTCACCACGGAGATCTGGAACTACTGAAGTGGACTTAAAGAAAGCACCCAGACCTAAAGGAATAAGCATAGACTTCAGAACCATGAAAAGGTCTCTAGCTGCAATTCCAGAGAGTTTTGCTCACCCAGGTCCCATCTCAACCAAATACCTGGTTGAAATGAGGAAGCAAAATCTTAGATAATAAAACATCCATTCCAGTAAAACCCACTTATGTGAAGAAATACCCTTTACCATCCCTATCACAAATATTTAGAGTTCTCTTCAATAGCTTCCTGTCCAAACTATTTCTTTGTAGGGGCTGGGGGGTGGCCGGGGGTTGGGGGTCACATCTTAAGGTAGTGCGGTAGACACAGGAACACAAAGAAAGACAAATTGAGTCAAGATCGCCTCAGAGCAGACACTGGAATAGATCAAAGGACCAGGGAATACTGACTGGGTTAATTGGAAAGAGGCCAGGCAAAACTTTCCAGAAAGAATCAGTATACCAAGCCTTTACTCAGAGTTGGATTTATGCAGAGGAAGAAATTCCCTTGATATTCAACTGACTTGGAGAAATATGGAAATAATATCATCATAGTCACCAACAACAGAGAGATGCATTCCATGACTGAATGAATATAAATTTGACTTGAATTCTACTATCTATAAGGAGGCATTATGTGCTTTGGTGAGTGTGACAATAGAACTTTATTCAATTTCAAAATTAAATGGTCCTCTGCTGGAGATTCACACTGAGCAGCAAGATGTGGGGAGATGAATTTAAATTAAGGCTGTGTTTAAACACCCAATACTTCACTGCATCTTACTGTGACGTCCACTTAAACTGAGACTACACCACTGTGTCTTCACACCCAGGAGTCTCTTGCACAGATAGCTCCTTCCAGGCAGCTAGTCTACTCCTCCCTTCTCCCATTCTTCCTAGATGACACTTAAGCATCTAGACAGAAGCACTTTAGTAAATTACTTTAAATATATGAATATCCAACTTCAAAGTTGCAAAATTTTGACGAGTATTTGAATATGTATTATTGCTCATTGTTTATTTGTAAGCCATTTCAGTTGAATGTGACAGGCATTTTCTTACAGACCTGAAAATATTACTGAGTGTCTCAGACTGTTCTCAAGAGCCCAGCACATGCCAGTATCTGGTCACCACATAACATCTCTCCAAGGGGAAAATGTGAGCAACTGAAACCCAGCCACTAGCTCTGGTGTCATCATGCCCTTATCTACAAAAGGGAAAGGCATAAGGGCACTGTAAAGATCAAACAAAAGAACCAGTATGGTCCCTCCCACCATGCTTGACACAGAGCAGACACTTGGAAGAGGAAGACAAGCTCTCCTTTCCATTCTTCCTTTTTATTACTGTATTGATTATTCATTATGGTGGTTGAATAAGAATAGGCCCCACAGGATCACTATGTTTGAATGTTGGGTCACCAGTTGGTGAAACTGTTTGGAAAGAATTCAGAGGTGTGGCTCTCGGTCATGGTGCTGTGTCACCCAATGAAAGTAACTAACACACCCATCTTAGACTCTGAGTGTGCTGGTAGCAACAATACAGTATTGAAAACAAAATTAAATAGTGTACGTCAATGTGTGCACTCATGAGTATGTATGCAGTAAGTTTTCAGTGATTTCGTATAAGTACAGAATTGATACATATTTGGCATGATACATAGAAAGAAGTCAGTAAAAGATGGCTGTACTTTATTTTGCCACCATTTTCAAGTTCCATCCTGTGTAGTCTGCTTCATTTTCCTCTGATACAGCCCTGTAAATTCTAGCTCACAGTTTTGTTCCAGTCTTCTACAGGCTGAGTCAAAAAATATTCTGCACTAAGCCAGAGGTTCTCACTTTGATAGATGGTGATATGTTATATGGTTCTTGCTTGATTCCAGACCTATTGAGGAGAATGTGGTAGTGGCAGAGGGAGGCAAACTGCAAATACCCTTTTCCCTGGACTGATCAGTACTGTCAAAAAAAGGGGTAGGGGGGCTCTAGTGATAGGGATGTGTATGAAGACAATGCCAGTTCTCTAGTGGTATCTCACACAAGCCTTGAGGTCTGAGGAGGAACAGTTAATGGACATCAAAGGAGTATTTCTACAAGGCTGTCCCAGGCACCAGTACAGGCAGGGGAGGAAGCCTTCTCATACAGAAAGAGGACACTGGTGACTACAGCTTAAAGACTCTATGAAAACACAGAAGGTATAGTCTAGGCAAGAGAAGTAATGCTGTTCAAGAGACAAGATACTAATCACGGTATCAAGATGTTTCCAATATCAAGGGAGATTCAGACAGGTAAACCACAGGAACTGCTTCACATCAGACATACATACATGACACTCCTGAGAACTGCCAAACAATTTGGAGAAAACCTTATTTGGATGCAGAAGGCAGTGATAATTCCTCTGGTTACGTACAAGGGAGAAAAATGTGAATTCCTTTGATGTGATTTCCTTGTGCCTCCCCAGGCTGGTGAGACCCTAGCATACTGCAGGCAGAAGAGTATGCCCAGCACCCCTGTATCAGGTTGAATGTGACAATGGTTTTAGTTATTGGAGTGAGCTAGTCTTACTGGCTTGAAGGCAGAACAGATGAAATGATCTTAACTTCATCTGTGAACATTATTTTTTTTAATACTGTGACACCGGTGCCTTTGAAGCAAGTGTACTGAATCCTTACTGTTTACTGCCACACAGAGATGAAAATTAAGGCTTGTCAATACTTTTCATAACCTTAGGTAGAAGATGCTGTATAATATCAACTAGAGGCAGCTGAATTTTTCCTATTTTCTCTTGTGTTTTTACCAGTTTTGTTCTCTAATCATTAGACCACACAGTCAGCATTCACTTGATGCACCATCCGCAATAATGGTGCCTGGACCAGCGTCTATACAATTTTTTTTCTTCCAACAAATATGCTTTAAGAGATGTTCTAATACAAATTAAAATGCACCAGATAGTATGAAAACGGTTTCACACTAAGATAATACAAAATAAGCATGAATGCCACAGATATAGAATTGTGGGTGCATATATGTGTATGTGATATATATGTATGTAATGCATATGTATATGTATATATGTGCATGTATATTATAAGATGTGTATTATATTATATATATGTATATTATGATATGTATTTATGTGTATGTGTATATGTGTACATATATGATCCAGGATCATCGTCACTGGCAATTATCACAGGCATAAGGAACTGCTTACTTTTAATCAGGTTCCTTAATTTTATATGTGGCTGGGAGCCCTTCCCTAAGCCTTTAGTTTTAGCTCTTGTGTTTTTTCAACTCTTCTTGTCTGTTTTCAACACCTGCACTCCTCCTCCATTTCCCTGGTGCATTATAGATGTATAAATAGATTAATTGATATAGACATAATAGAGCAATTTCATGGTTCTCTAATAGAATGCTTGAGAGTGAGTGATTTATAAAGAAGAGTTTCTTACATTTACGGTGGTTAACTTAATACTGTGAGGCCCAGAGATGGCAAAGGCCTTCATGTGTGTCATCCATAGTAGGAGAAAGCCCAAAAGCAGACTAAAGAACAAGATGTGTACTTGCAGCCTGAAGCCCTCTCATCACTAGCTTGCATCTGTTTGTGCATTGTATGGGCCGAAGCCTTTTCAACACTTGATGAACATGACCCTCTGGGTCATTTCATAGAAATGATTAAGCCAAAAGACAACTGCCATTTTCTAGAGTGACATTTGGGTTGGTGGATTTAAAGATGTTTGGAGTGAAAAGTTTGGGAATATGTAAAGAATGAGATTTGAATACATCGAAGAAAAGAACGAAGGATTTAAGAAGACCCTCCTGGAGTTGGAGTGTATCTCAAACCTCTGAAGTACTCATCTTTACATCAAGAGGGTGGATGTTTGGTGTTGTATTTCTATTAATTTCCTCTTATAAATATAATTGGTTAGACATGTAAGAGCTTTCAGTGTTTGATATTAAAAACTGAAATCTTGCTATGAAAATCTCAACAATAAAAGTTGTTATTGTATAACAAATATTTGAATAATAACAAATGCAAATTAAAAAAACCAGAAAAGTGACTGGGACAGAAAATTAGAAGGCCAATTTCTGCTGTTAGTACTTATATACTCAATTAAGTCACAAGCTCAACGTATCCTTCAATGTTTCTCTAACTCTTTCCTCACAAAGAAAATCATGTACTCAAGTATCTTTTATGAACAAAGAAGCTGAAAAGGAGTAGAAAGCAGTAAGGAGCTGGAGGAGGAGTGCAGGGGTTCAAAACAGACAAGAAGAACGACAGAATCTCAAGAGCAATAACCAAAGGCTAGGGGTAGGGCACGTGGCCACACACAAAATTAAGAAAACTGTCAAAAACTAAGCTGTTCTTCATGCCTGCAATGATGGTGACCTTGTTGTTTAAACATCTGGATTCCCCACCAAAACAGCCTTTGCCACCTGGAGCTAGAAGATGGAAAATAGTGTTGCCTTTTAGTCTGCTGCACATTTAAATAAATGTTTATAAAACTGAGAAAATATAAAGAGGAAAAAAGGAAGAAAGGAAGAAGAGAGGTTATACCATGAGAAGAGCGTGGGGTAGGTAGAGGGAGGTAGAACAAGAAGGTTTATATAGCCAACCACGAGTACAGTCATTCTATTGGACCCTGTATATTTCATAAATCATGTAACCCTGTTATCAGTGTGCTTTTTAATTTCCTCATGCAGAAAAAACAATAAATCACAAATTTCCATAGATCCATGACATGGTGGACATGGTGGAATCAGTATTAGAACAGGAACATAAGCCTCTCCTGATGTCTCCTCAGTGTCACCCAAAAAAAAAAAAAAAAAAAAAAAAAAAAAAAAAGTCAGGGCTACACACCCAAGCAGCCAACACACAGAGGCAGGAAGCAGTCATGAGATGCAGTCTAAAGACCACAGTCGCAGGGTTCCATTCCTAATTCTGTTAATAGCCCCAAGTGAGTATACAAATTCCCCTATTTTTCTAGCTACATAACAGATATTATCTAACTACCTGTCATAAGAAGATAATGACATTTTAAAAAATTCAGAACATCACAGAAGAAAAAATACAGAACTGTACTTTAAAACCAAACAAACAGAAAGTGCCCATCCCGAAATTTCAACACCATCTAGGCCAAAAATATTCCCTTGCATTTTCTGGTGGTTTCCGGTTGACTAATTCTGTCTGTATCTGGTTAAGTCTACCCAATCATAGATACCCTGAGCAGCCTGCATTATCCTGCGAAGGACATGTGTTCTGAAGGAAGGTCCCACTCCGTGCCAGCCTTTGGGGCCATCTGCCTATTTCTGCTTACACACACACACACACACACACACACACACACACACACACACACACACACACACACACACAAATACATGTACAATTCAGTGCACTCACTGAGTGGGAAATCCAAGCAGAGAGAGTGAACAAAGTATGAGACTTCCTCCTTCCTGCAGAGAGTGAGGACCACATACTGAAAACTGTCAGGATTCCTAGGAGGGCTTTTGGTCCCTTATGTGAGGAGATGATTAGTGCCAGCTCCATGCTGGAACAATGACCCAGAGGACTGGGATATCTTGTATGACTATATGTCACCAGAACTTGGCCCTGGATCTGTGTCACATCCATGGTCAGTTATAAAATCAGGAAACATTTTTTTTCTCAGAGCTGAGGACCAAACTCAGGGCCTTGTGCTTGCTAGGCAAGTGCTCTACCACTGAGCTAAATCTCCAACCCCAGGAAACATTTTTTAAAGATTATCTGAAAACAAATTTATAGACAGAAGGATCAGCACATCAGTAACTCAATAAAGACTTCTCACAGTTCATTGGAAGCACTGAAATTAATCAATTCACACCAATGAGTGATGACAGGAACACTCTCCTGGAATAGTTAGACACAGAACAAGCCCAGATTTGAATTGTCTACTTCTCTCTTTGTTCCTTCCATCTGTTCGCATTCTGTAGTCTGTGGCCCTGTCTGTATTGCCTGTCTGTGCTCCTGCCTGTAACACAGGCCTTTTCTCTGTGTTTACATAGAAAGCACAGTGTGTGGGGAGGGGCAAGCACTTCTTTACAGAGATTAGGGATAGTTTACAGGGGAGAATGTTACCTTATTGACCAGAACAGAAATCAAAACTACAAAAAGATATTATCAATCACCATCGACATATTGCTTCCGACACTTACAGGTTATTTGTCAGTTAAGGTTCCTTTCAATCTGTTGGCTGCTTTCAGCAAACAATTACCACAGTGCATACACATGCATGCACACGTACACTATTCAGGGTCAGAGATATGGAAGAGTGCACAACTTAAATTTAAAGCTATGCATTTAGCTTAGGTTGTAAAAGCCAATTCCACTGGGATGTCCAAGGGACAGTAGGGTTAGTTACATTGTTTTCCTAAAGGAAGATTAAACTTACAGAAGTTGAGTATTTTACTTAACCAGTAAAATAGCTGGTTAAGTATACAGCCATAAGAGAACATCAGTGGGAGTTCAGTCTCTTAGAAGGCAAGAGGTGTTTTCAGAAAAGTCTATCACCACAGTGAGGTTGAAGAAGCAAGAAAGGAAATTCCTTCTGCTGAGGGAATAGCCAACCCATGACTGCCCCATCTTGAGAACCATCCCATATGAGAGAGTCAACTTGACACTATCAATGATACTCTGCTATGCTTGCAGGCAGGAACCTAGCACAACTGTCTCCTGAGAGGCTTCATCAAGCAGCAGATGGAGGCAGATGCATAGGCCCATAGCCAAATGTCAAGCAGAGTTTGAGAGTCTTATGGAAAAGTTGGGGATAGAAGTGAGTAAGCCAAAGGGTTCAAGGACACCACAAGAACACTGACAGAGTCGACTAACCTAGAACCATGGGGATTCATGGAGCCTGGGTCACCAGCCAGGTTGTGTTCAGAAGCTGGATCTAGACCCAGTACATACATGTAGCAGATGTGCAGTTTGGTCTTCTTTTGGGTCCCCTAACAAGGGGAGCAATGGCTGTCTCTATTCTCTGGTCTCTATTGGATCCCCTTTCCTCTACCTGGACTGTCTGGTTTGGCCTCAGTGGTCAAGGATGTGTCTAGTCCTGCTGAGACTAGATTTCCCAGGATGGGGTGGTATTCAAGTGGGGAATCCCCTTGTCTGAGGAGAAGGGAAGGTGAAATAGGGGTTTTGAAAGGGTGGAAATAGGAAGAAAGAAGGTAGGGGTCTGTAATCAGGATGTAAAGTGAATAAAAAATAAATTATTGGAAGAAATAAAATGTCCTCTCGATGGAGGAACTTTCAATGACAAGCATGTAGTACCCAAGCCATAGACCAGGAGATTGTAGGGCTCCTCCCACAAGTGTCCTGTATATAACCCAATGAAGGATGGGACAGAAACTCTCTGTTCAAATCGATCTAGAAGCTTTCTGTTGTATATTGTTGGGCTGGTGTTCAAGAAAAGAAGTCTGAATAACTGTTTGAAAATTATTATAATTTCATAACTAATACTTTTCTTTAAAAAATTGATCAGGAAACTTCAGCAGCACTTAATAGAGGAATATGGGAAACACACCCATTTTTCAGGAGCTCCTCACCCACCTACTTACTGTATGTTCTATTTATTTTATGCATATTTTCATATGACTTGATTTTTTTAATTAAATTTGTTCTTTAGAAAATTCAGTCATACACAATATGGACACTAATTTTCTCACATCTCAGCCTATCTTATCTCCTCCCAGGCCCTGTTAATCACTCAATGACTATTAGTTACATTTTTAGTATTTGCATGATTCTTAGAGTTAAGAAGTCACAGAACACACACACTCACATGTAGGTGCACATGTGCACGTGCACACAAACACATATACCCTAGGAATGTTTTCTTGCCTCTTAAAACTAGTTTACATACACGCTTACTATACAATGTACTCTTGATACCAAACTTGGTTGTGTGCCAATCTATTTCCCTTCTAAATAGGAGATTCCTGAAATCAACACAGAGATTGTTTTACACAATTGTGTAGCCTCAGTTCATAAGCACTTAGAAAGTGCTTATGTGTGATTGTTAAAAATATCAAAGTGGAATGACAAATTTTAAACCATTTAGACCCACAGAGTAGTAACTGCAGGCAATATTCTGAAAATTGAAGTTTGGTCTCTTTTCATTTTGATGATATATTTTTAGATAGTTCTTCATAAAAGCAATATCTATAAATAAGGCTAATGTATGCTTGGATGGCTATAGCTTTTCTTGATATTCATTCAACTCCATTTCTGAAAAAGTTTAAAGGGATTCAATCTGAACTAAATGAATTCAATCTGTCTAGGTCTCTAGCCTGCCACAGACTTATTCAGACCAAATCAACAGGTCTCCCTGGGATAGGAGTTGAAGGTCCCATCAGCAAGTGCAATCACTGGACTGGGTTATCATTCTAAAAGATTACTGTAGAGCAAAAATGCATACAGAAGCTGGCAAAAGACACTCTCCCTTGCTGGCACTATTCCAAATTCCATAAATGGTGTAGTTGCTTTGATGTGCCTGTGTGGAGGAGAGTGAGGTTCTGAGTTCTGAAAGTGAATAACAGACCTCGTTCTATTTCTATAAAGTATAATCACATCTCTCCTCTGATGCAATTGTGTAGTTTGAGATAAAACACTCTACAGTACAGAGATTATTGTCTTTAAATGTAAGTCTCATTCATCATAGCAGCCAGACTTGTGCCTTGCCGAAAGCTAGTAATATGTCTTTTGGATAAAGTACAAACTTTCAGAGTTAATAACTCCATCGCATTGCATGGCTCATTCGTTAAAGCAGAGCAATGGCTCAATTCCTCTATTGTAGTTACTGCATCCAGCTTCTTTTACATTTGTGTCTGCAGAGGCAGGAGAAAAAATGGTTCTAAAAAGTCATTAGTTCATTCATACATTCATTCATTTATTCATTCATGTATAACAGCTGTTTACTAAATACCTACTGTGTACTATGCATATGTTCTATTGCCACTGAAGAAAACAAGACAGAAAAGAAGTGCCCTTATTGGATTTATTATTGGTGACAGGTTAGTGGAAGGAACAGGAGGGAAAAGTAAGCCAATTTCAGATGATGGGCCACTGCAAGGAATCAGGAAGACCTTTCTGAAGAGAGTGAGATGAGAAAAGGGCATCTATGCAAAAATAACCTTCTACATAGAATTTAAAAGAATTTTACAAGTTATTAGATAATTTGTGCATATGAATACATGTGATGAATGAGACCAGGGAAAACAGATCCCTCTGGAGCTATAAAATGAGCTTAGGTCATATCACAACCCACTCTGCTTACTGGTTATCTGAAACTTTATTAATTCATAGATTAATAAATTATCTTTTCCATTTCTCATCCTTATACAAGGTAGATTTTCTACAGTACCCCACAGAAAGGGTCTAAATATACACAATAAGTCAGTTCTCTTTTAATATTAGAGAGAGGATATTCCTCAATATACATAGAGAACAATTCTACATTCCTCATAAGAGAGAAGTAAGGTCTCTTGATTTCAATAGTCAACACTTATTAGATACACGCCATGTTTTCAGCTCCACTGAAACATCAAAATGTATAAAACTGAACTTCCCTGGCCTCGTCGTCAATATCCTCCAATCCATCACTATGACCAGTGTCTTGCTTATCCACAATACTTAACAGGCTTCCGGCATTTCTAAAATATTTGAGTTGAGGACCACAGAATGAGAGCCATTCATCAAAATCCTTGACTCCTGAGCTGTCATCTTGTGCCTGTCTTGCCACTTTTATTTTTTATCAAGTGTGGCAAAGTCCTTGTTCTATTGTATTATTTAAACTTCACTGCTCAACAGAGATGTCAGGAGTCTAAGACACCAAGTGCATTCCAGTCAGTGGGCTTCAATGTGGAATTTTACTCCAGCTACTTCTCTTTCACGTTCCTTCTCACATGTGTGAAAGAAGGGATTCCTCAGTCACACTAGTGACTACATGTCTAACAGGTGTAGAACATGGCACCACTAAGAATAAAATCAGAGTTCAGGAGATTACAGATTTGGGGTTTTTAATATGGCCATTCTAAAAAAGGCTTCTACCAGTTCAGTACATAAATTTGATTATTTCTCTCCTCATAATACAAATCGTTAACTTCAAACATAGTGAAATGTTCAAACCCAAATCAAATTAGATTCGTTGCAGTTCATACTGAAGAGGCTGCTTAAGATATACATAATTTATATGATTCTGTGTGCTTATTGTCTATGCATTTGAAGACCAGAGGTCAACCTCAGGTGTCATTCTTCAAGAGTCATCTATTTGGTTTTTATTTATTTGTTTTAAGACATGGTATTTCATTGGTTGACCTGAAGTTCATTGATTAGACAAGGCTGGATAGTCAGCAAGAGGGATCTTCCTGCCTCTACCTTCCAGGCCTGTAGTTATAGCACACAATATCATACATATTTTGGGGTTTTTTGTTTGTTTGTTTGTTTGTTTGTTTGTTTTAAAGATAACAAATCTTTATAGAAAATGAGGACTATACATGTAAAGACTGAAAGACTAGATTGCACAGTGAAATAGGAAATAGTGACAAGGGCGGGTTGCTATGATCAGAGTACAACGTTTGGACAACCTGAAATCACGATTTGACTGTGCTTTGCCCGACATACAGAGGCCCTTTTAGCTGTGGAGAGCACTCAGCATTTTGGTGCCCATCCTATTTTGTTCTTGTTTTTGAGGGTGTTGTTTAATTCTCTCTTCCTCTTGCTCCTTTATTTTATTTATTTGTTTGTTTGATTACTCTTTCTTGACCTGAAATTTTTTAGAATTTTTTTAATGCTGAGTATTGACTAGCTTGACCAGAAGTGTCAAGACACACAAAAGGATGGTTGTTAGTTGGAAAATGGGGCTAAATCAGAACTGAAATTTTTTTTAGAACATCATTGTTAAGCGTGTTGTTTCTATGCTACATGTGTGTGCTGTTCTGTGAACCTCTTAAAATACATGGCTGGAATCTGGAGGATGGAGTTACAGGAAATTGTGAGCTGCCTGATGTGGGTGCTGAGAATCCAGCTCTGGTCTTCTGTAAGAGCAGCAAACACTCTTAACCACTGAGCCATCTCTCCATCACTCTAATTAAAGTTTTTATATCTCATAAACACAACTGATAAAACTAGGAAGAGCCAACAGCGTTGAGTCATCTGAGTGCTAGTGACCAAATTTCGGTGATCGAGTCTATGCAATGTGGTTGTTAATGTTTCTATTGCTGTGATAAAATACCATAACCAAAAGCAAGTAGGAGAAGAAAGGGTTAATTTAGCTTACATTTCCATATTGGAAGCCATCATTGAAAGAAGTCAGGACAGGAAATCAAACAAGACAGGAATCTGGAGGCAGGTACTGATGCAGAGGTCATAGAGGAGTACTGCTTACTGGCTTTTTCCCAATGGCTTGCTCAGCCTGCTTTCTTATAGAACCCAGGACCACTCACAGTGGACTGGGCCCTCCCTAGGTGATTACTAATTGAGAAAATGCCATACAGGCTTGCCTACAGTCCAATCTTATGGAAGCATTTTTTCAATTGAGGTTTCCTCCTTTCACATATTTCTAGTTTGTACCAAATAGACATAAAACTCACCAGGCCATGCAACAAGCACTTTATCAACTGAGCCTTCTCCTTAGCACCTGTTTTAATTTTGAGACACTTCTTTCAAATGTTATTAGTTCCTTTATTTAACACCATTGTCTTTGTTTTTAATCAACATATAAGGTGCATTTTCTTTTTGTAGGTCAATAACAAATCCATGGTGCCTTTCCTGATTCCAATGATTCTGGCCAAAGTCAGTCATGTAATAAAGGCCACCAGAGTTTCATTATGTAATGGGAAAATAAAATCACCTAAGAAATAACTTTCAAACTTTTGTAGCTCTTGGCTTCTTTGCCTGAAATTACCTTCCTTCTTCCCCATCACATTCATTGTGGGAAGCAGCTTCACTTTCTGGAACAACACTCTCTAGAGAAATTAATGTGATTCTTACTGGCCAGTCACTTTGAAAAAATAGGCTCAATTCATCCCAAAACACAATACCTTCTCTCACCCACACAATGTGAAGAGTGAAAGGAAATAAATGTTTCTATAGTATTAGGGTTTACTTAGGATATAAGCCATGGCTTGGATCCCAGATTCTTCATACAGTACCAGTAGGTCTGGGCCAAAAGCTCTGTGTCCAGGCAGGGTTCCTGTGCCAGACCTGTCACTTACACTTGGTACTGGTAGTACATGATAAATTGGTACCATCTACTTGAAGATGATAAAGGGTAATGTTGCAGTAGTGTTGTCCTATTCACAGGAACAACAGGAGTTAAAACTCCATAAATGAGTAAGCTAAGCCAAGAAAAGGAACATAATTGATGTTCTGTGGGTGAATTTGTGACCCACGAAGATGACAAAGGAAGAGAAAATAGTGTACAGAACCTGCAAACAGAGTGGGCCACCACTCACATTTACTCTACCACTCTCCAGATATAATGCTGTAGTAAAACAAAACAAAACAAAACAAAACAACAACAACAACAACAACAACAAACCAGAGCTTATTGTCAGACAGTCAGTACTCCAGGGAGAGTGGCCTCCCTTTCTCTCCATCCGGCTTTCTTTGTTGGTCCTTGGTCCACTTCTTCTTTGACTTATCTTAGGTTTTATGGTTTGAATGAGAATGATTCACCTATAGGAGCTCTCATAAGAAATTTCAGGATATCCTAATATCGGATTTTGCCGTGTACTTACTAATAATCACTCTTATGCAGGTCTACAAAGAAAGAGAGCAAGCAAGACTTAAAGAAATGCAAAATGTACAATGTAGGGGGAAAAGGAATACCAGGAATTGACCAGAGGCAAGTCTTGTGCTGAAAGAGATGAGAAGATTAAAGTAGGACCTGGTCTGAAATGGAACAAAAGGAGGGACGCCCTCAGGATGCCCCACCCAGCAAAGCCTCCACCTTGTTAAAAGAAAAGCCTGAGGAATGTTCTGTTCCTAAAAACACCAACAACTGAAAGCTTCTGCAAATGTAGAAGGGCAGACTATGTCCCAACCAAGCAGCCACATGTGGTGGCATTCTCCAGCAGCTGTTGCTTTTACCCTTTGATGAAGAGTACATAATTAAAAGGTGGTAGGATCTTCCGTGTTTAACAGGAATCATTGAGTCCTTGAAAGACCACTGTGCAAAGTTGTGAAAATGAAGCCTGATTATGTTGAAGACCCCAAATTATTGGAATGCTAGAGATATCAGACATTTTCTAGCCCATGAGCAAAAGTGTGCTGCAGGCAGCAAAGCTGGAGGAGTGAAGCCATCTATGCCCTTTGACATCAGACTTTGAGCTACTGCACTTGTACTTTGACCTACTGGTTTTTGGTAGCTTTGATGCAGTATTTTCTCACCATGCCTCTCAGAACAGGAACATATATTCTGTGCCATTCATGCTAGAAGTATGGAGTTTGCTTTTTTAATTTTACAAGAAGCTACAATTAATAATTGCATTGTGTCTCAGAAGAAACTGAAATTTTAAGCTGTGTTGATGTTGTGAAAGACTTTTTTTGAAGTTAAACTAAATGCATTTTACATTATGATAGTAACATGAGTCTATGAGGGCCAGGAAGTGGGTGTGGTGGTTTGAAGAATGCTTCCTGTAGGCTCATTTATTTAAATACTTGGTGCTAGTTAGTGGAACTGTTTGAGAAGGATCAAGAAGTATGGCCTTGTTGAAAGAAGTGTGTCACTGGGATTGATCTATGAGGTTTCAAAACATCCATATGATTCTCAGTCCTCTTTTTTGCCTCATGGCTGTGGAACAAGGTCGCTCTCACTATTCCATCTCTCTGTCATAGATTCTAACCTCCAGAAATTATAAGCCAAATTATTCACTTTGTTTTATAAATTGCCTTGGTCGATGTGTGTTATCACAGCAAAAGAAATGTAATCATGATAGGTTTGATGATATTCAAACACATACAGAAGAACAAAACTAGTGAACACAGAATTTTGAATGCCATAAACAACAGGTTTTCATTAAGTTTATCTAATTAACTCTATTGAGATCCATGGGGCAATTGGAAGGCAGATCTTAGGAGTGAGGTGGAGGCAGAGAAAATATCTAAAACAATATATGGCCCATAGCAGAAATGCTAAAATATTTGTGTGCTAAAAGGTCAGATTTAACTGGTTTCTTAAAAAAGACTTGTTCTTTTAAAATATTGTCATAAGGAGTAAAATACAATAAACAAAGATAATAGGGAAGTTTATAATAAAAAGTTTCAGATAATTTTCCAAATAAGTGGTAGAAATTTGTTGTTTAACTGATCATTAACTGAGGAATGTTTGCAATCAAAGTATCAAAATACCGTGGACTATCCATTTTAGCTTGAATTCTAAGAATGACTTGAGATATGAACCTGTGAATTCACGTGTACATGAAAGTGAAGCAAAAAAGGCTGGTTTTGTGTGTCAACTCAACAAACAAGCCAGAGTTATCACAGAGAAAGGAGCCTTCCTTGAGGAAATGCCTCCATGAGATCCAGTTGTAAGGCATTTTCTCAATTAGTGATCAAGGGTGGGAGGGCCCATTGTGGGTGGTGCCATCCTGGGCTGTACTCTTGGGTTCTATAGGAAAGCAAGCTGAGTAAGCCAGGGGAAGCAAGCCAGTAAGTAACATCCCTCCATGGCATCTGCATCAGCTCCTGCTTCCTGGTCTGCTTGAGTTCTAGTCCTGATTTCCTTTGGTGATGAATAGCAATGTGGAAGTGAAAGCTGAATAAATCCTTTCCTCCCCAACTTGCTTCTTCGTGATGATGTTTGTGCAGGAGTAGAAACCCTGACTAAGACAATTGCTATCTAACTGTGTTAATTCAATGTAATTTACTGCAAAATATCAATGACATTACAAGACTTTTTCACATACATATGGATGGATGGATGTATACATAGGCATTAAATGAGAAGTCCAAAATTAATTTTATATCTTTGAGAATCCCTCCAGGTTAGGCATTAATGAAGATATTCTGAATCAAGAATTTACCTCATAAGAAATAATATAAAACATGCCATATATATATATATATATATATATATATATATTTTTAAAACACTGTATCAGGCCACTAAGAACAGATAATGAAGTGTATATCTGAAACACATAAGAGAAGCACTGTGGCTGCCACAACTTACTTCCTGGAGAAAGCTCCTAGGGTTTGGTTCACTCACAGAGAGGTAATGAAGGATTAGTGGATTCTAGTGGATGGCTGGACATTGCAAGGGGACTAAGGTAGCTAGAATGCCCAGGACAGAGTACTTAAGAAAAGAGAACAACATGAAGAGAAAACAAACATCAACACCAGCAAAAATCCTCTTCAATACACACTTAAGTAACAACCAGGACATGTGTGTGGAAGACCTGCATGCTGTGTTCTACAGCAACCAAGTGAGCAGAAGCAGCGAGCCTATGCTCAAGCTAAAATGCATTTCTCTGCTCCTTGTAGAGATAAGTGCTAACACCAGATTTATCAGTCTGAGATTAACTGCTTTCTTCTCGAACTCTAGAAAAGACAAGGATTCTATTCTTATGCATGAAGAATGATGCACATTATTCTGAAGGTTACACACAGTGCATGAATGCAACACAAAGAAACAAAAAGGCATACATATTGAACGGGAGGAACTAAGCCTGTGTTTTATTTACAGTCAACATGAACTTTTATATAGAAAGACTGATGGCTCAAAAAGCTACTAGAACTAATCATTTAGCATACAGAGCAGATGAGAAATCACTATATTAAAATAAATTTCATTTCTGTATACTATAAAGAATTAGAAGTTTTAAAATAACTCCATGTATCCCTTTTAACCCAGGTCACCCCAAAGCTTTCCAGGGACCACCATCCCCTTGCAGCTCTCCTCCCTTCCTTTGGGATTCACTAGATCCTAGACAATTCCCTACCAGTGATCCTCCAGCCAGCCCAACTCCCGCAGGGATATAGGTAGACTATTTGTGCTCTCTTCCCAGCCTGCTACATTTGAATCACACCAAACCTTCAAAGCTGCTTCCTAGGTACTGTCACTACCTCCCAGTATCCCCTGCCCTCCTGTTCCCTACATGGGACTCCTGGAAGACTCAGGCTAATCTCTCCATTTGGGGTTCACCATACCTTTGCTGCACTAGTACCCCTGAACTGCCCCTTCCAATACTGAGATCCAAGAACCAGTGCACACTACCAGAGAAAATTTGTTCCAAGCTACTTAATTAAGTCACTTAAGTCACCAGACTGTAGCTGACAAAGATGAAAAGTTTAGATGGGGCCTGTAGCTCCAAATACTTAAAAAGAGAACAACAACAACAACAACAAAACCCAAAAAACCAAAAAACAAAAAGCAAAAAACAAAACAAAACAAAAAAAAAACCCAAAAAAACAAAAAACAAAACACAGAGTGCTGTGAACTTGCTGTGAATTAGGTCCTTTCCAATATGGTAAAGAGATGTGTTGTCCCCCTCCCCAAAAAAATTAAAAAGTGGATTGAAGTAAACCTCAACAACAAACTAATTTAGATGTAAAAATACAAAAGAAAAAAAACAATGCTAAAAACAACAAAATAATGGATCTCTCCCCAAACTACAAATCCTATAATTAAAAACTGACTTAAAAGAACTCAAATAAAGAATACAAAAATACAAAAAGAATGATTATAAATGGAAACTCAAAAAAAATAAAGTCTGAGACAAGAATAAAATTGGAGTCAACCCAATATATAAAAATGGACTTTAAATTTTTAAAGAAAATCCAAATAGAAATGAAAGCATCAATAGTACAATTAAAAACTTCAGTAGAAAGCTTCAACGACAAAAAATGAATCCTGTCCAAAACAAACAAACTAAATGCCCAGAGATTTAGGGTTAGGAGACAGATAGACAAATAGGTTTGTCTCATTCAGTAAAATTCAATCAAAAGGGTGTGTGTGTGTGTGTGTGTGTGTGTGTGTGTGTATGTGTGTATGTTTAGAATATGGGATAGTTTTTGGTACAGCACTGTGCAAGCTAGTTTTATGTCAACTTAACACAAGCTAGAATCATCTAAAAGGAGGGGACCTCAATAGAAAATATGTCTCCATAACAATTGGCTTTAGAGCATTTTCTCAATTAGTGATTGATGAAGAAGGGTCCAGCCCATAATAGGTGGTACTATCTCTGAACAGGTGGTGTGTTGGAATACAAGTCAAAACCCCTTTCATCTTCCAGTTGATTTTAGTCATGGTGCTACTTCAAAGCTATAATAGGCCTAAGACAAAGACTTAGCCTCTAAATTATGGTCATAGAAGAATACCATAGCCAAGGAAAGAAGATGTTCTTTTCTGCCCACACATAGAAAAGAGATGTCTATCCAGGCACAAGATGCCACAGATTACCAAATGAAAAAATCATTCTAGATAAAATATTTAAAACACAGAATAAGGAATGGGTATAAAAAGCTGCAAAAGTAAATCCAAGTCACTTAAAAGAGAATAACAACTCTAAGTTTTAAAAACTTGACAATTTGGCAAGGGTGTATACTCCAGATCCTGAAAGCAACATTACATACCAAGCAACGTATTTTAAATTAAAATTGAAGGAAAAAATAAAAAAATAGGTTAAAAGGATTTATGACTACTAAGCCATCAAATGATTCATTGAAATATAGTATGGTTGACAAATCTTTAACCAAAATGACAAAATGATAGTCAAAATTTTTTAAGTTAGAGATTAAAACTGTAGACATTATAATAGACACTAAAGAAACTCAGAGAATCATAAGGCCATACTTTAAAAATCTATTTTCTACCAAACTTGAGAATATAAAAAAATGGATAAATTTCTAGATATCTATGCTCACTAAAATTGAACCAAGATTGTTGCTGTAAAATTATAATAAAATAAAATGCTATTTTTTACCCCGTACTAGATCTTCATCTCAGTCAGGAAAGCCTCTTACCTGATTTGCTCTATCCCACATCACACTGCCGAAGGCTTGTCCCTAAGCCTGGCAGCAATCCCTCTACCCATCCAGTTCCCAAGGCAGGATGCCACCATGCCAGAAATATACATCCCAATTCTATGGCGGCTTAGTGTCTCCAGCTGCTACATACTCTCTTAAACTTAAATCGCCACAATGAAAGAACACACAACACAATAACCTATGATCCAATTGATAAGATATAATCACCTACCTAAACATACAAAGTCCTGTACACATCCATCATAAGAATATTCATAAAACACCTTGTAAATGCAGAGGGGAATCTTAACATCAGCCTCCAATTCCTCCAGTCTTGATCCTTCCTTTTTCAATGACAAGCCTGATTCTATCTTGTACCCACCTACACCTGTGTGTGGTGACATCATCCTACACAAGATGAGGTAAATAGTTTAAATAAACCATTATATCCAATAAGATATAAAGAGTAATAATCTCTCAAGTAAGAAAGACCAAAGCCAAAAGGATTCAGTGTAGTTACAACCAGACCTCCTAAGAAAAAATTATGTCAATATTCCTCATTATTCCATGAGGTAGAAAATGATAGAACATTTCTAATTTTGTTTTATAGAACCTGTATTATACCCTGATACCAAAAACCAGACAAAGGCCTAATGAAAAAAGAAAATTAAAAGCTAATATCTCTGATAAAGATGAATATAAAAATTCTATACAAAACTTTTACCCACCCAACTCAAAACCACATTTGAAAGATTATGCATTATCAACTCAGTTTTATCTAAGAAATCTACAGATGGTAACATATAGAAATCAATATACATAAATAGTCTTAATGACAGAAAACATATGATTATTTTATTAGCTCTAGGAAAAAGCTTTTGAAAAAATCTAAAATTTGTTTATGGTCAAACTTCTAGTGATTTTAGGGATATGCCCATATCCTGGGAAGTTTTATGTCAACTTGACACAAGCCTAAAATCATCTAAAAGGAAGGAATCTTGATTAAGAAATTGTCTCTATAAGATTGGGTTGCATACAAGTTTATAGGGCATTTCTTTAATTAGTGATTAAGATGGGAGGACCCAGCCCATTATGGATGGTGCTACCCTTGGGCTGGTGGTCTTGAGTTCTGTAAGGAAAGGACATAGGCTTATCATATCATGGGGAGCAAGCCAGTAACCAGGATGGCCTCTACATCAGCTCCTGCCTCCATGTTCCTGCCCTGTTTGAGTTGCTGCCCTGATTTCCCTCAATGATAAATTGGTACCTAGAAGTGTAAAATAAATAAATGCAATTTACAAACCCACAGCCAACATCATTCTAAATTAAAAGAATCTCAAAGAATTTCCACTAAAATCGGAAACAAGATAAAGATTTCTACTTTTCTCTGCTGATTCAATATAGTATTTATCCAGAGAAATCAGATAAGAAAGGCAATTAAAGGGGATATGAAACTGAAAGGGAAGAAGTTAGTGCAAATGATAATTCCATGTATAAAAGACCCTAAATACTTCATCAGAAAACTCCTACAGCTGATAACCCCATTTAGCCAAGTAGCAGAACATAAAATTAACCCATATTCTGTAGCTTTTCTATAAACAAATGCCAAACACATCAAGAATGAAATAAGGAAAACAATACCATTCACAATTCCCTAAAAATAAATAAAGTATCCTAAACTAAACATGGCCAAGGAAGTAAAATACTTAAAGACTCTGATACTTAAAGAAATTGAAAAGACACCAGAGGACCAAAGGACGGAAAGACCTTCCATGCTCATGGTGTGGTAGGATAAGTACTGTGAAAATGGACATTCTAAAGGAATCAATCTACACACTCAACTCCATCCTCATCAAAATTCCCACACATACTTCCCAGATTCGATGACAGACAGACCAAGTCTGTATGTCTGTTTAGGAACCTCAACATCCATGTACGCAACTTAAACTCTGGTGTATCTAGCCATGAACTTACAATCTCTGAGTATAAGTATACCCGAAATAACAAAAATTAGACATATAGTAATGTTCTGCATTCTTACTCGTCATATTTTATATGTAGACAAAAATAGAGATAAGTTAAATTTACAGATTCTGAATTCATCCTAATAAAATAGTAATTCTTATGAAATACAAAGGCTTCAAAGATGCCTAAAAATTTTATGACCTTTTCTCAAAATAGGACATGTAACTAAATCCTGTCAAACCAAAACATAGAAGAGTGGCGATGCTTTAGATGCAAGAAAGTAACAGGCACAGGTACTTGTTTTACAAGATAAAGATGCTCAGTGTAAAATTTCACTTATGTCTCTGAAAAGTACACAAGAGCCTTAAGTTCTGGAAACTACGGCAATAAACTGTACTCAAAACAAGGCCTGGAAGTGTTCAGTGTGTGTCAGACTAATTTCACACGAATCTAAAATTCACTTTGTGGAAGAAAGTCAAGCCTTCTGGAAGACACACGGATCCCACAGCAGTTGTTGGTTGTTTTCAGTGCAATTGCCAGGAACATGGAAACCACGCCCGCTTTGTCCCTCAGAGCCCCTCAGACCCCCATCTGTCAAAACTCTTGACAGGCTGCTTCTTGTTTCCAGATGGTCTGATGCAGAAACTACAAGGAGGAAGAATGCTGAAGAACAGGGGAGTGCAGTGCACTTGTACCTTAGTCTCCTCTCCCAGCTTGCAGCTTCTCTGAGGCTAGCAGGCTAATGCTGCAGTTTTAACCCCAAAGGAAGCCTGTTGCTAAGGCTGTCTAGCTCCCAAGATTCCCTAACCCCTTGTGATAGTCCCATATTCACAGTCCTAAATTCTTTCTTCCATTATTCTAAAAAGAACTTTTGCCACAGATTTTGCTGGATGGAAATCTCTCAGTCTGAGTTTTGCGCTAAGACCCAGGACACTGAGCTTCCAATATCTTTGACAGCTCTTAAGGAAAATCCCCATCTGTCTAACTCTTCTCTAACAAATTACATTTAGTGGAGATTCCCAGCTTCATGTACAGTCTTTCCACAAGAACTTTTGCTGAGCAGAGAAGGGAGCAGAGATGAATTAAGAGTGTACTTATTAGCTGTGCCATTTTATAATGTCCCACTGCCATAGTCCAAGACACAGATTTCAATATAGCCTGGGTAAGTAAGCAGCAAGCAAGCACTTACTCTCTCCATTTGTTCTATTCACACAGCACTTTTTTACACTCAGAGATGCATTCTTGGCTGAAGCATATGCACACCAATCATTAATCACTTGGACGTATAATTGAATTCAATCCCATCTCACTGTTCTCCGTTTATATCATGCAGACAGCGGTGTCTGTCAACACAACTCCTAAACTTTCATAGGTTTGAAGAGTCCTAGATCAGAAGCAAGAACAGGTCCTTTGCAGTCTGCAACCATTAAGGTAGATTCCCAAGGCCCTATCTTGAGAAAAAAAAAAGGATATCTCACTTCCCTTTAAAATTAATGAAGATAATTTCTGGATATAATTTGTGGAGATGTCCTTTATTTCCAAGCTAATGGTCTGGAAGATCTTTTAATTCCTCAAACTCAACTCAAATATTAGATCAAGTATCTCAGAAAGCTAATGTGTCCTTATTCTACCCAAACCGCTGGCCACAGTGGCAGGTACTCAGAGGGGTGGGGGACAAAGAGAGAAGAAAGAAGAAAAGGTTGAAGATAGAGTGCCAAGGAGGAAAAAAGGGAGGACACAAGAATAAATATTATTAAGAACTCATCATGAATCCATCTCTCAAGAAGCCAGCACCAGAATAGCAAAGATATGGAATTAAAATATATTAAAGGGACACAGAACCCACGTCTGGACAACCAGAACACAGCTATGTAATTTCCACATGGGAGACAACAAGAATCAGTTAGCAGAGGAGATGACAGTTGAGGTGAGCTTAGAAGCCTACTAGACTTCAGGCAGGCAATCCAAGCCGGTGGTAGTGAATGTTGAAACAATGTAGCACAAGAGAAGACTGGGCTATCAGGTAAGGCTTCTGTAGGATCCAGACTCAAAGCAGGAGTATTTGTAACTAGAAATGTTGCTTCAGGAAGGAAATGGATAAGAACCCAAGAGCAAAAGAAATGCATTAGCTAAGCCTGGCCCCTTAAAGGTAACCCTTAAATAGTCCTGAATAGTGTCCCTCTTCTCTCCTCAAAAATAGATGTATTTGAAAAGTAAAATTAATGCAGAATTTTAATATTTCATCATTTGCATATTGCTTTATTTTAACCCCAAAGATATGGGATATCAGTATAAAATCCTTTTTGTTTTTGGTTTTCTTTTCTTATTACCAAAGTGTAATTAATGTAATTTTGTTTTCTTTGCCCTTTTTTCCCACTTTTGATATCTTTAATTTAAATGCAAATAAAGCCAGCATCACTACTGTCATTTCCTATTTCTTACTGGTTCCAAGGACTATTATTCTGCAATAAACAAGAAAGAAAGCAGCACTATGCACCTTTTAATGAAGGAAAGACTAAGAAACAGGATATACTGTCACACAACTGGATCTGGCAAATATGTCAACCCTGGAACAAGACAGACCCAGAACCAATGTGACAGGCAGGGAGAAAGGCGAAAGCCTTGACATACAGCTTGCAGCTGAAACCACTTGGGACCTATTTTGTTAAAGACACTTGGTGTAAAACACCTCAGCTTCTGGCCCTACACTCTGTTTCCTCTCTACAACTGTTCATCATGTTCTGAGACAGGTGGGCAGATCTTTTCTTGAGTGATTATTGAAGGCAAGATAAGTTGCTGGTTTGGATGCCAGCATTTCATTAAAACTGTACTGGGTAGGTAGTTCCACCCTGTGTAAGAAAATAGCATATACTTAGGTCTGGTAAACCAAAGTGTGGCAATGCTTAGTCTAAACTAGGAAAAAAAAATGAATCAGAACTTAAATCTTAAAAAATACTTCTCTTTAGTCAACATGCTGGGAAAAGTTTTGATGTATATCTGTCCATCTTTAATCTTTAATCTTTAAGTTTTGCTACTCTTCAGGCTTTTTTCTCAGAAAGAAAAACTAAATTTGTTAACATGCATTCACTTTATATTGGCATAATAGTCTATTTTCACTTTCCTTTGAAATTTATCATTTTATTTCAATTAAAATATTATTACATCAGATTCCTCTTTCCCTTTTTTCCTCCAGTCTCTCCCTTGCTACCCCACAACCTCTCAAACTGATAGCCCTTTTTCACACATACACAAAGAGAGGTATGAGAAAGAAAGAAAGAAAGAAAGAAAGAAAGAAAGAAAGAAAGAAGGAAGGAAGAAAGACAGCCTGCTGTATTTGTTTAGTGTTGTGTGTGTGTACATGATTTCAAGACTGACAGTTTTATAGTGAAATGGGTAACCAATCAGGTACTCATCATTGTGAGACACCAATTTTTTCTCTCTCTAGAGCCTAGGGGTAGAATCTAGTGATATTTATGATATTTACTCAATCCATGTCATTGTTCAAGCCTTGTCTAGACAGCCATTTTCTTAAAATATCATAGACCTTACCGGTCACTTGAAATTTTTCTTAACCTATAGTTTTACTGTATATTTTATTCTTCTCACAATCCTATCTTTCTGTAAAGGGTCTATGGAGATTAACATCATTCTCACAGCTGCCCATTGAATAGTGACACAGCTTCTATCTCAGCTTTTTGTCTCAAAGACTCCTTTCCTACAGTCTAAAGAGCAGCTATCTGAGAAAAGAGACTAATTAATGTGCAGAATTTAGAAATTGTGAAGTCACAGAATCCTAAAGGACAATTCCTCTTTCCTATTTAGGGCACTGAGGCGCCAAGGCATATCTATACATCATGCCCCCCCATGTTACACAGCTTATTTATGAATGGAAGTAGGAATGTGGTGCTCTTACTCTTAGCCTGGGATCCTGGGTTCAAGGAGGAATACAGAATCAACAAACTGTCAGGACCCTGGAAACAGTAAGGGGCAGTCTTCATGGGGAATGCAGAAGCATGTGCCTCTATCACAAGGTCCAAGGCATTTCTACAGCAAAGAGGAGGAGAGGTGGAGTAATAACAAGATGCCTGTGTGGGGTGTTGTGAGAGGCACTGGGCAGTGGATGACCTGGCAGAGACAGTACTTCTGGGTAGAGGAAATCCAAGCATTGAATAAGTTCTCTGTGTTCTACATTTCTGCAGACTGGGCCCTTGGCCTTCTCACCTTGGGAGGTCCCTTTTTGCTATTTGAGCTCATTGTTTCACCTAAGGATGAACAAGATTGTGTCCCAGACTCCTCCTAGACCCAACAGTGACATTAAAGTCAAACAGTAAGACATACTTCCTTGTGTGCTGATTATACTGCTGTGGGACGTAACCCCACTTATGACAGAAACCCAGAATACCATAACAAGTTAGGAAAACCCATAGCCCATGGGTGGCTGCAAAGAACAGAGGACATCAAGGAATTTTCAACCATCACCCGCAGATGGTTGGGACGTGCCCCAATCAGTGGGAACAAAGCACAGGTTTTGTTTTATTTTGTTTTGCTTCTGGCTAGAAGATGGACTCCTGCCAAGAATTCTTCCTGCGCTGAGAGTTTTCCCAACTCTCTATCCTTGGCCATTCTCTACTTCTCATAATTTCAAGTCCGGAATCAAGTTCCCAGTGACTCTGTTCTCTGAGGGGGTGTGGAGAAGGTCATTGACAGGAAACAAACATTTATTCCCAGCACAGATGTCTATAATATAAAATGAAATATGGATGTGATCCCCAACTGCAAAATTTCATTGTTTTCCATTACTAATTTTGCTATTGTTATGATTCATAATGTAAATATCTGATATGCAGGGTATCTGATGTGTGAACCCCCAAAGAGGTTGCAACTCACTGGTTGAGAACAGCTGTCCTATAAGGAGCCATGTTCCTGACTCCTTGATGTAGATAATAAACTCTAACATTCATGGTCACATACCAGGTATCCTTAAACAAATACATCAGGACCTCTCAGCACCTCTGCACAAACCCACGTGGGGGGAGCAGATAATCTCTACTCAAAGAATAGATGAGGACCAGGGGCATCACTATTACTTACTTGAAATAAAGAAACCCATAGCCCAAGCCTAGTGGGTCAGGACTCCCATTTTCAAACCTGAGATGTGATATTTATAAAAGTCCCAGGTGTAACACAGCTGTTTGAAAAGGAAGCCTAACAAAGGAGGGGAGAGCTAGAGTAGGAGAAAGAGTCCATGAATTGCAAAACACAAAACACAAACGACAATTTAGAAGGCAACTCAAAAACAAAAAACAAAACAACAACAAAACCTTCCACTGAGGTTAGCTGGCACCAAAATTTCCTCAGGATGAACACAGTACTGAATCCCCAGATTCACTGGAGATTCACCAGGAGAAGAGGGAAATAAAAGCAAACCCATTTGATAACGTCATCAAAGGATTAAATATGGGCTCCCAGAGCTGTCCCAGGATACCTGATTCTCTGTGGTGAATTTACTGCCTTTGTGACTCACCCACAATGAATGAGCTTACAGAAAAGGGAGAAGTGACCCATGAAATATAGTCAATTACAGCTTAATCTTCCTCACCCTGGAATCTATTCAATAGCTTTAATGAACTTAACAGGCTGGAAGGCAGGGCAAAGAATGCATAAGAAATACAACTCAGGCACTCCTGGCACTGTGGAAGCCCATTCCCTTTGTTATTAAGGAAGAAATGTTCTCCCTCCAGTAAGTACTTTGGGAAAGGGAAAATACAAAAACCTGTTTCCATTATCATTGTTTCCTGCTATAAAGCTCCAAAGAATGCATATTATTAAGGGTTTTAGAATACGTGGCTTACAGCACCACAGTTAGCTTTCTCTGTGCTTCCCCTGCAGCATGGAGACAACTGTCCTAGTTTGCTTTCCGATGCTGTCATAACACTGACCAAAACCTATTTTGGGGAGAAAGGGGTCTGTTTATCCACCTTACATTTTCACATCATAGTTCACCACTGAGGAAAGTTGGAGAAGGAACTTGAGGCTGGAACCTGTACAACTAGGGTGATCAGCCTGCTGTGCTTTCTGAATTGTCACCCAGGGCTTACATGTTCAAAAGCTTGGCCCCAGCTGGTGGTGCTGCTTAGGAAAGTTGTGGGAATTTAGAGGTCAAGCCTCATTGAAGAATGTGGATCAGTGGAGGTGATCCTTGAGACTTTTATAGCCCAGATCCCACTTACCTCTCCTCTTTATCTCTGTTTCTGTTTCTTGGTCTTTGTCTCTGTGTCTCTACCTCTCTGTCTCTGAGTCTCTATCTTTGTCTCTCTCTGTCTCTGTCTCTCTGTCTCTGTTTCTCTGCCTCTCACTCTCTCTTTTTCTGTGTGTGTCTCTGTCTCTTTCCCTCCCTCTTTCCCTCCCTCTCTCTCTCCTGCCTATGAAATGTTACCCTCAGCTTCATATTCCTCCAGTCATGCCTTCCCCAATATGACACACCTTGGAATTCTAGGCCAGACTAAATTTCCTGTTCTTTGGTCAGATATTTTTTCCCCAGCCATAAGTAAAGTTTAATAATTAAGACATACCTCTTCTCTAGAAAAGGCATGTTGGATATCACAAGAAAGAGCAAGAAAATACAGATGATTTATGGGTTGCAAACAGCAGAAGAGCACTCAAGTCTTCTTGAGATCCAACAGAACAGGGTGGATTGTCTGGATACCCTTCTTCCTCCTCTTAGCCGCATCTCCAGTTATGACTCAACTAGAAGTCACAGTAAGAAAGAACGGCTGCTTTGTGTCAGTATGCAGATCAATCTGCCTCAATAGAAATACAAATCTAATATAAGGTCTCTGCTTAGCATAGAAAGAACTGGTTAAGCAATTTGGACATTTTTCTTGATACTGTTTTCACTGAGATTCTAAATTATCACAAAAAGCATTTTTCTCCCCTCCCTACCACAAATCATGCATAGCAGTCCCTTGCCATGTCTGGTTTAAAACACAAAGGAACAGCATAGGGCTTAAACAGATGTCCAAATTACCCTCGTTAAAATGAGTATAATTCACACTGATGAATTTCAGTGTAAACATCAAGTTACAACATCATTTTTGCCATCTTCTCTCAATATGTCCAAGGTTAAAGAGTGTCAAGATGTTATAAAAATTAGTAGTTGGGGTCATAAAGTAAACCCCCCTTGAGTGTAGTAGACCCCATAGTTACCTGACACTAGAAAACTACCTGGGCTTTCTAAGACTCAGGATTTCCTAGTTATGATGTGAGAACAAAAATACCCACCCCAGAGGTGGTAGGAAAAATCAAATGAGGTAAGTACATTAATCATTTAACCAATGCCATGAACACATTGATCACTAGCTACTATAATTATCACTGCCATAGTTATTGGTATTTCACAGCAAAGTTTAATTTCTCCTTAGCATAGTTTATTTAATGATTTTGTTTGTTTCACAATCAATATTACTGGTATAGATTTCAAAATGGAATTTAAAAACATTTTGTTCCAAATGTTCATTGTGAATTTCTTGCAAATGAACAGATACCCCAAAAGTAATTTTCTAGGAAATCCTTCATTTCTTCTGAGGAGTATTATAATTCTTCTGCCTTTAAATGAGCTGATAAAAGCCCAATCCAAAAATTAACAATAACAACAATAATAATAATAACAAAGAATTTCTTAAAAATCCACACATAGAACTTTCATCTCTCAAGACATAGAACCTCAAAAGTAGTAAGGAATCTGTGTGTTCTGGAACACGTACCAGAGAGCAGTGCTTGTCTATGACAGTAGTGATCACTGCTGTACTGGGAAAAGAAAATACAACCCACCCTCAGCTGTATACATCTGATTAGTTGTTTTTAATGCAAGACGGCCAAGTTCTCCATGGTAATGAACATGAAGGGCAGCCTGGCTTCCCAAGAAACTCTAAGGAGGGACCAGCTCAGAGGGAGTACAACCAGCCCAGAAGTGGGACTGGTCTGTCTCACTGCCCCCTATTACAAACTTAACCCAAAAGTATTTGCTCTAGACATGATTTGAATATAAAACTTTTTTCCTAATGTTTTAATGACTTTTCTTCCTATTACTAGCATTAGGGGAGCTTGCTAAGAGCATGAACGTTAGGAAGGGCAAAGGAAAATGAATCCAGTCGACCCAAACCCACCAAGTCATCCTCATTCACTCAGCCGCCTGCCCTAGCACAGGCATCTGGTTGTAAACTGGCAATGTAATCATGTAGACATGTGAAAGACTTGGTCAAGTGTCAAACTGGCTTCCATTAACGCAAAGCTATGGCTTTCTTCCATGAAGTTCCTCGTCCTAGTTTCCTCTATGAAGGAGCATATGTGTTGATTAGAAAGACAGCAAACAGAATTCTGTCCTAATCAGGATAACAACTCTAGACAGAACCTAAGAAGTACAGAGGAATAAAGTGCTTGTGAGAGCTGTGCAGCTTAGACCCTTGTACCATAAAAGAGCCAAGTTTTGAAGCTAGCATTCCACATTTCATCTCAGGAAGTGAGAAAATAAAAAGTAAAATAAGCCCAAAGAAAGTAGAAGAGTGGAAATTATAAATATAAAAGTAGAAAGTAAAGGAAGAATAGAAAGAGTTAACAATGATGAAAGTCAGTATTTCTAAAACATTCCTAAAAGCAATGAACAAAATTATTTCTTGATTGAAGCAAACCAGTCAAGAAATAATGAGAGAGCAGCAACCACCAACCCAGGGAGGAGGTCGTCACTGCTGATCAAGTACCAACACAAGGATGAGAGGTTGTCCCTCCTTATCTGGAAGATATTAAGATGGCAGGCACACTATAACAGTGAACCTCATAACTTAGATGCACCACCAAGAGGCAAGAACTGAGAATTTTCTGGAATGCTAATCCTGCAGTCTCATCTCATGCTCAAGTAGTCAGGAATCTGAAATGCATTGTGAGAGGACAGGTTCAAGACCTTTCTGATATCTGACATTTTCATTTTTTCTTTTCTTCTTTTATTACATCCCAAACACTGCTTCCCCTCTTAGTCTCCTCTCATAGAGTCCCATCCCCCACCCTCTCTCCTTCTCCTCTAAGAGGGTGGACTCTGTTCTCTCAGTCCCCATACCCTACTCAACCCCTATGTATCAAGTCTCCCCAAGATTAGGTTCATCCTCTCCCACTGAGGCCAGACAAGGCAGCCATGGAGACTGAGCTACACTTCTGCTACATATGTGCCAAGGATGTCCTTCCAGCCCGTGTATGTTCTTTAGCTGGTGGTTCAGTCTCTGGGAGGTGCTAGGGGTCCAGGTGAGTTGATTCTGTTGGTCTTCCTGTGGAGTTCCCATCTGCTTCAGGGCCCTCAATTCTCCCCAAGTCCCTACTCTTCCTTAAGAGTCCTCTTGACTTTGCTTATGGTCTTCAGGAGAGTGATAATCTGCTTCTGTATAACATACCTGAGGCAGTGAGGCCATGCCCAACAAACAAGGACAGCAAGTCATTAACAAGTGACTTTCCTTCAGCTCTAGAAATGTTCTCAAGAAAGAATTATCAAGATGAACCAAGACACAGAATTTAAAAGGACAATCATAAATTTTGTCAAAGAATTCAGAGAGTTAAATGAGAGAAAAACAAACAAAATGAAAACAAAGCAACTCAATGCTCAACGAACTTAAAGAGGATAATAACAAATGTCTACATAATGTCTAAAAGAAAAATATATGGCTGAAGAAAATGACAAACGTGTCTCAAGATTTGAAAACGATTCAGTAAATATATAAAAATATTGAAGACAACTCAAACCATAATGAAAAACTCAACAACTCACTTAGGGAACTCATTGGAAAGCCTTATAAGTTGAATGGATCAAGCAGAAGACAGTATGCAAGGACTTGAAGATAAAGTCGAGGAATTAGACTACACAGGCAAAGGATATAACATCTTTTTAAACACAGGATCAAAAGCAGGCAGGAACTGTGAACTATCATGATAAGACTAAATGCTAGATTTATAGTCATGGATATAGAAGAAGAACCTCTGGTCAAGAGCACAGACCAGTTCTTCCACAAGACACAGAATAAAGCATCCCTCAGTTGGAAAGATATGTCTACAAAAAGTATTCTCGCAAAAATTGAATCAGGAAGGAAGCAGGTATCTCTGTCCTAGAATCTAACAAGAGACTAAAGAGACTAAAACCAATCAGGAGAGATAAAGAATGACACCTGAGTTTTATCATGAGAACAATTAACCAAGAATATATTACATTCTTAAACAGATATGGACCAAATTCTGGAACAACCAAATTCATTGAAAGCATACTCCTGGACCTTAAGACTTAACTCAAAGTCAATAATAGTAGATGGTTTTAGTACTTCACATTACCCAGTAGACAGGTAATCTACAAACAAACAAACAAATACAGAAACATCACAATTAAATAACTCCATACATTGAATGGACAATTCTACCCAAACAGCAAAGAACATACATTTTATTCAGCAACTCATGTTTTTGCTTCTCTAAAATAGACCATATCCTAAGTTATAAAACTATTTTAATAAATTCAGAAAAATGAAGTAAATCTATATGTCCTATCTGAACACAATGCAATAAAGCTTCAAATCAACAGCAAATAAATCTCTAGCAATTACTCAAATGCATAGATAATAAACAACACATTACTGAATGATGAAAGGTCAAAGAGGTAATAAAAGAAAATTAGCTCCTAACCATTTGCTCCAGGTCTCTTTTGATTGTCCTATGAATCAGCATACCATGACCCTAGCCCCTTAATTCTTAGGAGAATATGAGCATACACTTTCTTTTAACATTGCAAAAGAAGTTAGAGATCTGCCTGCCTCTGTTGAGCACCGGACTATAAGTTAGCTGGGTGGGATCCTGTCCCGGAATTACCATTTCTATCACACCTGGGCCTAACCTTGCTCTGTCCAAGGCTTCAACCCTGAATCAGGAATTTGTCTATCTTTGTAAGCACAAAGAAAATAAAAACCTGAACTGGATGGGATCTTCTGTGATCACTGCTCCCTAAATCTCTTTATCTCCTTCCTTAGTATCTGATAAGTTGGCTCACAACACAACAGCTGCTTTTGTCCCTTTAGATTCATGAAGCCTCTGGTATAGTTCATATTGCATTCTTATATTTTTGCATAGTTGGGAAGTTATATATTTGAAAATTCATGCATTTAGAGTTCTTTTCCACAGCCTTAAGGGCTGTCCTGAAGGTCCCACCGTTTACCATTTTACTGAGACATTAGCCATACCTTCACTCACTCCTGCTGTCTCTGATTATCACGTCGTCATTAACATTAATAACGAGGACATTCCTTGAAGGAGGAACATGTGTACATTCTTATACAAACAAGCCTTATGCCCATAGCAGCTACTACACTCCTGGAGGCCCACTCCTGCTGGCCCGTGGCAGGAACCATGTCATTCTGTCCCTACCGAGGTTATGCCAGACCCAGCATTTAACTATCTGAAGAATACTGCTAAAGAACAGCAATGGAAATTCGATTTAAGCTTAGAGCTCAGACCTCCAAATCCATGCTCGGAATGTGTGCTCTGGCAATATCTTGCTTCTGCACTCTTGGTATAATTATGATACTTCAATGCTGCACACGAGCCCATGACACAAGCAAGCCACTGATGTGAAGGATGAGAAATCATCTGCCCCATCCATCTGAAGCAACAAGTATCCTTTAAACAGGATTCACTCTCTACAGAAGAGACTAATGTGAGGAAATTTTCTTTTTATTCAAAATAATGATACTAAATGGGTAGCAATTTAAGCTTGACAATGGCTTCATCAGACCTCATCTCCAAGTCCCAAAATCACACTCCAAGTGCACATTTCTCGGTGGCGGTGAAATCAGCTGGGGGAGGCAGATACCAAGGAAACAGGTGAAAGCATAGAGTTAGCATACCCTTTTGGGCACGAAACAGTTTTAATGGATATCTGTGCTAATGGGCCTCCACAGCACCATCCCACCATTAGCAGCATTGATATTATATAGTTATAACGATCCTCCATTTCCAAAAAGGAGTAGCTGTCTCCTGAAAAACTGAGGCTCCTGCTTATCCATTACTAGGCATTGTCGACTTTACCAAAAGGGTTAATTTTCTCCTCCTTTTTCCTACCCTATACTATTCTTTCACAATAACTGGCCACGAGTGAGCATCACTATTTAAGATTGTGCTGTTACTAACAGTATAGAATGCTAGCAGTTAATAGCATCCTCATAGCACCTTGACAAGGGTACTGCAGATCAGGAACTCCCATGGAGCAGGAGATGATCTCACAGCATTTACTACAGTCACCATCATTGAGCTCTCTTAAGCTCTTCAGTTGCTAGGCTAATCCTACAGAGCCCTTGATAATGATCTGATGATAGACACATCCTGCAGAATAAGGGGATGATTATAGAAGTCAATCTGCAAGACTTTCATTTGCATTTAAAGAGGCAACAATGGGAGAATCTGGTCCCCCAGTGGCAAAGCATAGCCATCATAGATCTTAGAGTCAGAGCAACTTGCAGAATTCCCTTGCTAGCCCTGCTTTCTAGGGGACCCATCTTGCTACTGGGCTGGCACTAATTTCAATGGATAATTTTGTAGCCTGGGTATACTAAGGAGGAATCCATTCAGTTTATATTTTGGCTTACTTTCCAGCTACTAATTTTTGCTAAGAGTATTCTGTTAATTTCCTTTCTGTACTCCACATATATAGGATGCTTTGTTTTATTGCCTCCTTGGTGAATATGCAATAATACCAACTGTTTCTGTTAAGATCTATAATTTTATGCTTTGGGGAATCAAGCAGACTAGCATATGGACCTCAGGATTTGTGACTTTGTCCAGGATAGAGTATGCTGAACGTACATAAACCAAACCACAGTATCTCTTCAATTTACTTGAAAATCCCCTTTCATGCATTATGAAAGAATTGCAAATGCTTTTTTCTTGTGAAATTTAAGTGCACTCACCAAACCTTGAAAATCTTATATGCAGCTTTCTATGCCATGGAATATAGTCTATCAATGTAATACACTGGGCAAATTATAAGCTTAAATAGAACAATTAATAAAAGCTAAAATATTATGTACTAAGTCTTGAAGGTACATATTTTTTTCACTTTTATTTAAACTCACCATACTTTCATGTGGTAAACAGTAGTCTCTCCCTCTTCCTTTTCTTCTTCTCTTCCCCTCTCCATTCTCCCCTCTCTCTCTCCCTCCAACTTCCCTTTCCCTCTCTTTCTCCCTCTCTCTCTCTCCTCTTTCCCCCATCCCTCTCCCTCTCTTCCCCAGCCCTATCCTATTTCTTTTTCCAATGTTGTAATTGTTGTTGTTTCGAGACAAGGTCTTGCTATATTTCCCAGGGTGGCCTCAGTTCTCAGGCTGTTACAATTCTTCTACCTCTGCCTCTTAAGGAAGTGGGACAACAAGGATGTACCACCATGTCTAACTGTTATTCAATATTCATAGTACTGAAAAGTGAAGTTTCATGTTTTTATAAGTGTGTATGTTCTAATGTGTGTGTGCAGGTATGCCTACAATGTATGCTTATAAGTGTGGAAGCCAGAGGGTGGCATTGGGTGCTTTCTCCACTTGTTCTCCACTCTCCATATTGAGATAAGGTCTACCATGTGAACCTAGGAGTCTGTGACTCAGCTAGTCTAGCCAGCCAATTTGCTCTAGGGATCCTTTGTATCTACCTCCAGGGTTACTGGGCTTACTGGTGAGCCACCAAGCTACCATGTGTCTGGACTCTGGACTCTAGACTTTGCTCCTCATGTTTGAATGGTAAATGCTTTACCCAAATAAGCCATCTCCCCAGTACAGTACCAAAGTAAAGCTTTAATCAAAGTTGTCAACTTCAGCACAGCTAATATTTCGGATGAACCTTTATAATTTTCTCAGCCAGATACCAGATACCACTAGATACCAGTAGCAACAGAAGCAACAACTGGAGTGCCTCATTCTCTGACCTCCACATATGCGTCATGGTACAGGCACCCTCATACACATGATAAATTTTAAAAGAAAAGTGACAACTATAAATATCTTTACCCATTGCTAAATGTCATTTGGGGTGATTTCTCCACTCAGCCAAAAATTATTAGCTTAGAGAGAGCAAGTAATTTATTTTTTTTATTAACTTGAGTATTTCTTATTTACATTTTGAATGTTATTCCCTTTCCCGGTTTCCGGGCAAACATCCCCCTAATCCCACCCCCTCCCCTTCTTTATGGGTGTTCCCCTCCCCATCCTTCCCCATTGCCACCCTCCCCCCACCAATCACGTTCACTGGGGGTTCAGTCTTAGCAGGACCAAGGGCTTCCCCTTCCACTGGTGATCTTACTAGGATATTCATTGCTACCTATGAGGTCAGAGTCCAGGGTCAGTTCATGTATAGTCTTTAGGTAGTGGCTTAGTCCCTGGAAGCTCTGGTTGCTTGGCATTGTTGTTCATAAGGGGTCTCGAGCCCCTTCAAGAGAGCAAGTAATTTATAAAGGCTGTCTACTTCAAGAAACGTGGATCCTGGAGCTGGGCATCTGGAATGTAGAATATATGTTTCAACCAGCAAAATGCTAGTTACACAGTGAGGGTTAAATGACATAATTTCTAATTCAAAAATAAATGAATGAATAAATAAATAAATAAATAAATAAACAAACAAACATCAGAGGACATGGTTGTGAGTACTTTCCCCTATGGAGATAACTTGTAGTCATAATAGCCAGGGTCCTAGAAAACTTTCTTTCCTCCTTTAAGCCCAATGTACCTTGCTCTCCTGCCCACTACTCAGCCATCCTTTAATCCTACTTTATGTACCCTGAGTAATTTGTTGAGGCTGATTTTACAGTCTAGTAAATGAGACGAAGCCCCTGCTCTTACAGAGCCACTAAAGTTCAAGGCCTATTCATCCTACCAGCTCTCTTAGGTGACCTGAGATACAAAACAGCATTGCTCAGGAGCTCTTGAACCCTGGCAGCCTCTCTGAGGGATGGTCTAAGTGGTCAGTGACAAACCATTATCCATGTACCAACAATTCCTATGTGATGTACACATGCTATTTCTATTTCATTCTGGGCTCATAAGAACTCTAGAAAGCAAATCCATTTGCAAACGAAGGAGGAGAAACCATTCCATTAATTAAAGGGAACTACACATACCCCTGAGTATCCCATAGGGTTACTGTGAGGACTCAAATTTAACCCAAAATATTCAAAACTCCAACACCTTGATCATCACCACAAACCTTTAGCTGAGCATTGCCTTTTCCAAAGTACATTCTCTATTTACTCAACTCTATCCAGTTTGCTTGGAATTCTTCATTCTTATTCCCTGTCCCTGACATGCAAAACTTAAAAGGAATAAGTGTTCCAAATTCCACTTGTGGTGATGGAATGTGAAAATTTTCAGGCAACGATCTCAAGAATGTTGAAAAGGTGATAATACATCAAACAAGATAGAAAATGCAGGGTGAATTTCCTTTTCTCTGTTTCTATTTTTATGAACAAAGGATTATGAATTTACGGAAGACTGATCATGTGGCTTCAAAATACTTGAAAAAGTAGATGATCTGTAAAACTTCTTAGTGGGTGGTAAAGGAGGAATTCCTTTGCTTGAATCATGTGTAAATAGAGCTCTTAAAAGATATCATCAAGGGTGGGCAATCCTGAAACTGCAGGGCAGGAGAGACCTCCACTTCTGCCCACCTCTGCCCATATCCCTGCCCAAGAGGAAACTGTATAGGGCCTTTGGGCATGGGAAGTTAGGAACAGTCAAGCTGCAGGAACCCTGCAGTCCAGACAGCCCGGATCTAAGCAGACCGGGGAAGACAACTCCCTGCACCCAAATTCCTTAGGAGGGAGAGCTGGACCTTCAGAGGGGCAGACACACCTGGGAAACCAGAGGAGACTACTCTCTGACCACATTTCTGACTCTAGAGGAAAACACCTAGTGCCATCTGGGCCCCCTGTGCACAGTGACGCAGGAGAAGTAGGGGCAGGCCCTTCTGGTTGCTGCCCTTATGGAGAGCTGAAAACCAGCCCTGAGGAGTGACTTCAGGCCTGAGACCAGAGGGTAAGACCAACCTTCCTGCCCCAAGTGACCTGCCTGGTGGACTCAGGACACACAAAGGCAAAATTCCTCTCAGACAGGACACTTCCGGTTTCTAGCTGGCGCCCAAAACTCACTGATCCCAGCCCACAGCTCCTTGTTCCCAAACCCCAAGGGAGAGAGAGCCCAGAAGTGTGGGCAATCCTGAGACTGCAGGGCAGGAGCAATTGCCACTTTTGCCCACCTATGCCCATATCCTTGGCCCAAGAAGAAACTGTATAGTACCTCTGGGCACGGGAAGTTAGGAGCAGCCCAGCTGCAGGAGCCCTGCGGTCCAGACTGTGCCCGGATCTGAATGGACCTGGTCAGACAGCTCCCTGTACCCAAATCTCATGAGAGGGAGAGCTGGACTTTCGGAGGGGCAGACACACCTGGGAAAACAGAGGAGACTACTCTCTGCCCACATATCTGACTCTAGAGAAAAATGCCTAACACCACCTGGGCCCCCTGTGCACAGGGACCTAGGAGAAGTAGGGGTAGGCTTTCTGGTCCCCGCCCACCGGGACAGCTAAAAGCTAGTGGAAAGGAACAACTACATGCCTGAGAGCAGAAACCTCTGTTCCTATAACTGGCTGAAAGAAAACAGGAAAACAAGACTACAGCATTCCTGACACACAGGCCTATAAGAAGGTCAAGCCACTGTCAGAAATAGCAAAACAAGGTAACACCAGGGACAACCTGATGGCAAGAGGCAAGCGCAGGAACCCAAGCAACAAAAACCAAGACTACATGGCATCATCAGAGCCCATTTCTCCCACCAAAGCAAACAATGAATATCCAAACACACCAGAAAAGCAAGATCTAGATTTAAAATCACATTTGATCATAATGATAGAGGACTTTAAGAAAAACATAAAGAAATCCCTTAGAGAAATGCAGGAAAACACAAGTAAACAAGTGGAAGCCCTTAGAGAGGAAACACAAAAATTCCTGGAAGAGTCCCAGGAAAACACAGACAGGTGAAGGAATTAAAAATGGAAATAGTAGCATTAAAGAAAGCACAAAGGGAAACAACCCTGGATATAGAAAACCAAAGGAAGAGACAAGGAGCCGTAGATACAAGCATTACCAACAGAATACAAGAGATCGAAGAGAGAATCTCAGGAGGAGAAGATTCCATAGAAATCATCGACACAATGATCAAAGATAATGAAAAAGAGAAAAAGCTACTGGCCCAAAACATGCAGGAAATCCAGGACAAAATGAGAACATCAAACCTAAGGATAATAGGTATAGAAGAGAGTGAAGACTCCCAATTAAAAGGACCAGTAAATACCTTCAACAAAATCATAGAAGAAAACTTCCCTAACCTAAAGAAAGTAATGATATCTATATCAATGATAACCTGGTCAAAGAAGAAATAAAGAAATCGAAGACTTCTTAGAATTTAATGAAAATGAAGGTACAACATACCCAAACTTATGGGACACAATGAAACATGTGCTAAGAGGAAACTCATAGCTCTGAGTGCCTGCAGAAATGGGAGACAGCCTATATCAGCAGCTTGACAGCACACCTAAAAGCTCTAGAACAAAAAGAAGCAAATACACCCAGGAGGAGTAGAAGGCAGGAAATAATCAAATTCAGAGCTGAAATCAACCAAGTAGAAACAAAAAGTACCATAGAAAGAATCAACAGAACCAAAAGTTGGTTCTTTGAGAAAATCAACAAGATAGATAAACCTTTAGCCAGACTAACGAGAGGACACAGAGAGTGTGTCCAAATTAACAAAATCAGAAATAAAAAGAAAGACCTAACAACAGAATCAGAGGAATTTTTAAAAAATCATCAGATCCTACTACGAAAGCCTATATTCAACAAAACTTGAAAATCTAGAGGAAATGGACAATTTCCTAGACAAATATCAGGTACTGAAGTTAAATCAGGAACAGATAAACCATTTTTAAAAAACTCATAACCGCTAAAGAAATAGAAGCAGTCATTAAAAGTCTCCCAACCAAAAAGAGCCCAGGTCCAGATGGGACAGAGCAGAATTCTATCAGACCTTCATAGAAGACCTCATACCAATACTGTCCAAACTATTCCACAAAATTAAAACAGATGGAGTGCTACCGAATTCCTTCTATGAAGCACAATTACTCTTATAACTACACCACACAAAGACCCAACAAAGAAAGAGAACTTCAGAACAATTTCCCTTATGAATATTGACACAAAAATACTCAATAAAATTCTTGCAAACTGAATCCAAGAACACATCAAAACAATTATCCATCATGATCAAGGAGGCTTCATTCCAGGCATGTAAGGATGCTTTAATGTATGGAAAACCATCAACGTAATCTACTATAAAAACAAACTGAAAGATAAAAAAAACCACATGATCATTTCATTAGATGCTGAGAAACCATTTGACAAAATTCAACACCCCTTCATGATAAAAGCCATGGAAAGAACAGAAATTCAAGGCCCATAACTAAAGAGTAAAAGCCATATACAGCAAACCAGTAGCTAACATTAAACTAAATGGAGAGAAACTTGAAACAATCCCACTAAAATCAGGGACTAGACAAGGCTGCCCACTCTGTCCCTACTTATTCAATATAGTTCTCGAAGTCCTAGCCAGAGCAATCAGACAACAAAAGGAGATCAAAGGGATACACATTAGAAAGGAAAAAGTCAAAATATCACTATTTGCAGATGATATGATTGTATATTTAAGTGATCCCAAAAGTTCCACCAGAGAACTACTAAAGCTGATAAACAACTTCAGCAAAGTGGCTGGGTATAAAATTAACTCAAATGAATCAGTAGCCTTTCTCTACACAAAAGAGAAACAAATTAGGGAAACGACACCCTTATAATAGTTCCAAATCATATAAAGTACCTCGGTGTAACTTTAACCAAGCAAGTGAAAGATCTGTATGATAAGAACTTCAAGCCTCTGAAGAAAGAAATTGAAGATCTCAGAAGATGGAAAGATCTCCTATGCTCATGGATTGGCAGGATTAATATTCTAAAAATGACCCTTTTACCAAAAGCAATCTACAGATTCAATGCAACCCCCATCAAAATACCAATTCAATTCTTCAGAGAGTTAGACAGAACAATTCGCAAATTCATCTGGAATAACAAAAAAACCAGGATAGCTAAAACTATTCTCAACAATAAAATGACTTCTGGGGAAATCACTATCCCTGATCTCAAGTAGTATTACAGAGCAATAGTGATAAAAAACTGTATGGTATTGGTACACAGACAGACAGATAGACCAGTGGAATAGAATTGAAGACCCAGAAATGAACCCACACACCTATGGTCACTTGATTTTTGACAAAGGAGCCAAAATCATCAAATGGAATAAAGATAGAATTTTCAAGTCCAAGTGGATTAAGGACCTTCACATCAAACCGGATACACTCAAATTAGTAGAAGAAAAAGTGAGGAAGAATCTTGAATACATAGGCCCTGGGCAAAATTTCATGAACAAAACACCAATGGCTTATGCTCTAAGATCAAGAATCAACAAGTGGGATCTCATAAACCTACAAAGCTTCTGAGGCAAGGACACTGTCGATCAGGACAGTTGATTTTACAATACAACTGATAGAGAGTCCCAAGAACTATTGGGCCTTTGCAGGAGACAAATAACCCTAATTAAAAATAGGGTTCAAAGCTAAACAAAGGAATTCACAAAAAAACATATCAAATGGCTGAGAAAGCACCTAAAGAAATGCTCAACATCTTTATTCATGCATAAATCAAAACAACTCTGAGAAGATGCAGAATAGCTGAATCAAAAAGTGACAGCAGATGCTGGCAAGGATGTATGGAGATGACCAAAATGGAAATCAATCTGGAGGTTCCTCAGAAAATGACATTACTACCCAGCTATACCTTCTTTAAAAGATGCTCCAACATACAACAAGAATACTTCACTATGTTGAGCAGCATTATTTATTTATGTAGAAGCTGGAAAGAACCCCAGATACCCTTCAACAGAGGTGGATAGAAAAGGGTACATCTACACAATGATATTACTCTATCAAAAACAATGACTCTTTGGATGGAACTGGAAAATATCATAGTAAGGTAACTCAATCACAGTGAAGGAACATCTCATGACCAAAATCAATACTTCACTCCTTCTTTAAAAGGGACAAGAATACCCTTGGGAGGTGATAGAGAGGCAATGTTTAGAACATAGAGTGAAGGAACATCCATTCAGAGCCTGCCCCACATGTGGCCTATACTTATACAGCCACCAAACTTGATAAGATGGATGAAGCAAAGAGGTTCAGGCTGACAGGAACTGGATGTATATCTCTCCTGAGAGACACAGCCAGAATATGGCAAATACATAGGCGAATGCCAGCAACAAACCACTGAACTGAGAATGGGACCCCCTTTGAAGTAATCAGGGAAAGGACTGAAAGAGCTGAAGGGGCTTGAGACCCCATATGCACAACAATGCCAACCAACCAGAGCTTCCAGGGACTAAGCCACTACCCAAAGACCATACATGGACTGACTCTGGGTTCCAAATTCATAGGTAGAAATGAATAGCCTAGTAAGGGCACCAGTGGAAGGGGAAGCCCTTGGCCCTGCCAAGGCTGAACCCCCGGTGAATGGGATTGTTGGGGGGAGGGCGGTAATGGGGGGAGGATGGGGAGGGGAACACCCACATCGAAGGGAATGGGGAGGTGTTAGGGGGATGTTGGCTTGGAAACAGGGAAAGGGAATAACATTCGAAATGTAAATAAGAAATACCCAATTTAATAAAGATGAAGGGAAAAAATTAAAATTCTCATAAAAAAAAAGATATCATCACTAAACTGTTCTGGGGGCTTCAGCTTTTAGGTAAAGAACAGAGAAAAAAGTTCAAACATAAAATGTCCTTTTAAGGGAAGAACAAAAGAGATCAGTGGTACAACTCAGCAGCACACAAGAGGCCCTGCACTCAACTCTGGGTGCCATACCAACTAGGCATGGTGGTATATGTTTGTCATCCTAGCAAAGCAGAGCTGGGTACAAGAGAAGCAGAAGTCTTCACTTACATAAAACATTTGAGGCCAGCCTAGCCTACTTGAGACCCTGTCCTTTAAAAAGGAAAAGAATGACAAGCAAAGGAAGAAAATAAAATCTCAAGGAAATATCCTTCCAACTTTTGTACTTTTTGTAGACTTAACCTACCTCATTTGAAGAAGTTAAAAAAAAAAAAACAAAAAAAAAAACAAAAAAAAAAAAAAAAACAGTGCCCTAGTTAGGGGTCCCATTGCTATGACCAAACAATCACAGCCCAAAACAACTGGGAGAGGAAGGGGTTCATTTGGCTTATGCTTCCACATTACAATTTATCATTGAAGGACCAGTCAATTCCATCCTTTCATATCCCAGGCACTGAGATTAAGATGGGTCTAGAGATACGCTTCCTTTGGGAAGTTAAAACTCTGGGCAAAACTTGAGCATCACAACCGTCTCCCATCTTCAGAGCTGCTGATGCTCTTAGAGATGCACATGAGCCTCATTGTGAAACCTAGGCAACGATTCTGAAACTCACTCTGCAAAAAAAATCACAGAAGAGCCAAGCGACAGTCACGTGTTCCAACATTCAAAAGAATCCTCTTTAAATATGTGCGAAACCACCCTGAACACGTCCCAGCTTTGTGATCAGAACAGGAAAATAAAGCTTGGAGCGCTGAAGTTGAGCAAAGTCATTCTGCATTTCTACCCAAAGCTAGAGCCCCACAGTGGAGAAATCAAAGGAGAGAAGCAGAGGCAATGATCCAAGCAAGGATACACTTGCATATTCTTGCCATGCAAGCCATCTGCCTTGCTGACTCCACAGGCCACCATGCTGGCCAGTGTGGCAGCCAAATGGGAGTCTGGATTGTAGGATTATGCAGTGAAATAGAAAAACCACTTGCAAGGATGAGTCATTTGTCAAGTAGATATTATTTATACATAGAATCACTGACTTTAGTTCTGACCTGTGATACAAGTATATGGAGGGTCCCAATCTCATTTTTTATATGCTCAAACAACATTTAAGAAATAACCCAGGGCCAGCAATTGGCTCAGCAGGTAAAGGTACTTCTTGCTGAGGCTGATGGGCTGAGTTCCATCTCTAGGATCAGCATGGTGGAAGGAGAGAATCAAGTGTTGCAAATGGACCCTTGACTTCCACATATCTATCATGGTGCACGTGTGTGTGTGTGTGTGTGTGTGTGTGTGTGTGTGTGTGTGTGTGTATCCCCCTACACATACACACACACACACACTGAGACACACACACATACTACTATCATCTCTCTCCTCCTCCTCCTCCTCCTCCTCCTCTCCCTCTTCCTCTTACTCACTGATATTAACAATGACACTGGGAACATTCCCTTGGACTAAGCTCTCTGCCTTACACTTTATGAATTACTTCAAGAACCATAACTCCCTCTGTTGAGCTGGAATAGGGTGATAATTATTTGAAAGCAGGTGGATGGCTTTTCTTTAACATAGCTTTGAGCAGTAAATAAATGTGGATGTGAAATCAAACAGCAAGAAAATTCAAAAAAAGATTATTTATGGATGCTTGGCAATATTTTCTTTGATGTCCGAATCAAACCTACACAAAAGGAAACTTATAAATCATGCATACCATTTAATTTTCTGACACTAGATCACCAGTTTTATTTGACTAAAAGTGCATGCAGTGAGGGGGCAGGGCTGGTGAGAGCTCAGCATATAAAGGTGACTGATAATCCAAGGTCATTCCCCAGGATACACATAATGGAGGAAGATGGACCCTTTCTTTGCCCTCTGACCTCCCCATGAGCTTCAGGCCATGTACAACCTCATATAAATAAATAAATAAATAAATAAATAAATAAATAAATAAATAAATAAATAAATAAATAAATGAAAGGGGCTTATAGTAAACAAATAACTTCATTTAGAATTCAAAAGCCACTGTCACCCACAGTGATACAATTATCCCTAACATGAAAAAGAATTCCCAGCTATTTCCACCTGAAAAGAACTTTGTTGGCAAACACAGTCAAGCAGAATAGTGCCTAACTAGTAAGACAACAGACTTAAATTGCCTACCATTCATCTAACCTAGGTGATCCAGAACGTCTGGAAAAGTCTCAAGCAAAGTCATTCTGGAAAAGGCTGAAGTTCAGCTACACGGGTTCAAGAAGGCCGCAAACTATTAAGCACCTGGGTGTGCTGGTGGGCTGAACAGTGAGGAGGCACCAGGAGTGGCTCTGTCCTCGGGTCTTACCCAAGGTCACAGCTGAGACACGAGCAGCTTCCTCTGTAGCCACCTGGGCCACTCAGCCCCAGAAGCCACATAAGAAGTGCATTGCCCTGAGACTACTGTGTAGCAGGGAGATATGTGGAAACACTTGGGGAATGAAATCTATGTGAGGAGAGGAGAGGGATGCTGGGAAGGCAGGCATAGGGAAAAGGAGGATCAGAACTCGGGCCATGAATGACAGAGCCCTCCTGCAGAGCAACCCCAGCTGACATTCAAATCATCCAGACAGTTCCCAATCCGAATTTCCTAACCCATAAAATCATGAACGAAATGAAATGGCTATTTCGAGCCACTGAACTGAGAACATTTTAATATTTATAATACAACAGTAGAACATAGATCTATTTAATATGGAAAATATTGGGAGTAGAAGAGTTCAAGGTGGTCCTTTATTAATTTGCATTAACCATCAATAAAGCTAGCAATCTTTATTTTTGTAATACAATAAAAACATAAGAGCATTCACATCAGATATGCAAACATATACTTTCATATATAGTCATAGTAATTTTAACATTGGCAGGACTGAGCGGCTCTTTTGTAAGATTCCCACCCACCTGTCTGTCTCTCTTTAAAATACAATTGAGGTGAGTCTGAACTGTCTCATATCCCAGACTAATCCATGTAAAAAAATGATAATCACATTTTACTACTGAAGAATATAGTACCCTCCAATCCTAGTGATTAATTTATATCCTGCTCCGTGGCTCTCATGCAATTACTACCATGAACCCAACCAACCTGGACAAGACCGAAGTGTGTAGTTGGCTGTGTGAGCCAACATTTCTAATAGGGCAGCAACCTCCAGGAAGACGCTAAATTGTAGCCAATTTTCCTTTCATAGCTCGAATAGTCTAGCTATATATAAATGTCTTTGGACTACAGAGTTTACTTGGAAACCACAGAACACTCAGATGTCTACTAGATGATACTGATTAGAAAAGTTGATAATAAATGGCTGTCTATAAATGTTTTGTTAAAAACCATTGAAATGTTTTATTTGTACTAGTGGTTTTTATCTTGATGTAATCTGTTTAAATCTATAATACTGAACTTAAATGAAAAGCCAACTCTTGTCTTCTAGGCTGAATTGTGGACTTTAAACACTTGGCAAACCAAAGGCCCATACTTGTCTATTTCTTTGGAATGTACAAACTCAGTAGCATGGGCTATTTTAGTACTTGTGTTAATTATATCCCTGATGTGTCTCCTTAATGAACAACACTAAGACAGGAGTAGCTGATAGCATTATTCGTACAAAGTCTATTTGTAGGAAATGATAGCACTATTGTACTGACTTCCTTTCCACTGTTAACCCCAAGCCTGACTCTTTCAGAATTAATTCACCTTTCCTGGGAAAGGCCTGGGAAGATCCCATGACATCATCTAGTATATAAAATAGCAAGCGTATATGTTGTAAGAAAATAATTTCTGTTTTATTTTAATCAACTCAAAGTTAAATTGCGTAGGGTACCATGGGACCCATCTCCCTGGTACTATTAACAATAATTTGGGGTGAGGGAAAAATCCACTTAAAGGTTCAGTCTATAAGAACAGTTAGTAATACTTCTTCATGCAACAGCATTTACTGGGAGGCAACAATATTTCAGGCATGTGACAGATGAAAACAAAATACCAAAAGGTATCATACACTAGACATCCATCATTAAATACAGAGAAAGAAAAAAGATAAAGCAGCTATGTGACACACAGAAGGCGGAAATCTCAGAGCATCATCTAATAGAGGAGGCAAGATTGAGTCAGATCAGGACCAGCATAAGCGAAAGGAAAGTGTCCACAAGTGCATCTAGGACAACCTTGGGCAGTGCACAGTATCTATCCACCCTCCTCCTTGTTGTCCCGGGTAACTTTGACGGCAATACATTTCACCCTGCATCTCACCAGAAAACTCCCTGACACACATATGGTCTATACCTATAGATAAGCCTCCGGTAAATACAAGCATGAAAAGATGATCAAAGCTCTCCCTAAGAAACCACTCCCCACCCCACAGGCAGCTACAGTCATGTTCAGAATTACAGGAAAGTTTACAGAGTTAGAGAGAATGTTGGAAGCAGCAAGAGGTGCTGCTGGATAAGTTAAAGAGATCTTAGAAAGCTGTGTGTGCCACCATTGCCTAATGGGATTATGAAAATGAAACACTGAAAAGTATGCTGAATGAACAAATCAGGCATGGAAGCTTATGTCTTTAATCCCACCACTAGAAAACTGACGCTGGAGGATTGCCATTAAAAGGCAATGTCTACTGCAGAGTGAATTTTGGTTCACTTTAGGATACAGAATTAGACCTTCTATGAAACAAAACAAAATGAAGTATCATGTATGTGAAGGAAAGCGTATGCTAATTTTCTTGACTGCAGTAATTATCTTACCATGCATTCATATATCAAAAACATAATATTGAGAACTTTAAATACACATCAGAGAAAGGGTAAATTAATGGATCAATTCAACCACTGCACACATAACATGTCTTAAATTCACTTATTATTCCATTACTTAAAGGTTCCACCCACTTTCCTGCATGTATCACTTGTGTACATGTCCAAATACCCAGGCCCCTCTCTACTAGGAAGCACCTTCTGCTCAATTATAGGAGCACTATAATGGGAGATGCCATCACATAGGCCTGGGATTCACTCAGATACTGATAAGTCATACCGGAACTGTAAATGCAAAGAATGCAGGTTGGAGTGTTGCACTCACATGGGGCAGAGCCAGTGTGTACCAAATAGCTTCAGGGTTCCTCACCAAAGTGCCTCAAAGCACAGCCCAGAGCCAGGCCAGCCTCTTTTGTAAGTAGGTACTTAGAGAACATGACAGATTCTTCTGCAAATCACCCTTCCCATGGGCAAATCAAAAGGCTGCCCTTGCTCCAACACTCCAAAGGACTCTATTCCTGGGCAGCTTTTCCTCAGTGACTCAGGCGAATGAGAATCTAAAATGCATTTAAAGTGTCTGTGTTCCCCACCCAACAAGCATCACCTCCCAACTGCCCTCTCAGCCTAGTCGCCTCTTGGTCAAAGTTTTGGAAAAACCACTTGATAACACAGGATCAGCAGGATCTACTCTCATGAGCTGGCTACCCATTGAGACATACTGTACAGCATACGATCAATTTCAATTGATAGCAGCGGCAACGATTGGGAGACAAAGCAGGCAATGCACTGAGAGCTCAAGGACTGTTTATTACAATTCCAGTGTACCACAGGCCAAAGCTGGGAAGAGCTGAATCACAGCTCAGCCAACCATAGCCCAGAAGGTTCTTCTCTCCCAGAAAGATGTGCTTACCTCTGGGACGTTTTCTTATATTTCCTCCTGTGGGAAAAGAAGCATAAACACATGTCAGACAGATCCTTTGGCAGACAGTGGAGGAAGGGATTACTTTAGCAGGGACAGGAATGTGTGTCAACGATCCTAGAGTTTCCTTCTGTGTTGTGGTTTCACAGTTCAGCTGCTAGTCTGTGACTGTTGTCTTATTAGGGACAGACAGAAACACACATCGCCTTCACAGTGAAAAGCAGCTTTCCAGGAGTTCAAGGGTTCTGCTGCTATGGGTTTCCCTTCTTCCCTTTGAAGGCAGTGTGAGACCCTGACCAAGGTCAAGCTTAAAGATAACAAGACCAGGCTCAAGCCTTAGCCTTTACATTTACAAGATCCACAGGTTTGGAACACAGTGTGTAAAGGCTTACAAAAGGTCTTTTGTGTTGTCCACTTAAGGGCCAGTGATTATTAGTTATTTGTGCTTTTATAATTGTTAGCAACCCCGTCATAAAGCAGCAAAAGTCCTTCAGTGGAATACGTGTGTGTGCGCACATGCATGCGTAAAGTATGTGTGCACGCAGTGGCATGCACACACACATCTAGGTTGCATGCTGAGAATCACACAAGACCTCAAACATAATGAGCATGTGGACTACTGGGGCTCACCCCAAGACTAAGAGCCATATATGGTCCTTTTCTAAATGTAAACATGTTATACAGCTAAACCATGAGATCAGAAATAGATTTTCAAAGAAGGATGAAAGGAGATGGCGAGGAAGTCTAGAAGCAGATGATAGAAGCAGTGTCTCTGAATACTAAAAGTTTGGTTAAGGACTATCCTGGGAAACAGAAGAGGCCGAGGTACAATATATCTCTGCTACTTCCTTGCCAGTTAGCCTTGGATAAACCTCATGTGTCTTGCGATTCCTGATCCATCAAATAGAGATGGGACACCTGTCTTGGCTATTTTACCAAATCATAGAGGAAAATGGCCTTAAAAATATGCTGACCCAATATTTCAATGTTATTCATGACTATGTCAGTTTTGTATCAGCTCCTAAGAACCTCAACAGAGTGAGCAGATTCTTCAGTCCAGAGATTAGAAACCTTGTCACATGGACCTCTGCATCTATCCCAAAGATTTACACATCAACTGACACAGGGTCAGCAGATTACAAATGTCTACTGGCCAGACAAAGGGAGCCCTTGCAGCTGTCATCCACACATGTCCAAATGTGGCTTCTGCATTTGTCAGACCTGGGGAAAGGAAGACTCAGTACTATCCCATTCCTAACACTCCTCAAGTCCAGAGAATTGGTTTTGGTGGTAAGGTTTTCCTTTCTTGTCTCATCGATTTAGACACTTCCTCAAATAAAGGTGAATCCCACACAAATAACGTCATGATGTTCGAAGTAAGCATTTAAAGTACAAGAAAACTCTCAAGTCCATGAAAACCACTCCACGTCCAATACTCAGGTATTGACAGCACAGCCGGTACCCAGACACTGAGTACTGCACATCCTCTCAGATCTCAGTGGATGGATCACCTCCACACAAGGCCTCTGAAGTTTGAAAAGCCTTCAGCTGTGTTTCATGGTGGTCCATGTCCCTAATACAGTTTCTTAAGACTCCAATTGGTCCTGATGCACTACACTGATGGTACAAATCTGTTCACTGTCTGCCAGTGTCCTTCCTTTGACTAACATGGCAGTTGTCCACAGTGTTGTAGTAAACTGAAGGCACTTAGCAAGAAATAAAAATGCTTTAATTTTACTCCTTACATTTATTTAGTGAGGGATTTACTAGGAAAGTAAGGATAGCTGCTATATGTGGTTTCCTACATGAAATAGAAAAGAAGGAAGGGGTTTGGGGAGCTAGCTCACCACTGGTGAGTCCCATTTTTCCATTCCATTCCTGGAACTACAAGTAACTTATTCAGATAACCTACAAACCCCAGAGAGGTTGAACCTACTCCAAACTTCATTGAAGTGAGGTTCAAAAATATTAAGCAGATAGTTAAGTAATTACGTTACTAAACCACCAGGTTAAATAACTAGTTCTAAGGAGATAGAGGCTTAAAGAGGCTGATACAGAAAATCAAATTCTGAAGCTCTCAAGGAGTGTTGAGAAGAATTATGCAAAGCAGTGAAAAGATTCCAGCAGGAAGTCTAGATGCTGACAGAAAACAAGCCCAAAGGCAGTAAAACACTCCATTCAAATGCAGGAAATGAGCTGGAAAAGAAGCCCAGGTTATTCCTGGCCTTTTGTGTCTGAAGAACTTCAGCAGAATTCATCCCTGACTCATGGCTTGTAAGAATGCTATTGTTTCAGTTTACTGAGTTTAAACACGTGAGTTATGGAAAGTTAAAGCAATATAGCAGAATCTTACAATACATGTAGCTAGACTGAGCTGATGTAGAAGGGAGACAAGGGCAGAAGCCTCTTGCTCTGGCATGTAGCTAAACTGAGGCAACCTGGGAGATGTAGAACCCAAGAGGCAGCAGGCCATCTTTATGAGACCAGGCCTGGGAAGAACTCAACGTCATAAAAGTCCCAAGGGTGTTGTTATGTAAAATCTGTCCCCTGGAATAGGCTCTACTGTTCACACCTCGCAACACACACACAGACACACACACACACACACACACACACACACACACACACACACAGCAGAGACAGATACATGAATGCCTACACATAAACTACCTTTATTAAAGGGCATTAAAGTTCATGCTTATGACTATTTCTCTATGCTCAAATCTGTTCTTTAACTCAATGTGTACAGTAGTTTATATCACTTCCAAACTACCAGTTTCTTTCACCTCTGAAAAATCTAGGTAATATTCATAATATTTATTTTGCTGTGTGACAGAAAGCTCTACGTAACAAGTCCCATTAAGCAAGTGGCACAGAGCTGTGTATTCAGTAAGTGCTCACGAAAGGGTCAGCTGCTACGATAATAGCAGAAATGTTGAAAAAACAATAACAGAATTCTGACACAATGCAACTTCAAATTTTCTTCTGGGGGAGAATGGTTCAGTGATTAAAAATTTTAAGAAAACATTGAAAGTTACTTTTCTGGAATGGAAAGAATGAATACTAAGTTCTCATCTTGGAATTATAGGCCCCCAAAGAAAGCAGGTATTAACCTCAGTCCCTCTTGGAACTAAAAGCCTGCCTGGCTTTCCTCTGTGCTGAAAGGACCCTGCACATGCTCTGGCAATGTGCTGGCTGGTCCAGCAGAGCTGTGCAGCTCCCTGTGATGTCAAAGTCAGGCTGCTGCTCAGATAGAAAACCAACAAAAAACAAACAAACAAAAACCCAACACTAGAAACTTCTGATATGAAAAGATAGTTTTAGCAAGCATTCATATAATTCATATAACAATTCCCTAGGCACTGAATTTAGCATCTTACACACACAGCAACCTTAAGTGCTCTTAGGAAGCTGTCATGCAATGTACAGTTACCAGGCCCTACAAGAATGTCCGACTCATAAATACTCCTTTATCTCTCACACAAATTGAAAGAGCACTGATCTCCATCAAAATTCCATTTTTGCTCAAGTCAGATTTTAATGTAACTGTAGCTTGTATTATCAAATGGTGTGTGTGTGTGTGTGTGTGTGTGTGTGTTGTACATAAATGCCAGTGTACAAAACAGCAGAAGTGAGCCCCAAAACTTCGTCTTGAAGGCATGAGTACATCTGCTTTCAGCAGAATGGAAGTGGATCCTGAGACCAGAGCACCATCAAAGAGCACTGATCTCAGTCATCCTGAAGGCTCCTCAGTTCTTCATAGTTGTGTCATATAGCAAGGTCTTCTAGACCCTGTGCTTCATCTTCCCTCTCCTGGCCACAGTCAAGGAAGTAGATGACGAAACTGAGCAAGCCTAGGGTTCCTTCTGGTCACAGTAAGAACGGACCTTCCCAGGAACCCAGTAGAGACAAACATCCAAAAGGCACTACAAGAGCTGTGACAAGGAACTCTAAAATGACTTTGTTCGCTTGCATTTTAATAGCTGGGATTTCCAAAACCATAGGCACGGCTTTCATCAAAAGTAAGTATCAAGTATGCCAAAGTCAGGCATGTGATTCAAGAATGTTTTTCTAATTTCTTGGATAAGTGAGAATCATTATTCATTGATATTAAATTATGGACTGCCTGGTAGTAACTTTTACTCTTCTAAAGTGCATACCTGAGCAGAAGCTGTACGGGTACCTCAATTATGAGGGTTGTAAATAGAACTAATATTACAATAAGCTAAGTTTAAAAAGCTGAAATGTCCAGGTTTCCACTTGAGGTTGACAGCAAGGCACCACGCATTTGGTTACAGTAATGTTAGGGCCTGAGAAATTGAGTGCGTAGCCACACATCTGTGTTGCTTGTGAGAGTGACTCCTAATGGAGAGGGTCATGTCTTCATCTTCACCTTTGAAGACCACAGCACTGTGCACAGACAGATCTGAAGAGCTTACTTCTCAGCCCTTGGCGAGTCAGACTTGGAGAAAAACAAAGTACTTTATAACTAACTACATGTTCTCACAAGGCTGGATCATGTGTATCACTGAGGGAAAGTGAACTGTGACAGAAGGCTACAAATGGCTGTGAAATGAGCCAAGACCAGACTGGTCATCTGATCCTCTGGTTTTGTTTTGCATTGGAATGCCTGGTCCAGACTGAAAGGAAATGGGTATGACCAGACATTTCTACTGGTTTCTTAAACCACTTGTATGAACACTCCCTGGGGTTCTGATAATGGAGAACCTTTGTGTAGTTTTTTCTTTCAACAATTCATTTTTATAATGCATTCATTAAAGTCTAGGTTTTTACAACTGCATATACAGATTTCTTCTGGCCTTTCTGCATTTTGAACAACAAAACGCCAATGAAAACACATGAGGATTATGATTCTCACACTTCCCTTAAGTACCAAGAGGTGAGAGGGAAGACAACAAAGAGAATCTCTTCTTTTACTGGTACAAATGCCTCCTTTTAATTCCTATTGCTTTTATTTATATACTCATATGTGTGGGGGGAAATATATACCAGGTAACAGTACATGTGACCAATTCTAGTTCCTGGAGATCCAATACCCTCTTTTGGCCTCTACCCTAGGCATGGCACACATGAGGTATACACATGAGGTTCCTCACCAGAGGAAACCTGTTATAAAATCAGTTCTCTTCTCCTACCACATAGGTCTCAGAGATCAAACTCCAGTCATCATGCTTGACAGTTACTGAGCCATGTTTCCAGGCCCTACTCGACTATTTTTTAGCTTATAAGCTATAAAACAAAATTGCATATGCCTAAAGATCCAAGCCAAAACAAATGATAAATAGTGAAATGATATAGATTTGCATTAACCCAATTTCTATTGAAGAGTTTCCTCGTTATTATTTTCTAAGAAATATTTTCTGGTGATTTTTTTATAGAAGAAAAAAATGTTCTTAGAACTCATAATCTTAGCTCAATTAAACAAAGAAAAAGGTGCTCTACTCAGGACAGATCTCTCTCTCTCTCTCTCTCTCTCTTTCTCTCTCTCTCTCTCTCTCTCTGTGTGTGTGTGTGTGTGTGTGTGTGTGTGTATTTCTAACATGATTAGTCAAATGTGATCAAATTCAAATGAAAGAAGCCTTTGCCTTTGTGGCTTGAGGTTGGGATGGTTATAGAGATGAATAGAAGGCTTAAACAGGACTGTAGATAATAAAATCTATCAGTTCCTATTAATGATGGGAGCAGGTCCTCTGGCTAGTACTGGCCATATAATATATAACAAATAACCTTTAAGGAGAAATGCATATATTCCAAATTAAACAGCCACCCAGGAAGCCTATGTGTGACCACCAATTTACACAGTGACTCTACTATGGCCCTATTATATCTCTTACTCTTCACATAAGCTGAACTCGTTGCTGTTTCCCCCCAACAGACCCTCTTCTGTCTGCAGACAGCTGGCCAGACACAGAAATCCAACTCTATTATTCACGCTTGCTTTTCTCCTAATACTGGGTCAAAAACTCTAGCTCTTGGATTATGAGGAGTCCCCAGATGAGACCTGCTCTCATAGAGAGCTAAGATCTTCCCTTGTTTGGGAGCAAGGCTTTTCAAACAGAGCAAGCTAAAAACTATAGCTAAAATCCCAGTGGTTAAATCTGGACAGGGAGCTAATGGGTAGTACCAAGGATGAGAATGGAAGGGATTTTAAATGAGGAAATAGAAAGTAAATGTCACACTTGTAGAAATCTGGTAGTATACTTTTCATAAATGATTCACATATTTATCATATATTTACTGTGCTGTGTGGTATGTGCAGCACAGTTGTGAGAAAGGAAATAGAGATATTTCTGTGACCTCTTCCCTGAGAGCCTGGTTCCTAACTAAATAACTAGCAGTGGGAAAGGTTAAAAAAAATCTGTTCAATATCTCTCAGGGCACAGACAAAGTGGAGGTTGATCCAAAGCACTAAGACAGTCTCAGTCTTCACTGCTGCACCAATGTTAGGGAGGGCGTGGTTTTACTGAATCTTCGGGAGCTTGTGCTTCCAACTTCTACTTCGTTTTTCTTTCAAGTAGATTTGTCACAATAAAAGCTATGTATTCTGACTTTAGTCACAGACTAATTTCCCTAAGATTTTCTTGCCAACCGATGGTTCACCTATCTCCTTACCCTTCCTTACAGCCTTTATTAAAACCTGTTCTTGGTTCATATCCACTTCTGAGTAAATTCCAGTCAATCCCATAGTTTCTTGGAAGCAGAAGGTCTTCCAACTTCCTCTAAGATATTTGTATCCCTCTGGACATAATTCTGTAAATTTCACTTTTAAACATGTCCAGATGAAATGATTGTCTAAAACATAGGGAACTAGCAGATGGATGACTTGGACTCATCCTAGGTCTTCTACTAAGCAAAATCAGGAAAGGCCTGGGACCAGGCATCTTTGGTTCTGACTTTACTGAAACTGTGCCAAGGGGTAGTGTGAAAACAGCTCATTCCTTACAGTGGTTTAACAGATGGGTTGATAGACCTAACAATTCATTATTATGATAACCAATATCTGATAAATGATTTTTGTATTTCAAACTGAGTATACAAGACCCCAGTAATGGGAGTGTACTGAATTCCTTATAGGAAGCAGTCAGGATAACAATCATTCAGGACTGTATCCATTACTGAATAAAAGCGATTTCATTGAGCTTAAGCTAAAGGCATTGCAGAAGCCTTCAGACTCTTCCTTGTGACAGAGTCAGAGATGGAATGAGATGCATGACATCATCCAGACCTTTAGAGACAGACGTGGGGGGATTGCTCATAGATCAATTCTCACGTAAAAGTGCTGAATTACTGAGCCATAACTCAAGATGAATCCATATTTGGTGTGGGAAAGCTGGTCAGATTCAAATGTAAAATCAGTCAGACAAAAAAGTCATTATTTCTGGGAATACTAAGTACATAGAAAAGTGAGAATGGAGGATGGGACTGATAATTACAAACTACCTACAGTAGCAGAATCCACTCAGAAAATACATATCAATCTGCTCTAAAAAGTATAAAGCCTGACAAAATGGTCTGTAGAAAATCACAGTCAACTTTTGGTTATTTCTTTATATAAACAAACAAAAAATAGCAACAAAAAAAAGAGTCAGAAAAGTAGAGAACAAAGGCATTGGGATAATAATCTGAATTGGAAGCCCTCTAAGACATCTGAAAGTAGTAGATTTCAAATGTTAATCCTTTACATCTGTATTAGCTAAACATTTCTTCAGAATATAGAAAGTGTCCCAGTTTTTTAGAGATTGGATTTTTTGGAATCTGGATAAATTAGATTACCCAGAGTCCAGTGGGCTTATAAACTACTAGGTTCTTCATAGTGTGCTAGGCTCTGATTTTTCAGGTCTCAGTTGCTTGGGTCTTGTCCTGTACCTCTCAGAGGGTCCCTGATTAGAGTCTCATGCTTTCACTTGCTAAGGAAAAGTACCCTTCTGCCTTTAAAATACTAGAAAGAACCCTGCCTTCCGCCAAGACTGTCTGTCTCCATTCCAAAGCTATGTTTGAATGGGCATTACACAAAATAGTCAATACAAGAGTTTCAAACAAGGGTACATGTTGTGGTTATTGCCTGGGTTTTCACAGCATTTTGAACCAGAAAATGCCGATGAGAAATTATACAATCCCTGATTTCCTGTCTCCTATGTTAGATTAGCTAAGCCATTGATTTTCAGTGTATTCTCTTTGTGACAGCTATAGAAATATTTATCAAGCATCATTCAGTCACACAATTCTTCTCACCTTGTTGGGTTGTGCACTGTATAATCAATCTAGCTCTTTCTTTTAATCTGCAGACCCATTTATCAACTCTTTATGCTCCCATTAGAGTTCCCCCAGTGTTGTCCTTGAATTGCCTCATATTTAGTACATCCAAAAGTGACCTCATCACATGGGTCCCTATTCAACCTGCAAACTTGAGAAGATTCTCAGAGATTCTTTAGTTAAAAACACCTGCAGATCAAAATAAAAATTTGGTTTTGTTCTTACCCCCACATCCAAGTCTTCTGGGGCAGAATACCCCCAAAGTCCTCAGATCTATCTGTACAGAGAAGAACTCTTTATGCTAATGCTGAAGATGATGCTCAAGCTGGCCCTTCTGGTGTGTGGGTTCCCACAGTCTTCTAGGGCTCCGTGCTGTAGCACCTTGCCTCATATTTCCTTTTCTCGGAAGTGTCGGTTTCTGAGAAACTGGGCTTCATACACTCTTTCCTGACACTTTTACTCAATTAATGTCTACTTCTTTGTATCTCAGATTGAATTTTAGCTCTTCTTAGAAGTCTTCTCTGATTCTTGAGCCTGGTTTGGATCATCTTAACTATTTTCATAACAACCTTTCTTTCTTTGTAACACTCACCAGTGTAAACAGCTATTTCAGGAAATCTTGCTAACATTTCTCTCTACCTCTACACTTTACACCCACTCAGGGAAAAAGCCTTTGTATCATTTCCTAGTAGATCTGTGTTGCCAGGCACACAGTCAGGCATACAGACACACACTCAGTGATGAAGAAATGTTTTCTAAGGGAATGAGTGATCACTGAGTTCTCTGCAGATAGATGAATGAAAGCCATTATCTACGACTTTCAGCTTCATGTCTTGGTTGAATTACTCTCAAGCTTTGTCATAATTTTATGACATAGAAAAACTTCACATCGTGCTCATTAAGGTTCATTAGTGTTGTTTAATAACAACTGTCAAGAAGACTTTAAATAAAGAACACTCTTCAATAAAAGCCTGAAGAATGTTAATTCCTTACATAGATTTACTATTCTTTCTCCATGAATAGTGTTCTTTTTGCCACAGAATTCACTGTTCATAACAAATGTCAAATGCTGGTGGCCTCCTTCAGCATTTTACATGCCTCAGGTTAATCCGTGATCTACCTTAGTCAGTTCTCAAAAGTCTTAGATTCCTTCTCCTTCCGTATAGAGAAACCAAGGGAAACATTTTTTTCTGTGCTCTCTCACACACACCAAATCACAAAATATCAAGATAGCAAACTAGAACTAGCATACAGAAAACTCTCTACTTAGGGCTGCTTCCCAATGGAAAGCGTCATGTGCAAGTCTTGGGCAAAATAATATGCACACGGCTGCCAAATATTGAGCTATAATTAGCTAATAAGTCAGCACAAACAACTTCTGGTGAGAAGCAATGGTGTACTATTAAATAGTATTAGTATGCAAGTGAAAAAGTGCACTCTACATGTGAGGCTCTAACCTCACACTTGATACACACTATTTTCTCCTCTGATATACAGGACGACTTCTTTTTCAAGCTCTTGCTCAATTAGCAAGAGAAGAGCTGTTCTGAACCTGGCTTTAGTATCAATGCCATTTACTTTCCATATAGCTATTGCCTTCTCTTTTAGTGCTGTTGTTCTCAGCATTTTGCATATATAAGAGATGTCTGGGACTTAGGCAAGGTATCTCAAACCTACAATCCCAGCACTTTAAAGGCTGAAAGAGAAGGATCAGGAGTTCAAAGCCAGTTTCAGTTACATATCAAGTTCCAGACCAGCCTAGGCTATTTGGGACCTTTAATCTTTAATTCCTTCTGGTCACCCTAACCAGTCACTTAAGTTTTATGAGGGCAAAGTTTTCCTTCTGATATCCTCAGGTTACCTTCGTAAACTGATGTGGAGGACACACTCAGTAAAAATGTGCTGATCAGGTACATACCTAATATTTTCAGTTAAGTAGGATACTTGGGAGACCCACTCATACACTGAAATAACTGTCTGGAAACAACAACAAATTTTCAAATAATTCTAGAATAGTTTCTCTGATGACAGTTGGGTCATTGTTCTCTTTCCTAGGTGACTTACTTGAATTATTTCGACTAAGATCCAAGACATTCAAAAGCACAGCTATAAGCCACAGTTCCCTCCATATATGTTCCTTGTTGTGATCTCCAATAGCTACTGGGACATTTCAGAGGTCACCAGGTCAACATATCCACTCTCAAAGTAAGCATTCTTATCTGAGTGTACTCCAAGGCATTGGTGCAAAATTCCCTAACATACCCAAGCCAGAACAGGCTCAAGAGATAATTTCTCTTTCTCTATCCCTGCTCTAAATCTAAGTTCTGTCATTTCTCATTGCCAACATATACCTCAGTGCAGGCATTGATCCCAGCTGCTCTCCTGACATCCAGTCTCATCTCTAAGCTCCGTCCTATACTTCACCCAGAGTCTCAACCTGAAATTCAGGTCTCTTTTTCTTACTCTGAAGCTTCAAATGCATCAACACTTCCTTATAACAAGAAGATAAAATGTAAACTCCAACAGACAAAAAGGATTTCTCTATATGGTGTGAAAGGGGTAATAGTATAACTTCTTATTAGGTTGTACATGTTAAATATCATTTCTTTAAACTATAACTGTGTTTAATATAATGTAATTTTTAATTCCATATTGCTTCCTACTCCATGCCTTCTTCTTTAGCACTATCTTTTACTCCTAGATGTGCCCAAGAAGCACTGCATTCTTGAACTCTCTTTATCCCTCACAATGCCATGAGCCACTAGTGGATACAACCCACCTTTTAAAGGAAATAATAAGACTTTTAAGTATCAATGTGTAGAAGTTAACTATGTTCTCTTCTACAGTGACCTAGGAGCTTTCTGTCCACTAGCTCCATGTTAATGACACCGAAGAGATACAGCAGTGACCAGTTGTTTGAGGTTTATCAATAGAAGATAAGCAAATAGAATCTCACTAGGTTTCACACTACATCTCTAATATGTTTGCTTTGCCAGAAGCCCATGGAAACGATTCAAAACTCAGGGCAATCCTATTGCAGACTGAATCAATGGCTTCTTTGCTGCACATTTTGCAAAAAAAGTTTTTCCTGTATCATTGTCCAAAGGCTGGCATTAGTGAAAGGAGTTTTCCTTGTGGTTTTAAAGGTCTTCCCAATCCTAAAGCCCTTGCCTGGCCTGCCAGGGCAGAGCTCCCCTCCTTGCATCCCGCTCTAGACACATTTATCACTCTGGGTATTGGTGCCTGTGACTCCATGACCTGTTAAGGTCAGATAGGAATCTTATCCACTTTTGCATACCAGAGGATGGCAATAGGACTAGCACATCACAGATACTTAATAAATGTTAGCTTGGCAGCTTCTTGTTACCTAAACACTAATTACACTGTTTAAAATTCAAATGAGTATAAAGAAAATGTGCTTTGGCCAATGTGCAAATGGAAATGCATAGTCATCTCTGCGCAGAGCTTGCTCCTCTTTTACTAAGTATCTGGGAGGTATCAGTGAAATTCTTCTTTAGATTTATTTTAGACTTTTTAGACTTTCTTAGACTTCAGTGTTTCTAGAAAAAGCAAAATCAAAACAACCTAAGCAGAGCAGAACTTAACTGTTCCATGCAGCCAGGTCAGCTATGGTAACAGAGGCAGGGGTCCCCACCCTACCTTTCCATTCCTGCTTCTCTCTGAAGGTTGGCTTATTGTTTTCTAGCAGAAGAAAATTCTTCTCACTAAGATCACAGGAAATGAATCATGGCAGCCACCAGGAAAGTTCAGAAGGGGACAGTTATCAATCTCCCAGGGCCAATACAGAATGTCAGCAAGGGACTTCATGTCCTTGTTTAAGATCCATGCTTATTGAGACTCACTGACCCTAGGGACATAAGATCCTAGGATTCACAACTCATAATAAAGAAGCCTGACCCTGTGATGGATTTCAGGAGGCAGAGTAGAAAACTATACCTCTTACCACAGGAAGACAGTGGAAAACTGTGCTGGAAAGGCAAAAACAATATTTTCCAATATATATATATATTCATTGTATAACCATAAAATTTATGATACTGCCTCATAGTTGGGCAAGATGAATGAAAGAGAGGTTTAAACATTGTAATTATGACAGCAAGTGCCAAGGAGTAAGTGAAATGTGTCCTGTTGTGCTCAGTAAAAACAAAGTGCAGCACAGGGACACCTTCTTGTCATTGTGTGGCAATTTGGCAGCAGAAAAAACTGTTGGTCAGAACCCAAGCCACTGGTCACTGAGTCACTTGCTCAAACTCAAGCAGCCACAAGGTCTCTCCTATCAGCATGGCATAAAGATATCCTACACTTCCCAATAGCAGAGCCTTTATCAACAAGGTGACTTGGAGTGGCATGTTAAAATTCCACATCCACTCCTACGGAGGAAGTAAAGGCACCAACAGCCCTTGGGTACAAGCAAAGATTATGGAAAAGTGAAACTGAGGCTGCTCTCAGGTGACTAGACGGACGCTAACCAGCAGACAGACTGACTTATGAGGGCTCAGGTGGCAGCATTTGTTCCTTCTGGCTTAGAAGACTGTGACCTTCTGTGTAAGGGGTGGTAGGGTTGCAGAAGGAGGCTAAGGAACTCGACTCACTGCGGAGCTCTCTGCATTTGCCGGCATCCCTTCACTGTAAGAACAGAGTCAACCATAGCAGTAGATGCTTCCATTTCTGTAATCATAGCTAGGGCAAATGTTGTTAAAACAGTTTCTAATATCCCATAAACTGGTCGTTTATTGACAATATCATAACATTATATCTAATTCTCTCCTTGAGAAACATGCGAAATTATTCTAGGTTTCATAAAAGTTTGGATAATTTACCATGTACCAGGACAAGCCAGCCAACAAAATGGGCCAAAGGAAAAACATCCTTCATAGAACTTAGATTCTAGATTGAGAGGTAGACAATAAACATGTCAAATGAATAAACACTATTCAGATGGGAATAAGGGAGAAGTAACAGAGGAGCTGATGGGGTTGAAGTGGAGAGTGGATCATCCCCTGGATTTCCTGCATGGTGGCTTCTTTGCAGATAGTAGACTCAGCACCCTTTTGCTGTTGGTACAGACCACTTCCTCAGCAGTAATGAAGAGGGTGGTATGAGGGGCAGAAAGAGAGAAAACGAGCATGGTATTCATCCCTGAATCACAGCTTTGCACATCTTGTAAAATCCTGACCCAAGTTTAGACAATGATGCCCATTAAACCTGTTCGCAACTAGGCTAAAAGAGGCAATGTTGAAGACTGGGTCAAGTAATTTTTTGCCTTCATTTTGTATGTGAAAAAGTTCACATTGCAGTCTGTTCTGCTTTTCAACATCTATTGATTGAACAAGTCTATATTTACTGGAGGTACAACAAGGAAAAGTCACACAAATTATCCATCCTTGTGGGTTTTATATCCCTATGAAAGGGATAAAAATCTCACGCATAAATCAGATAGGGAAGAAAGTATCATGGAGACGAGAGAGTACTAGATAATCCAGAACTCACATAGCCCTCAGATGGGTCTAATGAAATCTCTGAACACCTGTGTTCCATCATAAAGGCCTACCTGTAAGAGTGTCACGGTAATGGCCTATCTGTAAGAGTGTCATGGTAATGGCCTATCTGTAAGAGTGTCACGGTAATGCCTTGGTGTGAAAATCCAACTATGGCCACTGCTGCCTCTTTTTAAATGTTGAAAAAAGCAGCCTCCTTTCTCTTGTTGACAGTTTGTTGTGTGGTCAAATACACACACACACACACACACATACACACACATACACAAAGTATCCTGGGGATTTCCATGGTGTAGAATTTAAGATATTATCCTGAGTTGTAGAAATACATATGCTTTTGTTGCCAGAGTGTTAGAACTGCTGCTGTGTTTAAATAAATAAATAAATAGCTCCATAAATAACTAAATACACATGGTAGAATAAATGGTAGTAGACTCAGCACAGTGGTAAAAAAAAAAGTACATTACAGTAATAAATACTTTTTAAATTGTGAAGTGGAACTAGGGTTCAGAAGGACTCCTTGGGAAGAGGAGTTAGAAAAGGCCCACTGGGTGAAGAACCAATTGACACATTCGAAGGCACCCCGAGGTCTGGTAAGATGTGAAAGACTAGAAGATCCAACTGTGGCTACATCACACATCACTCGGCCACACGTTGAGGAGTGAAAGCTCTCAGATAGGAAACTGAGAAAGCTCCAAGCCGGTGTGGTGTAAAGCTAAATGCTTCTCACATGAGTTCCCACCTGAGCTACGCTGGTCTAGCCAAAAGCTGTTCTAGCCTCAATAGCTTTGTGCAATGACTTTAGCTCATAAAACATCTAGAGAAGCAGTTCCGGAGACCAGGAGTCCCTCTGGTTGGAAAAGCAAGAACACCAGCCTAACTCTGCTTTCACTGTGCACGCCTCAGCCTCGGGTTTTGTGGACATAACAAACATTCGGTGTGTGGCACAGTATGACAAGCTTATCACTCAGGACACTGAACAGGAGCTTCCTGTAAACACATCTCTGAAAAGAGCTTCCACATAAGCCATATTAGCCGTCAAAAGAGCCTGCCAGCCAGGGACCAGCTTTCCGAGTAAGTTTACAGTTTCCACCTACGTCAGCTACACAAGTCAAAAGAGCAAATTCCTTGCTATGGTGTCCTACAGGGTCAATGGCAACAGATTTGCTGCCATTCTAGGTGAAATGATTTTTATAATCATTTTTATACCCCTGAATAGGGACCCTTTAAAGAAATGAGCACAACTTTATCATCTTCCTTTAGGAATTCTGAATATCCTGCCCGGATGTAGTCTCTCCTAAGATTTAGTCAGATCAGTGCCTTCTTGATTTGTTTTGTTTTGCATGCTTGAATATGTATGCATGCTTTCAAAAGCAAGGATGGCAGACACACAGCAAGGACCTATTTTCTCTCACTGCCTCCTGTAAGTTCATAAAAACTGTGAAAGGTTTTTTTTAAGTTACAGTAGCTCACTGACGTTGAATATCTGACACGAGGATCACCTATCTGCTGTGAACAGCATCAATGGGAGCTGTGTTTCAGCTGAGGAGGAATCACTGGTTATGAATGTTTAATAAAGGAAAATCTACTCTGATGTCCCCTCAGTTCCTCAGCAACTAAACCAGGAAGAACGCAGTGAAGTGACTCAAGTTCAGAGCTCCCTCAGTATCGTCCCCCTAGGAGAATTCTGGCCGCTGGATTAAGAATAAATATATATTTTTTGTGCTGTTCCCACGTGTATCTGATGTGCACTTTCTCCAAAACAGCCCACCCTTCTCTGAACATAATTTTTCAGAAAGATACATAAGAAACTATCAGAACCTGGAATGAGCTAGGGAGTAGGCAAAGAAAACTATCAGCTAAAGTGTCTATTGAATCAGAACAGTTACGAAGTCACCGGATGATCCACCAACATGTTTGCAGACAGTTTACAAAGAAAAATTCTAATGAAAAGTCTCTCGCCAAACTTTTCTGCCTAGGCAAATGGTCTGGAAACACCTACTTGCTACTTGTATCGCAAGCGTGTACTCTTGAGGGTGTGTGTGCCCAGCCCCTTCTCAAAGGAAACAAGACTTGGGAAGAACAGAGCATCAGGACAGAAAAGCTGCCCTTTCTGCGTTAGAAGGCAGGGACACTGAACAGGACACTGTGCCTTGACTGTAGTTTACAGAGACAGTTGTGGAACTTCTATGGCTAAGTTCAAAGGGCTTGCAGCGAGGAGGAGTAAGTAATGGTGACTGTGGATGGGCAGTCAAATAGGGACGAGAGAGGGAAAGAGGGCGAGGGAGTCAGGGAGTAGGGAGGTGTACTTACAGCCCGCGGAGCCGAAGCCAGATTTTTTCGATCTGCTCGGGTTGCAGGTGTTTCAGAGAGTTGCTCTCGAATTCTTCAATTTCCTTTGTTGGAGACTCCATAGCTGCAGGTTCTCACTGGGGGTGAGGTGGAGAGAGTTTGTGTAGTCCCTGCCCAGCCACCTCTCTTTGCTGAGTCCAGCCCAGTGAGTCTTTCAGTCACTTTGTCACTTCCCCTGCAAGCGTCCCTAGAGATGGCTCAGAGCCTGCTAGGATCACAGGGGACTCCGGCCCCAGGTGCGCGCTGGAGGCAGCTGCGGAAACCAGCCATGATGCTCACTACTGCCAGGGACCGGGATAAGGACTGTGCGTAGGACCCGAGTCTGTTCTTGTTCTTTTTTCCTTTAAACAAAGCCACGGAAGCTACCGGCGGTCCCTGGAGGATTTCGAGGCAAAAGGAGAACTGGGTAGTAAAGAGAGAGGGAGAAAGTGGGAAGTTGGGTGGGGTAGGATGAGCCAGAACTACCGGATCAACCGCGGGGCGCTCAGACCCCTGCCTGGCTCCGCCCTGCACCCTGCCTGCCCCGCCTTAGTGCCCCTCACTTACCAGCAAGCCCTGCTGATAAGCAAGAACTGACAAGTGAGAAAAGTCTTTTGTCAGCGTGGGGCTAGTGACAGGGCTGGCACCCCGAGTGCTGAAGGAGGCTTCAACACTGTCAGCAGGGCAGGAGTTCCACACCTGCCCCCGCAGGCAGCCCTTGGCCACCCAGCCCTATGCCCTGCTATGATGGCTGCCCGCACTGCATAAAGAACAGGGCTCCTCGCCCCAAGGAAGGGAAGTCTGGAGCTTCCCAGCACAAAGCCCTTGTGTGTTTTCTTACTAATAGGATTGATTCATGTTCTCATTCTCTCTCTCTCTCTCTCTCTCTCTCTCTCTCTCTCTCTCTCTCTCTCCTCTCCTCTTCCCCCTCTCCTCTCCACCTCCCCTTCCTCTCCCCCTCCCTCTCTCAAAAACACAGATATTCAGATATTACAACAAAAGAGTTTCTTCAAATAATGCCACAAGCCTCCTAGGCGGCTCTGCTGGGCGCTGGCTACGCAGCTGTTGACTTTGGCAGTCTGTCAGCTCCACACAGCTGCACCACCCTGCTAGATGGTCCCCTTGGTCATGCACAATGTCAGTAACATAATTGCCCATCAGAACAGGGACCAGGTTGGAAGGAGGAAAGCATTTATGGTTAGGGATCAACTTAAAGACAAGAACAACTTTTCATTGGTCAAGTAAAGTTCCATTCATGTGATTTGGCAAAGGAATAAAACAAGGGCATATACCTTTTACTTGCTTATCCATTTGGTAATTAGCAATCATTTCTCAGTAATTGGTCATATATCCTAGCAAAGATACCTAGATGGATCAGAAAAGAAAAAGTCCCCCTCACTTGTCACAGAATCAAAAGTCATTCTAATAGTCCATCCTTGAAGGTGTTCAGAAAGTACATTTCCACTGAGTTAAAGCATTATTACTAGACAAAGATAACATTAAACAGCTGCTATATTATTAGTGTAGAGGCCATTTACCTGAATAATACAATTAGTTATTCAAATTTACCCACCTGATAACAGTGACTTGGGAAATGATATGCCAAACAGGACAATATTTTGCCAACTTGCTTAGGGGCTAAGAGACAGATGTGTGGTCCTCAACTATGGTATTTCTGTTTGCATGTATGTGTGCCTTGAGTGATGATCTGCTGACCAAAATCAGACGTGTAGTAATCATACCGATAGGGAGCACTGTGCCTAGTATAGGAAACTGCCTCTGGTCTGAACATGGTGCTAACAGTTCTCTGCTCACACAACAGTCTGTGGGGCTGATATTGTTGCCCCTTTACAACAAGGAAATGGGAACAGCAGGAAGGTGAGAAACAAACTTACAAACAACCAGAGTTGGAATTGAGCACCATTATTCTGTCCTCACAAAAGTGTCCCCATCACAAGAACACATTGTATGTTCAAAGTGAGAAATTTAAGCAAAAAGATTTCCTGTCTCTTCCACCTATACAAATCATGTAGAGAGATTTGGGGAAAGGAAAGGAGATATTTCTGGATTTCATTAGGTCAAAGAAGCCAGAGTTAGAGGGAAAACAAACATGCTTTCATTACAATCTAGCAGATGAGAGAAAAGATAAGAAAACTTACTAAGAATCTTCGAAGTCAAGTGTTTGTTAAACTACCTTTATATTATAAAGTTGGTCAAATACATAAATTTGCCTTATTTTAGATCAGTAACAATTTCTGAAACTGGAAGTGTCCTGGAAGATAATTTCATGATTTACAAAACTTTTTTTAAAGGGGTATTTCCAGTAACATCTATTTTATAAGGGATTCCAATGTATTCCTTAACCGGGAAGATGAAGCTACTTTTCTGTCTGGGATCAGAGAGTCCTTACTTCTCGGGGATTCTGTCCACTCTGCTTCTCATCTCTCCGCTCCTGGCCTGACATACCACTTCACAGATGTGAAAAATGAAGCCAAAGTACCATCCGAAACTTAGGACTCCCTTCCTCCTCACTTCTAATCAAGTGCTCTCTAGCCCACAGTCAGAAATCTGATTCACTTGACAAGTTCATGTTTTCTGTTGTTCTGTTCTTTTCTCTTTAGCTGACGCAAATGCAGACTGCTAGATACCTGCAGCACCATTGTGAATCACAATTTCTGGTGACATTCTGTTTGAAAGGAAGCAGATAAACAGATGCAGACTGACCCAGAAAAAATTTTGGAACCCATAATGCTGCCTACAACTATATATTGGAGGTTAATTTCTGTGATTAATTACTAAGTCACTTTTTTAAAGTTGGACTCTAGAAAGGTCTCACATACACAAATATATATTCAAGCATCCATGTACATATATATACATATATATATGAATATACATCACATACATGCATACCAATCCATATATGTGCAGTCAACAATTTAAAGCACTCTTCCCAGTATTTAAGAAGTAACACAGCCTACATACTTGCAAGCATTTGCCCTAACAGAACACAATACCATGAAATATTAGAAAGCTACCAAACTTTTTTGTTTCAGAGTTCAAAAAGAAGTTTGATGAATATTGGTCAGATAAGAAACAAAGCTTTTGTAGGCATATGGGAATGACCTCCCAGATCCCTGTCCTCTGGGATTTTATAATCAGGAACACAGCATCTATTAGCTATAGGGAACTATCAGTTGCCAAGTAGTTTGCTAAGCTTATAACAGGTTTGTTCATTAAAACATACTTCTATATAAAATAAAACCATGTTGCGATTCCATCTCACCATTGATGGAATGGCAGTCATTAAGAAAATAAATAAAAATGAAAGATATCAAGGAAGGAAAGAGAAAAGCCCTAATAGATAGCCTTTATAGAAGTCACCATGAAGGTCCCTCAAAGGAAGTACTACATGATTCAGCTGCCTCAATTCAACATGTCACAAAGATATGTTTTACATGTTGTACATGTTTTTACTGCAGCACTATCTGCAGTGACGATTTTGGCATTTTGGTTTATTTAAAAAAACACACACAGAGAAATGATATAAAAATTTTTTTTTATCCCAGATGTGGGGACCTGGTGCTGATTCAGACTGCCCACAGCAGCCAACTATGATTTGCCTCGTGCTCTAGCAGGGGTGTGATTTTGCCAGCGGCAGATAGTTTCTATGACTGTGTGACATTTGGAATTCTGAGTACTTTTCAGAGGGTATATAAATGCTAGAGCCCTAAGGGGCAGTGTGGGTTGTTGGTCGTTGGTTGTTGGTTGGTTGCTGTTGATCTGAGTTTCTTAAGTAGTCATGTGCAAAAAAGAAACAACAAAAGAAGAAACTAGACATATTGAAGGCAGAGCTCAAACTTGTCCCCAAGGAACTCAGCACCCCTAATCAGCAGAAAACAGTCTAATGATAATGTTGCCCCCTCTCCCTTCTATCCTTTTTTCTGTCCTGTCTAGTTTTAGGTGGTTGAAAAGATGGAAGAAAGGGGGTGGAAAAGAGTGAAAGAAAGAAAAACCCACAAAATAGCAAAAGACCAATCACAACTCCATAAGAGCTAAGTATAAGACTGACCTAGGGGTCCATTGGCAGAGGAATAAATGAAGAAAATATGAGGTATGTGCATACACCAGAGAATGCCATCTGCAGGAAAACAGATGCAATAACTGGAGATTATCATAATACATGAATTAAGATACACTCACAAAAATAAACGCCATGTTGTATCTCATTCAGGGATGACAGATTTCATATAGAAACTAAATTCTATATGCTCATATACAATGAGAGGGAAGGCAAAACTGTCTCGGGGATGAAGTAGACTGATAAGGAGCGTGAGTGAAGGGAGGTGGTGAAGAGGGACATGAACAACTGAAACGTGAAGCCTGGCAACGTCCTTAGTGGTAAACCCAATGAATACATGTCAATAAAATACTTCTGCATGGCTTCACTGTGCCCACGGACCCCAAAGAGGTGCCAATGCTCTCCGAAAGATTGCAGCCAAGAATTTGAAAACCCAGACTAGAAGGCAAAGCTCATGGTCTGTTCTCTGTGATGATCTACCTCCCTGTGGATATATAAAGAGACTAGTAGGAAGGTACAGACTAGAGAAACAGGGCTGCTATGGACGCACAGAGGACTGGGCTTTCTGACACCATAGGGAGAATAGAAAGCTACAGGATAAAGGGGACATTTGAACTGGATCTTGAATGTGGATGAGTCAAAGTTGTTTCCATGGAAGGTAGTTGAAAGAAGAGTCATAAAGAGAATGCATCAAGAAATGAGGTAGAATCACTTGCACATGTAAGTAGTGAACACTCGGCATAAATGTTGGAAGGGTCTGTCAGCCTCTAGCAACCAAGAAGCTTAATTTTTTTCTTGAAGACTGGGGAAGCCAAGGGTAGTTCTCAGAGGAGGCGTCACATCACAGGGGAGGATGCCTGCTACCTATAAAGTGCCTCAAGCATCCTGAACTGAGCACCGTTCTCTAGGAATTTCCACAGGGTATGCAACAGCCACAGAGCAAATGATAACCACAGCTCCATTAAGAGGATTCTGGTTCGCTCTGAGAGACACAGCCATACAGCAAATAAGAGGATGCCAGCAGGAAACCACTGAACGAGAACAGGAAGAATCAGAGAAACAAGATCGAGACCCCTTACAACAATGCCAACCAACCAGAGCTTCAGGGACTAAGCCACTCCCTGACCCTAAAACAATGAATATCCTAGTACAGCACCAGTGGAAGGAAGCCCTGGGTCCTATAAGACTGAACCCCTAGTGAACTAGACTGTTGGGGAGGGCAGCAATGGGGGAGGGGTGGGAGGAACACCCATAAGGAAGGGGAGGGGGAGGGGATGTTGCCGGAAAGGGAAAGAAATGTATATAAAGAAATACTCAAGTTAATAATAATAAAAAAAAAAAAAAAAAAAAAATACTCAAGTTAATAAAAAAAAAAAAAAAAAAAAAGATTCTGGCTATAAGATGAAACAAGATCCTTCAGCTAATCCTCATCCCTAAAAACACACACACAAGTAGCATTATATAGACTGAGCTGCCTATAGTTAGGAATGTATATGTATACACACATGCGTACGCAACAGCAATGAATAAAGAGGCCATGAACTTGAAAAAGTCCATGGAGGGCTATGTGGAGGGGTTCTGTGGGGAAAAAGCCAGGAAAAAAATGTGTAATTAAATTACAATATTAAAAATTTTAAAACAAGTATAGTAAGTAAAATGTCAAAAAGGAAAGAATACAGACACGGAGTTTCAGACCCAATCAGAGTACAGAGCACTACCCCTTATGGGCAACATTTGCCAGTTACAAAGACTGTGCATGCTTGCTTAGACCTCCTGGAGCCAGCCTGTGTCCTTGACCCATTTTCACACACTGCCTGTGACTTCACCCAGAGAGCTGAGGCAGAAGTCCTGAAGACATTTGGGATGTTGGGGGGTGACAGTCAGTGTAGCAACAGCTTTCCTTTCTACCCACTACAGATGTGAGCACTATTCCAGAGGTTCTTCTCTCCGGTGGCTCCCTTCAGGCAGAGTCCAGGAAGCCTGTTATACAGACTTCCCCTCTCACATCCTTTCTGTTTGATTTTAGGATTCAGGAAGAACTCTATCCCAGGAACTTCTGTCACTACAAAAAACAAAACACAGTTCCCCAGCCGAGCCTTCATCTGAGATGCAACTCTGATAAACACACGCCTGGAGACTGGCCCAGAGACGGGGCTGGGGTGATGGATCAATAGGTAACATACTTGCCACACAAGCATGGAAACCTGAGTTTAAATTCCCAATACTCATGTTTAAAAAAAAAGAAAAAGGACAGGTGCAGTAATATGTGCCTACAATTCCAGCACTGGAGGTGGGAAAGACCTACCTCATGATTAAGGTGGAGAAGAAGCAGTAACAAACCCAGCATCATACATACTCATGCACACTTATGCACAGACACACAAAGAAAATCACTCCAAGCCCACATTCAAATAACACCATGCCACTTCGGGAGTAATGTTAGTAACTTAGAAGGGCAAAATGTATCCTAACTCTTCCCTCTTGTCCTTATCGAAAGAAGTCACAGGGTGAAGCATAGCATGTGGCCCAGACATTTTCTCTTCTGTGATGAGACCCTGACCCTCTGATGGGAGATCACATCCCCCAATAGGCCACAGGAGCACATCAGTACTTCCCTGTGCTGCTAAGACAAAAATCCTCTTCTCTGGCTTTAGGCAGGTTGAGCTAGTGATGTCTGGGCTCCTGTCCAGTGCTCACTTGCCCTGTCTGGAAAGCGCCAGCCTCACCTGTGCTAGTCAGGCATTTTTATCAACACTCAAAACAGCTGCAGGAAATGCTACCTGTGAACTCACGTGCTAGACATGACTGTAGGAAACACATCCTCAGCTACAGGTCATCAACTTCAGTTCTCTGAATAAAGCAATTAGCCACAGGTAGCGCATGACCTCTCTAGACCCAATCAGCTCCTTGGGGGAGCGAGTGGTGTTGGTGTGGTTACTTGAGGGAAAAGTAAGGTTCAGTTCTCTTTGAAATAAAAATGTATGCTTGAGGGTGTCCTAGCTTTGCCATTATAGGTTCCACCATGTAGAATTTTTAAAACTGCCATCAACATAGTCTCTAAAAGGACTAATGAGACATAGAAAACAAAATGTAAAAGGTATTTTGAGGGTTAGATCCTGCCCTACCTAACCCAAAACCCCATCATATATATTTATATATGAGTGCGTGTGTGTGTGTGTGAGTGTGTGTGTGTGTGTGTGTGTGTGTGTGTGTGTGTGTGTGTTAGTTCCACTCAGGGAACTGTGTAAAGGGCAGTTATAAGGAGTAAAATAATACTTGATCAATGTCTTGAACACAGAGATACAGAGACTCTTGTAAATAAATAGTTCTTCCCTCTCACATCCATATAACAGGATTCTGGAGAAAGAAAGTGGAACTGTATGCAAAATGCATGAAAGGCAAATAAATCTAAGGAGCCTTTGTTATTTAGGTGGTCAGATGCATCTGGAAGTTTGTCTTGTGATTGTGCCCTGTAAAGCTATTGCCATAGAACATTGGCATCTCGACACTGAATGAGTCATTTATGACTCTCATCATCCTTGTTTTACAGTGCCGAGGCTGAGACATCACACCACCTCCCCTGCCCAGCTGAAACCCTGATTTCCCTACTGCCGGCCTATGATCCTCCAGTTACTGGCAGGCAGTGCGATAGTGCCCTGTGGCCACTCTGCCTCTTGAAATACATTGCTAAGCCAGCAGAATTAACTGGGCTGTGCTAATGAAATTGAAATTTTTGTTCATGAAAAAGTGCTGATGCTACTATGGTCAGCTGAATTCTGGTCCAAATGTACATAAATCAGGTAGTTGTTCTTCGTACAGCTGTAAAGCAAGTTTGAATGTGGAAAGTCTCACAACCGCTGGCAGAGATCTTACCGTCTCTTTTCTTGAGCCCGTGGTTCTACTTACTAGGAAGGAAACAGCATCCCTCAAGGTAAGTCCATGCACATGAGAGTGCATAGTAAAACTGGGATGGAAAAATCATGTTCCAACCCAGTGTTCTAGTGTCAAGAATGGCTTCACATCTGCCTAATGCAAAATGGCATGTTCATAGGCAAAAAAGTAAAAAAGAAATGCCCACTGAATATTGTAGGCCATTAGCAAAGGCCTTCCAGAAGTCTCTTGGGAAGTAAACCCAAGGGTAAAGGTTCCAAGAAAGTGGGATGCTCATGACTTAGAGTAACAAAGAAACTTCCCTGGCATTCACAAGCGAGCCAGGGCTGTGGGCAGCCTAGGCTGTCATGTTAAAGCTGAGGGCTTCTTTGGCCTTGCCAATGCAGAAGCGGTAGAATTAATTGAGCAGGAACGCAGTCTAAGCAAATTTGGATAAACAATTAAAAAGGTTTTCCATCATTTTTGGAAGTCCACTAGAGATAAAGATTTATGTATCCTTATCAATATATCTGGGGGTAACATCTAAAAATTTTGAGATCTTTTAAACTCATTCACAAACTGACTCAACAAACATTTTGGTAATATGAGCTACGCAAAGGTCAACAAAAATGTTCCAGCTTCTATGCTCTAGAGTCTCAATCTACTTGGATAAATAGGCCATAAGCAGATCAGAAAATAACAGGTAGATCATCATAAGGGTAATAACTGATAAAATGAAAATATAGAATGTCAGGCAGTGTGCAAGCCTTTAACTCCAGCACTTGTCAGGCAGAGGTGACAGGTCTCTGTGAGTTTGAGGCCAATTGGGTCTACATAGTTTCAGGCCAACTAGGACTACACAATGAGGCACTATCTCAAAATGAAGAGAAAGAAGAAGAGGAGGAGGTGGTGGAGAAAGAAGAAACCAACCAAACGATGCAATGTAATGGGAATATAACCTATATACGAATATGTGATATTTCAGATGTAGTTTTACTGTGTAATGAATAAAAAGACAGTGTCTTAAAATAAAATATCTAGTATGATTTAGTGGGTACAATACCAAATTTGGTTTCATTGTCATATCTGGTGCCTTGGTGAAACAGAAGCTCTTCTCGCCTTTCCTCTCCTCTTTCCCTCCTCTCCTTCCCTCCTCTTTTATCTCCTTTCCCCTCCCACTCCCTTTCCCTCCACCTTCTCCTCCCTTCTCTCCTCTCTCTCCTTCCTTCCTTCCTTCCTTCCTCCCCTCCTTCCTTCCTTCTTTCCTTCTTTCTCCCTTCCTGGCATAGTTCCTTTGTCAGGATGTGGCTAGCTTAGACTTCCCTACCAGGCAGCTGATTGCAAAAAGCAGGCAGATGCTGCCAGCTCCCTTAAGGTCTACAGTCCAAAATGGCACAGCATTTCTGCTGCATTTAGTTAGTTGAAGCAATCGGGAAGATGAATGGAGGATAAGTACACCCTCTTCTTGATAGCAGGATAAGGAGAGTTGTTGATTTTACAGTCCTCTTCCATCCAGCTGGGTGTCAAGGATGGCCTCCATGAGTGGGTAAAACATCCAAACACCTAGAGGAGGTTCCACCTACCAAGTAGGAGGAACATCTCTCAAAAAAAAAAAAAAGAAAAGAAATAACCTGCACATGGATGATGAGGAAGGAACTTGATGAACTTGGGACCTGACCAAGGGAAACTGTGCAAGGCTATTACATAGCCAGCAAATGGGGCCAGAGAAGAGCCTTGAGAGCAGGCCTAAGGATCTAGTCACCAGAGGTCTCCTGAGAGTAGGGGTCATGAATGCCATATCACTGTTTCTCCAGGGACTTCACAGAGAATAACTGGGAAATTAATTTCATTTCAGATAAAGATTCTATTTACTGTTAAGCTTGGCACATGAGAGCTCAGTAACAACCTTCCACTTGGCCCAGACTTGCTGTAGGACTACACAGGGAAAGCTGATGAGCGAGTGGTGCCTGGAGTCATCTTTCAGGGACTAACGAGTTCATTCTCAGCTATCCGAAAGAGGATGGTCAGTCCTTAAGTCCATCAAGCAAATTAAATGTTATTCTTCATGTGACTCTACATGCAGGGAAATGGAGATAGTAACTGCTCCTGACAGGTTTTTTGTTTTTGTTTTTTTGGGTTTTTTTTGTTTTGTTTTGTTTTGGTTTGGTTTTTTGGTTTTTTTCTGAAAATTGTCCTTAGGGACCTATCAATGGCCTAAACTGGACTCCAAGTTTCTTAAAATGAAAGAATTTTAAGACTTAGAATAAAGAAAGTTTATCTCATTAATCACTTCTACCTGCATGCTTTTAACAGACCCTTCTTAATAATAATAATAATAATAATAATAATAATAATAATAATAATATAATAAAAGTACCCCAAAGGCACCTTCAAGTGTTATAATCCTCACACGTATTGACTGTTGAAGATGGTATTTGTTGCTATTTCTTTGGAGAAATGAAGCTAAGTCTACTAAGCAGGGATGGGACTTGATTTGTGGGGGGAGAAATGGAAAGTTAGAGGAAGAATTAAAAGTAATTTGCATGCAAAGTGAATCTCATCCAAAGACTCTGAAGCTTTTCATACCGCCGATATCAGCATGTGACCAGGGGACCTCTCACACACGGCTATATTGCCCCACGCATGCTAGATGTTATGGACATAAAGTGAGATTTAGGAGGCAATAGGGGATTCCAAGCAAAGCACTGAAGGGGAAGAGGGCTGAGTACTTAGAAGAAGCTCACACCAAGTCAATAAAGATCCCGGCAGAAAGCACTCCACTCTCACAAAGCCAAAGGAACCTCTAAATCACACAAAGGCTTTCAGTTGACACTCTCCCCTACCCAGGCACAAAGAGCATTTGTCAAATGGAGTCTTCATGTGTCAATTCACATAACATAGTGGAAGAGCCCTCTACAAACTATGTGGAAGTCAGCCCCATCTGCCATAAGAGTTCTTATTGATGGTTAGAGATCCCCATACACTCCTATTCTGTATGTAAGTCGGTCTATCAGAAACCAACCATTCTGCAGACAGATTCTAAGCGATCCCTAAGGCCGCTGCTATCACGTTAGACTTCCGGCCCCATTTCCTGTGCATGGGTTGTAGATTGCTTATCTCAGACAACTGAGCTGATCAGAGAGGAAATGTTAATATATAATGGTGCTAAAGCCCCTGCACTATTTATTTCTAGTGGAAAACAAACACCATAGAGATTTGGTGACAAAGAGCTGGTCATGACTTAGGAGCTACACTTGATATTCTTGGCTTTCAGAAACAACGTTCCCAAGACAATGAAAAGGTGCTATGTCAGAACACTGGCAGGGAGACTTACATCATGGAGTCTGTTTGTAAGTTGGGTTAGCATTTCACTGTGAGCATGCCTTCTGATGTTACTAACTAGGCCTTGAAGCTATACCTGTAAAGGCATCATCATGAACTGCTTAGAACATAGAGAGAAAAAAATGAAGAAAAGGAAACTTGCTCCTTAAAAAGGCTGTTAAATATATTATAGCATGAAGATTGCAGGAAATGACTGGGTTTCTCTCTTTCTTAAATCAATTAGGCAGGCACCTAATCTGAGAGCTTATCAGAGCTTGCTCTTTAAAGTGTGAATGCATGATTCTGGACCTTCGGGCATGCCTCACACTACATCATTTTACATTTCCAGAAACACAGATCTGCTGGCGGAGGCCCCTTGCTTGGCATTTTTTGCAAACACTCGGGGCCAGGTTTTCTAATCAGCAGGGTACATATGCCATGGCAGCTGGAACCCCTGAGCAGCAAGGAGGCCTCATTTGTCCCAGCTGCTGCTAACCATGGCACCAAATCAATATCCTGTCAGAAGGTGCTTTCCTGGCAGCAACTGCAATTGCTAACACTCCAGTGACTCTGTGACATCACCAGGTGTTTGCACAGCAGAGGAAAATCCCTCTTAGTACCACTAGCTCTGACCTCACTGCAGGAGAGAGCACTCACCCATCTTTAATCACCCATGAAATGCTGCAGAAGGGAAGCAAGGGGTGCTGAGGACAGACTGGGATGAAGCAGCCCCGGGGGTGACCAAATGTGACTCATCTCTTCACATTTCAAGAAAAGCTGGATCACAGGTTGGCTTGCTTCCAAGGGATACAGAAGGCAGAGAATACCTTTCCTGTTCCCAGTAGACAAAGACTGAGCAATGCTTAAAGAAAAATGGCCAATATCAATAAACCATTGGGACCCAGGGCTGCCATAGTTTTCAGCTATCTCAGTTACTGTGCAGTTGTCAAAATAGAACTCTAAAAGGCCATGTGTGGACAGAGCCTCTACTGTTACTGAAAGGGCAGGTTAGCCCTGGACAGCATCCAGAAGGCACCTCTCCATCTCTGTCCTGTCCTCAAGCATAAATGCTGTGACAAACACAAGTGGTGACAGTGAGAACTGTGGTAATAATTACCATAGTCAGTTTTTATATCAAGTGCATTGTACGTCCTGCTCTTTCTGCAAGCAGACTAACAGCCCACAAAGTCCTCACAGGGAACCGTCCGAAGCAGGCTCAAGGTCACAGACACAGTGGTGGAACTGGACACAACCCAAAAGCTGCCATTTACCTACAGAACACTGGCGCCTCTCAGAAGCGGGCATTGAGGGTGTAAGTGCACAAGCTGATCTGATCACCCAAGTTCTCAAATCATAACGCACTGGCTTTGCAATTACTGACCACTGCAGGCCACTTTTAAACAGCTCGACAGATAAGAGAAAAGAGACCCAGTACAACCACTAGCCCAAGGGCTCCAGCTGTGGGCATCAGCAATGTTGAAATTAAAAGGCAGCTGCGGTTCCTGCTGTGGCGACCATTTCAGTCATTTGGCTGAGGTTCTTGAAATAGGCCCTGGGATTCAGAACTCCACAGAGCAGCTGTGATGGTGCAAGAGACCCAGGGGATTTAGGCTGCAGAGCTTCCACAGGGAGGCAACGCTCTCCTCCCTCCAGTTTCCAATAACACAGAGAACATACAAGGATGGCAACTCGGGGTGAAACCTTGAAGCAGAATGGAGAACCTGGGTTTTTAAAAACTCTCTGCATCACTTACCCAAGACATTCTCTATCACTGCGATTCACTTCCTTACTGCTGCCTCCAAGCATTATTGTTCCTCCCCTGGAGGGGATGGACACCATGAATTATATAGAAAATGTTGCTTGCTTCTGTAAGACGGAATAAAGTAGTTTCTTAATAGTGTCTTTTCAATTCTTTCCAATCAATCCCTCTACTTTTTCTCTCCTGATGCTCACAAGAGATTCAAGAAGTCAAAAGAAGAGATGCTTGTAGAATGGCAGACATGTGGAAATGAAGACACAATAGTAAAGCTAGATCAAATGCTACAGGGATGGAAATAGCATGAACCCTTACAGTTAATAACATTAACAACAGCAGAAGCAACGCCCCCCCCCCTTGGGACAGCCCTCTTCTCAGGGTTTCCAAGGCAGGGCACAGAACACATGGACTTACCAAAGTCTCTTGCCTATGTGATCCAGGCTCACTGCAGATCAATGAAATATTCCTGACACCTGGGCCTGCATTTTTTGTCCCTTCGTTTTGGTCATCTTAGGTGTGCTTTCATTCACATGGCGACAAGCTTTGATTCCAGGGATGCAGATGGTAATGACCTTGACATGTCCAGGCTTTCCTTGAACCACTTTGAAGCTAAGGAGGCCCAGTGGCCAACACCAAGCAAAAACTGTTGCCCACCATCTTCTATGAGCTGCTTTCATTTCCTTTGGGTACAGACCCAGGATCAGGAGGGTAGATCATGTAGTAGCTCTAATTTTAGATTTCCGAGGAATGGCTATGCTGTTTTTTATAGTTGTAATAGAACATCCTCCTACCATTACTGTGTACGAGTTTCTTCTACTCCACAGCATTACCAGCATTTGACGTATTTCGTTTAAATAGTAGCCATGCTGGTTTTTGCTGAGACAGAATGTAGCCTTGTTTGGCCCTTTCTTGGTGGTTAAAGATACTGAGCATTTAAAAAAAAACAACAACATACTATTGGTCATTGGTAATACTTCTTTGAAGATGTATCTGTTCAGACCATTTACCCATTTCTTGTTTGATCACTAGTTTTGTTAAGTTTTTTTTATTTAAATTCTTTATGAAGTATAGATGTTAGCCCTCTGTCAGTCACAGAGCTGGCACAGACTTTCTCCTATTCTGTGGGCTGTGTCTTCACTCCAGTGAAGACTTTACTTCACTTTGCTGCACTATACAGAAGTCTCTTAACTTGGTATAATCTATCTATCATTTCTTGCTTTTGCTTCTTAGGTCACTTGGTTTTCACTTAGGAAACCTTTATCTGTTTCTGTAGTAGTTTCAAAGTTGTATGGCTATCACTAAGGTCTTTGATCCATTCCTCTAGCCCCAGTGGCTTTCATAGTATTTTCTAATTGAACACTCACTCAGATACTTACTCCTGTTTATAAATGAGGAAGCTGTGGGCAGCTAACAGAAGAACTGGAATTTTAATTCAACCCCTTGACGAATAATTGATCAGCTATTCTGAGAACAAAGATACAAACAAAATAGATTCTATGCTACACTGGTAACCAGAGCTATGGGGCAAATTAAAGCAGGCATTAAGAATTGTGAAGAGCCCACAAAACATTTGACTCAAAATTTATCCTGTCTACAAGAAATGCAGGCATGGGGATGGAACAGAGACTGGGAAATAGCCAACCAACAACTGGCCCAATTTGAGACCTATCCCACTGAAAATAAGAGAGTGAACAGAAGCATCTAAGAGGGGTAAGGAAGAAGTACATGTTTATGACAGTTCAGGGGACCAAGTGACACATGAAGCTGAATCAGGACAAGCCAGGGATGAGCACAGCAAAGAAGACTGTGAAATATGATGGAAGAGGACCAAGGTCCTGTGCCAGTCATTGCAAGGACTTGGGTTTTCACTCAGAATGGACTGGGGACTCCTTGTGAGATCAAAAGCAGAGCAGGGACTGAATGAACTTGGATTTGATAAAGAGCTACCAGCAATCAACAACCATTGAGAGAGAAAGAACCTATTTTCCTCAAGGAAACACCCCCTGATAGGTTATCCAAACCCAAAGGGTCAGCCCTAAATACACCCCAAGCAACACTGAATGGACTTAATAGGTTGTGTGTGTGTACATCTGCATATGATAATAGTGATTAAAGAAGAAACCCTCTTAAATTTAAAGGGGTCATGGGAGGAGGGATTGAAAAAGAGAGAGAAATGGAAATAGTGAAAACACAGTATGCATCTACAAAACACTAATAATAATAATAATAATAATAATAATGATAATAGGGCTGGAGAGATGGCTCAGTGGTTAAGAGCTCGGACTGCTCTTCCAGAGGTACTGAGTTCAAATCCCAGCAACCACATGGTGGCTCACAACCATCTGTAATGGGATCTGATGCCCTCTTCTGGTGTGTCTGAAGACAGCTACAGTGTACTTATATATAATAAATAAAATAGATCTTTAAAAAATAGTAGTAGTAGTAGTAGTAGTAGTAGTAGTAGTAGTAGTAGTAGTACAACTTTGCATTGCTTATTGAGAATGGACAATGGCAGAACCACAAGTAGATGTGAGCAAATAGGTTATAGCAATATTCAGTCAGTCAAAGGCAGTGGAGGCTCAGCTGGGGTAGTAGACATGGATGAGCAGCAGTAGACCCATATACGCATGAGAAGAGAGGAGGAAGGAGTTCAAGGAACAACCCCAGTCTGTTTTGGCTTACCCCTGCATCCTGAGAAGGCAAACCTGGAAGCCGTGGTTCACTTGCAAGGCTCTGAGTCAATGGAAGAGAAACAGCATGATATGTAATTTCCAGGGTTCCTCTGTTCCTGAGAGAGATATTGACGCTTACCCTGGGCAGCTGTTAAAAAGCCTGCGTGCTGCACGTGAGTTCATTTAAGCCCTTCCTTTGTGATGCCCCTAACCTTGCTGCCTTCTACCCTGCACAGTCCTCTCTCCTGCTTGCCTGGCTGTCAGGTCACCTGAAATCACTCTGCTTGCTGCTATACAATGTGGCTTCTGCTCCACTTTCTAAAGCTAGGACAAAACTACAGTCCAGATAACAAGTGCCAGAAGCCAGGGCTGTCCCTTCTCCAGTCACTAACAGGGCCAGCATTTTGGATATCTTAGGCTGCTATACAAGTGCAAGCATCAGCTCTGAGCCCAGTCAAGTACAGCTGTAGAGCTCCCTGTCAGAACTCTGCTTAGCCAAGGAGACAGCGGAATGAGGGGTAAAAGCAGAATTTGTGAGACTATGCAGATGGTAGGGTTCCCATTTGCTTTGCTAGTAGAAATACTAAAATGAAAAGCCAAAGGCGATAGAAAACAATATTTCTACAAAGGGAAAAATTTAACACACCTACTATGTACAAGGCACTATGCTTAGGATTTTGAAAGCATCAAACTTGTACAATCTATACACCTTCCTGGAAAGCCAGCATTGTTTTCTCTATTCCTCCCTAACATTTAGAAAGTTAAGCACTTTCCCCAAGAAGAACCACTAGTCAGAGCAGATAACTGATTTTAAATTCCAGCTTTCTACCAGCTGCTTCTTAGATGATCAACTGTTCCTTTCTCCAGATATAAGTGGTTCCTGGGGCCTTTGTTTTTAAATTCATGGAAGACAGGAAACAAGGACAAGACAGTCGACTCAGTGCCTCTTAACTCTTGAAGTGTATGTGCCAGAAAATGCAATCGCTTCAAAAGTTCCCAGAAGATGGCGTAGAATACATACCTAGGGGCATGCCTTCCGGAAGAGCATGTTACTTCCCACTCCATTCATGTCCATGTTCTGAAATCCCAAGAGTTCAGACTCTAAGGAAAAATATGCCAGAAGAAATTAACACTGCTTCCCACCCCCTGATCTCTTCTAGCATGCTTGCCAGTTGTAAGTCAACAGACTTGCTCTGATCATAATTTATGTTTCTGTTGAATCCACTGCAGCCCAGAAATCTGGCCTGGGATCTCACAGAAGAGGGCTAGTATCTAAGGATCAGATTCATCTGTTTAGGGCTGGATTTTACTTCTGCAGAACCTGGCTTACACCATGGCCTAAGACTGTTCATTCATTCATCTCACAGACACTAATGTCTACACTGTTCCACAGCTGGGTCCTTATGTGAATTTGGTTGCTCTCTGAGGACCTGTTGTTAGAAACCTGGGGCATGGCACTGGGAAGATAACACGGAAGTTATTATCCTGTGATTTAATCAAAGAAATTGAGAGTAGAAAATAAGACCACAGATATGCAGCACTGGATCCTCTGGACTTTGAGTAGCCAGTTCAACTGTTCTGGAAACAAGAGACCCTTAGAACAAGTTGTACGCCCTAGAACACCAGTGGAAGGGGAGACCCATGTAGGATTGAGGCCTTCTGTGTACTTTGTCACATGCTGGGGAGACAAGAAGATACAGCCTGTTTACTTTTCTTAATCAAAGTTCACAAATCCAAGGTTGTGTAGACAGAGTTACCATCACTCTGGAATAGACAGATATTGAGTCTCCCTGCCTCCCCTTTTTATGTTCAGCCTGTGCTGGAAAATGGTTAACAACTGATATATGGGCAAGGCAGAGGCAGACTTGACCTTCAGTACTAGTTGGTTAGTGTAGTGTAAATACTATAATCATGGCCAGCTCCAAACCACCAACCTGATATAATTTTTCATTTGCTAAATGAATGCACATGTATTACTTCAGAGCAACTTAAACCTGCTGTGAAAAGAGAGAAGGCACTCGAATGGCACGGATGAAGAAACAGCCAAGTAGAGACAAGAGACGACCAACTGGACAACTTGAGATGAGACCCCAAAGCCCGATGGATTATTCTCTCATTTATTTCAGCATGCTTCCCTAGAACAGACACTCTTTATTCAAGGGGGACTGCATTCAAGGAATCCCCAATCCCTGTAGGGTGAAATCCCAGTGACAGCATAGCACAAAGACCATCTCTCCAGAACCCACTTTATCTCCAGCCTGTTCTCATTTCTACCTCTCCTACCTAGCATAAGACCCTGTATAACTTCCAGCCATGTTGTTTGTGGCTCCCTTAACGTAACACAGCCCTGACAAGCAATTATACCTCTTTGGAATGTCTGACGCCATAAAACCTGTCCCAGCTAGGAACTGCATCTCTATTAACTTCATGATTTTACAGTAGATCCCATGATTCTACTTTCACTTGGTACATTATTACCTGCCCATCCTGTGTTCCAAAATTATTAATTGGAGACTTCTAGAAATAATTCATAAGTTTTTATAATTCATGAGTCCCACTCTGAGAAGTATGATCAAGTCTCACACAATCCTGCTCCCTCCTTCTGAGACATGCATCTCCTCTTTCATCACATATACCTGCAACCTACATGATAATATGTACAGTTCAATAAGATAATGGGAAAAGACTTTACATACACTTTACTACTTGTTACACTTTAGTTTTCACTGTTCATGTTAAATTATTGGGTTGGAGATGTAGTGCAGTGACAGAACACTTGTCTTTGTTGTACAAAATCCGTAGAGAAGAATTAAATAAATTGCTATTTGTAACCACTTTGTGGATCTAATTCCCAAGGTAAACTTTCTCAGAGGCACATATACACAGAGAGAGACATAAAATAGAGTTTTTGGTTTATCTGAGGCTTTGCACATCCCCTGCTAGCTTGGAGGCCCTGCAGATAACGGGAACCACTGTTTCTTTAGAAAACAATCTGTATTTATAGACTGTGAATAAACTGCTTAAAGACAAGAAGTAGTTTAAACTCCTGCTTTGGAACCCAGCACCAGGGAGGCTCACAAAGCTAAGTGTGGATATCACAAAAACATTGGCAACAAACACTAAAAGGTTTCTGAATGTGCAAAAGGCTAAAGCAATTCAGAATGGAGCAGGCCATGATCCCAAGGTATGTCTGGTGGCACTCACCAGTACTGAACCAATATATCGAACATGCCTTCTGGGTGAACTCACCATGTGTATGGTTTGACCTCCAAACACACACCACAACGTGATGATTGTGGCCTTAAATGTCAGTGCTCAGACTGAAGGCTGCTGTACACTATGGAGTACCATGATATTATTGTTTCCTGCTCTTACTAGAAACAATTCTGGTGTAGTTTTAAAAAACAAAGGCTTTTGATGTTTCTGTTTTATTGTGCTTCCTTGGACCTTAAGTATCAAATTTGTATACTCTACTAATGAGTTCTGATGTGTTAAATGCATGATTTTTAAAATTGCTGTTTGAGTTGCTAACTTGAATTTAATTAAAAAGATGTTTAATTAATTCTGATTTAGGTTTAGCATAACATTCAACCAATTTCTTAAAGGTTCCTAACAATATATACTTTGGGCAATTTGTACTACATAATTATGGCAAGAAGCATTTTCCACAAATGCTGATCAACTCTGAAAAACTATTGAAGATGCTCTGGTCCCTGCAAATCAAGTATTTATCCAAGACCCAACTCTTCATGGAAAAGGTGAACTCTTCATGGCCTTTGATGAAAGCCCATCCTCAGCTTCAAACCCTCCCTTTGGAGAAGGCGCCTGAGCTATGTCCCTTGAGACGACCCTTCTCTGAGGACTGCTTGCCTTGCTGTCACCCAGCACAGGTTCAGGGCTTGGCCAGAGTCTTGACTTAAGTTAGAGATCACCAAGTGGAGCATGACTGCTTATCACCATAGTTCAACAGCCTGCTTTAGGCCTTAAATCTATATAACTTCCTTTCATCCTTTACCCAATGCCTCTAAACAAGATGCTCTTAAATAAGTAGAACTGGGAAGCATTTCTGAGATGTTTTTATTTCTGGAACCTTAAACTGGCTATCCGTATGTAAATGTGGGAACTTCCATAAGTTTTTACCTGAGATGGGGGCCTAAGTCCCCAAGTTAGTATGTAAGTTAACTATCTACAGAAGAATGTGGCACAAAGTCCCTCACATCTGGCTCTTCTCTAGGCTCAACATCTTCCCCATGGTTATGATTTCCCTCCGTCTTACACTGCATAGAATTATTGGGATTATAAAAACCGCCTTGCTCAAGTCAGTCATGAAAAATGCTAAATTATAAAGTATGAAGATAGTGCCTTTACTGACAATGTTTGAAAACTTGAACTTGGGAATCCAAATTAGGGCATGTGTGAAGCATTCAGGAAAATGAAGTATTCAACAATCTTGCCATACTTCACACGTTGTGGAAATTCTCTACTCATTCTACAGTCATTCTGCCTATCTACCTTCAGGAGCTTCTTCAGGCACTGAGCAGTCAGAGCCCTTCAATCATGGCTAGAGGGGCGATATTAGTGAATCTGGGGGAAAAAAGTATATCTTAAACCGGCGTCAGATATTGCTACAATGTTAAAGAAAAAAATGTTAAAATATACCCAAAACAAAAATACTAATCCTTAGTTTAACAGCCATAGAGAGTATAAAACATTGTCCAAATAAACTATTCCTTCTCCCACACATGATCAATCACTGTACAAATAGCCTACAGAAAATTTTTATTCTAAGATCTGGTATGTCTTGATACAGGAGACCCCTTAAGGAAGAGAGAGCTGTATATGTCATAACGAATTGGCTTTTGCAGTTGTTAAAGATGAGACATCCCAAACACCACCCTGGAGAACTAGTGAATGGAATAGCTCTTGTCAATACTGGCAGGCTTAGGCACTGAGGAAAAGGAACGTGCCAGCTTTCTTTCACCTTTTGGGTCCATTAGGTTTTCTGTTGATCATGGGAAGCTCATCCACATAAGAAAGGACAGCCTTCGGGCTGGAGAGATGGCTCAGTGGTTAAGAGCACCCGACTACTCGTCCAGAGGTCCTGAGTTCAATTCCCAGCAACCACATGGTGGCTCACAACCATCTGTAATGAGATCTGATTCCCTCTTCTGGTGTATCTGAAGACAGCTACAGTGTACTTATATATAATAAATGAATAAATCTTTTTTTAAAAAAAAAGAAAGGACAGCCTTCAATATGTAGTTTACTGATTCTGGTATTCACCTCATTCAAGAGTTCCTTCACAGACACTATCAGGATATTTGGCCAAATATCCAAGCATTTTGTGGCTCCATCTAAGTTAACCATCCCAGCATCTAAATATAGCTACTGAATTAAATAGGCTGAATAAATCTGGAATTGAAGCACTCAGACCAAATTCCTAGCAACCACCAATCCCAGTGCCCACATAACTGGAGGAATCACAGATCGATCTAGCTAAAATGAAGTGTCCAGAAATCCTGCCTGCGGTCCACTGACTAACCCCAAGGGACAGTGGACTATGATTCCATTACAAACATTTGGGGAACTATGAATATGAGGGGACATGCCATGAACTGCCATGAGGGAGCTGCCATGAGCACTAACATCCCAGCTAATGAAGGCTAACTAGTGAAAACTTACATTGTGCACGTGTCATTTTGGAAGGAACACAGTCACAAGGTGACATGGCATTAAACAGAGGACCTACCAATGGCTAAAGGCCTGTGTGCCAGCCAAGTGCCAAGCCCTTCGAAGAGACTGACCTTCACAATGCTCACAATGCCTGAGGATAAGCACTTTCCCTCTCCATTTTACAAACCGATACTGAGTACATAAAACTGAGGAGATAGGCGGAACGTTTATGAGGAGGCTTTCTTCTACAGACAAAGAAACATATATACAATTTTATTTGCCACTCGGCTAAAGATGTCAAGAAACTCAAATGCAAGTGCTCAGAAAAATTTCTATTCAGGAAGTTAATTTTTTCTTGTATCTTAAGCCGCATCAAATATTTTAGGTATCAAAGAATGAATAAAAAGGTATGTGTATAGAAACTACGGTGGTAATCCTGATCCACCGTCCCCCAGCTCCTCTCTTTCTTCTTTGCTAATGTGGAGAGACTAAGCTGAACTGGGTAGTTGTTCCATTGGGACTGTTGTTTATGCATCTAGGGTGAGTCCAGGTTTATATCTATCAGGCCTGCCAAAAGACACCAACAATTCCCCCAGCGTTACCTTTATCTTCTCTCTACTTACCACTAAGCTTTCTATTTCAAGCCAGTGCTTTGTTTCTGGAATTAAAAATATTCACTTCCTATTATAAGCATGTGAAACCCAGAACAAAGCACACACAGTAGGGTATATACAAGTGAAGATGCTGGCATCTACAGCGTTCTTCGACATGTATCAGAAAACAATATGGATTGACAGATGATAGAGCAATGGCCTTATGTGACTCTGCATAAATCAACTTAATTATATACTTGAGACTTTCATTGTCATTGAAGATGACAAATGAGATGCTACCCACCCCCTTGCAATGTCAGTGAACCTGAGGTCCCAGAGACAGAGACTCCATGTACATTTCTTGTACATTTCAGTTAAGTAAACACTACATTAATTGATTTAAAAATCAAACCTGCTAGAGCTTGTCTGTCTCCATGCACAGCAGTCAGTCCTCCAATCCCATTTCAACTTACTTACCTTCTAGAGGTTTCTCATTCCTCTTTTCTCAAGTACAAAACTGTCCACTGTGATTTCCATGGAGCTTCAACTGTCTAGAGCCGCTAGCCTCTCCTCTCCTATAACCTTTGAGACATGGGTGTATATTGCATTGATTTGCTCTAACGCTTTCCATAATCCAGCTCAATCATCACCTCTGGCAGTGGTGGGGGCTCTTCTCTGACCTTCCCCTTCCTCCCCACTCCTTTCATCACAACCACCAACATGAAAACAATCATTTTGCCTTTTGCATCCCTTTTTCTACATCGCATCAATTATATGTACACTTGACATGGCTTTTGTGGTATGCTGCATGTTCAGCAATAAATATTTTTTTAAAGCTTTAATTATTTTATTTTATAAAGAACATAATGCCTGCATGTATGCTTGCATGTCAGAAGAGGGCACCAGATCTCATTACAGATGATTATGAGCCACCATGTGGTTGCTGGGATTTGAACTCAGGACCTCTGGAAGAGCAGCCAGTGTTCTGAACCTCTGAGCTATCTTTCCAGCCCAGCAAGTGAATCTTAACAGAGAATGTTCCTTTAAACCCTGTTCCTTCTTGAGTGCCTCGAGTTATAGAAGCTATTCAACCATCTTTATGCCCGTATAGGAAAGAAGCAACCAGGGAGGGAAGGAGGGAGGTGAGTCAACTTTTTCTTCCTTCCATCAAACCTCAGGGTGTTCTCTATGTCATTCCTAAAAAAGAAAAGTCTCATTTGAGGAAATAAGTGGTACAAATTTTGCTGTGTTTGACAGGGAAATAAATCCATTCTGGCTGCTGCTACCAGCCATGCAGTGCCATAATTTAAGCTGCTGAACAGTGGCTGATTAATCTCCCTTTCCTTAAAGTACAAACTCACAACACAGGCCTTGAGCTGCTAATCTATGCTGCAGTAAGGAAAAAGTAAAGACGGTATTTTACTAATTTTTCAGAAAGTTACATGAGTACGCCCATCTTGGCTAACATAATGCATAATTCCTTGTGGAGACAGCACAACCCTTTCCCCTTTACTTGCACAGACCCATCTGTAATTCACCTCCTTACGAGTATAAGGAAAGAAAGCCCGACTTACTAATCAGTGACCACATATACATACCTGTTTATCAGTACATCCTATTTGCTGTTCCAGCCTCCATTCTTACCCAGAGCCAGATGTGACAATCTTGCATTCTCCCCAGCACTTGAACAAATGTGCTGGAGGAAAAGGGAGAGTTGAACAAACACTCTCCTAAGTAAGATATGACCACTCTGAGTCACCACCGCCTTGTTGTAACTGGTGAAATTCCATGTGGCACAGAAGACTGGACCAACTGAGGGTTTCAGTCACCACTGATGTGGGCTCTCACTCTGACAGTCCAGTCTAGTAAGACCCTGGTGCTAAAACTAGACATCCGGATGAATTTTTTTATCCTCTAAACACCTTCGGTAAGTTGTTTCTCCCTTACTGACAAAACATTATTTCAAGAGTTATCAGAACCTGCATCTCAATACAGATTTAATTCTAACTAGCAAAGTTTTTTCTTCACAATGGATGGACATGATGAAAATTTAATTTGGGTATGAGAGACTCAAGATATAGCTCTTGGCCAAAGGAAGTAGAAAGTTGATTGAATATTCAGACTTCTGGATTTTAGAGAAGCTGTCTAAGAATCAAGGTGTGGTTGAAATCATAGAAGTAGGTAGGAAAGGATAATCCTTCATCACCTATTCAGTAAGTCACACTTACTGAGTACTTGCTGGATACATTTAGCCCAGAGTATGGCCCCTTTGAGCTTTCCTGGGAACAGAAGTGTATGACAGCACATCCAGGACCTGAATCAGGGCAGCTAAGGAATGAAGAAAAGACAGGCAGACACGTGGACACAGAAATCCAGGATCATGTGGTATAGCCTCTTGGCTTGTAAAAAACCCAGAACATTGGAATCTCAGTTTATTTATTATATTGAGTTAAACTGAGAGGCAGAGTTATTCCATACAGCTGAACAAGGAGGCAGGGTTACCTGCAGATAAACAAGGAGGCAGAATTATGCAGCTGAATTTAAAAACCAGGGTTTAACTAATCTTGGTAGGAACAGCCTCTATGGTGGAGCAGTCTTCAGCCTATAAATACCCAGGAGAAGAAAGCTACTATAGGTCTTCTGCACTCGATGTCAACCATCACACTCTTCCCAGAGGACGGCTTCATCATCTCTCCAAGCCTGAGGTTATGAGTTCTTTAACACGGTCGTGACTATGTCAATACCACATCCACTCAGGACTTCATCCATTTGGGCTTCCACTCTTTACATACTTCCTCCTCATCCAGAGGGATCTACTGAAGACCTGCTCATCTCAAGGGTAGACATCCTTGGGTACAATTTCTCATTCTGCCCCTTTTCATCCAGTTCCTTGGCAATAAGCTAATTAACACTATCCTCAAACGGTTGTTCCAAGAATGAGATTAGCAAACCTGTGAAGCACCTGGCATGATGCCTACCTCATTAAACATCAAGTCCTTCCTCAGTTTAGTGCCCATCCAGGAAGAGGCAACTGTCCAAGAGAGATAAGACTCATTCCTGGGGATCTGGGGTAACAACTGCTTCTATACTGTGGCATGCCACAAAAGGGAGGCAAAGGGGCCCAGGTGATTTCTGAGGTGACCAATGCTTGGCCTTTGTGTTACCAATGCTGCTTCCTGAAAGTGCAAGCAGAGGTCCTGCCTGGGTAGGCCACAGAGAACCTGGTTCATTATCAGCAAATGCACTCTGTGTGAATACAGTCCACTCTGCTCTCCCCCGGGCTCTGCAGGTTGCTCCTGAAAAATCAAAGAAGTCAAGGTGGAAGCTTCTCACTGGAAACTGAGAAGCAATGATGAGGCACACAAAGCCATGTCCTAGTCAATGGAGGGAGAGGGGAACCTACCCAACCATGTGACAGGTGAGAGTTGCTTTGGGCTAAAAGTAGAGGCCCCAGGGATGCAGGTTAAAAATAATCAAGTCAATTCAGGGGTCATTTCACTTAATCTCTTTCACCCAAAAGCCCTCGAGAATAAAAATGGACAAAAGAATGTACAACCATCAAAAGCAAGTGATTCCAACAGGTTCTTAGGAGCAGAAAGTAAACGCTAGCCTCCTGCTAGTGAAGACACTGCCACAATCTAAATGGTTATACCTCACCAGATAGGGAGGAGCTGATTCACACTGCACCAAAGTCCCAGGGAAACTCAAGGCTGGAGGAGCCAAGGCCAATGGAGACAAGGGTGAGCATGAGCTGGGGTAGGGGGTCTCAGCCTGCTTGCTGCTTCTGTAATGCTGGCAGGCAGACAGACATTTCCCATGTGTTCTGCTACATAGGAGACCAGAAGACTCATCTCTGAGAAACTGAAGGATGCCAATGGAAAATGCCAAAATATGATGCAATTCTCCAAAAGGAGACCAGCTCGAAATACTAACTAGCTATCTTACACAAAAAATGACCCAAAGCTGACAAGCCCCACCCACAAAGAAAAGGCTTGCCATTAGCTTTTAGTGCCCTTAAACATAAATGGACCAGTGTCATATACTAAAAAGAATATTTATTCGATGTGTCAAAAAGCAACAAAAAATAGAATGTGAGGAGGAAAAAAATCAATATAATTTAAGGAAAAGGGAAAAAAGCCTTTACAGAAAAACAATAATATCTACACTGATAAGTGAAACTATTTCAGAGAACAAGCAGGAGAAAGATGTTATTAAATAAAATGAAAAGTAAATTCTAAAAATTAAAGGTATAGTAAGCAAAATAAAAAGGATCTCCATAAAGAATGGTGGAAAGTTTCAAAATCCAGTATGAAGAAAAATAAAACAAGTTTAGAAAGTGACACAAAGGAACTCAGGGATCCAGCGTCTGACTGAGAAGTGCTCCTATGCTTAGTGTGCAAGAAAGAAGTTGTCAGAGGAACCCAATACGTCACATGTCCTAGAACCAGGCTTGAATCCCAGACAAAGGAGTCTTCAGTGTGCCCAGCATAAGAAGAAGTAGGCCACACTTTAGGTACATCATAAAAGGTCAGAACACCAGAGTAGAAGAAAAAACACTAAACTTTTTCCAAAGAAAAGAGAGAAAGGTTTCTATTTTAAAAGAACAGGGACCAGAAAGTGTCATAGTTCTCAATGATACCCAAGCCTTAGAGACAATAGAGCAAGGCAATTGTTTTGAGAAGATATAAAGAAAACTCTCTTGACCAAAAATGCTGTGCCTAACGAAAATTGAAACAAGTGCTTGGATATAATAAAGACATTTCCACATATAAAAGGCTTCCAATTTTGTACTTGGAGGCAGTGAGATGGCTCAGTGGGTAAAGGACTTTGCTAGGAATCCAGACCCTGTACAAAGCTGGAAAGAGCTAACCAACTCAACAACGCTGTCCTCTGACTTCCACATGTACACTGTGTCATGCATGCCATATCATGTGCACCCCTATACACACATATAGACACAATGATAATACATACATTAAAGTTATTTTAAATGAATTCTTTTCCTTAGGTAGCTTAGACCATACAATAACCCCTAGGGTTCAACTCAACCTTTCCCTTGAGTTGGATTTCCCAGTCCCTGGGTGCAAGGTTGAAATAATAGAGACTAAATACTGATGAGGAAACCAGAAAGATAATTCGGTTGTGCTCTAGTATACTGATCTTCACCAGACGATGTCAGCAGAAGATACACAACACTAGGAAATTGAGAGCGATTCTAGGTTTGCATTATTTTAATGAAAATAAATAAAAAGAATGCAAACGTTAGCAGCTCCTACTATGCCAAAGCTCTCAGCACCTACTCAGACCTCCCCACAGCTGCCTTGGTCAAAAGATGACCAGACACAGAGAAAGAAGGCTTTTCTAGCCAGCCTACACACTATTCTTGCTCTCAAGTTTCCAAGAACAGGGACATAAGTCATTTAATTTTCCTACAGTGACAATGTGAGTAAAGATATACTAGCGGCCTTCAGAAGGCTGATGAGCAGACATGAGCAGCAGCCAACCTGATTTCCCCAAATAGTGCAATAGGGACCTATGAAGGCTCTTCTCTGAGAATTCAAAACTTGCCCAAGAGACAACCGAATATATTGGTATCAGAAATTCTGTCCCAAACAAACCTGATACAAATAGAACCAGAAGTGTTGGAATATGTGTATCCATACGATGAGATATCTTAAGGACGAGAAAGAAATCAAAACATAAAATTCCCCCTCAAGTGTTCAGGGCAGACAACTGAAATTTTAGTGTTGTTCTTGTAAACGTGAGAGCCAGTCAAGGAACAGCTGTTGTGGGGAGGGTGGGAGTGGGGGAGGGAAAGACAGGAAACAGGATTCCTGGTGTTAGCAGTTTGTCTAAGGTCCACCCCCACAGTTACCTGGCAACAGCCAGATCTGCTCCACCCCACGGTTACCTGGCAACAGCCAGATATGCCTGACACTATAAAGGGGGCTGCTTGTCCCCTCCTTACTCTCTTGCTCTCTCTTGCTCCTCTCTTGCTCTCTTGCTCTCTTGCTCTTCCCCTCTTCCCCCTTTGTTCCCTCTCTCCCCATTCCCTTCCCCGCTTCTTTCCACATACTCATGGCTGGCCTCTACTCCTCTACCCCTCTACTCCTCTACTTCTCTCTCCCTCTCTTACTCTGCCCTACTACCCTCTTAACTCCTCTCCCCATGCCCTGAATATTCTATACTATACCATCTTGTGGCTGGTCCCTCAGGGGGAAGGGATATCTCAGCATTGACCTGCTGAGGTACCCCTTTCCCATACCTCACCACACCTCCATAGAACATAACCCCTCCCTCTCTTATAAACACATCACCTAGGAAACTTGAAAAAAATGTATCACCCTACATACCTTACCACTTCTTAATAGGACGCCTATATAATAGCTCTCCAGGACCTGAAGTAAAGTAAGGCCCCTTGGGCAAAGAATCACACAAAGTATTGGCCACAATTACTGCCAGCCCAGAAGAATGAAAAAAAAAAAATAGAAGCTCTGACTAAAGATACATTTTCTCTGGGCACTCTGGGTGCAAAATTAAGAAACAAATATTTATGCATTAGGCATCTCTTTACAAACTTGTTTGTGGCAGAAAAGAAAGGGGGGAAATACAAAAATACCTTATACTTAAACCATGATACAAAAACATGACCAAAGAGATAACATACAAGCTGGACTTGAACAGGGTAGAATTTATATAAAGGTTCAGGTGTTTATTAGAGAAAGGGGAAAGACTGCAAAATACTCTCTACTACTTTTCATGTTTAAAAGCACCTATTCCCTACCACACATTCTAAAGCAGGATTTCTGAATTCCTAACATTTGGAACTATATAACTGAAATGTGAGGGCTTCCTTGTTCATTGTAGAATTTTTGATATCACCCCTGACCTCCACACAGTAGGTTTCAGAGGTAACTCCCCATTTGAGATGATTCTAAATGTCTCTTGACAGAGTCAAATATCTCTGAGTGCAAAGTTGTATTCTAAAGAAAGTCTGTTTGGCATACATATGTCACTGTATAGCTTTCAGCCAGGTCAAAAGGGTGCTAAAATCAATGAGCACTTGACTTTTCTTCTCTTTAGAAGGAGAGCCTCTTGAGATGTCTCTAGATATTGAGTGGTATCTATGTATATATGTCTGTATATGTATTGAGAAATAATTTATTGATACATTAATTGTACAAATGGGTTTCGTGGTGATTCTGTACACATGCACAAATTATATACATATATATGTAAATATCAATATATATCACCTCTATAAATATCTGAGGATATATATGTAAATATATCTATATATAATGCATACAGAGCCACTTTGGCTGGGAGGTAGGCATATACCCTTCTCTACTCCCTTGAAAAGACACTGACATGTTCAACAAGGCACATTCCTTTCAGTTTAACTTTGCCTGGTCCACACTTGATCCTGCAAAAAGAGAGTAACAGATCAGCACCCTCTTCAGGACTTTAGACTTAGACACTACGACTTGCAGGGAACAGAAGAGCAGCCACCAAGAATTACAAGACCATTTCATTGAAAGAGCAGAGACAGCTGTCAGTCATCCATAAAGTGAAAACATTTTAGAGGGGCTGTTGGTATCAGGAACTGCTTTCCTCTACAGCAGTGATGTATGTCACCTGGTCACCTGCCCATCTGTTGCCATGGCAATGGCCATACATTCCCAGCATAGCTTTGGTTCAACCCCCACCTTAACCTGGGAGCAGTTACATCACATTTCAAATAAAAACCAGACCCTTTCTGCCCCCTCCCTCTTTTCTCCCTCTCTCTTCTCCCTCTCTCACCCACTCCCATCTTTGCCATCCTAATAAACCTCTCCACGTGGAACTGTGTTGGCCTGGTGTGGTTTGTCCAGACACTAACCACGATTTCGATCCCAACATAAAAGCCACACAAGCGTGTACGTGGAACTGATGGCACATCTATGCCCAGGTCAAAATGATCAATGTGAGTCCTGAAAATAAACTAAGATCAGTTACTATGTGCCAGTGTATAGCAAGCTCTGTTCCTACCATTCAGAAAAAGGCTGCAGATGAAGAGATTTAGAAAAGTTACTCACCCGTGATCACAGTTCAAAAGTGATAGGCCCAAATGTAGCCATCTGTATATCTTTCTACTAAGTAATACAGGCATGCATGGTAGATGAGTAATGTGTATAAGCATGCACAGAAATTTCTACACACAGATGAGAGAGTGCATAACTGTGCCAGACATATAAGAGAGAGAGAGAGAGAGAGAGAGAGAGAGACAGAGAGAGAGACAGAGAGAGAGAGAGAGAGAGAGAGAGAGAGAGAGAGATTACAACACTACCCAGCATATCTAAAAATACATGTCTTCAGCACTGTCCCCACTAGGAAGCCCTCCTGTCTCCCACAGTGAGATGATGACAGCTAAAGGACAGTGGATGTTTCTCTTGGCTGGATACAGGAGAGAGACCACAGCTCCACCTTTGTTCACAGCTATCCTCCCCTAACCCTCTCAATCTTTACTTCTTTGTCTCCCCTCCCTCTACCTCTGCCTAATTTAAAGTGGAGGACTAACCTCAGTCTACAAATCACTGTGATTGGGGTCAATAAATCATCATCCCTTAAGATGGCTCTAAGCCAGCTACCTTTCAGAAACATCTACTTAAACCCCTGAGACAGTGGAGGTTTCTACACAGCTCAGCTCTCAGAAGCAGGAAGGGATGTAACAGGAACACATTAGATGAGTTTAGTTGACTTTAAAGAAACTAGAAATCTTGAACTTGCCAAAGCAATTGTAAAAACTACAAAGTAGTACCAAATGCAGCTACATATTGGTTACAAGTAAAATATCTCTTAGAATCCATCTTGGAGAGAACTATTGTAGGATCCAAGAGAAGGCACAGGCTAATGAAGATTAATTTCCACAGGAAGCTCTTTCACATCTATCACCGCAGAGAGAAGGGTTTATAACCAGACTGTGTGACAGGGCTCCTCAGGGCAATGAACTATGCCCATTCTTCAAGATGCAGCTATCCCTAATGCTGGCAAGAGAAAATTCAAGGATATCTGTGAATTGGTCTCAAAGGGAAAAATTTCTCAAAAATACCTAAGGACATAAAAAATGAAATTAATCAGAACGTGTTAAAGAACATATGCCATCACTGCCCCCACATCTCCAGATTTCCCAGCTTTGAGTAGAGGGGCAAGAGTGAAGTGAGATCAAGAGTATGCATTTGAGATACTGAAGCCTGTAAATATGAATTCACATCCCAAACCTTCCAGGTGCTCCCAGCAGCACCTTCAAAGCATCTGTGTGAGTCTATAACTGATTTTAGTTTATCGATTTCTTATCGTTGGAACTCTTGTGTTGTCATAGGAAATGCTGCAGGAAATTGGGACAAGGCAAGAGGCAGGCAAGACAAGCTTGATTACAACTAATTAATCTGATTGGTGATGCGCATTTGGCAGTTAGGTTCTTCTGCATCCACAAAGATGTTGGAAGCTGGCAACACAACAAGTCAAAAATCTCTTGAGGAAACTGAAGCTACAGCTGAAATTTGTAGGAAAGTACACAGCTAAAGAAACTGAAATGGCAGGAAAAGACGACTTGAGAAGGCAGATGATGGGTATGTTCACTTTATTAGCCAGCATAGGGATGGAGTAAGGCTATGTCACACTGGCTTAACAGGTCAGAGAAAGAATAGACAAAGCAAGAGTCAATATTAAAGTCCCCTAGCATATCTAATTAATCACATTACAGGATAAGATGAGTGGTAAAAGAAATGAAAACAATTTTGCGTTAATGTGTTCCAAGCCTTACAGCAGTACCTTCCATAAGTAAGAACCACTTACACTATTACTTTAGCTTAGAGGAGGTTGCAATAGTCTTCCTTAATTGGGTAAACATAAATCCACTTCAAAATGGAAGGTACTTAGAAATCTAACCTTACTAACGCCCTGGAGTCGTATGGTCATCTCTGTACTATAGTGTCCCCTGAGCATCAGCAGTCTCTCCTATGGCTTTGGATGCTCACTAAGATTCTGGGAACACCACCAGCCAGCTGTTTTCACCTCTAAAATGAGGATTTCTCTTCTTATTCTTTCTTGGGTTATTTTCTTTCTCTCGTTTGTCATCCTTCTTAGTTTTTTCTCCCTCTCTTCTTCACAGCTTTTTCTTCTAAAATTTTCTTTGTCATTGATATAAATGGTCCAATCTCATTTTTATAGACATTTTTGTCCATGTTCCTAAAATGTTTTGTTAAATTATATATCTTTTTTCTTTAAAGAACTAATCTTTATTATATGCTGTTAAACATACTTGGTCAATTTCTGGATTCACTTGGTTTACGTATCCCTTATCTGTCTATGCCTGAGTATATGCACTGTTTCAATTATTACACTTTTTATAATTTCTTTTCCCAATAACAAATTTTTTCCCTCATTTACCCATCTAGTTCTACCTCGATAAGAGATCCCTGCAAAAATAATTCTACTTTCAATGAACTTGTTTAGTAACTGAAATTTCTAGCATTGTATTTTTCTTAATCCTGTTACATTTACTTCAGTAGTGATTTTATAATCCTTATGTCAATATTCATAAATTCAACTGACAAGTGGTTGTCTTTGAAGAACAATTATAACCCAAATTTTCGAAGCTGAACTGACTGCGTCTTTTCATTTCTAATCATTGAAGTTGAATAGTCCAAATGAAACAATGGATGAGCAACAACCCTGCAATCCAATTGCCAACAGAACAGATACAAATGTGAATGTAAGCTTTATCTCCAGGACCTTGACCATTTAGCTTCTTGCTTATCCCAGGTCTTTGAATTAAGAAAGGACAAAAAGTCTACATGAGAAGAACCTAAAGAAAGCAACAGCAAGAACCATGCTTCCCAGATAAGCAAAATGGAACAAGCATATAATCCAAGCAGTGACCGGCCTGAGACAGGAAGATGGCAACTTTAAGACCTGCCTGAACCATGCAAAGACTTGAATTTCTATGTCCCTATAAATAAATACATAAATAAACAAACAAACATATAGGAAGTTGTGTATGTATTGATATCTGTGTATATATTGATAAAGTCAATACCAAATACATTAAAACTCAGTTTGTATGTATATGTTGCAGCACCATGTAAATTGTGCTCTGTGGTTTCTACCATTAGCTGTTTTTAACAGTGCTTTATATTTGATTAGCAACACATTGTTATTTTCTGAATTCCTAGCAAATCCCACGCCTTATTATTATATGTAATAAGATAGTCTAAGACTATTTCCCCAGTAATGTGTACATACACAGTGAAGTCATTGACAGCCACAGTAGAGCCATGAGAAAGAAGTGCCTGTGGTAATGAACCAACAAAGAGAAGATTCTCACATCTGGAATCTGTCCATATTTGAGTATGTGTATCATTCTAATGACACTGTGAAAGTGGACTTTGTCTTCTAATTTTAACGAATAAAATAATTATCAAAAACCCTTTCTCCTTAATACAAAGGAAAAGAAAGAAAGAAATCCAACCCAGAATACATCCAAAGGAAAGAAAGGATAGGAAGAGAGGGAGGGAGGGAAGAAGGGAACAATGGAGAAAGGAAGAACAAACAGCCTACATCTCCCTGAGGACTTTGCCCAATAGAAAGATAAGGCTTAACAGAAGCTAACCCTGCAAGGCTGTGCATGACTAAGGCACCCAGGTGGTAGGGATGGACAGGTATGGATGAGGAAAATCTCTGGAGAGTGGAATTCTAAAATTCGAAGTTCAAGAGATTCCTTTGACCAAGGAAGAACCTGGACTATGAAGAAAGCATGAGTTCAGGATAGAGTTCAGGATGTGATCAAGGATGCTTGAAACATAAATTAATGTTTCAACTAGCATAATTTCAGGCAGCCCCAGTCCCTTGTCATTTCTGCACCCATATCTGTAATGGGAAGCTCAGATGCTATTCAATTTTTTGAACTTTTTTGTGTGTTTTTCATTTCATACAAAGAACTAAGTTGATGTCATTGCCAAAGGTTGCTCCTAACTTCCTAACTGTGCTCAGGAAATCGTATAAGCATCCTCCTGCTCTTCTCAGGGCTATGAACAGTAGGCAGCCAAAACAGATGTATAATAACCACAAGGCAGGTGGGAATAGTCAGTTTTATGCTTAGTAACACCTTAATGGCGCCCTTAGATGGCAGAGGGACTGTTGAGTCTCATTTATATATATGCAAAACAGCAAAGAGGAAGTGCCAAGTGTTTTTGCTACCTGCACTGTCTCTCTACATTCCACCACCCACGGGGAGCTTTTGAAAATGCTGAAGGTAACTTTGGAAAGCTGGAAGTTGAGGAAACAGAGATCTAAAGAGTGAGAACCCAGGATGGGGGAAGTTAATTTGAAACCATTTAAAGAGCATATTCTATCTTGGGTAACTTTTGCCCCATATAGCCACTGCTTAGGAGTGCATATTTAGTGGAGGGTTGGTGTCCCTTATAGCTAGATAGCCATGACTTCCTAAAACATCAGTTATATCTCTGGACAGGTTCAACCAACAACATCCTGTAGAACATTTCTTGGCAATAAACTAAGCATTTTAACAAAATGTTAATCCTTGTCACCTCACTGTGGCTTCCTGAACTACATAGAAATGATCACTTTCATTTCAAGTTTTGCACAACAATTAAGTGAAAAGATTTTGCTTCTTGACTCCTGGGATCGAATCCTTTACTTTGTATGTCTCCTAATACCCATCTGGGAAAAAGCATGCTTTATATTTCCACCTCCCTCAATGTACTCAACTTTTTCTTCTATTCATTTTAAAGGTCAAGAAAAAAAGGTATGGATCTCAAACAGCTTGGAAATGTAGGCTTTCATACTCTGTGGTCAAACTGCCATTATTACTTATGAAACCACCAAAATTACCTCAGATGGAATGAGAATTCTGTAGTCCCACTGTGATTTCATGCCCATAGTCCCTCTGAGGCCTCGAAGTCCATGAACCCAAGTCTGTTGCACTGATGTCAACAGAAGTTGAAGGTCTTGGGAAAAATTGTTATCAGAGTCATAACTGGGAGCTAAGCCTTCTAACACCAGAATAGCACTCCCCCTAGTCTTAGGTCTTCAAGTCTTTCAACTTTATTGCAAAAAAAAAAAAAAAGGTCACTTTTGTGATCCATTCCTTTCAGTCCTAATTCTAGAAATTTGTCTCTTCATTTATTTATCTTGATCAATCTAGATAGAGGTATATTTCTAGAGACAGCTAATACTAAGAGTGCTTCAAATCTACTATTCATCTTCCCTTAATGACTAAATAAATTCTGGAATGAACAAGTTTCATCCTTTCAATTTAGAACATAGAGAAAGTAGTTTATAAATTAAACAGCTAGTTCAACTCTTCTTCCCTTCTCTTCTCAAAAGAGAAGAGCATGGCTCTTCATCACTGGAACTGGTCCTGATACCTCCAGACATCAATAGTAGGATCAGGCTTTAGGAGAGTTATCCAGAATGGACAGTATAGCAACAAGAGGTTTCTACAAAGGTTTCATGTCCAGAAGTTTGGGAATGCTTTGGGAAGCCCATGAATGCTTCGGGAAATAAAAAGCAAGGAGGATAAAATAGAGGCTATACGGTATCACCATGGCTGAGCATTCTGTCAGTAAAAGGCATTCTGTGAACTTCCCCACAGACAATGTAGAAGCAAAGCCTAGTAGACATGAAGAGCCAGGTCTTACCAGATCATCTATGAGCACATAGGTAGATGGTAGCAACTGTGGACACAAATCCAGCTTATTCTTCTACTGTCCAGGAAACACTTGATGTTCAGGTCCGTGACCCCTTTGTGATAATACAGCAACCTGGTGTACTTTGCTACCCAGAACTCTTTTAGAAGGTCTCTTCCAGGAGGTATATGTCCTAAATGCCAAGTCAGGCAGTGTACATGTGAATCCTGGGGAAAATAAGGTACCAGCCTCAATGGAAAACTGGAAATGATTTTTTATTTTGTGCTTTCTCCTCTCATACTTACTGCCTGCTTTTCACAGTGAGTTTAGATATCTTTGGACATCTTCTGGTTATACTTAAGTTCCAGCTCTCCAAAAACAAAAATTCAAGGGGAGTCTCAAAAATCTGGAAACAAAGAAGGGAGCCTGAAGACACTCCAATTACAAAGCCAAAACTTCCAGTTGGAAACATGCAGAGAGACATTGAAAATTTCCACATTAAACCAATGTCCTAACTACAACTCCAGGTTTACTTCACATTAGGCTCCTACTTCAACAGAGAGGTCTCAGAAAAGAAACAGTTTAATGAGAAATGTCACAGTTTCCATAACAGCCAAAACTAAATAAAAACAAATCTAGTAAATTTTCCAAATACTCAAAGAATCCAGTAGTTAAGCAATTCAAAATATAAAAAGATCAGGCAATTAAGAAGTAAGTAGTAGCTGGAAATATTCCATAAGACCCCGAGCCTCTCTTGTGGGTGATCTTACTAGAGGCAAAATCAGAACTATATTTGCCCAAAAGTGATTTTAAAATTTGTCCTAATGAGAAATTAACAGAATGGGTGACATTGTAAGTTTTCCATTTGCCCATACTTTGATGGGAACTATGCCTCCTGAGTCCAAGAAAGTTATGGAAGATCTTGTGAACCACAGAACCCCCACCAAGTCAAATTTGTGCTGCCCATATACTCATGGGTGTAGAGCCACACACTGGGGCACAGTAGTCAACCTAATAGAAGTTATACGCTTAAAGAAAACACAAAAACATTATTATAATTCTGTGTGAGTAGCTGTGTGTAAACAGGATTACTATGATTAGTTCATGATTGTTGCCTTTCCATAGATGGAAAACAGATAGGAAAAGTAAAATAACTTACCCAGGAAAACATTAATATAATATTTATATTAATCTTTTAGAATTTTATACAAAATATTTTAATAATATTTATATGCCATGCCTAACTCCTCCCAGATACACTCCATCTCCCAACTCTACTCAACTTCCTTTTTTATTTATTCTTTAAATAAATACCCAACCAAGGTCAATTTGTGCTGCCCATATACTCATGGGTGTCAGGTCATGCCCTGGGACATAGCAGTCAACCTAATAGGAACTACACCCTTAAAGACAACTGACTCCCCTAAATGCCACAACTGTCAATAGCTCCTCAGTTAAGGATTGAGACTCATATCCCTCCCTCCATCAAGACAAGAATTTTGATTGTCTCGATCATCTTATATAGCTCTTGTGCAGGGAACCACAGCTGCTTGACTTCATGAAAGTAGTTATCCTGTCATGTTCAGCCAATACTTTGTCTCTGGTCTTCTCTGACATGTGGCTGTCAGAATCTTCTGTCCCCTTTCCTGTAAAGGTTCCTGAGCCTTGCCAGGATAGAGATGGTAATATCCAAATGTTCCATTTGTGGATGAGCATGTTACAAACACATAGTCTTTGAACTTAGAGAATTAATAACTATCCAATCACAAAACAACAACAACAAAAAACAAAACAAAACAAAAAAAACCAAAACCTCTGATGATGTCTCGGCTGCACTAATATACTGGTAGAGAAATAGTAATTTAGAAAGATATTAAATATTATGTCCATTTAATGAAATAATAGTAGTAGATTCCTCCCTTGAGCCTGTGAGATCTCCAACAATGGAGCTTTGGCCAGATTCACACTACCTCCTGTGAACCACATCTCAAATCCAATCAGGAAGCAGTTGGTTACCCCATAATATTTGTGCCACTATTACTGTGGATCACAGGGTTCACTGTAAGACTTCTGGTAAGACTTCTTTTCCTGGAATCCTGTATTAACCCTCTTGGTAATATGAAGCTGGCCGACAGAAAGCATCTAGTCAATACCAAATTGATTTCTCTATGTCCTATGACCAGTGTGTATGGTATCCTCAGCCAGAGTCTGGCCATCAAGTAGGCCAAGAACAATTGCAATAGCTTGTATTTGAGAGTAGGGGATCTCTAGGACACCCCAAATTGAAAAACAAGAATTCTAAGTCAAAGGGTTTGAAGAGGAGCTAGTATAGTCTAGTATTACAGTCCTAGTGTAGACATGGCTCAAAAGTAAAATTTAGACTTCGTGAATTGCTCTCTTGTTTCTCAACTTCAAAATTATCTCAACAGTCTTTTAATTTCCTAGCTTCCTATGGTCCCCACCAAAAACCTCTGTGGTCCCTTAGCACCCTCCAAAAGTACAGCAAGCAGGAAATAAATTCCTTTGTAACACTTTCTTTTCTCCATCTACCTCTGGTATAGGAGATAAGGTAAAACTTAAATAGTGTTATCATGCACGTTGTCTTGAGCAAAAAAGGAGAGAGGTTATAACCCCTAAAATGATAGCTTCTCAGCCTTTAACACCTCCCACAGGGGAAGTGGTGACAATAAACAGAAGGGCATCTCCTCAGCTGTTCTCCTTCAGCTCCCATTGTAATGAGAATTATAATAAGTACACTATTGTTATTAGCTTTTGTTGGACATTTATCAACTCTTTTATAGTCTGAATTTTCTTCAAGTTGAGAAGGTCAAAATAAATCTATGTAAATCAAAACCACCACATTCCCCACAGGGTGCTAGAATTTTCACTCTTAAAGCTTCCTCTATGAATCAGTACATGTGCCCCTTTCCTTTACACCTACTGTCCTCCAATTGTTACAACTCAATATTCTTCTCTCAAGGTGCTCTTGAAACTTTTATACTCACTGGACAATGAGAGCACACGTCACATTCCATCACCCACCAGCACATTTGTCATGTTAATGGTACTAAATACTAGAGATAGATTTTTCGCTTAATGAACAACAATTTTGCTATCCAAATATGCAAGATAGACTTACTTTAATTAAGATTTAGTTGTTTATTTTTATGTGTATATATGTGTGTCCTTTCGTGTATTATTTGAGTAACAGACAGAAAAGGGCAGTGTATTTCTAAGCAAGAATGCTCAAATTACACTTAGAAGGGGAATCAAAATAATCATAGAGGCAGAGGGAGGTAGGGAACTGGTGAGGAAAAGGGAAGGGGAGAGGAATGGGGAGGCAGAAACAGATGGAGAGGGGACAGGTGACAGGAGAGAGGCACAGAAGGCCAGGAGAAGCTGCCTGGGGTGGGATTGGGTATCTCTAGGAAGTCCCAGAGCCCTGGTATAGTGAAGGTTCCCAGGAGTCGATGATAGTGACCTTACCTGAGATTCCAAACAGTGGAGACAAGGAACCTGAAGAGGCCATCTCCTGTAGCCAGCCAGAACCCCCAGTAGAAGGATAGGGACATCAACCTACACACAAAACTTTTGACCCAAAATTTGTCCTGTCTTAAAAAATGTGGGGATGGAGAAGAGACCGAAGGAAAGGCCAATAACCAGCTAAACTCGAAACCCATCTCATGGGCAAGCACCAATCCCTAATATTATTAATGATACTCTATTATGCTTGCAGAGAAGAGTCTAGCACAACTGTCCTCTGAGAGGCTTTACACAGCAACAGACGGAAACACAAGCAGATACCCACAGCCAAATATAGGTGAAGGTTGGGGACATTTATGAAAGAGTTGGAGGGATTAAAGGCCCAGAAGTAGATGGGAACTCTACAAGAACCCCAATAGAGTCAATAAACCTGGACCCCTGGGACCTCTCAGAAACTAAACTACCAACCAACCAATATACACAGGCTAGAATGAGCCCCACCCAGCACATATGTAACAGACAGGTAGCTCAGTCTTCGTAGCTGCTCTGTCTAGACTCAGTGAGAGAGGATGAACCTAATCTAGCAAAGACTTGATGTGCCAGGGTGAAAGAATACCTAGGGGGGCACACACTCTCAGAGGAAAAAGGAACAAAGGATGGGAAGGGTTGAAAGGACTCCAGGAGGGAGGGTCTGGGGTGGGGAGAAGCATTTGGGATGTGAATAAATAAATGAATAAATTAATTAAAATGTTACAGGTGGTTATGAGCTGCCTGATGTGTGTGCTTAGAACTAAACCCTATGCTCTGTAAAACAGTAAATGCTCTTAACAATAGAGCCATCTCTCAAGCTCTCCCCTCCTGCAAAGATTTAACAAATGTTTGGTGCATGTGTTCATGTGTGTGTGTGTGTGTGTGTGTGTGTGTGTGTGTGTGTGTGTGTGTGTGTGTGTGTGTGTGTGTGTGTGTGTAGGTCAAAGGACAAATTATGAAAATTGTTTCTCTCTTTCTATTTACTACATTGATTCCAGAAATTGCATCAAACTTAGATCATTAGGCCTGGGATTGAATGACTTTATTCACTGAGTTGTCTTGGCAGAGCCCAAGAGATACATTTTTAATTTTTTTTAAGATTTATTTTATCTATTAGTACACTGTTGCTGTCTTCAGTATAGCAGAAGAGGGTATCAGATCCCATTACTGAGCCGTCATGTGGTGACTGGGGATTAAACACAAGCTTTAGGGAGAAGTTTCTATATCCTGGTAGAAATTCAATAAAGAGCCATTCACTATTCCTTGGGCATGCTTTAGTGAGACCTTCAAATTCTAAGGCTCTACTGTGTTAAAGAACCAAACAAGGAAGTAGAAGCTAGATTTTAATCCATCAAACCAAAGGCTAGCCCAAATAATTTCCTCAGAAACCTTAATCACTGAATATGCAAAAGACTTGGTATACTTAGGTGTTCCTATTTCTTAGAATCCAGATTACTTTTTAGGTAAAGGTATGCTGTTTTAGAAGAGTATCCTTATTTTTTTTTTTTTTTTTCGGAGCTGGGGACCGAACCCAGGGCCTTGTGCTTGCTAGGCAAGCGCTCTACCACTGAGCTAAATCCCCAACCCCGGTATCCTTATTGGTAAAAACCACCAATAGGACCCCATGGCCTGATGTTCATGGCACCCCATGACTAGCAGATGTGGAAAGAGGAATGGGGTGCAACTGCTTTAAAAATGGTTTCTTCACACTTAAGAAAGGCACAAGAACAAATAGCTGAGCTTGTCACCTGTAAGTCATTACTGTGACTATGAAGATAACCACTTTGAATACTAACCTATCCTGCTGAAGGTGGCAGAGCAAAAAGCTGGAAAGAACCTGGGCTTTTCCTAGCCTTTGAATCAACCAATTTCTGGAGTCATCTATTCTTACCTTGATATTAAATGGTATAAATATTCTCTTTATGGGGTTGGGTTTTCTGTTACTTGCACCAAAAGCATTCTGATGTGGCTGATATCTATAAAGTGCTAGGCAAGCACTTAATGGGAATTCTCTCATTTAACCTTTGTAGCAACCACTGAAAGCAAATTTCATGAACTCAGATTTACAGCTAAGAAATCTGAGGCTCAAGATACATGAGGTTGAAGAGGTCACTTGATAGACCTTGTATAATAAAAAGGGGCAATGAAGCACTAAACCACCACCCCAGCCACCATGTGCAGCATACACTAGGTGCTTTCTCATCCCTACTGCCACGGTCAGCACACACTAGGTGCTTACCAGATGTTGTCTGACTAAGCAAATGAATGAAAAAGAAGGGAATAAAGGAGCTAGTGCAATTTGTTATTTTGATTTTGAACAACAAAATATAGAATGTGGAAAGATGAGGGATGTAAACTGCTTTGAAAATGGTTTCCTTATGCTTTACTCATGGAATTTTCTGCAAATGTGGACATAGTAAGAAAAGTAAAACTATAATTAGAGGGTGTAAAATTATATCATAAATATGTTAACTTTAAAATGTTGTCTACTAAATATGGATAAATAGTAAGGAATTTATTTTCATTTTAAGTGGGAAAAGGCCATTTGACTAAATAGGTATTAGGTTTCAACTCCCATGTGCCTGATGGCAAATATCAGGACTTCTGTGACCTCTTCCAGGCCCTGACTCCTTCTGTCTTGGTGAGCATATGACTTGGTGGATGAGTTGGAAGGAAGCCTGTTTCCTGCATTCAGCAGCTCCTTTCACATCATCTGGAGAATAAAGTGATCTGCCTAGATGATCTCACCCAACATGATTATAAATGGAAAACAATTAAAGCCATGACTCATTGCAACTCGTATTTTGAAAGAATTCCCTTCACACTTCATCTGACAGAACAGAAAGCATGCTTGGAAGCCGGAAACTCCATCCCCATCATTCCCAGGCTGCCTGCTGACTTGTCTAGTATACTAAGCTGACAGGGAAAGGTGGGAATGGACCACTATAGGAAAAAGCAGACCTTCTAGGCCCCTTTTAATGCCAACATCATGTTCAATGTAGAACCTGAACATCCTGACCTCATGACATCCACCTTAGCGTGCGGGCTCAAGGTTAATGGCAGCAGGAGCCAAACCAGCATAGTTCTGCTGGTGCCAGCAACTCTAAGCCACCCTACGCTACCTTAGAGAATGGTTAATTTGCTTGCTGTGTCTTGATTCTCAAGATTGATTCCCTTTCTTACTCGTATAATGAAAATTTACAAAGCATTCATGTAAATACCAGGAGGTAGCTTAAAGTCCAGGGTGTATGCATTATGCATACATTTTAAACTCAAGACTACTTATGAACTTTAGGGGTGGGAGACATCTTACTGTAAATATCTAGGTAGGAAAGGAAAAATAATAACAAAGTTCAAATATTATTGAGTATTATAGATACCACCTCATACCAGGCGGTTAATGTTAAGGATACCAAGACATGTGAAATATTAATCTTAGATGAAGAGAATATAAATGTACTACATATAATCTCCTCAACATTTATGTAAATCCAAAAATAAATATTTAACATGCTCATCACCACACACAAGTGAACAGGAGGAAGTAGGTCATAAACATATGTTTCTGTCAGTCTGTACTCTTCACATCTTTATCCCCCATCCCTGATTCCCCTCACTTGCGTCTTCTCCAGTTGGGATTAGGTGTAAAAGAAAGCTAAGTTAAGAGAGGACGAGGGGGGATAGAAAAATATAATAGCAGAAAACACAGAAGAAGAAAAGGAACTGCAAAAGCAGAGGGATAAAAATGAAGAGGGCAAAAAGGCACAGAAGGTATAATTATGGCCAAAGGCACTCAAGAAGATTGTCCCTTCCTAAGAGCATCTAAGCAATGTTAAAATGGAAAATGGTAGTAAGTTCAGTGCCCTGCATAGGCTCCTAAGGTGTCAATTTCACCATTGCCTGAGAAGTTTAGATTACTTTGGTCAGAACTTCAAAAATGACTAGGCAAAATTCTCCAATAAAAGAGAGAGAGAGAGAGAGAGAGAGAGAGGACAGAGAGACAGAGAGAGAGGACAGAGAGACAGAGAGACAGGAAGACAGAGTCCAGATATTCATCAGTGCCCTTTCCTCACACAGGACACACCAGAAAACTGAAATGTCCACCCATCCTTGCTCCTAAACTGGAATATGATTCAAATCTGACCACATGTAAACATTTAGGAAGAACACACACCACTTCTTGGTCTAGTTTCTAAAATATTTCATGCCTTCTATAATCTCTCTTCTCATGTTCTCAAGAGGCAGCTAAGACCTCCAAGATGGCAAAGTCAATTTGAAAAGACACTCAGATTCCTGAGTCCCTACTTAAAGTAGCCATGGAAAAAAGAAGCTCAAGCTACAGGAATGGTGAGTGAATGGATGAATTGATGATGATGGTGGTGGTAGTGACGGTAGTGGTGATGATGATGATGACAATGTAGAAGGAGGAAGAAAGATAGATAGATAGATAGATAGATAGATAGATAGATAGATAGATAGATAGATAGATAGATGATTGATGACAGACAGTCACACACAGAGATACTCATACGATCAACACATTCTACCTAGTGAGAGCTCCAAGGTCAGTTTAAATGACAGCTTCAGAAAGCAGGTAACCTCAGTATTTGGTTTAAAGAGATGACACCTCTTATACCTTCACAGATAGGAAGTAAATGTTCCCATTATAAACCTTTCCCTAACAATCCAGATTGTGGGATGTGGTCAGCAGCAGGATCAGCACCTGATCCTATACTCCTACATACAACAATGAGTACAAGTGCGGAAAATAGAGGGGGGGACAAGTGAGAGCAAAGGGTGTCCTGAGGAAAGCGGTCTTAAAGATTTATTTCTATCTATTCGTGTGTGTGTGTGTGTGTGTGTGTGTGTGTGTGTGTGTGTGTGTGTGTGTGTGTGTGTGTGTGTATCTGTCTATCGGTCTGTCCTCAGAGTCCAGAAGAGGATTTCAGATTTCGGACTGGGGCTGGAAACACAGTAGTGGATAAAAGCTGCCCAACATGGGTGTTAGTGGGAAGCAAATGCAGGTTCTGGAACATTAGAAAACTCTTACCTACTGAGCCATCTCCACCTCCTCTCTCTCTCTCTCTCTCTCTCTCTCTCTCTCTCTCTCTCTCTCTTCTCTCTCTCTCTCTCTATTTTTTCATCTTTATTAAATTGGTATTTATTTACATTTCAAATGTTATTCCCTTTCCATGTCAACATCCCCTAACCCCCTCCCCTTCTATATGGGTGTTCCCCTCCCCATCCTCCCCCCATTACCGGCCTCATTCACTAGGGGTCCTGCCTTGGCAGGACCAAGGACTTTCCCTTCCACTGATTCCCTTACTAGGCTATTCATTGCTACCTATGCAGTTGGAGACCAGGGTCAGTCCATGTATAGTCTTTGGGTAGTGGCTTAGTCCCTGGAAGCTCTGGTTGCTTGGCATTGTTGTTCATATGGGGTCTCGAGCCCCTTCAAGCTCTTTCAGTCCTTTCTCTGATTCCTTCAACAGGGGTCCCGTTCTCAGTTCAGTGGTTTGCTGCTGGCATCCGCCTATGTATTTGCTGTATTCTGGCTGTCTCTCAGGAGAGATCTACACCCGGTTCCTGTCGGCCTGCACTTCTTTGCTTCATCCATCTTATCTAATTGGGTAGCTGTATATATATGGGCCACATGTGGGGCAATATCTGAATGGGTGTTTCTTCTGCCTCTGTTTTAAACTTTGCCTCCTTATTCTCTGCCAAGGGTATTCTTGTTCCCCTTTTAAAGAAGGAGTGAAGCATTCACATTTTGGTCATCTGTCTTGAGTTTCATGTGTTCTGTACACCTAGGGCAATTCAAGCATTTGGCCTAATAGCCACTTATCAATGAGTGCATATCATGTGTGTTTTTCTGTGATTGGGTTACCTCACTCAGGATGATATTTTCCAGTTCCCTCCCTTTGCCTATGAATTTCATAAAGGCATTGTTTTTGATAGCTGAGTAATATTCCATTGTGTAGATGTACCACATTTTCTATACCCATTCCTCTGTTGAAGGGCATCTGGGTTCTTTCCAACTTCTGGCTATTACAAATAAGGCTACTATGAACATAGTGGAACATGTGTCTTTGCTATATGTTCTCTCCAACCTCTCTTAAGTGAGGCTTTAAAAGCATACCTTGGCAGTCATAGCATCAAACTGCTGCCCTCTAAACCCCTGCTTGCATACTCCTAGACAATGGCAACTTTTAGCCCCAATTCAAAAACCCTCTCTCTCGACAGTGAATTGGTGTCAATGAAGGGCTGCATGGCTGTGCAAACTGCTGAGAGCCAGGGATGATTGAGGATTCAGCACTACATGTGTTAATTGTTCTGCTCACACTAAAGTTAGAGAAACATTGGAAAGGGAGGTAAGATCAGGAATATGAGATAAAGGGCAGAGAAAGCCCATCCTCTAGAGGTGACAGAGACACAGCCATTACAAATTTATAGCAACAGTGGCTACTTACACAAGGACTATACACAGCTGGCCCTGTTATGTGAGTTGTGAATGCAGAAGGGTTCATAGTGTTTTACTTATTTCTGAAGTGTTGGTTACTGACAGACTCTCGGAGATGGGGAGCCACTGTCTTCAGTTGTATACTGACAGACTCTAGGAGCTAAGAACACAGGGAAGAGATTAGCAGGTAAAGGGATAGTAGATAAGTGAATGGGAAATAAGAGAATGTGGGATGACAGCAGTAAGAATATGTTATATGCATGTATGAAATTGTCAAAGTACAAATTTAATTAATAAAAATGTTAAGGGAAAACAACCCTGATGTAGTTTAAGTACCCATGGTTTGTAAGCAAGGATGACAGGTCAGAGCTGACCTTCAGAATTATTCTAACCCAACATGAAGGATGAGTGTAGGAAATCTAGAAGATCAATGCAACCCAGCAGATATCCTGACCCTGGGAGTGGCTACAAGGCCAACATGCTAACTACTCTGAGAGATGCACTGTTACTGATCGTGACTTGGTGGCACTCAAGAAATCACAGCTGGAGGCTTCTTCCTACCATCCCCATGTGATGTGCTAAATTCTTCCTGTCTAGGGACTGCCATACATTTTGCAGCTGTAAAAGAGCAAACGGTTTCTAGGAAAATATTAAATAGGTTTAATGTGTTGCTCCATGAATTGGTCCCAACTTCCTTTATCCACTCACTGCCCAAGCTTAAGACACATTTAAGCAGCTAAACATATGTTTCTCATTTCTTTCTTAATCCCCTTCCTTACTTTATTGCTTCTCTTTCTTTTTGGCCAATTGAGACAATGAATATTTATTGTCTATCACAGAGAATGTGCAACATATTAGATCTATACACCTAAATAAGAAAGTAGCTGGCCGTGCTGGTATACACTCAGGAGGCAGAAGCAGGCTGATATCTGTGAGTTCAAGGACACTCTGGTATCTATACAAAGTTCCAGTTCAGCCAGAGCTACATGTGAGACCCTGTCTAGAAGAAAAGGAGGGGGGGTCTGAAATAGTCCATTGAACTGTAAGACATAATATGATGAGGTCTGTGACTCTGAACTACAGAACAGAGAGGAGCAGTATTCTGCCCGAGTCAGATGGAGAAGTCACCTAGGCTTAAGACAATAGATGAAGCATGTCTTGGTTGAAAGACAGAGATGTACATTCTGCACTATAAATATAAGCACACAAACATGAAGAACTTGCAGTAATTGAGAGATAATAAGAATTTCATTACTCGTCAGAGGTCTTGGTTTAAAGTGGTGAATATGAACTGCATTAAGTAAGAGAGACAGAAAAACATACACTGCCTCATAAAACCAAGCTGCAGCTCCAAGTGAATCAAAGAAGTCAATGGCAACAAGACTGTGTCCATCTGTCTCCCAGCGCTCCCCACTTCTGCATTACTTTCATACATGGTAGGTTTTTCCTAGCATGTAACAGGGGTCCAGCAAGTATATATCCTACCTACTTGGCAACTTCTTTCTCAATCACTGCTATAAAACTACAGGCTCCTTCTATTGGCCCAGCTGGAAATGTCTGCCCATCTGCAACCAGTCACCATGGCTGGAAGAATTCCATATTTCTATGGATGGAAGATACAACCTGAGGGATGGGGCTGAGGGCCAACCTCACCCAAGTCCTATGGGGTAGAAGTAAGTGGCCAACACTTCTCCAAAGAGAAGTCAGGATGTTGTTGACATGTAAAAGAAGGATGTAGGAAATAAATGTCTGGAGAAAAAGCATTGAGTGGAATTGGAAGAACAGGTGAAGGATAGAACATCATGATGGGGGGAAACCTAGGGACTAGATCCTTAGTCTCCTTAAAAGCTGCTCTAAGGAGCTTGGGTTTCCTTCTTCTGGGCCCTAGTTTTCAAGGTTTTTCCTACACTGTAAATAATGAATGACAGCATGCATGGGCACACACAGTGTCATTCACCACTGTCTGTCCTTACCTCCCACACTAGACAGCAATGAGCACAGTGAACATCGCTCTAATTGGGTTTTAAAGAGTAAAACAAAGCGAGAATAAATTATCCACAGACTCCTGCTCTCTAATTATTAGGAGTAACAAATTATTTCAATTCCACACTGCCTCTCAATGTCTCTGCTGGTAACAGATGTTACAGGCAATGGGGAGCCACTGACAGTTTTTAAATAGTAGAATCTCCTTTTTAAAAATAAAGATAACCCGTGGCACTGATGTGCAGTTGGAATGGACAAGGGCATTCTAGAGGCAGAAAGGTCAGTGAGGAGGCTGTAGCAGAGGATGCCAAGGACCTAAATGATAGCTGGAGAGAGTGGATATAGGGAGATAATTACAGAGGCATCGGATAGACGGGAACCGCTTACTGAGTTACAACAACGGCGCTGCTTAGGTTTAGCCAACAGCTTCCGAAACATCCATTCTCAGCCCCTCTCCCAACTCAACTGTCTCCATTCCCTGCATACTCCAGAAAGAAGATGAGAGGATCAGAGACGAAGATTCCCTCTAAGCAGTTTCTATAAAGTCAAAGGAATGCTCCGTCACCTCTGTTTACTGATTGTATTTGAACGTATATTTCAAAATAGTTTATAACAATAAATATTGAACAAATAGTTTATGATGGTACTTACTGATCATTTATGTTCTGGTCCTGTGGGCATTATCAGTACACTTATCTTTGTAATTTTAATCGAATTATTAGACTATTAACGATAGCTTCAGAGTAGTGCCTTCTATTTAATAGCACTTTCCTCTAGCTCCTTTCATTTTATTTTCACAATAATTCTGAGGTCAGTATCACTGCCTCATTCACAAACTACATCAAGACTGAACTGTCCCAATTTATACAACATAAACATAGCAGAGGCTGGATTAAAACTGTAGGCTTCTGGGCACTACCACCATGGTGTTTACATTTTTGTTTTAGTGTTCTCTATTTGCAATGAAAGACATACAGGTCTTCAGTGTAAGAACTGGTTTGCCATCCAGCCTACACATAATAACTAATGCTTGAACCAAGTCAGCTGTGTGCTTCGTCACATATTATAGGGTCTTCATTCTTCATCTGCTTCTTAATAGTGAGCAGATTGAAGCACAAATGACATAATGGAGATTTCATTCTTGTCTCTACAACTCTGTTTGTTTCTTTAGAGGCAGGGTCTTACTGTGTAACCCTTGATGGCCACCAAGGTGGACCTCATAGAGATTCACTTGCCTCTGCCTCCCAAGTGCTGGGATTAAAGGCATGTGCTGCCATAGTCAGCCTCTGCAGCTTCTTAACTAGGGATCCTTGAGCAGGTCACGTAATGATGCTCAGCTTGGTTTGCTGGAACATAGAAGAAGAATTATACTGATTCTTACCAGGAACTAAGAAAAAAGTAATCATATCACTACTCCGAGAAGGATGTCAGTCAGCAACAGATACATACAAGACCACCATAGGTCTGATTAAATGAAACAGCCACCTGTCAAAAAATCATAAAAAACAGTCCATTCCAGAAGGAGATAAGCATTAGCATTCAAAACCCAAGGAGTGCAAGTCATGTGCCCTGGAGAGGGGCTTCTCTCTGACATTTCGCTAGCAAAGATGTAGATTTTGTTTGGGATCATGAGGTTGTTTATGAGTCACTATTCTTTCCTGTAGCATAGTTTTCCAAGAAGCTAGGTGTTCTTTGAGCCAGAGTTTTTAATTATCTACCTTTATGATGCTATATTAAATTATCTATATGCACGGAGAGTTTTATCATAGCATAATGGTTAAGCAGAAAAACTCAAAAACAAACTAAATGTCCAACAACAGTCATGGGTGAAATTAAAGTCTCTCTCTCTCTCTCTCTCTCTCTCTCTCTCTCTCTCTCTCTCTCTCTCTCTCACACACACACACACACACACACACACACACACACACACACACACACAAAATGTGGCAACATGGAAAATATTTAAGATTCATTGAAGAATTTAGTCTTCAGTGAAAATATTTGGATCCAATGTCTTCATACCATAATTAAAAGAATAGGTATCAAGGGTAAACTTCAGGAATGAGGCCAGAATGACAGAATGACAGCAGAGGTGGAATGTTTTCTCCATTTACCAAGTGTTCTACAAAAATAATAATATTTTTAATAGCAAAATACCATTTTGTAAAAGATAAACAAAAATACTTGTGAAGCAATGCTTCAGCCGACCCACAGAGTGACAAGATGTGGCAGCCATTAGCTAGTAAGTAAAAATAGTCAGTGCCTCGCAGGCTTTTGAAAGTATCCACATAGCACATTCTCAAAAGAAAACGTAATTTGCCTGCATTCTGTTGAATTGGCTTTTGGAGGAAAGTGACATAAGGGACATTTGGTAACACTTCAGATATCTAAAACGATATGGACATATGGCATCTCAAGAGGTGGGAGAGTCATTCGTGACCTTTTGAAAACTCCAGACACCTGCCCTAGATATGCTGTGCCCTTTTAGGAGCAGGCAGTGGGCTCTGAATCTGGTGATCATGGTTAGGAAAGGACTTGGTGGTCCTTTAAAGATTGGTGCCTAGTAACGGCAGTGCACATCATAGTGATGTTGATGCAGAAAAAAAGCAAAGCCAGAGAAGGCTAAAGGAGAACCTGGTACAAGCCTTAGTCCTGCTCCATAGCACTTGAGCCAAAGAATCTTGTAATAAGCACAAGCTGAGATTCAGTAAGATGCTGGTTGAAGTGCTCATGAGTTTGTTGCACAGCCCAGGTTTAGAACTACTGAAACAGAAGGATGATACAGAATCTGAATGGACAGATACCAAAAGGTATAGTCAAAGACAAGGTTACTAAGAGGACAAACACAAATTGCATTCACTGGTGATTGCTTGTGGTGTAAGAAGTATGATCCACAGCCAAACTTAATCAACTAGTGGCGAACACTTCAACTAATGGAGATGAGGCACTATACTAAATTTATTTTTTTATCTCTTATCAAGTGATTACAACCACTCTCCTCTATTGTGTCCCCATGTTTTGCACTGTAACCAGTAGAGCACTGCAGAGAAAGGCCCAGCAGGATGTACCCAGAAGGTCCACAAGTAAAAGATAGGAATCACCGCTTGTGGCAGTGCACCTTGACTCCTGCATCCCTACAGCTAAATCTGCATCCCTAATCTAATAGCCTGGGGATGCCGGGGCTCCAGCCTAAGGCACCCTGTCATTATCATTACAGTGACACTAGGCTCTCAGAAATGATTGGAAACAAGGCAAACAGACTGATGGGGTTGTAGGGAAGAAAGTAGGAAGCAGGATCCCCAGCTGAAAATCTGGACCATAATAACTACAAAGCCATAAATACCAGACAATTGCCTTAATGTGCCACCAGGGAGGCAGTGTGATCCAATGGCTAAGCATGGTTTGGTTCTAGAGCCAAAACTACCTGGCTCTGAATCCAAGATCAATGAGTAGCATGATCCTAGAGAAATGAATGTCTTTGTGCTTCATTACCTATTAGGAATTAAAAAGATTAAAAAGCTTGTTATAACATCTAAAGATAAAACAAGTAGGAAAATACTTAACCCGCAACCCAAGTCAAGTGAGCTGGTACTACTGTCCTGTGTAATGATTAGGTCATGGGTTAGGATGAAAAGGATAGGAGAGAGATACAAAGTTCAATGCTACTGGGATTTGCTCATTGTTGAGGACTACCTAGATATAATGTCTAGTCAGAATAAAGCTAATTTTTTTCTCACAACACAGATTCCAGATGTGCATCTGCATCTTCCAAGAAGATGAAGCAGGAACCCATGAGTTACACAGCACCTGCTAAAGCTATACATGGTACCCACACTCACCAAAGCCATACCTGGTACCCACAATCATTCAAGCTACTAATTGTACCCACACTCACCCAAGCTTCTAATGGTACCTAAGCTCACCAAAGCCACACATGGTACCCCACTTACTAAAGCCACATGTAATGTCCACACTCGCCCATGTCACATGTAGTACCCACTCTCACCAAAGCCACTAATGGTACCCATACTCACCAAAGCCACATATGATACACACAATCACCCAAGTCACACATGGTACCCACACTCATCAAAGACTCTTGCTTCCCTCTATTTGATCTTTCTTTATATAAAGTATATGTATTTTCAAAATAGCCTCCAGGAAGATTAAATAAACAAAACAGTGAGAAAAGCAAAACAAAAAGTCTATATTGATACTAAAATGAAGAGAAGGAGGAGGAAATGGAAACCTCTTTTTTTTTTTTTTTTGGAAACCTCTTTTATGAAGTCAAATGTCCTTTAATAAATAGAAAGTGAATACACAGGTAGAAATTGACATCGATTCCAATAGACCTTATCAGTTAATGGTAGAACCCTTGTGTACTTTTATTGAAAAAAATTGTCCAAGTATCAAAGTACTTCCTCAAAGGTAATTTGGTTATGAATGAGAGAAGGTCATGAACAAATCCTGAAAATGCCTTAATCATGCAATTGAAGTTGAAGTCATTGTCATGAGTAACAGAGCAAACAACTACTTCCCCCACCTACTGTGCTAACAAACACACAGCATCATATATGCAGGATTCCTGATGAAGGGGATGACCATAACTAGGCAAGCCCAACCTGAGGGACATTCCATATGAGGAGCATCCTGGACAAGAAACACATAGCTAGGTTGCGTCAAAATATCAATGTCATGAAGCTGGAGCAATGGCTGAGCAGTTAGAACACTTTCTGCTTTTTCCAGAGGACCTAAATTCAGGTACAAGCACCGCATTACGTGGTTCACAACTCAGCTGCTCTCTCTCTCTCTCTCTCTCTCTCTCTCTCTCTCTCTCTCTCTCTCTCTCTCACTCTCTCTCTCTCAAACACACAATTAAATTAAGCACAATAAAAATAAAAATAAATTATTATAATTTCAGTGTCACAAGAGACAAGGAAAAGATGAATAACTGTTTACAGGATTGAAGGAGTCTAAAGAGACACAGCTAAGGGGTAGATACATATAGAAGGAAGCCTAGAGCAAAGAAAAGCAAGATTGATTTAAAAAATATTACTGGGACATCTGGTGAAATACACATGGACTGTATATGGGAACTAAGGTTAAATCAATAGTGAGGTTCCTGATTATGTATGTTTCCTCTGGGATATTTTTTTTATAAAGAGATAAAGTTAAAACTGAAAGGTCATACTGTCTACAACCTAGGGTCATGTGGATCAGGAACCAGAGACAGATGGACAAAGATGACGTATATAATACAAACACCAAATGATCAAAGGCAGCTCCAAGAGGAACATAGACTACAATTGATTTCATTGGTCTTGTGGCGTCCATAGAATTTTAAATATTGCCATTTAACATTTTTTTTGAAAAACAAATACAGAAGAATTTTTTTATCTTTATTAACTTGAGTATTTCTTATTTACATTTCAATTGTTATTCCCTTTCCCGGTTTCTGGGCCAACATCCTCCTAACTCCTCCTCCCCTTCTATATGGGTGTTCCCCTCCCCATCCTCCCCCCATTACCGCCCTCCCCCCAACAATCATGTTCACTGGGGGTTCAGTCTTGGCAGGACCAAGGGCTTCCCCTTCCACTGGTGCTCTTACTAGGCTATTCTATTCATTGATACCTATGAGGTTGGAGCCCAGGGTCAGTCCATGTATAGTCTTTGGGTAGTGGCTTAGTCCCTGGAAAATCTGGTCAGAAGCATTTTTTATATCCAGGTTAACCCAGGGTTAAATTTTATCACTAGATGATACACTAGAGATTCAGCAACAACACATGGAACTTAACCTACACTGGGACACAGACCATGCAATTTCCTGTCAATCTTCTTGGCTGCCTACCATCACTAGGGGAGGAGATCCTTTTACTGAAGGCACCTCACACCTTGGCTGTAAGCTATAGAGAAAAGAAACTGGCCCTCAGCTGGAAACTCCTTCCAAGCTGGCTGGCAGTAAAGGACCAGAGGGTGCTGAGTGGGCTACTTAAGGAGAAGAGACACCATCAGTCTTGTCTGTTCAAGCAGTGAACTCTACAAATGAGAAGTCCAATCTTCCAGGCAAGATATGTACACAACAGTAGCTTAATTGTGGTAGGGATAACCAACTATTTTGACTGGATCTGAGAGCTACTCTATGGGGAAGGTAGAAAGGTATGACCCATGCTTGGCAATGTTAACCAGACCACCAGCTCAAGTCTGGAGAAGTTATTGGTCCAAGCAGAGAGCTTATTACTGATGTTGAACTAAATTGACCAAGATGTAACTGCCTATAAATATCTATGTTTATGCCCATAGACAAAAGCTGCTCCAGTATGAGTCAGAGAAGCCTTGACTAACCACCTCCTGGTGGTGAATGAAGCAATTCATGGCCACAAGATGCAGAAAACAAGTAGTGATTGTTGGCCCAGCCCTGCACAACACATGCATGTAACCCTAAGACTTAAAGAACATTGCAGAAGGAAAGCCTTGAGTGTGTACTCATTGCTGAGCCAATAGGCTTCAACAGATAGTTCCAAACCGATGGTCACAAAGGCAGCCAAGTCACTATCAGTGGATCAAAGGAATAGTCATAAACATGGGAGGGGAGGGGAGCAAACAATGTGGTAGAAGGTGGGGTTGAGAGTTGTCAGTCTATGGTGCAGACATGTGCAAATTTTTTAATAAACAAATTCAAATTTTAAAAAAATAGCAAATCATTATACAATACATGATTAAATAATTCACTACTGCACACACACTGTTCTTATTAAAAAACCTGAGCTTTTTTCCATTAAATGAAAACAATGGGCTAATCTACACTTGCAGTCTTGGTTCCCCAGGCCAAGCAGGCTGTCTGAGTCACACCTTCTTTATTTCTTTGGAAGGTACACAACTCATTCCTTGGAGACGTTTACATATGTCTGCCTTCAAATACTTGATCCTTCCTCCCTGAATTTGGGTTATAAGCACTTCTAAACAGACATGTGCGTCTACAGGTCTGCCACAAGCAGCAGAGCTCTCCAACCTAGTATTCCTGAAGCCTAAAGACTAGTCAGCCTTGCACATCCACTTCTTGCCACATTTATCAGTAATCAACAATCAGGAAACCATAGCAGGCTACATGTAACAGGGAGGTCTAGTCAATGATTCACTACCACTGCATTTAGAAGAAATCCAAGCTATGAGCTCTGCTCCAATCTATGGAGGGCTACCTCTGGTTTCTACTTAAATCCATCTTTGCATCTCCTCTAGGTTCCATGTAATGTCCAGGTGATGAGACCCTAGATCATTCTACATCTCCATTGCTGCCTAGAAAACCTTTATTTGGAGGCTACATGTATAGGATAAACTTAATTCCTAAGTCTGTAATCTAGGAAAAATTACACAGTCTCCTTTCTGCCTCCGCAGTGATCTCAAAGAACAACAAAGATGTCTACCAATGGAATAAAACTGGAATTCGTTTGCTGCACCAGTCCCTCGAAGCTTAATCCTGAAACCCTGACCAGGGATGGCAAGGAGATGAAACTAAAGAAATAACAGACACATGGACACAGAAAAGCCAGAGTCAGGTGGGCTATGCCTACTCGGATGGAGCCACGCCACCTAATCTGACTCACTGGAACCTCTGCATGTTATTATACACAGCACTGTGGACAGGGATAACTGGTTTTGGTAGGAAGTATCTATAGGCGAACAGAATCACACTAAACATTTGGGAGGAGGAAGCTACCATTGCTAGCTTTTGTATATACCACTCACTTGTTCCCTCTCAGAACCTCGAGGAAGACTTTGCCATCCCCTGAGCCTGACCCAGGAAGACTTTTCCATTCCCATGTGGCTGAGGAAATGGGAGTCTTTGACATAGCTGTGTCAGCAATAATATATTCAAGACTTCCCTCTCTCAGCTTCCTCTGTTCTCTACACTCCTTCCCTGGTAACACAAGGCCCTGCCAGCCTTGCTTATTTTGCCTTCTCTTTAGTTGTTCACTTTACAGGCCTTTTCTATAACTTAGGCACAAGCCAAACAACTCCTTTAACCGATAGCGTTTTTCTGTCTCTTTCCCAAACTATTTGTCTTGCTTTATGACAATCAAGAGTGGACTCAGCCAAGGATCAACTAAGGGCAATTCACGTATGTGTTCACGGATCCACGTGAGGCTGGAAGAGTAGGGCACATTGACACTAGTCCAGTTCACTATACCAAGTCAGTCACTCCTGTACCAAGTCAGGATGCCATTGGGGAGGAGGGGAAAAATCATAATTGTTATAGAAAGGTCTTAAGACAGAATCTGCTTTTTCTTCTAGCTAGTCAAGCAGCTTACCATTATGCTGTGGGAACTAGCAGTTCTCCTACATAAAGCATTTAATCACATTATTACAAGGTTAACAATCTAACTAGCTCTCCTGATGCATAAGACAGACTTCAATAGCCAGTCAAATGATAGCCGCATTTTTATTTCACAGGACACAGATTTAAAGGGGTTTATTTTCTTAATTAAGAAAACTTAATTTTAGCACACATAACATATAAAAAAAGATGCAGAAAACTATTAGCACTTGCATATGGTATTTTTGAGATTTTTCCAGAGGCAGGGTCCCAAATCATCAGGCCAATCTGTTTGTTTACCCATCTACCATTGTGACTTAGCCCCAGGCCTGGTGTTGGAAAGGGAAAGGCAGTAAGTAACACAGGAGAAGTGGAAAACCAGAGTCATCTTTCTGAGGGGCTGCAGGAACACCTGCAATCTGACTGAAAAAGAAAGTGACAGTTAGAGTCTTCTTTCTTCCCTTCTCTGAAGAGATACCTGCCCCTTGACTAGAGGCCCGCACCAATGGAAGTGTAGCACCTATTAAGTGACCAAAGAAAGCAAAGTTAGCTTTCTTACATTGTCCCTTATGCTGGGTGTAGTTTGAACAGGTTCCAGAATTGCCTGACATCATCAGCCAAACCTAAGACGTCACCTAGGCTCCTGAGTGGGGAGTCAGCTAGTACTGCTACCATAGAAACAGCTGTAGCCAGGGCTGAAGACTGAACCATTTGGTCTAGAACCGTAGAAGAATCACAACCAGACCTAATAATCTCGTCCAAACAATTGAGCACTTTATTTCAAGAACCTAATATTAACCAGATGTGATGGTGCATACCTATAATTCCTGTACACTCAGAAAGCTGAGGCAAGACATCAGAAACTTGAGGTCAACATAGTGAGTCCCAAGACAAACTTAGCAAATTAGCAAGACTTCATCTCAAAGCACAGGGAGGGAAAGAGAATGGGGTGGGGAGGACCTAAAGCATCGGGAGTTGGGGGGGGCACTGTCCATATGTGAAGCTCACAGAACCTTCAAATGACACCCTGCCTCTTGGTTCCCAGTAAGGTAAGGCACTCTAGAGGAAGTTCTAGCCAATTAAAAAGAAACCTTGAAAGCAACATTTTCTGCACATTCTAGGGTGCTAACAAAGCTGTAACCTTGCTACCCAGGTCTCTCTCACACGGTGATCTAATCTATAAAGTATGATTTCTGTAAAGTAGCTCTCATCCCCTCATAACAAGCAAAAATAATCATTTAACAAATGACATTAAAAATGTGCAGCAAGAAAGGAATCTGGGTGTGATCATTGGCAAGCTGAATGCTAAAAAGTACCTCTGACTTGGAGGTTTCTGCAGTCCACAGGATACTTCCAACAGCATTTGTACTACTGTCCTCTCTCTTGACCAGGAAATGCCCTGATGTCAAGGAGCTAATGAATTTAAAATTCCAGAGACTAAAATTATACCGTTCTTGAATTAGGAAAGGAAGATAAATCCAAAAGGAGACGGCTACCCCATGAGTTAGCTCCATTTCTGCAGCTCAAAGAGAATGTGTCCTGGTTTGAATAAGAACACACACTCTAGGCAAGGGAGTGTCAGAGACAGGTCCCCTGGCTGGAATCATGCACCCAGAATCCAGTTTTATATATGCTTTGTGTGTGTGTGTGTGTGTGTGTGTGTGTGTGTGTGTGTGTGTGTGTGTCACACATATGCCTTGGGTAATGGCAATAGTCGCTCTTTCAGTATAATTTTAAACTCTCCTCTTTCATGTTGTCTTTGTTGTTGTCTTTGTTTTAATCCAGTGCTTCAAAAGTCTCCTATAGGCAATAAAAGTATACAAAATTGTCTAGGGTAATACTACAGCTGATAGGAAGCAGCAAGCACTCATATGGAAAATTAAAGTGAATATACAGCCTGGCCCTGGATTCCTAGGACCATGGTTTTGGAGCTGTGCCCAAGGTACTGAGTTGTGAACAACAGAATGATCCAGCAAAGGATACCAGCATGGCTGGATACTTTATAAAGTCAGAATGGAACGCACAAGGAATGAATCAAGGGGATACAATGTGAAAGTAGCTGAAGAGACTGGGTGAAACCAGGAAAGGGAATTGACACCCTTCAAAGGAGAGAAGGAAGGATGGATGGAGACAACCCAGCTGCTGTGCAGTATCAAAGGGACCTTCCCAAGCCCACTAAGGCGGCCTTAAGCCAAACGCTCATCAGGGTTTGCTGCAGCATCTCTGCCATGCTCAGTACCCTTGGAACAATAGCCTTAGCCATCATTGAGCCATTTGCCCCCAACAGAACAACAGGGTCATGGTCTAAGAATGTTCCTGTAGTGAGAGATGTGACAGCTAAATTCCATGGCCTTAATAGACAAGGTCGTTTTTTCCAAAACTCCCAGTGCAAAGACCAAGAAGAATGCCAGAGCAACAGTGATCGCTATCCACACATTTTCCCAACTTTAATGAGAAAGTCAGTCTCAAAAGGTGTCCTGAGTAAAAGAGACCTAAATAATGCCTTCCCAGGAAAGCAACATCACTGTAAACACGTCTTTGGCCTTCAAAAGTCTCTCCCATGGGGAACCTAGATTTAAAGTTATGTGTGCACAGATGTGTGTGAACATATTCACATATTTATATATGAGTGTGTGTACATGCAGGTTACAGAAGTAGAAAGGTGGCTCTTAAGGGATGAGAGGGCAATAGAATGCACTAACTGGCAGAAGCAGAAGGAAAAGGTATTTGGTGGAAGAAAGGGAGCTAACTAGAGGAAGGGAGGACAGAGGTGGGAGAACAAAATGAGAATAAAGAAATGATACAAATGTAAAGAAGTCATCATGAAATCCATTACTCTGACCCAAGACAATGCTATAGATGAAAAAAATGTTTTAAAATCCTCAAATTCCTTCTTTCACATTCCCTCTTGGTAAACTTGAGGAAGATCCTTGGGGTTATTGAAGACCATAGAGAAACATAGAAATTCCCTAAAGGCAATACTAAATGAGGAAAGTAAATGCATCTGGGAGCCCCTATAGGTAGCCACACATGGTGAGAAGAGAAATCTGTGCAGCCAGACTTCCCATGAACTAACTGGCACGCTGACCCATGACTCATCAGGGGTGGGGTTGCAATCCCCAGGGACTCAGCCACATGCCATGCCCACCATCAACTACACTGCACACTTCCTGAAAGTAATCAAGTCAGAAACTGACTTTTTGGCAGGAGTCTCTAGTGGAAAAAATGACTGCCAGATGCCAAAACGAGGCATTCAATGATTTAATATGGAATGGAAAACGCAACCATCTAATGGCATCTGACAAGGCCGTACACTCCTCCCAGGCTGAAGTGTTTTACTTCCTGGGGCTCTGCTCTTGAGAACATATGCTTAATTTCCTACGTATAGAATCTAGGAAATAAATGCCCAAGTACAGACATTCTAAGTGGGAGAAGAAGCTCACCAAGCCTGTGGTGACTCTGGGAAGTAATGTCTTCCTCTTCCAAAAGCAAAGCTATCCAAACCTGAGGACTCCACCGACCCTAGGAGTCACACAGTTTAAGGTAAGCAATGGAAGTGACTGGTACACAGGGTAGCCTCGGAACTTCTACTACTGCTCACAATGTTGGGTCAGTGTCCAGCCTTACATACGGGGCACATATCCTCAGGGCCCAAGAACAGAAGAAAGAGTTTGGGTATAAAGGGTCAATGTAACCTTAAACTGTGTTTGGAATTCTTGGAAAAGAAGGAATTGGAGGTTGTAAGGCTCTTTAACCCACTTGATCCTAACAATAATCTCTGAAGCCCGTGCTTCTGTTCAGAAAATGAGGTAACAAGGTAACAGGTTAAGAACAACACATTACAAATTCATGCTTGTGATATTCCAGGTCTTACCACTGAAAAGATGGTCCTCAAACCACCCCATCTCCTGGAGACTGTTGGAAACCCACACTCACAGGCTAAATCAGGGCATTCATTTAACAGAAATCCTCAAAGAGGCCCTTCAGACATAAAGTTTGAGGGGAAGTGCCTGAAAAAGCTCTATCCAGAAGAAGGTGAGTCGAACACATAAATCTAAACTAGAAAAATACTTCATGCCATGGAGAAGGGTAGGGTCTGCATTACAGGACATTTGGGACACCAAAGTGTATATTCACAGGTTACACTCAGACTAGTACCACTAATCACATTGTCTTCATTCATTACAGTTCCAGGGACATGAATGTTATGGTGATGTGGTGGTAGCTGGAAATGGTAGAGAGGTCTCATCCTTAACAGGGGTGGGGGTGGGGTGAGGGGCTCCTATTTCAGCTCTTTAGCTCTATTACCTGATCATGACTTGGGACATATGGTTTGGTCTCTCAACTTCTTGACATGTACAGCCTGAATAACAATGCTCACTTTGCTAAGACTTAAAGGCCTTAAGTGAGCCAGTGACTGCCTATGCCTAGCAGCAGGCAAATGACTCACCAGGCACTCATGGGAATTTTTCCTGTTCTTCTGGGTCCTCTGGTGGACAGTACTGAGAAATTTACTCATGTTCAGGCTACCTAGACCTAGTCCATGAGCAGAGTTGCCTTTCCTGTTCCTACTCTCTCCCTCTCAAGAGCTTTGGGTTTTGAAAGCAGAATTCTCCTATTAAATACTCAGCTGAGATTTTAGGGTCCACAGTAACGTGAAGCTGAAGCCACAGCCTCACCTTGATCCATTATCATGTATGTTGTACACAAAAAAGCATGCAAGGGGTCCAGAAAATACTGAGCAGAAACAGGAATTGTGCCTACTGAACACATGTTGTATGCTGCATGGATTGTCTTCCTTGTGTATGCTTACTTACATTCTCATAATGACCCTGGAAAGTGAGCTTCTCTATCCTCAGTGCAAAACTTAAAAGTTAAGGCCAAAATATGTGAGTGACTTACTCAATAACAGTGATCTATTTTGAAGTTCAAAAGCTACAAATTCCCATCTTGTCCCATAGTTTTGAAGAGGATGCCCCAATTACCAGTATCACCATCCTTGAAGCATGTTTGTTTTTTTTAAGTGCATGCTGGTTCCCATTTTACTCCACCATGGGTTAAGCTCACAGTCCGTTTAACAATCCCTGCAGATGTTTACAATGCACAGCCAAGCTTAACCTGTCAGAATAGCAACTCTAGACAAACTCCAGTTGTTATGGTTAAGGCAATGAGGGTTACCACACACATACATACATACATACATGCATACATACATACATGCATACATACATACATACATACATACATACATATACACACATACACACACACACAAATACATATGTGATGGGTATATTAAGTGACTTGTCTTAATCATTTTTTAAAGTTATAGATCAAACTCTATTCTATCTTTTGATTTCCAAATATGTCTTTACATAAAATTGAAGGGAAAGGGAAAAAAACAACAAAGGAGAGAAAACAGAGGCTGCAAGACATGAAACAAACTCCCAGTGCTAAGTACAGTGGAACTAAAATCCAATTCAGACACAACAAATACTGAACCTGTCTAGCTAGGGACCCAACGCTGTCTACTCTGAGATGATGAAGACCCAGTTCTTAGCATAAGTAAGAGCTAAACCACGGCCCTTTCCAGAGACAGCTGAGGCTTGGATTTGAACAAGAAAGAACACTGCTTCCCTTGAGGCCCTGGTACTTTCTTCATAAGACTACACTGAACTGTCTTCTCCAAGACATTGAGTATCTGTCCTTCAGCATCCAGTAAAGAAGAGCAAGATGAGGGTACCAGTTAGTTAGGCCTGAGATGGCATTTACACACCTTTTCTAGCCATGTGTAGCCCAGAGGGAGGAAGGGTGGTCCATTCATCTTCCAAAATCTTACTTTCTAATCCTGAATGTTGAAGTCTCACTTTCAGTGGCACATTCTGCCATTAATACTAACTGACATGAATCATGTTGACCTTTAGTGGTAGTCCCAAACTGTTTGCAGGACAAGCTCAAGGTGTTAGATCTAGGAACTTATCTTGAAGCTGGATTGGAAGCTTCAATGATCTAACTGTTTAAGGTGATATTCCAATAAGACCTAAAGTAAGACCCTAGCTTCCCCCAAGCTACTGCCATTAATGACAGCCAACTCCCAAGTAAGCATTCCTACTAGTCTATATTTGGATTCAACCCAAATCACAGGTTCCACATTTCCAAGACAGTTTCTTTTTCTCTGCCAGAGAGACATTGTTATTTTTCTATTGCTATGCCAAAACACCATGAAGAAGGCAACTCATAAAAGACAGTGTTTAATTTGGTCTATGGTCTCAGAGGGTTAGAGTCCATGATGGTGGTGCAAAGGAAGAGCTGAGAGTTCACATATTGATCCCCAACCATGAGACTCCTAGGAATGGTATAAGTCTTTTAAAACCTCAAAATCCACCCCAAATGACACACCTCCTCCATCAAGGCCACATCTTCTAATTGTTCCCAAACAGTTCCACCGTATAGGGAACAAGTATTCAAGTCAACGATCCCATTGAATCCATTGTCCTTCAAACCACCACAAATGACAGCATCTTTTGGGTTAGTTGTAAGCCTGAAGCAGAAATATGCCCCCTTCCTAATGATAATTCACTCCATACACTTAGGGAAAAAAAGAGCTCTTCATTGATATCACCATGTCATACCCAAAGGGGAGCTGACTTCAAAGATCTCACTTATCTATACCTTAGACTTATAATTCTACATGTGCAAGTCTGGCTACTTAGGCACAAGGGAAATTTACCATATTGCCATAATGGTTTTTAAGTATGGCAGTGTTGTTCTTTTTCACATAATAATTACCCAGGTTTATCTTGCCCACTTGCAAGAATTATGCTTTTCTCTTTCTTCCTTTTCCTTCCTTCCTTCCTTTCTTCCTTCTTTCCTTCTTTCTGCTTCTGCTTTTCTTTTCCTTTCTTTTATTTTCTTTTTCTTTCTTTCTTTTTTTGGTTTTTTAAGACAGGTTTTCTCTGTGTAATAGCAATGGCTGTCCTGGACTCACTTTGTAAACCAGGCTGGCCTCAAACTCACAGGGATCATCTTACCTGAGTGATTCTAAGTGCTGGTATTAAAGATGTATACCACCATACCAGAAATATGCTTTTCTTAAGAGGACCAGCAGGGGTTTTATGGCAGGCCAGAATTTAATGATGGTTGTCACCCTGCATGAGGGTTGTCTCACCCTCTTGAGTTACCCATTACAGGCACATTGTCTGACAGATAAGTGGGTCTAATGGCTCATTGTAAGTCATGTGTATCTTCTTCTGTTAGGAGAATGGAACCTAGAGGCTGGTCAATCCTGATAAAAATTTGCATCCCAGTAGCCTAAATTTTGCTTATCTCTAATATGCTTGGGTGGCAGACTAATTATCTTTGTGATATTTTGGATGCATTACTCCCTTAGCTAAAATCTATTTGGTATAATGTAATGTCTTCTAAGAAAGTCTATTAGGAAATCCTCTATAATATCAACTCTCTATTTTGTTTCTTCTACATCAGAGCCATTCCTGATACTATGAGGATATTTGTTATTGTAACGGTGAACCTAGGAAAGACCAAAACACACAAACTTGTGAAACTTTTCTGAAAAAAAAATTATTCATAGATATATGAACAACTTTTTGGAAAGACACCATTTGAACTAAGTTATGATACTATCAAGCAGATGCTCCCTCTTTTTCCTGAAGGCATCTTGTGTGTATTTGCCTCTACCTACTTGAAAAGAGCAAGTAAAGTTCAGGGAGAGGTAGAAGTGAGCAACTGACCACTTCCTTTTGAGCATCCACTTTATTTGTACATGCCTGAGAAAAAGTGTGTGTTGCCAAATGAGACTAAGTGAAAGCAAGGGACAGCAAAAATACTGTGAAGAAGATGTGTGGATCTGGTGGGATCAGCTAATAAGTTTGTGAGATCATACATAATACCCCATCTTCCTGGCAGCTGAGGGAAAACAGAGCAGGATTAGAGATGATACTCATGTCAGCCAGCATGGAGTTTCTGTGAGGAGTCGAAGAGCCCAGAAGTCTTCCTGAGGACTTGGCATATTACTGCCATTGTAGTTTGGATCTTGTTTGATAATAAGGGTTGGTAACTATATTTCATAGCTGTAGATTCCGAACAGAAGAAAAAGAAGCTAGCAATCAAAGCTCTCACTCATTCTGAAACAATCAACAGTAATAACTCTACAGAGCTCTAGGGAGAATAATGTTGACAGTTCCTGGGCACCATGTGCTTCTTCTCAGCAAACAAGAGCCCACAGGACCTCAGGTGAAAACTCCCAACTGTTCCTGTTTCCCTAAAGCTCAAAACTATGTGAATATGTGGTAGATTTTCTTCTAAGTCACAGACACTGTGAATCAACAAGTCTCAGGTTTCCAGGATACATACCCTCCAACAATCATTTCTTAAAATTCATCCATAATTTCTTCCTTTCTTTGAAATTTGAAATGTCTTTTAAAAAACTAGCATTATCAACAGGGTAACCTGACACTGATTCATTACTAATTGATAAATAAAATGAGTATTTTGAGTATGTTTGACAATTTTCATGCAAAAAAGAAAAAAAATCTCACAACTGATTCTGATAGCCACAAGTAACAGCTGCACAAGTTACTTCAACACTGCCACACCAGTCAACTACCTTTGGAAGGACAGTTGCATAATAGCACTCAGACCAAAAAAAAAGGATTCATTAATGCCAGTGGATTTCTAGCCTCAACTGATACAAAGGCGGAATAATTGTGTCTCCTCTTCCCTTGCTTCTATGCCAACTTATACAAAGTACCAAAAATAAGCTCTTATCTTAATAATTTATCATTTATCTCTTTCAGGAATGAAGATGTTGGCACAGGCTATAACCACCCAATCAAGTTTTTATTTAAAAAAAAAAAAAGCCTTCGATCATTATACACTTTCTTTTTAAAAGGTCAAAGAATTATAAGAAGAATGGGTAATGATGATGTAGATGAACACATAAATCAGATGGCCCAGTGAGAGTAACCCTTCGGTTGGCAATGATAAAGGACCTCTTTTCAGACGGAGGAACTGGTTATGGATACACTGTATATGAGGAGTCAGGCTCCAGGGCAGGATTACACAAACTAAGAGAGCCAGTCAACAGCCATACTTTCCTGCTGTCATTTGCAGAAAAATGCAGGTTCACAGAGAGAGCTTATCTTTATTTCAAAAACCTCAGGATGCAGTAACTAACCCCTTTATGGGAATAAGAAAATATTTGATATTGTTCTTGTCTCCCCAATGTAGCCATCACGTTGCATAAAGAAATCCAAACAAAACTCCTATCCACACTTCTGTTCAGACTCATCTATAATTCAGTCAACATGAGAACCTGCACACAATGAAATGGTTTTAACTAAGCCATTACATACTACGTCTATGCAAAAGATAGCTCATTTAAAAATCATTTCATGGGGTCGAAGAGTTGCCTAGAGTGAAATTTATATGTTACATGGGCTATTTGGAGAATAGAACAGTTTATGGTGATCATAAGAGTAGGACTAGTAAAGTTACTGTAGCAGAAAGGAAGGGAGAAACAGAAATTGGAAGAATTATGAAATCTCAATTTCTGATATAAACAGCACTGGATGTTGCAACACGCTCACACCCAGATTAACTTTGATTATAATGGGTAAGAAGATAATGGATAGAGCCGTAGTGAAAATGAAGCATACAGTTAAAAGAGACTGAAAAAGTCCTTTCCAGGGAGATACCAGACTAAGGGACCAGGAGCAGAGCAGTCAGCTATCTGAAGAACAACACAAGATTGCGTTCATTTACCTCAGTGATAGAGCTTATGTCTCTCACAAGTAGAAACCTCCCCCAAGCCAGAGACAATAAAGGCAAAGGGCTGAATGAATCCCACCACATGTGCTTACCCAAATGCATTATTGTCCTTTGGAGCAAAAGCAGCATTCACCCAATTCAAGTTGCTGACACCACTGAGTCCTGAACCTCAGCACTGAAATGCCAATACCAATTAACTACCAACAGAAATAAACCAGAGACTTGATATTTACAACATTTGTGAAAGCTACATGGGAGTCCAGTTAGGAATCATTTCAAAACTCTTTCTTCATTGCTAATCCATACAGTACAGAGAAACAGTCATTTGCTGCCCCCTGAGTAGGCATCCAAACGGACTGAGACAGCTCAGCTAAACCAATAAGAAGGAACAAACTGGATTCTCAGCCACCAAACCTGAAAGATGTCTTCACCAAAGCTTCTGGGCTATCCAGTTGTGGCAATTCATCTGCCAGAATTTCTTCTGGGGGTCGGGTGTCCTGGACAATTGTTGGCCGTGGCTTCTCCTTAACATTCCCAGTGAGCCCATCAATGAGGGAGTTCCACAGACAGTTCTGTGACTTAGATCCTAAGGATAAAAGAGAAACTTATAAATGAAACACAGCTATGCCCTTCATCTCCACCCAGGATATGCAAAGGCAGAACAGGAAATTTAGACATCTCTCATGCACCACCTACATCACAGGGCTCCATGAGCTAGATACTCAGCAGGCAATTTGTGGATAAATACGGGATCTTTTTATTTATATGTAGAAAACAGGCTAGCATTAGATATACAGAATTATAGTTGAACATCATGGATATTCTGTCTCAGTGCAGAGGGATCAGATCCACATGTTGGATAGTACCACTTATATCCATGAAGATGTCTATTCAGAGATTTCTAGACACAAGTCTCCCCTGTGAGTTGAGCTTGCCAGAGACCAGGTTTTAACATGCTATTCTAAAAAGATACCCATCCAGAGAGTGCCTGCCTCTAAGAAATACTCAAGTTAATAAAGATAAAAAAAGTCACTGTCAAGCTGTCTGATTCTTCTGCAACATTAAGATTTGGGAAAAGATAATTTACGATATTTATTTATTGACAATCTAGTCTGAAAACACCTCAGACATGTGAGCTAAGTATGAAAGATGAACATCAGGTGGAAATGATGTTTTAAGTGTACAGTTGAATTAGCTTGGCACTCTTTAAACCACCACACCAAAAGATGTTAATATCAACATGATAATGTGTGATAATATGATAAAAAATATCTTTTACCTTCAAAGAGACTGGAACTTTTTGCTGGACCCCACAGCAAGAATTAATAATTTACCTTGAGGTCATTGAAGGCTTAAGACTGGCTTATTGTGTACTCGAACTGTTGTTTAATGTGTTTTTGAGGGAAATATAGCAACCAACCTTACTTGCCTTGGATTTCTCATGTAATCAACTTTTCCAACCTAAGCTAAAGCACCGCTGTGATCTTAAGTTTGGTACTCGCTCGTACCCCTGTCTCAGAGAGTACTTCATATGTGCCTATATGTCATGATAATCATTTGCTGAAAACAGAAAACAAAATGAAAACGGCCTTATAAATGCTGATTTATCCATCATAAATGCTGATTGCGACATATGAATATTGCTTGATAAACAATGATGACTATAATACTGTTTATTATCTGGGCGTGTTTTGGTCAGTTAGAATCAGTGACTCAATCTTTTGTAAAAATTTTGAAACTATTCCTTATTCCTTCCCCAGTATGATACCTTCTGTGCCATTCAATTAAAGAGAGAGCAAAGCCCTTTGTTACAGACACACCCATAGGCCCAGTTCGTGTGTGCAAAGACACAGCCAGGAAGAGACAGATCCACAAGACAGCATTCAGGCAGGCACAGATTCAGGCTTATACAACAGACAGGCAACAACAGAAGTCAGAGGGAGGGGAGATGCCGAATCTGGCTTTGCTCTTGGATAAATTACGCCAAGTAGAAGTGCTTAATAATTTCTTTTCAATAATGCAACACTGACACATTATAAGTGATTCTAACTTTATTATTAATGCATTCAAACCAAAGCACTGTCAGAACACAGCCTTGGTAGGATGTGACAAAGTGTTCCTTTACCTCTTCTAACTTTTCTATAACAACAAAGGATCCCTGCCAAATAAGCATGGCTGTATCTTCTGGAAACTCTGTAGTTTCCAGAAGCCCAACTTGTACATGCCCAACACAGTCAATTGCATCACTTTCCTTGGCCTCCTTCCCCTGATCATCCACTAGCACCTAGGGTCACCCAACTTCCTCCTTATTGGGCTTTCATGCTCCTGATCTCTATTCTCTGCCTTAATAACCCTAACTTCCTAATCACCCAGGGGACAAGTCATATGGAGTTAAATCTAAGCAACCCTTCTGCTCCAGAGATGACAGATATCATTCAGTTTGCCCAACCCTGTGCCTTCTTCCTTGATCTCACTGTTTCCTCCCACAGAAACTCAAAGCACGGCTCCTACTCACAGTACCCCCTCCTTCTGCATCTGCCCCATGATCCATTGCTTCCCCATATGGCCACACTAAGATCAATGAGTATAAAAACAATTGTCTATACAGTGTCAGTTCTCTCCTAATCTGTTGACTTCTTCATTATGAGGAAATAAATAAAAACTGTTGAAACACAGTCTAGTCATGGGGTAATGGTTTTATATTTGCATCAAGAAACTATAAGGTGGCCAAGTCTTGCTTCCATAGAATTGCATTCATCTGGCTTGGCATTTAACACTCAATCCACACATAAGGAATACCATTCTAAGTCAATAACACCTCTTGATAGAACATGAACAATGTACAGGGAGGAGTCTGAGACAGCACCAACCATGCCCATACTGCAACAAGAAGGTAGAGAATAGGTGTGTGTGCGCACATACAGGTACTTAGCTTTCTTTTTTTTTTTATCTTTATTAAATTGGGTATTCCTTATTTACATTTCAAATGTTATTCCCTTTCCCGGTTTCCAGGCCAACATCTCCCTAATCCCTCCCTCTCCCCTTCTATATGGGTGTTCCCCTCCCCATCCACCCTCCCCCCAAGAATCCCATTCACTGGGGGTCCAGCTTTGGCAGGACCAAGGGTTTCCCCTTCCACTGGTGCTCTTACTAGGATATTCATTGCTACCTATGCAGTTGGAGCCCAGGGTCAGTTCACGTATAGTCTTTGGGTAGTGGCTTAGTCTCTGGAAGCTCTGGTTGGTTGGCATTGTTGTTCATACGGAGTATCAAGCCCCTTCAGTTCTTCAGTCTTTACTCTGATTCCTTCAACAAGGGTCCCGTTTTCAGTTCAGTGGTTTGCTGCTGGCATTTGCATATGTATTTGCTGTATTCTGGCTGTTCTCTCAGGAGATATCTATGTCCAGTTCCTGTCAGCCTTCTTAAAGACCCTAACCAGCCCCCTGCATCTCACCATAGAAGAAATATTAGCTTGCTATGCCTAAAGGATGGCTCTATTATGAAGAGCAGAAAAATGCCATGCATCCAAGGGAAATTAGCTCCCTGAACCTTTATCAAGGACAGTAAAAAGTTCTGTTAATAACCATCATCATCCATGACAATCTCCTTGGACTGTCCATTCAAACTACGTTTACATCATCAAGAGCACATTAGGAACAGGAAACATTCAGAATCCCCTGAAATACAGGACAGTTTTGAAGCCCTAGCCATATAGCTTAATATAATCTGGATTTATTAATTAAGTCTGGTTCTATGTTAATTATATGTTAATGAAGTTCTGGTTCCAGGAGAAAGAACAGGAATAGCAGCTGCTATGTAAAGGTCTTATGATCAACTTCCTGGGCATTTTTCTCCATTCCTTCATTTTCTCATTCAATAAATATGCATTAAATTCATCATTGACCCAGGTCCCATTCCAGACCCCAACATAAAGAGATGAATGAGGAGTTAAGGAAGTGTTGGAAATCCTCAGTGGATCCAAGTTATAGCTCCTACCAGGCATCTTTTAAATTTACTGGTGTGTCCACTCTGACCACTAAAAATAAGCAGCAATACATCATAGCTGGGGAGCAACAGGGCATGATGGAAAACCAACGAAGGTTCACCTACTCAGCTTCGGGGACCTGGAAGAGCAACAAGGAAATGTGACATGGGACATGAATCTAAGGCCAGTGCAGCACAACAGCCAATAGGAAAGAAGACTTGCAGCAGTTCAAAGACACAACGGAGCCATCCACTGAGCTGGAGCAGAGACAGAGGATAGCTGTCCAGAGGGAATTACAAAGGCTTGCTAGGGCCATTTACAAAGTTCCTTGAATAAAATGGTTAAAACCATGGTAGTCTATCTCTTTTTTTCCAGAGAGGAGACTGGTACACTGCAAGGCAGGACTAGAGGAAGGTCCCCATGAATTCATACAAAGTGAGGTATGTTATTTTTAAGCAAAATAGCAAAATTTTATGTGGACAAGTGACTAATTCTTAAGTATTAAAAACTATTAAAATACAGATTCATTTGCAAGCATTAGGGAATTCATAATGTCTTTCTATCATTGGTGAATCAAAAGGATCCCAAAATACAAGCCACCCTGTAAAAGTGTCCCAAGGGGAGATGCAAATGGTGTCTCCCAAAACTGCACCAGCAGATAAGGACACAATGACACGTTTATGGGCAGAGAGAGCAAAGTCAATAAATAGGACTCATTTAACTTTCATCAGCAACTCCCAGCTCACCTGCCTTCCTCTTTTAAGGGGAAAAAAAACAATGCATGCAATTCCTTGCTCTGCATTGTAATTCTGCCCCAATTAATTATAACTCTCCTGAGACAACTTTCATTCCTTTAAACTTCACCTTTCCCTCCTTTCTCCTCTTCATCTTTTCCTCCTGCTGAAAGGTGACAATAGTATTCGAGCTGCAGCAGCCATCTTGTTAGCATGAGGTGATAGGCATTAGGACAAAAACCTACATCTTGCAAAGGTAGTTGGGAAAAAAACCAAGTAGAAGGAGTTAATTAGATTCAGATGATAAAGAAGCACTATTAAGAAAAAAATCTAGTCTTTAAAATTAATAGAGTTTTGTGGATGTCCTATGCAGCTCACCCAACCCAGGTCATCACCACTCTCATTATCTTGAATGTATTTTATACCCTGAAATTAAAGATAACAGATGGGGAATATGATTTTTGCCTACAGAAAAAACAAGAACCTTATCAAATGCAATACAACTAATTACTTTCTTGCAGATACTGACAAGTCTTGACAGTTTTATGATTATTAAGCAAATTCATTTCTGCTCTCCTGCTGGTCTTAATTATCTGTGTGCCTTAGGACTTGCTGTGCTGGATACCTACCCTGTCACTATGACAAGATACCTGATGGAAAACACTTAAGGTAGGAAAGATTTATTTTGGCTCATGGTTTTTGTTGCATTCATCCATCACAGCAGAGAAGGCATGAACAAAGGAACTTACATCATGAGAGACAGGAAGAAGGGAAAATGAAATATAGGAAGAGATCAGGACAAGATATAGCTCCCAGTTACATAGCCCTAATGGCCAATTCCTACAACAAGGGCCCACCATCCTTCGCATGCCCCATAATGTCACCAAATTGTCTATCAGGAGATTTATTACTTCCAGTCCCTATGATTTAATTGTTCCTGGAAGCATTCCATAGCCACACCCAGAGTATATTTGACTCATGTCTGAGACATCCATCGACCTGATCAAGTTGACAATCAAGATGAAGCATCATGTCTTCCAAATAACTAGAATGCTTTCCTGGATTATTTAGCAATTAAACTCACTGACACACATTCAATATACATTTATGTGTGCTTAAAGAAATTAGCCTTAAAGTTTAGAACAGAGGCTAAGGGACGCCTATTCAGAGCCTGCCCCACAGGTGGCCCATACATATACAGATAAGCCACCAAACTAGATAAGATGGATGAAGCAAAGAAGTGCAGGCTGACAGGAACCAGATGTAGATCTCTCCTGAGAGACAGCCAGAATACAGCAAATACATAGGCAAATGCCAGCAGCAAACCACTGAACTGAGAACGGGACTCCCGTAGAAGGAATCAGAGAAAGGACTGAAAGAGCTTGAAGGGGCTTGAGACCCCATATGAACAACGCCAACCAACTAGAGCTTCCAGGGACTAAGCCACTACCCAAAGACTATACATGGACTGACCCTGGCCTCCAACTTCATAGGTAGCAATGACTAGCCTAGTAAGAGCACCAGTGGAAGGGGAAGCCCCTGGCCCTGCCAAGACTGTACCCGCAGTTAATGGGATTCTTGGGGGGATGTTGGCCTGGAAACCGGGAAAGGGAATAACATTTGAAATGTAAATAAGAAATACCTAATTTAATAAAGATGAAAAAAAAGAAATTAGCCTTTAGAAACGTCAAAGGAGCCAAGCTATCCAAATTTTACCAATGGCTAAAATCTGCTGCCCTCTCTTGAGGAATTCTGTTACAATTAGGCTACTACCACCTACCAGCCACTTGATTTGCCTGCAGTGTATTCATATTCTAGATATTTATGCAACTGAGCAATGTTGCCAGTAGAAATAACTCTATATGCTGATAAGGATATATTTAATTGGAGTGATATGAATACAATTTAAATTTTATTCAATAAGAAACAAAAAGAAATTTAAAAAGGATCAAAATCTATGAAATACAGTAAGGGGAGGACCAACCATGGCCAAGTACATCACAGGAGACACAGTTATAGGAGAAGCTGATATAGCCAGATGCAGTAGGATTCCAGCACAGAATCCCACCTCATACAAAGAATAAGGTCTTTGGGGTCTGCTCACATATGCCTATGGGATGTTTCCCACAGAACCAGAGAGGCTCTAGGGTAGAAATGGGGTCTTGGGGCAGCATCCAAATCTTGAATTGCTTCAATGTGTAACTTAGGTCCAGTTTCCATTTAGAAACAGGTGGGGCAAGAACAGTTTATTAGGCAGTGCTCCCAGGAAGTGGCAGAAGGCAGTGAGAATAAATCATGGATTCAGGATGAAGCAAAGACACAAGACATGGATGCCTCAGGGAGTGGCCATCACTGTCAACAGGTTTGTTGTACTTTTCAAAACCAATATTTGAACCTCTGCCCTGTATTCATGTATTAGACACGCGTCTTCCAGTGAACTCAATAATATCTCTGAGCTGCCCTATCTTAGTCTCCTGCCTCACTTGTCACCTAAACCTGAAAGGTCCTATCTGAGGTGTACTTTTCAAATAAAAGCCAAGACATTTGGATATTCCTCATTTTAGTTTCACATAATCAGGGTGATTGTTATCTAGACCTAGTCAAAGGTCAGATAGTGAACAACTAGAAGCATCTCTGATACTCCAGGATCCAGACCTATCTAAGCCTGTTTACCCTGCCTCACCCGTCCCTTCTCAGGAAAGCCACAATGAAGTTCTTGTCCACACAGACTTGTATCTTCTGCCACATGACCCACCCCAGTACTTCCCGTGTGGCCCCAGTATGAGACACCCTCCTCTCTTCTCATGGTATCTGTGTACCTAACTGGGTTTTCAAGATCGCTCCTCTAATGACCTCTTGAGTAAAACAACAATATAAATAAATGTACCAAAAATAGGGCAAGTAGGGCTAGATTCTAGAAAGATCTTCAGAGAAGTTGTGGTTAATATTCTGAATTAACCCTCAGAGATGGTTTCTGGGAGCTTCCCATGCAGGGGCATCAGACAGTTCCTCCATGGGTCAAGAACTCCTAGAGGAAAACTGGAAGAAAAGTTCCAGCAGAAGTTCACAACAGGCCCCACTAGAAGCAAAGCCAGGCCTAGTACACAGAGTGTACACAGTTTTGCATCCTGAAATGCAGCCAGAACCCGCACCCACCCCACCCCACCCCACCCCACCCCAGTTATTCTGATCTTCCCTAGGAGCACATTGGGTCAGTCTCTGCACTGCCTCATCCCAGCTCCATCTCGTGAGAACCATTTGGCGAACTCTGAGAAAGTGGAATCGAACTGCTCCTCTGCTCCCCTGTCACCAATATGGGCAGAATAGTCTCCAGAGGGTACTGGCTGGAAAGTCTTCTCTGACAAAATGAAAACTAAAACTTCCCCCACTCCAATTTATTTTAGGCTGACTTGAAAGCATGAAATGCTCCTGACTAAATCGAGACAAAAATGCAGAAACAAAATCACGTGAGTCTTTTCCAATAATATCAAAAGCCCCGTGAGATCACAGGTAAACTAAGCCTTCAGGATACCAAAAATAGTGTGGCTCAGGTGCAGGAAGCAAGCAGCTCCACTGCTCACTCCATCTCATCTGCTCCTCCTGCTCCCAAACCCAGCTCTGTGCTCCTCTGCCTTCTTCCCAGTTCAGTACCCGTCCATTCTCCTGCTCTCTCCTCTGTGTCCCTGCTATATCCCTTTCTCTTACTTCACAATGACAACTCCATGTATCCTATAACCCTTCCAGATGGTCTGTAAATCCACTTGACTCGTAAGCTCCATTAGCAGTTATCTGTGCCTTAAGCACAGCAGAAGGAGCAGTCAGGTTCCAATGTGTCACCATCCAGTGCTCCCTACGAGCTGGGAAGTGCTATGATACCTGATGGGAACTGCCTTAGCGACCATCAGACCAGTGCTTCTTCAAAACTCTGTTGAACACTAGCATGTTATGTCTCCAAAGATTGAACAACCTGGATCATAGAGTTGGAGATGGAGAAACCCGATCATTTTAACCCAATATTTTCACTTTCCTCATCCTGGGATCTGTGAAATACATCACAGAGTTTACACTTTCACAAAAGAGAAAACACAAATACATGACATAGATCAAGAAGAATGGTCCATGCTTCAGAGAGTCTTTTACAAGGAGAACAAGAGTCACTGGGGAGATCTTTGTCTCAGGCCTCAAGGAAGCAGTGTGTAGTTTTAGAGAAGGGAACTCAGCTGCGTGGAGAAGGAACCATGCAGGGTAAGTTTAATGGACTGAGAAAAGACAAGGGCAAAAGACAAGCAGATGAGAAGAATCTAAATCAGGGGTAGCTGCAGATTCACTTTGTAGTGTGTCTAACAGAGATATCCTAATAAACCGTCTGCAGGAGCCCTGGGTAACACAGTGACTCTGTTTCATTCTGACAAGCCACTTATCAGCTTGGGTCTGAGTAAACGATGTATACAATCTGTTGGCACATGCTGAAAATTTAGAGTATTGCAAAAACACAAAGTAGGGAGGAAATGTAATTCTCTAGAAAGAAAAGGAAAAATACCTAGGTGGTTCCCAAAGTGAAAATGAAAAATGTCTATGTGGTTTCCAAAGCATATGATCTTGTATCCATCCTCTTCCTGATGAAGTTCCTCTGTGGAACTTTACTCACTAAAACTGAAGGGATGGTACAGAAAGCAGAAAAAAGAGCAAACTGAAAGACATGAGCCCTGACTCTACCAAATCCTACAGCTCTCTAGAAGCCTGTAACACCTTTAAAATCTCCCCAGAAAATCCCCTTTTGAACTTTTTTAAAAATCAATTTAAGTAAGTTTATCAAGAAAGGTGCTTCTTTATAGCATATGTGTATTTTGTTCCCATTGGCCTGCCTCACTGCTGGCTCCCTGTCCCCACCTCCCTACTCACCAGTCACCTTCCCTCTGCTGCATATTCCAGCATTCCATTCCCTCCCTGCACATCCCTCTCCCTTGAGATCTCTCCATCCCCTCCTATGTTCTTCTTTCATGACCCCTCTATGCCACATGCACAAATGTACACATACTAAAATCGAGGATCCACATAAGTCAGAAACGAGTAGACTTGGTCTTCCAGTCTGAATTACTTTTGTTTCTTATAATGGCTTCTAGTTTTATCCATCTTTTGAAAATGTGAAGATTTCACTTTTCTTACATTGGCATAAGATCGCAATGTGTATCTGCACCACACTACACATTTCTTTATTGATAAACATCTAAGGTGGTTCTATTTTTCACCTACTGTGAATCCTGCAGCAATCAACAGGGATACACAAATATCTCTGTAGGGAACACAGGTGCTGTGAAAGAGGGAATTGGGGAAATGGGACATTAACTGGGGAGGGGGAAAGTGAGGAAGGAGGTAAACAGCACTCATATATGAAATTCTTTAAAAAGTAAGAAGCTAAAAGAAATGACTCTGTGGCAGGCTGTAGTCCTTTAGGTATATAACCAGGAGAGGGTCATACATAGGATTATTTTTCATTGTTTATGTAACATCTATATTAATTTCTATGGGCTGCAAAAGTTCAATTTCCTCCCAGTATGTATGTCTCCTCTTTTTCCACATTCTTGCCAGCATCTTCTGTCACTTGTTTCCCTGATACCATGATACCATTTTTTTTCTTCATCTTTATTAACTTGAGTATTTCTTATTTACATTTCAATTGTTATTCCCTTTCCTGGTTTCCAGGACAACATCACCCCAGTCCTCCCCCTCCCCTTCTATATGGGTGTTCCCCTCCCCCCAACAATCACGTTCACTGGGAGTTCAGTCTTGGCAGGATCAAGGGCTTCCCCTTCCACTGGTGCTCTTACTAGGCTATTCATTGCTACCTATGAGGTTGGAGTCCAGGGTCAGTCCATGTATAGTCTTTGTGTAGTGGCTTAGACCTGGAAGCTCTGGTTGCTTGGCATTGTTGTTCATATGGGGTCTCGAGCCCCTTCAAGCTCTTCCAGGCCTTTCTCTGATTCCTTCAACAGGGGTCCCACTCTCAGTTCAGTGGTTTGCTGCTGGCATTCACCTATGTATTTGCTATATTCTGGTTGTGTCTCTCAGGAGAGATCTACATCCAGTTCCTGTCAGCCTGCACTTCTTTGCTTCATCCATCTTATCTAGTTTGGTGGCTGTATATGTATGGGCCACATGTGGGGCAGGCTCTGAATGGGAGTTCCTTCAGTCTCTGTTCTAAACTTTGCCTCTCTATCCCCTCCCAAGGGTATTCTTGTTCCCCTTTTAAAGAAGGAATGAAGCATTCACATTTTGGTCATCCTTCTTGAGTTTCATGTTTTCTGTGCATTCAGGGTAATTTGAGCATTTGGGCTAATATTCACTTATCAATGAGTGCATACCATGTGTGTTTTTCTGTGATTGGGTTACCTCACGTAGGATGGTATTTTCCAGTTCCATCCATTTGCCTATGAATTTCATAAAGTCATTGTTTTTGATAGCTGAGTAGTATTCCATTGTGTAGATGTACCACATTTTCTGTATCCATTCCTCTGTGAAGGGCATCTGGGTTCTTTCCAGCTTCTGGCTATTAAAAATAAGGCTGCTATGAACATAGTGGAGCATGTGTCTTTGTTATATGTTGGGGCATCTTTTGATATGGGGTCTCAAAGCAGGTTGACTGCCTCTCCCCAACAGCTAGGAATGTTGAACACTTTTTTAGGTATTTGTTGGCCAGTTGTATCTTCTCTTTTGAAAACTGTCTATCCAGGTTAGTATCTCATTTATTTACTGGAAGATTTTCCCCCTGGTATTTTTATGTATTCTTTTTTTTTTCTTTTTTTTCCAGAGCTGGGGACTGAACCCAGGGCCTTGCGCTTGCTAGGCAAGCGCTCTACGACTGAACTAAATCCCCAACCCCTCCCCCCTGGTATTTAATTTAGGCAGTTCTTTATGTACTTTAGATATTAACCCACTATCTGACATTTAGTGGACAAATATTTTGTAGGCTTTTTTTTCTGTATAAAATCATTTTAATTTCACTTAATTCCATTTGTCAAGGCCTTTAGCTACTTTATGGGTTCTTTCTTCCACTCTTCTCTGCCTCTTTTTGTTCACTCTTTCAACCCTCTACCACTAGATAAGAGAGCAAAAAAGAGAGGAAAAGAAAGAGATCCCTGACTAAAGTCAGAGGTCAAAAGATGTTACCCTTTGACTACTTCCTGCTGATGAAGAGTGTTGAGTTCTTTGAGGCAAGTGTGATCTTCACCAACAGGATAACTAATTTCTTCTTGTTATTGTTCCTTCTTTGCCCATGACTACTTGGCAAACCATGACCAACAACAACCAACAACAATCAACCAATACCACCCCTGCCACAAAATCGGCGCCCTAGCATTTATATTCCCTCTGAATAGTCCCCAGAATTCCAAACATTACACAATCACAGAAACTATCAGTGGGTGACAAAATTCATGCCCCCTCCAGAGCATGAGGCAAATCATAGTCAGCTGCTATGGACAATCAGAAGTAGCTCCATATCCCATATCTGATATTAAAATAAAATCATATTCTTATAATATAACCGTTTTCAAAAGGAAACAAAATTCCAAAATTGTCACTCTATGTCCTGAAATCACTTCCTGTGCTATTGGCATCGTTTTTAGAATATCCTTGCCTAGTTCTATATCTTGAAGTTTTGTTTATTTATTTGTTTGTTGTATATGTTCGCTGCTAATTTCAAACTTTAAGGCTTATATCAAGGCCATTGGACTATTTGGCACAGATTTTTAGTGAAATGAGAGATCTATCCAGTTTTATCAACACTACATTTTAAAGAAGCTTTTATTTATGGAAGTATGTTACTGACACTTTTGTCAAAAAATAGGCAGCAAGAAGATGTTATGTTCTTCAGACCAGGACTCGGGGGACCCTGAGCTGGACCTGACCTAAAGCCTACTCCCTGAAGGTACCAGAAGGAATCATGCAAGCTTCCAAAGGAGGGATGCAAGCAACATCCTAACCAGTTGTTGTACCTGTAAACCACAATAACTAGCATGGTAGGATCACCCTACCATGCAGTAGTGGCACACATACCTTGGTGGAAACCAACTGTTCTCTAATTGGACTTAAGATCCACTCAACAAGAGGGAAACTGTGCCTAGCACTAAAAATGTAGCTAACCACCAGTGCTGATAAAGTGGTGGATCTTGGAGGGGAGTCTATAACAACCAGTTTACTGAATCAGAATAAACTCTAACTGTACTCTAAATATTTGTCCTTATGCCCACAGATAATTGTAGTATAAACCATCCGTCAAAGAAATTTCTCTGTGCCAAAGATTAGCCATTATAGAAAAACACACCAATCCAAATACAGAGCTGTGAAGCCCAGTCTCATTGGATATATCTACAAAACAACTCCCTCACCTGAGCTTCCAAGGACATCAAAGAAGATGAAGTGTGGAGATTTTAAGAGCCAAAGGGTCAGAATTATCTGTGAGACTGTGTCTCCTAGTATGTCAGAAGCTATGCCTATAAAGTCTCCCCAATATGACCATGTGGCCTCAATTCTATATAAAGAACTACTGGCAACCAAGAAATGCTGAGAGCAGCAGAAATAGTCTTCTCCAGGGTAGAGCATACCTGTTGGCCATCCAATACCAAATGGCCAGCCTTGAAAAACCATATGCAAGTAACATATATAGACTGAGCAGGCTATATTTGAAAAATATGCATATAATACAAATTAATAAAAGGTGAGGCTATGAATTTGAAAGAGAGCAAGGAAGAATATACAGGGATGGTTAAAAGCAAGAAAGAGAATGGAGGAAAGATGTAATTTAATCTTAAAATTAATAGAAAAATTTAAATGGGAAGCCATGTGTGTATTTATTTCTGAACAGAAGTCTATATGTGTCATGTCTTTAGGGCAGCACTATGGCTCTGCAATCACGTGTAGAAGAATGAAAGCAGATCCCACATTCTTCACCAAATGTAAAAGTCTTTATAGTCTGAAACCATTAGAGGAAACGATAGGGAAAAGAAAAACTTTAAGATACTGGTATAGGCAAGCACTATGCCAGCACATAATGAGTGGGATCTCATAAAATTAAAAGGTGTCTATAGGCAAAGCAAGCTAAAAAAAAAAATGAGAGAAGGTACAGCCTACTGAATAGGGGAAAACCTTTTATGAAATATATACATCTTCCAGGTGATTAATATCACTTCACATGGGACTCAAAAAAAAAAAAAGAGCAAAAATTCAAGCACCCCAATTGAAGAAGACTAAGGAAGCTGACACTTCTCAAAACCTAAGATAGAAACAACCAGTAAACATATAAGACGTTCAACCTCACTGGCCATCAGAGAAGTGCAGATTAAAACCACAGTGAGAGTCCAACTTAGCAAGGCAGGATATCTCCCTAAAAAAGCAAAGAGCAAATTCTCCTGAGGATTTGGACTAAAGGGAACTATTAGGCACTATTGAACTGGTTTACACTTCAACTAGGAGCATCGTCACCAGCATCTGTTATTTGGAAGGTAAAGTGGTCCAGCCACTATGGCACTAGAGGTAGTAAATAGGAGAAGAGCAGCATACAACATTCTATCATCATAACACGGTGCATGGACAACTGCTCTCTTGAAGACTGGTGAGTCTCACTGCCTTTTTAGTGAGCTCACTCCAGAACTGACAAACTGCTCTTTCCTCACCACCGTTTTGTTTCTGTTTGCTGAATTGGTATTTAAATTCTCTGCTTTCAGTAGGTTAGCATTTCTGTTTTTACACTAATTTTTTAATCAAAGAACATGGCTCTGTGCCACCATCTAGGCAAGCAAGATAAATACTTTATCTGCTTTCTAAGACATTAATTAAATTTCCTTTCTCAGATCAAAAGCTGTCTGTTTTTATATTACATTTATTATAGTGGGGGTTAAGTATGGAATCAGAAGCAACTTGTGGGAATTCATTCCTTCCCTTGATTAGGGGATCCTGGGGATTAAACTCAAATACTCAGGCTTGGTGGGCAGTTCCTTTACCCACTAAGCCATCTTCCCCAGCCCCTAGAAATTGTTTCATTTTTAAAAGACATTTCAAATGTTTCTTTTCTTTTCCTGTGGGAGTTGCTGTCATCATTAAGCCTTTTTAAATTTTCTTTATAGATTTTTTTCTATGCAACAATGGGTTTACATAAATGATCACTAGTATGTAATATTATGTTTCCACACTATGATACATTATTTTTAAAGACTAGTTAAATGGTGTTGGGGGTATGGCTCACCCATTAAGAGCTCTGTCTTCCCTTCCAGAGGTTTGGTTCCCAGCACCCACATGCCAGCTCATAACTGTATCTCCAGTTGAATAGGATCTGATGCCCTCTTTTGACATCCTCTGGCACCAGGCACTCATATGGTGCACAAACAAACATGCAGGCAAAACACTCATGCACAAAAATTAAAACAAACTACTTAAGAGGTCATGTTCTATTTAATCTTTATTCTTAACTAGTTTCTGTCCTCCAATCCGTGTCATTTTGTTTAATATTTCTTTTCTTTACATAAAACTAACACATATAAAGCCTTACATAAAGCATATACATACATTATAGGGCTAACATGCATAAGGTTTTACATAAAGCATACACACGCAGGCGCGCGCGCACACACACACACACACACACACACACACACACACACACACACATTATAGGACTGTCACATTGTAATTGTGGGCCAAAACCCATGTTAGTAGAAAATTACTGATTTTGCTTTTGAATTCAGTTTTTGATAAAGATGACATTATTAGAATGATCTCCTTCTTCTTCATAGTTTTCCAAGACATTTCATCTTATTTTATATGTTTTATTTCTTTCTAAATTTTATTTTACTTTTATGTGTATGACAGCTTTATGGAAGCCAGAAGAGGGTGTTAGATCCCCTAGAACTGGAGTTACAGGTACTTGTGAGCAGCCATGTAAAGCTGGGAATGACACCCATGTCCTCTGAACAGGTAGTCAGTGCTCTTAGCTGCTGAAACATAATTATCCCTTTTTTTTTCTTGAAACCATATATAATGGTGATGTGCTTTATTCTCATTTGAAGAATTATAAGTTACCTTTAAATCCAAAATTGTATATTCCATTTTATCTCCATATCAGCATCGATAACTTATTAATATTCATGGATACCTCTTGACATGAAATAGTGGAATTATCCCCCATCTCCCCCATCTCTGTTCACTGTTACTTTATGAACGTCTAGCTCTTTATTGTTGAGCTGTCCGAACACTGAGATGTTTCACTGCTAAGAACTACATTTTGCATTCTACCTGTTTACCTGATTTTTGTGTTCAGTGGCTCCTTAACATCATAATGTATGCTTTATAGCAATACTGTGCAATCAAACCAATGAAAGCTATGTGTGTCATTTTAATTTTCTACAAGCTACATTTATTAAAGGCAAACAAATGAACTAATTTTAATGGTTCACTTTATTAGAGGCATAATCTATAATATTATCATGCTAACATATACTCATAAAATAAGAAAATATTAATGGTTTTTACATTATCCCTAAACCTATAATCCTGAAGATTTTAAATCTAGAAAATATCTCCATTAAGACCAACCAAATTTCATATTCAAAATAGCCACAATGTACAGGAAATTACAGCCTATAGAATTTATTTTGATACATGTTTTGATTCACCAAAGCATATCCTTGAGCAACTCTGAGAACACCACTTAGCTAATGAGATATGCACGAATGAAAACTTAATCATGGATTTATTAAATTTTAATCATGTCCTGATATTTATGTACTGTGTACTGTAGAAAGGAGTGAGAAGCTGGCTCTGGGGGGTGGTCTTTGCAGTCAGTTTTCTTTACCTGTGATTCATCTACTCACCTTAGCTCTCTTCTAGGGTCTCCATCTCTCTTTTCTTGACCTTTTTGATTCATCAGTTTTTCCCCTCATGTTAACACACTGTCTTCTAGTTCATCTTCTCAGAATCATTCTGTATTTCAATGTGGACTTTAATCCCTATACTGGGCACTTGTTTTCTCTGCATCATGTTGTATTATGCTTACAGCCACCTGCTTCTCTCCTTTATAGACTTGCTCCTGCTCCTGGCCATGGGCTGTGCCTTCCTGCTTCTAATGGAGAGTGTGAATAATATCTCTGTGTTTCCTTTTGAGCTTCTGTATAAACCATTTTTGCACAAGTTTACCTTTTTCATTGTGGAGATTAGGGTGGTATTTAACTCCCCTATTCCTTTTTCATTTCATTTTGAATTTATCACAATCCTCCTACACCCCACCCTTTCATGACACAATACTTGTTTTCCGCAAAGCAAAATTGCTCTTGGTTCTAGGCACTACCTAAGCTGCCAGATGAAATCAGCAGGAAGAATCATGAGTAAGAGTGGACAGCCCAGACAAGGCAGCCCAGCTAGAAGAACATACCCCACATACAGGCAACAGCTTTTGGGATAGCCCACATTTCAGTCGTTCGGGACCCACATGAAGCTCAAGTTGCACATCTGCCACATATGTATGGGGAGGTCTAGGTCCAGCCCATGTATATTCTTTGGTTGCTGGCCTCAGTGAAAGAGAATTCACCTAGCCTCACAGAGACTTGATGTGCCAGGGTGGGTGGATATCCACCTGCTCAGAGAAGGGGAAGGACTAGAGGGAAGGATTGTGGGAGAGGGTAACAGGGAGAGGGCAGAAAAAAACATTTTAAAAATTAAAATAAAATAAAAACAAATAGGTGTTACCCTAATCATCACAGTTTTATGAACATTCTTCAATGTTATTATCTGGAAAGACTTCAATAAAGAAATATAAAAGATGCAAATCAATTTTCCATAATAAAGTTAAACTACTTCATTCATTCCTTCATTCCAACAAAGGCACAGATTGACGGGCTCTCTGTGATACCAGGGACAGATGGTATTTACATATAGGTATAGAGAGTAGAAAAGCATGCCTTCCTAAGAATTTCTGGGCATTTTCTGCTGCTGCTTACTGTCTGTTAATTTCACTGAATATAATGTTTAATGAAGAGTCTCTACAGATATGTACTTACAGGGCATTTTATTTGCTGACAATCATTGGTTCTGGAAGGTAGCTGTGGTTATATCAGAATAAACATGGAATTAGGTGCAAAAAAAAAAAAAAATAGTGGACAGCCCAAGCCCAAACTGCGAGCGGGTAGAGCAGAGATGAAGTGTTTCAGATCACAGCCTCGAGGTCATTCCTACCATGTAGAGATACATTGTCTTCAAAGTCTATTTTCAAAATGAATCTGATGCAGCCGATCATTAGACAATGAGATAATCAATTCTTTATCCATATTTAAAGTATGTGTTCAGCAGAGTAGTGATGCAGCTGAGATTAAAGGACCATTGTGTCCAATAGCATTCTAAAACTCCTCTTGACAGACAGTGTATTATTTGAGTGTATGTATATTAATCACAATGTATTATTTGCGTGTGTTGATTAGATGAATAGTTGAGAGTTACTTAGCAGCATTTTTAACACTTTCTACAATTTATATTTTTACTTGTGTCTTCACTAATTCAGACACTGTCACCCAACCCCCAGCATTTTTTACTGAAAAACTTAGTGCATAACTACCTTGAAACACATTGATGTCTGTAAAGCATGCAAATATCTAAGACTCACCGCCTGCTAGATGGCTGATTTGTAAATCTACCTATTATTCCTTTGGGAAGTTTCAGAGATGATTTCAGTTCATTATAAAAACTTGATGGGAATGAATTCAGAGATATAGTACATACAAAAGTGTTATGAGTACAATGTGACACACTAGCCTTTAGACCTCAATCGGCATGTTTTCTGTAATCAAAAATAAATGTATTAGAAACAAATTGCATGGAAATACAGTAAAACTAAGTACAATGTTTTCCCCTGTTGGCCCAAATTATGCATTACTAATAACAAAATGAATATAGTAGGTCATATGCTGAAATTAAACTACTTTAAAAAAATGTGACTTACTCATCTTTATACATCTGTTAACTAGGTTAAGTGTTTAATTGTTTCTAAGCTTCAGGTATCTGAAGACTGTAGATGCCAAATGAAAACTTCGTATGAACATCTCATCAGCCTTGTCTTCCTCCCCAGCAGCTTCAAATACACTAGATACGCTTCCGGTTTCTGGCTCAGTCAGCTCACTCCTTGTCCTGCCTTACTACTGTGAAGTTTAGGAAACTGAACTTCACGAGATTTATTGACTTGGAAGACAGACTGTTCTTTGAGGACCCAAGCACTGTACCTGCAAATATAAGAATTTCAACAGAGACCTCAATCCCATGAGATAGTTTGGAAACTGCTCATAGTGCAGCCAAAGCAGGATGTGACTTCTCTGCAAACTGGGCTTCAACTCAAGCGTGGCCAAGACCTAAAAAGTGCCATGTCATGAGCTAGTGGAGCATCTTGAGTTCTCTTCAGGGGAAGGAGCTGGTCACAGTGCTTGGCACTCCATAGAAATGTGATTTTCAAAAAAGATACAACCCAAGCATCTGTAACTAACAGGTCAAAGAAATCCCGTAAGTCATAATGTTCATTCTTATAAAATAACCAAGTGTAGTCTTTAAAAAACTACCTAGGACAGCGGTGAGTGTGTCTGCTTTTGTTGGAGATCAGTGTGGAACTGCTAGAACTCCTTCTTAACAGGTTTTGACCACACTAACCTGGACCAGTGGCATAGACCTGAAATCACAGCTACTTGGGAAGATAAAACCTATGCATCGAATACACAAAGCATCCCCCTCATCACCAACATCCATCGTGTTCCCCTTAAATCCATATCTTTATATTCCTTCTATTCTACCCCCTCCACTAGTCCCCATCAACAGTTCTCTGTTTCTGTGACCTAATGCTTCTAGACTATTCTACAAATGGAATTGTGCAGTATGTAACCTTCGTCGGTCAGTTTATTGTAGTCACCAAAATGTTCTGGTAGTTCATCTAAGTCATCACACATTCAATAGCTTGTTCCTCTTTATTGCTGAGAAATAAATAGACCATGGTATAAGGTGCCAGTTTGTTTAGCCGCTCAGCCATTGAAATAGATCTGAGCTGCTTGCAAATTTTGGACATTTTTAATAAAGCTAATAAAACAGTCCTATACAGGTTTTTGTATTAATATGTCTTCATTTTCTCTGGAGTAAATGTCCAAAAGTACAAGTCCTTAGTCATACAGTTACTGCATGTTTTTATGAAATTCTAAAGCTTTTTCTCTGTATCTGTGAAATACAGCATTTGAGTGGCATAGATCTTCCTTTAGCTAATGGGATAGATGTGCAATGGTGTATCGTTATCATTCCAAATATGCTTGCCTGATTGCCAACACCAAGGATATCTTGCCTCTGCTTACTGCCATTGGTATATTTTCTTCGGTGACATGTCTATTAATGTCCTTTGACCACATTTAAATCAATTGTATACTTTTCCACTTTTGAGTTTTGAAATTTCTTCATGTATTCTAGTTACCAATCCTGTGATGGATGTGTGATTTAAAAATATTTTTAAGTTTATAGAATACTTATTCTTGTAGATTCTTTCATAAAACAAAGATCTTTAAAGTTTACAAGGTTCACATTACCAAGACTCCTTTCTATATATACTTTGGTATGTATAGAAACTCTTAGCAGGGACTGAATACTTTCTTTTTTTTAACTCTTGGCACAGTGTCTGAATGCTTTCTATTATTTTTAAACTATACAGCTTAGCATTTAAGTCCATGGTCCATTTCAAATTCTTTTAATACTTTTATGAAAATTGGAGAGTTTCTTGGAGAATTTCATACAGTGTATTTTGATCATATTTAACCTACTCTCTCAACTCTTCCCAGATCCTGCCCCACCTCCTAGCCACCAATTTCATGTTCTCCCCTCCCTTTCTCCCTTCCTTCTATCTCTCTTCCTCTGTCATTTTAAGAAAATAAAATATACAGAGTCCTGTTTTTGTTGGCTGACTATTCCTGGACGTAGAGCCTGCCCTGGAGTGTGGTCAGTATTCCAGGTGTCACACTAGGGAATAACATTGTCTTCCCCTATCTCCACAGTAATAAAATACCAATATCCCCTCAGCTGGAGATGTTATTCCATATCTACCTCCCCTCCCTCATGCTGAAATTTTGTCTGGCATGTACTTGTTCATGCTGTTCTATTGCTTTCAGTTTATATGTGCATCGACCCTGTTGTAATCTTTCTACACCCTCTTCCTCATAAAATTTTGAGCCTTCACACCAGGAATGTGATATAGATTTCCCATTTAAGAGTGAGCTCTGTGAAATCTCTTATTCTCTGCAGGTTGACCAATTGCAGGTCTCTGTGTTACTTGCTGTCTGCTGCAAGAAGCTTCTCTGATTGGGGCTGAGGGGTGCTCTGATTGATGGGAATAACAGGAAGTCTTGGGAGTTGTTCTATTGCTGTGTCTATGTAGCTTGCCTACAGATGGCCAGCATTCCAGCATAGCCTATTGAAAAAGCCATATTTCTTTCATTGAACTGTTCTTGTAGTGTTGTCGAAAACAAGTTAGGTGTGTTCCTGTAAGTCCATTCTGAGTTCGCCATTATATTTGGCTGACTTGTGGGTTTATCCTCTCACTGACACCACTAGGTCTTTATTATTGAACCTTGAAATCAAATAGGCTAGCCCTTGAGTCTTCTTCAAAATTATTTGGCTTTCTAGTTTTGTTGAATTTTTCAGATTAACTCCAGAAAATATAAAAATCTAATTGATGTCTATATAAAATCTTGATAGAATTTTGATGAGAATTGTGTTAAATCAGGGTATCAATACAATAACAACTAGTGTTTTTAATATGTTGTCTCTTCCATCTATGAGCATAGCATGGTCTTGTGCTATGCAACAGTTTGGTTAATAACAGACTACATACACAATGGCAGTCCTAGAAGGTCAAACCATTGTGTTAGATCTACATCTTTGCATTCCACCTGGTTAGGCTACTTGTAAACATCACTGCCCCATTTTTCTGTCCAGCTTACAGTGATACAATGGATTCTGTTGATTTTGTATAATACAACACAACTCACTTATTCGACTCACTGTTGAACTTTGAATGGATTCTTTGGGGTTTTCTACTTAGAAACAATCATGTCATTTGTAAATGGTACATTTGTATTTCTTCCTTTCTGACAGTATTTTTAAATTTATTTTTTATCCATTGAGGTATCAGATAGAATTTTTTAAAAGAATGTTAAGTAGGCATGATATGGTACTTGTTCCCAATTGTAGGGAAGATCATCCACCTTTTTATCCTTCAGTTAACAGTAGGGGTTCTTCTGGTGTATACTCTTTATCTAATCACAAGCTACCCTAAAATCTGAGCTTGTTTTTAGCATGGGTAGCTGTTGAGTGTTGTTCAGTGTTTTTTCTGCACCACTGACATGATCATCTGGGACTTTCCCATTTTAGCCTACTAATAAGGTGGGTTATATTGAATGATTTTTAGAATAGTCAATGATCCTCGTATCCCTAGAATTAACTACTGCTAGTTATTCAAATACACAGATATTATCAAGGACTTAGTATTAGCAAATGCTAATACTGAATTTTTGCAGCTGTAACTATAAGGTATTGGTTTGTAATCTCTTCTGGTACTATCTTTTTCTGCTTAATAAATACCTTTATCAAGATAATGCTGGCTTTCAGTTTCCAAGTAGTGATAAAGATATAAACTCATTTGCATTGGTTTTCAGTTTTCAGCCACACCATGTGGACCTGAAATTTTAAATTGTGGGAGTTTCAAGTTATATAATAGTGATAGTGATACTAAATGTGTTTCCTTTTGGATGAGTTGTGTAGTTTTGTAAGAGTGAAGTATATTTTATCTAAGCTCTGGATTGTGTCTACTGTAGAAATGTCCAGAGTATTTTATTGTCCTTCTGATACCTGCTGGTCAGGATATTCTGTTTCATTTCTTATATTTATGATTTGCTAGAAGTTTCTCCATTTTATGGATCTTTCAAAGAACCAACTCTCTGTCTTCTTGACTTTCTGTTCACAGTCAAGTGTAGCTTAACACTTGGGGATATGTTCTTATAAATAAAATTAATCTGTTTCTTGACTTGCCAACATCATAAAGCATACCAATACAGTGACACTGTCACTCAATTTCAAATACAGAAGCTTTATATTTCTGGGATGGCCATCATAGATATAGTGTGTTCTTATACAGCACATCTATGTGTCTGTTTTTAATGTCACTAACTCTTGCTCTTTTCTTTATTATTCTTTTTATAGTGCTTGATTTGGGTTTTGTTTAGCTTTTTCAAAGTTTTTTTTTCTTTTATTGGATTTTTTTATTTACATTTCAAATGTTATTCCGTTTCCCAGTTTCCCCATATTCAGTCTCCCTCCCCTTCTTCTATACGGGGTTCCCCTCCCCAATCACACCCTTCCTGCCCCCACGACACTGCCCTACACAGGGAGGTCCAACCTCGGCAGAACCGAGGGCTTCTCCTTCCATTAATGCCCAACAAGGCCTTCCCCTGGTACATATGCAGCTGGAGCCATGGGACAGACCATGTGTGGTCTTTGGGTAGTGATTTAGTCCCTGGCAACTCTGGATGGTTGGCATTGTTGTTCTTATGGGGTTGCAAGCCTCTTCAACTATTTCAATCCTTTCTCTAATTCTTCCAACAGAATCCTGTTCTCAGTTCAATGGTTTGCTGCTAGCATTTGCCTCTGTATTTGACATGCTCTGGCTGTGTCTCTGGTTCCTGTCAGCATGCACTTCTTAGCTTCATCAATCTTATCTAGTGTTGGTGGCTGTATGTATATGGGCTGTATACCCAAGTGGGGCACGCTTTGATTGGCCACTCCTTCAGCCTCTGCTCCAAACTTTGACTCCATATCCCCTCCTATGAATATTTTTGTTGCCCCTTTTAAGAAAGAGTGAAGTATCTGCCCTTTGGTCTTCTTTCTTCTTGAGCTTCATGTAGTCTGTGGATTGTATCTTGGGTAATTTGAATTTTGGGGCTAATATCCACTAATCAGTGAGTGCATACCATGTGAGTTTTTCTGTGATTGGGTTACTTCACTCAGGATGATATTTTCTAGTTACATCCATTTGCCTATGAATTTCATGAAGTCATAGTTTTTGATAGCTGACTGTCCATTGTGTAGATGTACCACATTTTCTGTATCCATTCCTCTGTTGAGGACCATCTTGGTTGTTTGCTGGTTCTCACTATTATAAGTAAGGCTGCTATAAACATAGTAGAGTATGTGTCCTTGTTATACATTGGAGTATCTTTTGGATATATTCCCAGGCGTGGTGTATCTGGGTCCTCAGGTAATACAATGTCCAATTTTCTGAGGAACCTCCAGAGTGGTTGTACCAGTCTGCAATCCCACTTACAATGGAGAAGTGTACATTTTTCTGCACATCATCAACAGCATCTGCTGTCATCAGAGTTTTTGATGTTAGCCATTCTGACTGGTGTGAGGTGGAATCTCAGGGTTGTTTAGATTGCATTTCCCTGATGACTAAGGATGTTGAGCATTTCTTTAGGTACTTATCAGCTATTCATTATTCCTCAGCTGAGAATTCTTTGTTTAGCTCTCTACCCCATTTTTAATTGGGATTTTTTCTGGCTCTCTGGAGTCTAACTTCATGAGTTCTTTGTATATATTGGATATTAGCCCTCTATCAGATGTAAGATTGGTAAAGATTTTTTCCCAATCTGTTGGTTGCCATTTTGTCCTCATGACAATGTCCTTCACCTTACAGAAGCTTTGCAGTTTTATGAGGTCCCATTTGTTGATTCTTAATCTTAGAGCCTCAGCCATTGGTGTTTTGTTCAGGAAATTTTCCCCAGTGCCCATGTGATCAAGACTCTTCCCCACTTTTTCTTCTATTAGTTTGAGTGTATCTGATTTGATGTGGAGGTCCTTCATCCACTTGAACTTAAGCTTTGTACAGGGTGATAAGAATGGATCAATTTAAATTCTTCTGCTTGCTGACCTCCAGTTGAACCAGCACCATTTGTTGAAAATGCTGTCTTTTTTCCATTGGATGGTTTTAGCTCCTTTGTCAAAGATCAAGTGACCATAGGTGTGTGGGTCATTTATGGGTCTTCAATTCTATTTCACTTATTCTACCTGCCTGTCTCTGTACCAATACCATACAGTTTTTATAACTATTGCTCTATAATACTGCTTGAGGTCAGGGATGGTGATTCCCCCAGAAATTCTTTTATTGTTGAGGATAGTTTTCACTATCCTGGATCTTTTGTTATTTCAAATGAATCTGCCAATTGCACTTTCTAACTCTATGAAGAATTGAGTTGGAATTTTGATGGGGATTTCATAGAATCTGTAGATTGCTTTTGGCAAAATGGCCATTTTTCCTATATTAATTCTGCCAATCCATGAGCATGGGAGGTCTTTCCATCTTCTGAGATTTTCTTCAATTTCTTTCTTCAGAGACTTGAAGTTCTTATCATACAGATCTTTCACTTGCTTAGAGTCACACCAAGGTATTTTATGTTATTTGGGACTATTGTGAAGGGTGTCATTTCTCTAATTTCTTTCTCAGTCTATTTATCTTTTGTGTAGAGGAAGCCTGCTGATTTGTTTGAGTTAATTTTATACCCAGCCACTTTGCTGAAGTTGTTTATCAGGCTTAGAAGTTGTGCAATGGAACTTTTGGGGTCTCTTAAGTATACTATCATATCATCTGCAAATAGTGATATTTTGACTTCTTCTTTTGACCTTCTTTTGTTTTCTGAATGCTCTGATTAGGACTTCAAGTACTATATTGCATACGTAGGGAGAGAGTGGGCAGCCTTGTCTAGTCCCTAATTTTTAGTGGTATTGTTCAAGTTTCTTTCCACTTAGTTTAATGTTAGCTACTAGTTTGCTGTATATTGCTCTTATTATGTTTAGGTATGGGCCTTGAATTCCTGTTCTTTCCAGGACTTTTATCATGAAGGGGTATTGAATTTTGTCAAATATTTTCTCACTATCTAATGAAATGGTCATGTGGATTTTTCTTTGATTTTGTATAGTGGATTGCGTTGATGGATTTCCATATATTGAACCATCCCTGCATCCCTGGGATGAAGCCTACTTGATCATGATGGATGATCATTTTGATGTGTTCTTGGATTCAGTTTGCAAAAATTTTATTGAGTACTTTTGCATCAATATTCATAAGGGAAATTGATCTGAAGTTCTCTTTCTTTGTTGGGTCTTTGTGTGGCTTGGGTATGAGAGTAATTGTGGTTTCATAGAAGGAATTCTGTAGTGCTCCATCTTTTTCTATTTTGTTAATAGTTTGGACAGTATTGGTATGAGGTCTTCTATGAAAGTCTGATAGAATTCTGCACTGAACCCCTCTGGTCCTGGGCTCTTTTTGATTGGGAGACTTTTAATAACTGCTTCTATTTCTTTAGGAGTTATGGGGTTGTTTAGATGGTTTATCTGATCATGATTTAACTCTGGCACCTGGTATCTGTCTAGAATATTGCCCATTTCCTCCAGATTTTCCAGTTATCTTGAATTTAAGCTTTTGTAGTAGGATCCGATTTTTTTAATTTCCTCAGATTTTGTCCCTTTTCATTTCTGATTTTGTTATTTTGGATACACACTCTGTGCCCTCTGGTTAATCTGGCTAAGGGTCTATCTATCTTGTTGATTTTTTCAAAGAACCAGCTCCTGATTTTGTTGATTCTTTGGATAGTCCTTTTTGTTTCTACTTGGTTGATTTCAGCTCTGAGTTTGATTATTTCCTGCCTTCTACTCCTCTTGGATGTATTTTCTTCTTTTTGTTCTAGAGCTTTTACGTGTGTTGTCAACCTACTGTTGTATGCTCTCTCCTGTTCCTTTCTGTAGGCACTCAGAGCTATGAGTTTTCCTCTTAGCACTGCTTTCATTCTGTCCCATAAGTTTGAGAATATTGTGCTTTCATTTTCATTAAATTCTAAAAGGTTTTTAATTTCTTTCTTATTCCTTCCTTGACCAAGTTGTCAGTGAGTGGAGCATTGTTCAACTGTCATGTATATGTGGGCTTTCTGTCATTTTTGTTGTTATTAAAGCCCAGTCTTAGTCCACGGTGATCTGACTGGATGCATGGGATTATTTCTATCTTCTTGTATCTGTTGAGGCCTGTTTTGTGACCAATTATATGGTCAATTTTGGAGAAGGTACCATGAGGTGCTGAGAAGGTATATTCTTTTGTTTTAGAATGAAATGTTCTATAAATATCTGTTAATACCATTTGGTTCATAACTTCTGCTAGTTTCTCTAGGTCTCCGTTTAATTTCTGTTTCCATGATCTGTCCATTGATGAGAGTTGGGTGTTGAAATCTCCTACTATTAATGTGTGAGGTACAATGTGTGCTTGAACTTTACTAAGGTTTCTTTTATAAATGTAGGTGCCCTTGCATTTGGAGCATAGATATTTAGGATTGAGTCTCATCTTGGTGAGTTTTTCCTTTGAGGAATATGAAGTGCCCTTCTTTATCATTTTGATAACTTTTGGTTGAAAGTCTAGTTTATTCAATATTAGAATGGCTACTCCAGCTTGTTTCTTTGGACCATTTGCTTAGAAAGTTGTTTTCCAGCCTTTTACTCTGAGGTAGTATCTGTCTTTGTCTCTGAGGTGTGTTTCCTGTATGAAGCAAAATGCTGGGTCCTCTTTCCATATCCAGGCTGTTAGGCTATATCTTTTTATTCGGGAATTGAGTCCACTGATATTAACATGTACTTCATGTACTTGTTGCTTCCTCTTATTTTTGTTGTTAGAGGCAGAATTATGTTTATGTGTCTCTCTTTTGGTTTTGTTGCAAGGAGATTACTTTCTTGCTTTTTCCAGAGTATAGTTTCCCTCTTTGTGTTGGAGTTTTCCATCTACTATCCTTTGTAGGACTGGATTTGTAAAAAGATATTGTGTAAATTTGGTTTTGTCATGGAATATTTTGGTTTCTCAATCTATGTTAATTGAGAGTTTTGCTGGATATAGTAGCCTGGGCTGGCATTTGTGTTCTCTTGGGGTCTGTATGACATCTTCCCAGTATCTTCTGGCTCTCATAGTTTCTGGTGAGAAGTCTGGTGTGATTCTGATAGGCCTACCTTCCTATGTTACTTGACCTCTTTTCCCTTACTCCTTTTAGTATTTTTTCTTTGTTTTGTGCATTTGGTATTTTGACTATTGTATGACAGGAGGAATTTCTTTTCTGGTCCAATCTATTTGGAGTTCTTTAGGCTTCTTGTATGTTTATGGGCATCTCTTTTTTTTTTTTTTAATTGATATTTTTTTTATTAACTTGAGTATTTCTTATGTACATTTCTGAGTGTTATTCCCTTTCCGGTTTCCGGCAAACATCCCTTCCCTCCCCCTTCCTTATGGGTGTTCCTCCCCACCCCCCCCCATTGCCGCCTCCCCGACAGTCTAGTTCACTGGGGGTTCAGTCTTAGCAGGACCCAGGGCTTCCCCTTCCACTGGTGCTCTTACTAGGATATTCATTGCTACCTATGAGGTCAGAGTCCAGGGTCAGTCCATGTATAGTCTTTAGGTAGTGGCTTAGTCCCTGGAAGCTCTGGTTGCTTGGCATTGTTGTACATATGGGGTCTCGAGCCCCTTCAAGCTCTTCCAGTTCTTTCTCTGATTCCTTCAACGGGGGTCCTATTCTCAGTTCAGTGGTTTGCTGCTGGCATTCGCCTCTGTATTTGCTGTATTCTGGCTGTGTCTCTCAGGATCGATCTACATCCGGCTCCTGTCGGTCTGCACTTCTTTGCTTCATCCATCTTGTCTAATTGGGTGGCTGTATATGTATGGGCCACATGTGGGGCAGGCTCTGAATGGGTGTTCCTTCAGTCTCTGTTTTAATCTTTGCCTCTCTCTTCCCTGCCAAGGGTATTCTTGTTCCCCTTTTAAAGAAGGAGTGAAGCCTTCACATTTTGATCATCCGTCTTGAGTTTCATTTGTTCTAGGCATCTAGGGTAATTCAAGCATTTGGGCTAATAGCCACTTATCAGTGAGTGCATACCATGTATGTCTTTCTGTGATTGGGTTAGCTCACCAGGATGATATTTTCCAGTTCCAACCATTTGCCTTTAATTTCATAAAGTTGTTGTTTTTTATAGCTGAGTAATATTCCATTGTGTAGATGTACCACATTTTCTGTATCCATTCCTCTGTTGAAGGGCATCTGGGTTCTTTCCAGCTTCTGGCTATTATAAATAAGGCTGCACATGAACATAGTGGAGCACGTGTCTTTTTTATATGTTGGGGCATCTTTTGGGTATAGGGCATCTCTTTTTTTTTTTAGGTTAGGAAAGTTTTCCTCTATAATTTTGTTGAAGATATTTACTGGCCCTTTAAGTTGGGAGTCTTCACTCTCTTCTATATGTATTATTCTTAGGTTTGATCTTCTCACTTTGTCCTGGATTTCCTGTATGTTTTGGGCTAGGAGCTTTTTGCATTTTACATTATTTTTGACAGTCGTGTCAATGTTTTCTATGGCATCTTCTGCTCCTGAGATTCTCTCTTCTATCTCTTGTATTCCCTTGGTGATGCTCGCTTCTATGACTCCTGATCTCTTTCCTATCTATCTCCAGGGTTGTCTCCATTTTTGATTTCTTTATTGTTTCTATTTCCATTTTTAGATCCTGGATGGTTTTGTTCTATTGCGTCACTTGTTTGACTGTGTTTTCTTGTAATTCTTTAAGGTATTTTTGTGTTTCCTCTTTAAGGGCTTCTACTTGCTTACCTGTGTTGTCTTGTATTTCTTTAAGGGAGTTATTTATGTCCTTCTTAAAGTCCTCCATCATCATCATAAAATGTATATTCAATCCAAATCCTGCTTTTCCGGTGTGTTTGGATACCCAGTATTTGCTTTAGTGGGAGAACTGGGCTCTGATGATGCCAAGTAGTCTTGGTTTCTATTTCTTAGTTTCCTGTGCTTGCCTCTCGCCATCGAATTGTCTCTGGTGTTAGCTTGTCTTGCATATCTGTGACAGTGGCTTGACCCTCCTGCAGGCTTGTGTGTCAGCACTCCTGTAGACCTGTTTTCTTTCAGCTGGATCTGGGAACAGATTGCTGCTCCTCAGTTTTTGTGACCTGAAGCCTGCAGGCAGGTTGCTTGGTGCAGAAGAGTTGGTCTTACCTCTGCTTTCAGATGTGTAGGGGTTCCTGGTGACTGGCTTTCTGCTCTGCCTAGGACCCTGAAGGGTACTGCCCCTGATTGCTCCTAGGTCCCTGTGCCCAGAGGGCACAGATGGCACTAGGCAATTTCCTCTTGGATCAGGAATGTGGGCAGAAAGTAGTTGTCTTCTCTGAGTTTTCAGGAGTGTCTGTACTTCTGAGGGTCTAGCTCTCTCCCCAATGGGATTTGGGTGCAGGGAGCTGTGGGACTGGTTCAGTTCAGTTCCATGCCCAGGCAGAAACTAGCAGGTTCCTTCTACTGACTGCTCCTATATTACTGTATCCAGAGGCCACAATGCAGGATCCTCTTGGGCCAGGAAGGTGAGCAGAAGAGGGCAGAAGTGGCAGTCTCCCCTGAAGTCTCAGGATTGTCCTCACTTCTTGGAGTTCAGCTCTCTCCCCCCACAGGATTTGGGTGCCTTCAAATTTCTTAAGATTGACTGCACTGTTTTTTTTTTTTAATACATGCATATATTTGGATTCAACAAACTTTCCTCTTAACCCTGTTTGAGTAAGTGTAACATTTTAGTGCCATAAGTTTAACAAACTTCATTTTTATCCCATCTCTAAAATAAAGCATGATGTTATTTCTCTTAAGACTTCATCTTCATGATGGAACTTACAGTTGTTTGAAGATCTGCTTCATATTAGTTCCATTACAGTTAGAGATCACATTCTGCATAATGTTTGTCTTATAAATTTCTTAAGATTTTTTTATGATCTAAGGTTAAATTATCTCTGGGTGTATCCTTTGCATACTTTGGAAGGAAATGTGCATGTGGCAGTAACTGAATGAACTTAACACTTAACACAACAATTAAATACTACTAATTGGTGGTGCTGAGTTCTATAACCTTTCTTCTTCCCATGTATGCTTGAAGGAGGCATGTTGAAGTCTCCAACTATGAATCAGATTCTGATTCACATATTTTACATCTCAGCTACTGGTACATAATCATATGAGATTGCTGTCTTCTTGGTAGAATGGCCACCACCATGAAACAATATTTCCTTTATTTGATGATATACTAGAGATTCTCTTTGATTGATGCTAATGTGGCTCTTTTGTTCCATTCTTTGACCTGTTTTATTTGTTTCTTATAGGTAATACACAGTTGGTCGTATTTCCAAATCTACTATGACAATCTTTCCATTAACTGCTGAACTTATATCATTTGCATGTAAGGTATTATTTACACTGGGGACTTATATTTATTTTGTTTGTTTTGTTTTCATTCCTCTATTCCTCTTATGAATTTTTAGAATTCCATTTTATGTACAGGGTATCTTTTTGTATCGTTTTCAAATTAGGTATACTGGATATTGCATTATACATTGGATATATAAGGTAATAATAAGTACCAAAAATATGCCTTCTAGAGTGATTATTTTTGCCAATTCAAGTATAGAATCCTTATATCCACTTATATCATTTTGTTTCCCCAATTTAAAACACAATTATATATTTAGTAGTATTCATAATAATTATATTTTCTTTATGTACACTTAGAAACATACCAGGTAATCATTATTTTTCTTCAAATATCAAAAGTAATTTAGAAAATCTGAGGTAAGCCCTTATCTACTTGTTCTTGGTATTTGCTGTCCTTACTCTCCTGGTCCTGCATGGTTCTTTAAGTTTCCTTTTGTTTAGAAACTTCCTTTAGCCTTCCTTCACCCTGATTTTTTTCTTAATCTTAAAGCATGTAAATTGCTCCTTTGTTCTGGGGACCATCCTACTGGTTGCAGGTTTCTGCATTTAAAGTTCTTTCCTTTTAATACTTGGATATATTGTGTTTCTGTGGCTCCTGATGAGGAATCTGTCATAATTCAACTTGCTTTGCTTCTACCAGTCAGTTTTCTGTTTGCTCTGGCTTCTTTCCAAATTCCTCCTGAATTTTTATAAGTTTGATTAAACATGTCTTGGCATGGAATTCATTGGTCTTACTCTCTGACACACAATCAGAAAAATATGGAATACAGCCTCATTAATGCAAAGTGAATGTAAAAAATCCAACGTCCCCACTAGTCTGCTACTGTTCGACTGATACCCAAAACATTAAAAGGACAGGTAAAATTCTTTGTTCCATATATGGTCTCTACTGATGGCACATCATATTCTTTCTGCTACATTTATACGCCACCAATTTGCAGCCTTACATCTCAGTGTGAGGTTTATCCATCTCACAGTCTAACAAGAACAGGTAGGATGGGAAAGATGCAAACACTTTTGGAAAACAAAATCTGTGTTTTAAAAGTCCAGTTTAGGGGGTTTTAGATAGTTCACCTTACTGCATAGCCCAAATCCTTTCATTACTTGAGCAGTAAAACATGATACCAGGGGCTATGGAAACAATGTGAAATCAATGAGCTATACTGATATTAAATTGTTCCTCCATTGCTAAAACCCATGACATGCTTTCTGTTTATTGTAGAGTATTTTTAAATATTTATTCAGTATTTCTTTATGCATGTAAAAATGAAAAAGTTTTCAAGTTATCTAAATCTATCTTTTGCTGGAACCTAAGACATTGCCCTAATTTTTTTCTTCACCAAGAAGGTATAAGACAAATGAGGAGTGAAATAGCCAAATCATGTCTTCTTTGCCCTCTCTGAAGCCATGGGCATACTCAAAAAGTTTAATCTGACATTTTTTATTATATGAGCTTCACATATGTATCTAGGAGCAAATGCTGCTATTTCCCTTAGGTGAGCAGAAGATGGTCTGCATTTAGGCAAAATGTGAGTTGAAAAAAAAAAACAGAAGGTAAGATGCTAAGGGCAAGGGGGTCTGCAGACACCAACACAATAAAGAGAGAAAGGTTCTCTGTAGGGGCATTTACTGAGGGTGGAAATGAATGGTAAGACATGGAAGAGGATGAGAGGAAATCAAGAACTGGTACCAGGAGGTGGCTGGTGGACGTAGCACTTTAAAGTGCGTCAGGCGGTAGGGCCACTGAATGAACCAACTGTTCAAAATAGCTCTATGGTTTTAAAGTTCTATCAGGATCCATCCTAAGAGCCTGAGTCAGCCAATGTAGAATGAATCTGAGAATCTGCATTTCTAGAAAGTTCTTGGAATTCTATGTGAGAACCATGGAGCTATCATCCCCTCACCTGTAGACATTCTAGAGTCACCATCGGATGAGTGGGAAACAGAAAGTCAGATCCTGAAGAATATTGAGGAGGGACCGAGAGACCAGCACAGGAACTGGAATATTTAGAAATATTAAATAGAGTGTATAGAAGAAATCAAGAGACCTCAAATCCAGCTCCTGCCCCATACCGCTGTTTTTGAACTTTATTGGGGGACAATCGACATATGAAATGCATTGACTTAAAGTATACATGGTGAGATTTTGGTCATATGCATACACCTGTGATACTGTGGTACCTGTGATCACCACCATCAAGATACTACAGAGCATGCCCATCACGTCAAACATGCCCTTTTGTCCATCTGGATTTTTGTTTGTTTAGTTGGCTTTGGTTTGTGATTTGATTAGTTCTTGAGCTTTGTGGTTTGAAAATGTGGTACAAGCTATTCTTTAATATGCTTTAAGTGTATACTACTATGTTGTAAAATGATGTGCTCATCTTTCATAATGGAAACTTTATACCCACTGAAAACGACTCCCCACTGTCTATTCATCCAGTCTCCTTCTCTTCCCTGTTTCTATGAGTTTGTTACTTCAACCTACTTAAAACCTTGCATGCTGTGTATACCTTCTTCCCTGGGCCCTTTACCCCTCTTCTACAACACACAAGTCACAGAATTCTGACAGCCTGGCCACGAGCTGCCGTCTGCATCTCAGTCTTTCTTTCTCTTTCTTTTTCTCATGATCTTGATTCCAGAATCCATCCCTTTCTAATTCAAGCTCCCTTGTCTATGACAGCCCTTCCTAGTGGTAGCAATATAGAAAACTTCTCTGCACCCAAGCATTCTCCTTCACAATTTGAGCACCAGCATATAGAAGGTGCCATCTTGGTATCTGTCTCAGACCTGCCCCAGCACTCATTCCCCAGTGTACATTGTTGCTCCTCCCACACTGCTGCCACACTGAAGGGGATTATTCGTCCAGAGCTAAGACCCTAAATGCTGCCTTTAGCTCCATCAGCCCTAATTGCCTCAGCTCTTCAACAGAACATCAATCTCTATCGATATCTATACTTTTCTCTCCAAGATAAAATGTGACAAATATACAGGCATTACTAATTAGTTTCAATTCCTCCTGAGGCTTTTAAAACCACTATTTAGTTTTATTTTCATGTTATGTGTGAAGGTGTTTTGCCTGCATGTATATCTGTTTAAGGCCAGATGATGGCATAAGGTTCCACAGAACTAGAGTTGCAAACAGGTCTGAGTCACTACATGGGGGTTGGGAGTAACCCAGGTTCTTAGGAAGAACAACTATGCTTTCTTAACCATTAAGCAATCTCTCCAGTCTAAAAATTATTATTTTCCTTCAAAGATTGCCCTACTCAGGGAGAAATTATGTTCCCATCTTCTAGGGAAGCAATGGAAATTTCAGAATAAAACTGTCTGGCTATGTACACTTTGGGACCACTGTATCCTCTGCATGTCTCTGCAGTGCCCTGGACCTCCTTCACAGTACTAGTCCGAAGGATCATGCAGCCTCTTGGCTCCTGGAGTGCAGAAGCACATTGCAATCCAAGCTTCTTCTGCCTCTCTGTGGCTGGACCTGAATACTACATGTAGCCATTATTCCCGGATACAGAAAACAGCTTTTGTATTTTAAGATTAGAAAACACTTTCTCTAAACATCAACCCTTCTGATCCCTCCATATAAAAGAGGAAAGGGCCAGGATAATGATACTATGGCTTCAGCCTCAGGATGACTACCCTCAGGATGGGTCCAAACTATGGTCTTAGCACTACTTTATAATAAACCAGTTATTAGGTAGATGCTCTGATTGAAGCCAGGTTGCTTAAAAGTCAAAGCTAGAGCTTAAAATGAAGGCACAGATAGGATCTGAGATCTCCCAGGGCTCAGCCCTTGTCCCAGTGCTTCTCTGACCCTCTGCCTGGGTCTAGGCCTCACAGCAAAGGCTCCAATCTGGCATTCCATTGTATACTGTACCCTAGCTGGTGGGAAGCTGGGCTTTCCACCTAGGTCTGTTTTGTAAAGAACATTTGGAGAGTACAGTCCTTTATCTTCCCAGCTCCGGAGTATCATCCAGCTTCTCCCCCTCCTCCCATGCTTAATGCTTCATCCCACTTCTCTCCCAGTGTGGTAGATGAAGAGTTGAGACTTCAACAGTGGTATGAGGAGAATATTCTTCCCTTTCTAGTGCCACCCAAGTTCTCCTCTCTACTACTTGCTACAAAAAGAGGCAGCACCTATTATGCACTCCGACAACCTCTCAGCATACAGCACTCTGTCAAGACACTTTCCTGTCCTTGTCAGTGTTGAGCTCATATCACAAGAGTACTGTGAACCATTTTTCCTGTATAGAATTTCCCCCTGGCATCCTCATTTATGTCTAGCTGATAAGCTATCATGTGACATGTCACCCATTGGATCAGACACATAGCTTAGAAGTTGTAGACGTTACCTACAGAAGAAACCACCCTTTCTATCCATAAAGGGACTTATGGCTCCAGGTCTCCTGGGCACATGGTTCAAGGACCCTCTTCTCTTTTTATACCATGGCAAGTGTCAGGACCTCTCATTAAAGTAAATCCTGCACATGACACAGTCTCCAGATTATCCATCTTTCTGACTATTGCTCAGGAGCTGAAAGTTAAAATAAAAGGGATAAAGGCATATCCATCATCCTCACTGAAATACTTATTTTGGAAATAATGGTTCCAGGTAGGAGGACAATGAAAAATGGGCCTGTGAGGAGTGTTCATTGCACTATCTACAATGCAAGCACTTAGTTCTCCGTCATTAGCATACATCATTACAGTTCTAGAAAAACCATCTCTGCCAAATTAATCCTAAAATTTGAAATGTTCTGAAAGCGTGAGAAGGCCGAGTTTAAAGGAATCTCTATAAATAGTTTTAAATCTCTGTAAATCATAGTTTTAACTTCATGTGTTAAGATCACTCTGGCCACGTCACACTCAGATCTTGTCAACCACACTCGGGGGTAATGATGGGATGGGATTTCAACATTTCTGTAAACGTTATCGCTTTCATTTTTCACATTAGAAATCCAGGGCCCAGAGAAGCATAAATAAAATTAAAGAACAGAAAGTAAAGCAAAAATGGCCTTGTAGCAGGGAAATTCCCACCTATTTTTATTTAAGATGCAACCAGTTCTCAACTTGAAGCAGAAGAGGTTTGCAGAGCATTTCTACTGCTCCTGTTCTGGCTCCAGCATCCAATCATGTTCACTGGTACCAACTCACTCCAGGACATCCACAAATTTGCTATGTGACTTACCGAGCACATGAGTATGGAAGCCTTTGAGAAACTTCTGATAGCTACTGTTTTTTTTTTCTTTTTGAAGCTTTAATTAGTGTATACACTGACAGATTTGTTTATTGTTACTTTTCTATGCTCAAATCTTTATTGTGGGTTTTAACATACAGTAATTTAAAAATAACTTTTGCTATTTTAAACCGTTTCATGTCACAAAATATCCCTGTTCTCTGAGTAGAGTGACAAAATTTCAAATAGTAGATTTATTTTACAAATAAACAAAAATCATTAGCAAATAATGTCTAAGCTAGTCCGATAACTGATAATCAACATTATCTAAATTTATAGAAATATCATAATAAAACAATGTTGGTATAACTAACGTACACCAAAAATTTATGTATACGTATCTCCAATTACAGTATCCAAATGTAATGAAAAGTTCCTGTGGCCATAAATTAAAGAGGCTTAGGTGGCACTATTACTTTTTTCCTTACATTTTTATTAAATTGGGTATTTCTTATTTACATTTCAAATGTTATTTCCTTTCCTGGTTTCCTGTCCATCAGCCCCCCTAGCCCCTCCCCCTCCCCTTCTACATGGTTGTTCCCCTTCCCATGCACCCCTATTACCACCCTCCCCCAACAATCCCCTATACAGGGGTGGGTTCCAACCTTGGCAGGACCAAGGGCTTCCCCTTCCACTGGTGCCCCAACAAGGCTATTCACTGCTACATATGCAGTTGGAGCCCTGGGTCAGTCCATGTATAGTCTTTGAGTAGTGGTTTAGTCCCTGGAAGCTCTGGTTGCTTGGCATTGTTGTTCATATGGGTTCGCAAGCACCTTTAGCTCCTTCAGACCTTTCTCTAATTCCTCCAATGGGGGTCCCATTCTCAGTTCAGTGGTTTGTTGCTGGCATTCACCTCTGTATTTGACATGTTCTGTCTGTGTCTCTCAGGAGACATCTATATCTGGCTCCTGTCAGCATGCACTTCTTAGCTTCATCCATCTTATCTAGTTTTGGTGGCTGTATATGTATGGGCCACATGTGAGACAGACTCTGAATGGCCCTTCCTTCAGTCTCTGCTCTAAACTTTGCCTCCCTATCTCCTCCTATGGATATTTTTGTTTCCCTTTTAAAGAAGGAGTGAAGCATGATGGCTCCTTTCTTATCAAGATCTGAACAGACCTGGTGGGAAACAGTAGCCTTCCTTGGGAATATTCCTGAGCCCCAGGAAAGTCATCAATCCATCTGAGCTGCAACAGTGGGTTGCAAGGACACTTTATATATGGATAGGCCTAGCAGCTACAAGCTTCTCCCTTTCAGCACCACTAAACCTCCTCCCTCCGCTCACTGTATTGTGGGGATACTCCTCACACAAGGCCTCTCAAAGTACTGTGACAAGAGCCAACTAGAGATTTGTTAAAATGCAGGCCCTAGTTCAAGAGGTTTGGAGTAGAAATCTGGAAGCTCTGTATCTCTGAAAAGCAAGGGTGAGACTTTTTCTACTGCTCTGAAAATCAGTCTTCAGAGAGCAAAGCCCTAGAGTTCAGCTTGGAGACCAGAGGTCTCAAGTCTAAAAACCCCATGGCCAGGAGTACCTTGCATGGGATGGGGCTGAAGTGTAATATTAACTAGCGGGAGACATATTCTACATTACCGTCTGAATAACACCTAACAGATTCATAGAGGTGATGCACACAGCAAAGGCCTCTGGCAGACATGTTCTCCTAGAGCCCAGGAGAGAGAAGCAAGGTTTACTCACGGGAGAAGCGTGCAAGGGGTCTGACATTCTTATCTCCTGCTTCATTTGCAACTGGGGGAAAAAAACAGAAAACACAGTTAGGAGCAAGGCAGAACAAAGGGGACCCATAAACATCTCACCTAAAAACCTCACAGGTCTACTGTCAGTGTTATTTATTGATTATCCTCCACAATCTGAAAGTAAAGCCCTCTAGAAATCTAGACCCAACTGGAAGCTATTCCCTTACTGACTACCATTTATGGTGCTTGAAGGTGCTCTGCACACTACTGGAAGAGAAAGGAAATCTGTAACATCATACCCAGCTACAAACCCTGAAACCTACAGCAGCAACCTGCCTGAGAGACACACTGATACAATAGGGGTACAAATGTTACAGGAACAACCAACCACTCTGAAAGCTCAATCCATGGAATATAATCCACATCTGACACTACTAATGAGGCCAAGCACTGGAGACTAGGTAGACCTCATGGGAAAACCTCCTAGCATTATTCTACTAAATGAACATAGCAACAAGATGACTCCTAATGACATATGTTATAACCACAGATCAGTGTGCCATTCAACCCTCAGAAGAGAAGCTTCTTCTTGCAGTAGATGGTGATCAACAAAGAGATCCATGGCAGGACAATGTGCAGACAGTGAGAGACCTTGGAGGACTCAGCCCCAAATGGGATGTCTTCCTCAAACCCCTGCCTCAGGGGATCTATATGGGAGAGGAGACGGAAAGAGTTTGAGAGCTGGAGGTGGTGGGTGACTCCAAGGAAACAGCATCATCCAGACACAACAGAGCTACCGCACATATGAACACACAGAGACTGTGGCAACATGCATAAGACCTGCACATATTCCAGACAGATGAAAACCCCAGCCCAGAGTAGTGGCACTGGACACAAGTCCCTCTCCTAATCAAGACGCTGTTTGCAAGTAGTACCTGTCAGGAGAGGAAGAATCAGCTTTATTTAATGAAGAATACTAGGTGTATCAGTCCTACTCCAGGGTAGGCTTCATGCTCAGGAATTGTTAACTGAAACAAAACAGACTCCAAGGCTTCATCATCAACGTCTAAATGAGCTTTTGTGACTTTCATTTAAATATCTGAATAAAACTGGCAAGGCTAGAGCAACCTCAACCTAGCAGGTTTAGAGAGGTGAACCCGATTACATCTAACAGATTGCCACAGAACTGGTCATTCTTGTGCCTAAGCTTCCTTTAAGAGGCTGTCCACCAACATTTTAATCTATTCCAAGCTGCTAAAACAGAGCCTGTTCTCAGATCCAAGTGGGCAGGTCCAAGGTGAGCATCTCAGAAGATGATGGCAAAGTGGGGTTTGTTAAAATTGATATTAAATCAAATGTTCACAAACACATGAGTCCACAAAGGCAGGCTTGGAGAAGCTGCTCAGAAAACTTCTCTAGAAAACCCGGGAAGAAAGCTGCAAAGGTGATTTTACTTCCTCTAGCTTCTCTCCATAGTTTATATTTTGTCTTTTTTTTTTTCAGAGCTGAGGACCGAACCCAGGGCCTTGCCCTTGCTAGGCAAACGCTCTACCACTGAGCTAAATCCCCAACCCCTCTCCATAGTTTATAATCTAGTACATGGAGCCACAGTCACTAAGTCTACAATTTGTATCCCTATCACTTCAGACCAAACTAAGGTCCCTAGTATCTTGTAGACACACAAGTTTCACTTGCCTTTTCGTTTATCTTTTGATTTTGTGTGTATGTGCATGTGTATGCATGTGTTAAGTGTGTGCAAGTATGTATACATGCGAGCATCTGTGTGTGTGTGTGTGTGTGTGTGTGTGTGTGTGTGTGTGTGTGTGTATGCAGCTGTTTGAGAGAGGGTCTCTGTTGTTTTCCCCCTGAGTATGCCAAGATAGCTGGCCCCTGAGCTCCTGGGATTCCCCTGTGTCTATTGCCCATCTCCTCATAGATACACTCGGATTATGGAGGCTCCTGCTGGGCATCTAGCTCTTATAAGTTCTGGGGATTTGATCTCACACTTGGAGGCTCTGCAGGTATACACTTTGCCATCTTCCAGTCATTGCTGAATTTAAATATCCTTTTATTCCCATTTAAGATTGATATGTGTAGTCTTGTATATAAATCAGACGTAACTATCTGTGATCTGTTGGAATGGCACACAGGTTAACCATAAAACCCTGTTCATTTTAGATGAGGAAAGAAATGAAGACCAACAGCAGGCAGAATAGAAGCGATTGCTAATGCCTCATTGCTGCGAATGAAATTGTCATTGCAGGACAGAAGAAATATCAACTTCCTGAACTCACACGTCATTTTGCAAACGATGAAAGGAGTCACAGCTCTCTAGGCTTGCAAAGGTAAACCATTTAAAGTTGACAGTGTTTGTCCATTTAGCCTCAGTCTCTGTGTCTGGCTTTGAATCATCCCGTGAAATTATCCACATTCGCATCATTATACAAAATGACCAGCAGAGGGCGCTGCTATTGCACACATCACAGCATTTCAACTATAGAAATTGAATCACAAAGACACTTTAAAGGAAAAAGATTCTCATCTCAGAAAAAAGAGCCCGGGGCTCTTTTAGCATTCTATATTTCTTTTGTCATCTAAGGCTTCTGGTAAACCCACTACTGAACATATCCCCATTCCCTCCTCCAGGTAAAGTGGGCCTGAGGCAGGGCAGTGCAGTTGCCTAACCACTGGAGGACTCCTCACCTCACTTCGGCCCCTTACATGAACCTGATTGGAGCTAGACCTGATAAGCACTGGCTTTGTGAGCACTTGAGAACCTTAGCCAATTCTCTAGGGCTTTCTAGAAGAATAGTCATGTTATATCACGAAGAAGAGGAGCTGGAGGAAGAGGGAAAGAGGAGCTGTCTAGTTATGTGCTTCTCCAGGTCTTGAGTTCAAATTGTTTTCTCTTTAGACACTGTGTACCTCTGAAAAGGATGGAATGCAGGTTTTTGTTTTTTAGATCCTTTACTGCAGAAAGTGGTGGGCTACATTCACAGCAGGATTGCAAAGACCACTGCAGTGGCTGTGAAAAATGCCATCTAACTGCTGGCCTTGGGAAGGCACGTTCTCCCAGGGTTACTATTTCAGACCAAGTCTTGGGACTCCCCTCCCAGCTATCCTAGACAAGAATGGGAATTGCTGACCCAGATTCAAGTTAAACCAGGAGAGGCAGGCATCAAAATCTAGGCCATTGAGGTACCAGGAGAGTAGCTTCTACCCAGAAATAATACGATAGCCCAGAATGGCTGTCCTCCATGAAGTGCAGGCACCATGGTCCCCTACTGAATGGTTTTCAGTGATAGCCTACAAGACACGAGCCAACTCACCTGACCTGGAATCAAAGCCCTGGCACTAACTTAATCTTCCTCTGTGGTGTTAGTCAGCTTCTATAAGAACTGCCTGAGGTAATTCATTTACAAAGTAAAGACCTGGTTTTGTTCATTGAGATTTCAGCCCATAATCCAGTAGACCCATTGTCTTCCTCCTCTGGTACCAGATGGTACTGGTAGGAGGTCTCAGCAAAGCATAACTAAGTCACCTCATTACCAAGAAGCAAGGGAGTTGAGGAAGGGTTGGGAACACTTCAAGAGAATGCCTCCAAAAAACACAGGCTAGCCAGTAGGGTCCACCTTAAGGTCTCACCCTCCCCAGGAGTGCCACCTTTAGCACAAAGTCTTAGGCACATTGGCCTTTGCAGTGTTTCCAAACTCCAGTGACCACAGTTCCCACAGCATCTTTCAGCTTCACACCCTTCACACACTCTCCCTTCACACATCCCTCCTAGGCCTTCCCCAGACTGACCCCTACTTAGCTTTCAAATTGAGATGTGGCTTTGCACTTCCCTGTATATCCCATAAATGACTGCTTGTGTTTCACTTTGTTCCCATTCCAGACCAAGCTCTCTCCAAGAGAAATGCAGAGTTCAAATACAGTGAGTATGGTATATATCCAAGAAAATTGTTGCTGAGAAACTCCCAGATGTCATTGTGACTACTGATCAGGTTTCAGTTTTTCAGAACAAGTGGCACAAGTTGTAATCTACTTCCCACCCAATACAAGAACTTTAACTTAACTTTTTGGATTTCTGTTCTTTTGACCAATGACAGCCACTCTGAATAATGTAATAAGTTGATGCTTCTCCAACTAATGTAGAATGAATAGATATAAATGCCCCAGACAGCATCTGGACCAATCATCTCAGACTGGCTTCCGGACAGTCTAGATGAAAGTCTGATTCATTTGGGTCTACATGCTTACAGGTTTTAAAGACTTAGTTGCTAGCTCTGAAAAAAAAGTTATGCAATTCCAAAAATAAGTATATGCTGCTGGCCAGTTTCTTTGGGATGTAAGATCCCAGACACACCAGGCACAAGTGGACACCCTGCCCCAACAGTGGGTGGCTCTGCCTCCTGTCTGAGATGCAGCTCTTTTCTTGCTGTCACTCCAATTTACATGCTGCCCTCACAGTCCAGACATTCGTATCAGCAGGACCTTGGCCAGGGCTTAAAAAATGGAGCAGCACTACAACAGAGAAGAGTACTTCAAAAAGGGATCATGCCCAGCTTGACTAAGCCCTTCCATTTCAAAAACCATACACTTTTTAGTAGGTTTGAGAGCCCATTGTCTGCCAGCCTAGACACAATCAACTTCCTCCCACCAGCAGAACATACAAACATTATTTATTTTGCACTATACACACACATACACAAACACACACACATAAATACACACAGATATATACCACATAGACACACATTACACACACACACATATACATGCATATCACATTTACATATGTATTGCTCACACACACACACAAACCATACACAATACACACACATGCACAAACCACATACATGGACATGTATATACTACATATATACACTCACATACACAATATACACATAAACCACACACTCACACACACATACATATACATGCATATACCATATACACACACCCACATACACAATACACTCACACACACATAATACACACAAACCATATACATACACACATATACACACACCAGACAAAATACATACACAATATTCAACAAATATACATTGTATACACACAAGCCACATACATATACATACATTTACACACACATACACACACACATGATGTTGATGTTGTCTGGCATAAGGAATTTGAAAAGTTTCCCAAGTGATTTTAATATTCTACCTGGGTGCCATCCACTGATGTTGAGTATTTAGGGCAACTTGGTAGGTAAAGCAGAGCCATATTTTTTTAATCTACTGGGGAGTAGTGCTCTTAGGGTATAATACATATATTCATTCTGGACCTAAGACCAGCCTTTGATTGCATATTAGGCTTACTACTTATACCCAAAATGCCTCTGCTTAAGTAAAATTTGGCTGCTAAGGCTGCAGACATGACTGTAGAATCAACTGGCATCTTCTCATAGTATCAGAATCTTCTCTTAGTGAAGAACTATTGAAAAGAGGATTTGGCTCGTATCGTTGCCAAGTCGGTATGCATATCATGTGTCCTGAGCATTGCATGGGGGCGGGGCCACAGAACGTGCCTCTTAGAGATACACCAGCCTTGACAGGCCAGTTGGGTAGGTCTCTCCATCTATGTCTATACAAGTATAGTTGGTGGGAAACAAACTTGATAATCACACTGATCTTGGACATATCCCAGTTCCACTGAAGCAGAGTCCCACCGAAAGGACGTAAACAAGTTTTAAACAAGTACATTAGAAAGTATGTTGTGTGCACTAATATACCTCAGAGGCAGCATTCTGAAATCACATTAACCTTCATTTTTGGCATGTTTGCTACATAGTTCCTCTAAAATAAATAAATCAATGAAATTGCCTAAAAACAAATTTCCAAGGACTGTCCCTCTTAGTGAGACAGCGGGAAAATTAACTCAGAGCAATAGGCATTCCAACTCCAAGCACCAAAAGGGACTTCGATATCTCAGCTAAGCCACAAACAATCCAGGCCATTCAGGACAGCAGTGAATACAAGGAAAACTTGGGGAATCCTAGCAGTTGTGGCAGTAAACCAGGCAGGTGCACACTGCTTTGTAACCAAAACTAGAACCGAAAACACTGCCACCCTTGTTTTGAAAGCCCTGACACCTGGGTAAGTGTAAATGCAGCTGAGATGCTGAGAACAGAGGCAAATGCACAGTGAGTACCAGCCCAAGGTAGAGCCTGGCTGCCGGTGGGGCTTATACCCAGGCTTGCCTTTGCCTTAAGCTCTGGATCATGGCCAGGGACCTTCTCCAGGTGAGCTCCCTTGGGAAGCCTCAGGTGAAATGACAGACACAGTGGACCTCCCAGAGAAGAGAGGTGGAAACGAATGTTCAGGTGTCTTCCCTAAGTCCCAGATAGACGAAAGCTAAGAGCTGCCTAAAAGGGCTTGATTTCACCACCACCCCCCTTTAACTTGAAAAGACCCAAACAGCATCAGGAAAACAAGATGGCATATTGGGAGAGAATCTTTCAAAATCACTGCTAATTGCTGTGCTTTCTAAGTAGAGGCTTCCACGACAGCCTCTCATTGTCTGTCCCTCCAGCCTTTCTAGGTTTATTCCCTCCAGAAGCACTAATTACTTAGATGTCAGACTTACTGTCTTTCTCCTTCCATTTTAATCCAGGGCACACATAAGCATCCTCTGCTGAATAGGGAGAAAAAACCTATTCTACTCAGTGCCTAAGGCCTGTGAACAATATTTATTCAATTATCAGTGGTTAGACTCCAACAGTGCAGAGTGTGTCTGAAGCCAAGAATATTTGGAAAAGCACAGGAGGACAGAAAGGTACAAAGACATCAGTATCTTTGAGTACATGTAAGTGCTCTAAGGATCCACTCAGTGTTTCAAAAATATTTACCAAGCATAGAATGAATGGCAGTCTCCAGATAAATGAGCCCACTGTCCCCACTTTCACATTACATAGGACTATCCTCCAGAAAGGGTGAGTAGTTTTTCGAAGACCACGTGGTTGTGCAGCACAACCTCCATCCAAATTTGTTTAGAGTCAAATGTCATGTCTTTCCACATTGACTCTTTGCCTTCATAAAGGAAAGAGAGAACCCTGATCTGTTAGCCACAAGTCTGTAATCCTAGCAACTCATGGGGCTGAGGCAAGAGGATCACAAGTTCGAGGCCTGCCAGGTCTACAAAGTAAGCTCGAAGGGCAAACTGGATAACTTAGTGACATTCTGTCTTTGTTCTCAAAATGATTCTTTTAATTTGGGGGACAAGGTATTAAAATATAGCTTAGGGGTGAAGCACTTGCCAATATGCACAAAGTCTCGTGTACACTGTCTAGTACTGACAATGCAGAGGAGAGAGAGATAAACAAGGACCTGGGGAAGGGTGCACTCATAGAAGAGCCAAGCTACAGACTGACCTTCTCTACTGTTCCTTGCCCCACTGAAAGGCAAGTAAGTAGCAGACAAAAGAGTGAGGACGGTCGCCTGCCTGGTACCTGATACCTTGGCTAGGCCCAGGAGATGATCAGTAGGCAAAGCATCTTCACTGAGATGAACAAGGGGACCAGGCCTCATTCCAACAGGATTGAAAACCAGGAAAAGCTTCCTACAAAAACCCCAACTCCCAGATGTCAGTAGAATAACCCTTCCAAAAGTAGAAAATAACAACACAGAAAAGAAGCAAAAATTAGACCCATCTGAGTGGGAAGCAGTAGAGCGTGCCAAAGTGGGTCCATTCCATTTCATGGTTGAAGAAAGTGTCATGGCAAGAGGTCAGATGCCTTGTCCAAAACCAGACCAAGCAAAGCGGAGACTCGGATAGAACACCCGTGTCACCTGCTCCAACTCCTGCCTGGTGTTCCTGGAGAAGGGAACCTGCCCCCATAGACCCGCTACCATCATTTTTCAGATGCAAACAGAGTTTGTTTTGGCTCCTTTTGCCCCGCTTGGTTTAAATAATACTGATGTTTGACAAACCTGGAGTCTCTTCACTTTGACAAATAATAGCTGAACGTAGTGCTGGGTGAAGATTTCTGGTGCACAGACAGAGCTCACTGAGGCACATCTGTGACACTCATCAAAGCCTGTCATTGCTGGGGTGTGGAAGGTGACCAGGGAATGGAAATTGGGTAAGCAGAAAAGTACCTGCCGGGTTAGACTTAGCATAAAGTCTAGGACCGTAAGTGGGTAAGTGCCTTTGTAAAGTATGTTTTCATGGTTGTTTAAAGTAGGATATGCTATGTAAGGTAGCCAATTCAATTTGTTATCTGATTTGTTTTTCTACAATGCTTTCTGCAATTTTTGGTAGTATTTCCCTGCTTTTCAGATGTGGAAAGTGAGTCTTTGTGATCAAGATTGCCTAAGATAAAATAACTATTAATGTGGATCTGATAAATGAATTCAGCATCATCTTATACCAGAGCCATGAGCCACGATGCCCATCAGTGTTCAACATCTAAGGATCCATGGGCCTCACTGATGCACCATCGAGGCTGGCAGGAATACCTCCTTCTACTCTACCTCAAGTTAGAAGCATGGCAGAGGACGGCCCTATGCTTACCTGTCCCCTACAGAAGCAGACCTTAGGCAGTCTACTGCAGTCTCTGCCCAGAGACACAAAGACATCACTACCCTGCATGAGATTCCTCACTGCTGCCTTCAGGAGTACTGGGTATTGCTTCATTTTACTTCCCAGGCCAATTTGGCTGTCAAGCCAACTCTGAATCAGCCTCTTGCATAGAAGAGAACCAATCTGTCCTGACGACTCATTAGGACTCATCATTTGAGGATGGCTGAGATGGCGCACCTTCTAGATGCTTCTTTCTGGGAGCAGTGGCAAAGCCTTTCAAACATTAGGACAGCTTTCCTACTTGCTCATCTTGGGCTGAAATGAAGTATGGACAATGAAAAATCAAAGTCCTTGCAAGCTGTCATTTATTTGAGGGAAACTGAGTCAGATGAGAAGAACTGTGTAAAGTCTTTCTTCACTAATCCTGTTTCAGGTTTGCTTATTTATTTATGTCCTGCCATATCCTACAAATTGCATTTTGTTTTCTTTGCTCTCTGTCTGTGTCCCTTATAGAACAAGGTGAAATGTTCATGACAAGTGAAAACTGACTTAGTTTGACCACTTCTTTGCTCCCTAAGTAGTACTCTAAGAGTACTGGTACTCTAAGCTGTCTTACGTAGTAGACACGCATGGCTCTGATACTCGCATCCAGCAATTAGCTACCCTGCTTCATCTTCCTGAATCTCCTCCACCTGAATTGTGCTAGGTGCGATTGTGGGCACAACTGTGAACCCATTTGAGACCCGAGATCTGGCACCGAGCTCCCTGCGCTATCCTGCAAGCTGCTGTAAGAAGTGTTTAGTATTTCTGGGTAAAACACCCAACCACGCTATCAGATCTTGACCTTTGGGAACCTAGGACCTCACTGGCAAAATCTATTATTCATTCTCTTATTATTAATGTTATCCAAATGATGAAGTGATAGGGATCCCTGTGGTCTACAGTGAGTTGTGCTAGAAGGCTTCCAGGAAGACAGAATGCAGGAGATTTTTAAAAGTAGGGAGGAAGATGGGGTGTTTCCTGGGAGATAAGGGGAGTGTATACATTCTGGGAGAGAAAGCAGAATCATTTCTTTCACTGATCAGAAGAGCTTTGCTCTGGAGAATGAAAAAGTAAAATCATCCCCATGCTGGAATTCACTTGCTGAAAACTTAATCCAAGAGCAGCAGTGTTAGGGGATGGGAAGTAATAGGGGGTGACACCACCTCAGGTCAGAACCCTCATGACATGATTGATGTAATTACCTAGGAGTTGTTAGGAACTCACTTGTGCTTGCTGGCCCTTCAGTGATCTTCAAAGGTTCTCACCAGATGTTGGGCTCTTCAACATCTAGCCTTCAGAATCAGGACTGAAGTAAATATTGTTTCATTGTAAATCACTTCAGTGCACAGCGTTTTTGATGGCAACAGAAAATGGACCAGCGCAATGGAGAGCACAAAGATTTCTCTCATCACTGAGGTCTTTGTTCCTCTTCTCACATGTGTGTTGTATATGCTAATGGGAGTGTAAATTCATCTCCAAGCAGCCATATCAAGCACATTCTTAAGTTCAAGCACTGGTGCATTGGTCCAGCCAGCCGTCTCTGTAAAACACTGCTATCCAACATAGATACTGGTTCTTGTGGTTACAGTCCTGGGAGCCCCATCTAGGTCTCAGGTCTGAGTCCCCAACAGCCACCATGGATGAAAGAATGCAAGGATCTTATACATCTGTTTCATTAAAACACCCTAGTTACCAATCCAGCGACTAGACAGCCATTTGCAGTTAACAGGAACACAAAATATGAGGGAGATTAAAGCAGGCCAATCTAGCTGTTCAAACTAATAGCTCAGTACCCTCAACCCCAACAAAACATGAAAATCTAAAGAAGACAAAGAGAGACACTGGCATTTATTAACTTCATATTCCATGCAGGCACTGGTAACAGCTTTACTCCTGCAATTTCTATTTCAACACTATCTCTTGAGGTTAATAGTCAAGGAAGAGCTGGGGGATTTAGTCTAACCAGGATTAGTGAACGGGATGTCTAGGACTGGAATGTGGCTCTGCAAATTCCTGTCCTCTCTTTTCTTTGCAGTGGGCTTTGTTATAAGCCACACAAAGAGTGAGTTGGTTCCACTAAGAATCATGTGCTTGGATTTCCTCAAACATCTCAGCATCTCAAACAATTGGGCCTTCAGCTCTGCCTGAACTGTCTTTAAGGATCCCCCAAGATGACCCTTTATCCAATATAACAGTCCTTCCAACCTGAGAAAACCCTTCTCCTCCATGGTGAAATCTTCTCAGAGGCCTTCCTGTTGTCCCTCACTCAGGCTGTGACCCTCTTTCTTTCTGACAACCCTTCTCAGACTGGATGGCAACTGTCACATGCTCAAGCCTCTAAGCCGTTTCTTTTCTAACATGTAACCCAGCCATCTATCATGAGTCAAAACTATCCCATTTCTTTACCAATGAAAGTGAAGTCATCTAATCACTGGCAAAGGAGAATGTTTTCTTTCCAATAAGCATGTACTAGAAACACCACTCATTTCTCTGCCATGATCCTTACGTTAGGCTAATCCAAGTTTCACAATAATCAGTCTTTTGCTGTAGGTGTTTTATTTATCATCGGTGCAGTGCACAGGGATCATCTTCTACACCATATGTTAATAAGCCTCCAAAACAGACAGACTTGACCAAAGGACCATCTGTGGAACATTTACTATGCAGGTCTGTGTGTGAGGGTCTTCATTTCTAATAAGCCCCTGTGTTATGCCCTAGGAATCACATTCTGAGTCCTGAGGAGCTGAATGGCATAACCAACTTCAAGAAGGAAAAATCAAGTATACATCCAAAGAGCTTGCTGGGAACCCCTGGACTTTGAAAATGTATGCTATAGAATTCAATACTCAGTCCTGTCAGTTTACTTCAGCAATATTTTGGAGCTAGGGAATATTAAACTCAATATTTTTATTAGAGTTTAAAAAGAAAAGATCCTATAGTGGCAAGTCGAAAGGGAGAAAATCTCGGCATCTGTACAGAGGAGAAAGATGAACAAAAGGAAGAGAAAAACAGGTTGTTTGGGCTAAGCCAGCATAGAGGGCAGTCACAAATGGACAAGCAGTCACACGGTGGAGACGGAGCTTGGGAGAGAGTAAAGCATGCCTAGGAAAGTGTTAGTAGGAAGAATGGGGGATGCTTTTCTGTGCAATTGAGAAAAGCAGGCACTTCTCTGTGTGGCTGCTGCTCTGTGAACAGCTGTCTATTCCAGCAATCTCATGAGAAAATGAATTGTTATCAGCACAATGTTTCGAATCACCTAAGCGTAGATACTGATGTGTGTAAGCAGGAAAAATCACCTGAAGTAGAGGATGAGATGAATGGTGATGTTCTTGCACTTCACATGTATGACAGAAAAGAGCTAGGGTGCAGGATCGCTGCTCCTCTAAGTAGGCCACCAGCAAGATGCAAAGCTTCATGCATATGAGGATACCCTCAGGTCTGAGATTAGAACTCAATCTCACATGCTAGGACTAACCTTATGTGACTCCATTTTAATTCCAGTTTCTTGCAAAACCCTGAATTTGTGAGAACTAGTACGTGTGTGTGTGTGTGTGTGTGTGTACACACACACACACACACACACACACACACACCTCCCAGACATCATCAGCTCAGGCATGCGCTGCCAGCAATATTATGTCCAGAAGCATAAATCACCACATCATTACCAACTGGCCGTGGGCTGAGCAGATCAAACTGCATCAAACAAAGCTGGGTACAGAACAGCACGCCCTTGGGCAGGGACTCAGATACCTACTAGACAGAGCCTCCCTTGGCACAGCCATATCTTTTCATACTCTCCCTCCAGTCTAGCACAGGCTTGACACACATGAGTCACTAAGTAAAGGGCTGCTGAATAGTTCAAGAAAGCCAGACCCAGGCATAAAGAGTCCAGAACAAAGATGTCTCATGTATGGGACTTTCCTTCTCTGTCCACAAGTCAAAGCTTTCCTATGGGACAATTTGAGGCTTACTCTCAGCTTAACACTCTATCTTCTGGCCACACGGAAGATTGGGGACCATCTGGGAGACATAAACTAGAAGCAGGCAGGACACTTAAAAATAAAGGATATAAATTGCTTAGAAAGGCTTCCCCAGGGTATCATGAATCCCTATTATTGTTCACACCTGCTCCATTGCAGCTCCCTGCTACAGATCCCAGGAACCAGCATTAGGGCTCTTAAAACAAGCAGGCCACTTTCCCCCAAACCTGCTGTCTCCTAAGCTTTCCATCTTAGTAAGTGGCCCCATCTCTTTCTCCCAGTCCTGCCTAGAGGAGCTGACTGGGTACAATAGGATGTTACTCTTGCTTCCTTTCTTTCTTTACTCCTCTATCATAATTTTACTCGATCATAATGGCTTCACATGTTAAATAGCCTATCTCCCAGTCCTTCTCCTGGTTTGTCTCCTGGCTCCAGTCCAAGAGTTCCAGTTCAGGGGTTACATGGAGTGCAGGTCTTCCTGGTGTAGAACTCCAACGTGTCTCAGTAGGTGGGTGATGCCTCTGGACCCCTTCCTGCTCAGTGGCATTCATCTTCCATCCTCCATTCATCTATTACCTCTCGAGCCTCTAGCCATAGTGGCAACCTTCCATCTCCCACATTTGCCAAATACAGCCCCCATTATTTCCCACAGCAATGAAGTAAAGTATTTTAGGAGCACTGGCTTCTCATACCAGCTCTTCCCTGTGCCAGGCATCAGTCTAAGCATGTGCTGAGTCTGACACTTTTACCAACGACCCTGAGAGTATGGCTATCATCACTGCCACTTTTCCAATGAGCTAACTGAGGAACAGAGGCACTAGATGACCTGCTCAAAGCCACTGAGCTGGTAAGTAGCTGCGCTGGATTACAATGTAGATGTGTATGGCTCTGCCAAGCTGCTGCCTCTTACAGTTCATGCCTTGAACAGAAGCCTCCTTACTGTCTAAGACTCAACTCAAACCGCCTGCCTCAAGAGGGATTGCTCTGATCACCCTCTGTCTCAGTCACCACCAGGTCTAGAATTAGCATCTTTGCTTATTTGCATATGCATTTTTATATTCTAATCATACAACCTGAAACTATATACTCCTGCAGACTCTCTATATCTCAAGAATTCACAAGAGTGCCTGGCACAAAGCCCCATCCAACAACTCTTAAACCACCTCCTGCCTAAGTTGTGTTACTGCCTGGCTGCTGCATCTGAGTTTGTAGTCTCCATTAGGTGCTATCCTGTGGGCTGTCAACTCCTCATGGCCTATTTTATGGGCAAGCCAAAGCCTGGGTGAGAAATGCCTGCTAAAGGAGACCTCACCCCTCCCAACTTTGTCCCCAAGTCCTTGACCTTGTCCTCACATGCCTGCATGCTGTCCTAAGCTGTTCTTCCTTGAAACATGCTCAGCAGCTACCTTGGTTACCCATGTCTTGTCCAAGCCCTTCCTTTTGCCTTCTTGCTGACTTCCACTTCCGTAGCTAACAAATGCCTGCACCAGAGTCCAAGTGTAGTTACATCAGAAGAAAGAATACTTCTATGATTGTTCTCCTGTCCTCTCAAGCCATTTTCTACCACTTTAATGGAAAGACTGCACTTCAGAGTCAGATAGAAGACAGACTTAAAGACCTGAATCCTTTGCTGAATTCATGGTCCTCTGTGGATCTCCTTCCTTGCATATAAAATTAAATCATGATACTTCTTTATCAGGGAGGTGCACCATAGATGGAAAAAAACATAGGACCTCTTGGCATCATACAGCATTCATTTCGATAAGTCACTCAGGAAAAGATGGGTGTCACATGTGTTTCATGATGGTAGGAACCATTTCAGAGCACGATCATATCTTTACCATGGATGGGATCCCACATACTACACAAAATCCTCAGTGATCATGCACAGCAGTGGGTGCAAAGTGCCCTAGATTCTAGTTCCTGGGGCATCCAGGACACAGCAAGTCCAACCCTGTTATCTTTCTCTTATTAGTAACATGGGGGAATGAAGGGCTGGCTGGATCATTTTATGTCAATTTGACACAGGCTAGCATCATTTTGGAAGAGGGAAGCCCAACTGAGAAAATGTGCATCAGGCTGGCCTCTAGGCATGCCAGAGGTACATTTTAAAAGTAATAACTAATATAGGTAGGTCCATCCTAGAGAGTATGGCACCACATCCAGATCCTGGATGGTATAGAAAAGCAGACTGAGCAAATCAAGAGGAACAAGCCAGGAAGTAGCATTCCTCCACGGCCTCTGCTTCTTCTCCTGCCTCCTGGTATCTGCCCTTCGAGTTCCTACTCTAACTTTCCTCAGTGACAGATTGTGATATGGAATTGTAAGCTGAAATCATCCCTTTCCTCCTCAGATTACTTTTTGGTTGTGATCACAGCAATAGGAACCCTAACTAAGCCAGAGAGCTTTAGCATCTACACATAGGCTTGCCTGTAAAACAAGGCAAAGACAGTCTGCATGGCTGGCACCTATAACTTTATGTCATTAAAAATCAACTTTGAATGAAAAAGGCTAGGAAAACGTCACTCTTGTCAAGGAAAGCAGCTTGGACACCAGGACCTCCAAAGCCTCTAATCCAGTGATTCTCAACCTTCCTAACGCTGTGACATTTTAATACAGTTCCTCATGTTGTGGTGACCCTAACCTTCATAACGATAATTTTGTTACTGTTAGGAATTGTAATGTAAATATCTGTGTTTTCTGATGGTCTTAGATGACCCTTGTGAAAGGGTCATTTGACCCACAAAGTGTAACAAGCCACAGGTTGAGAACTGCTGTTATAATAGAAATATTGGCATCAACTTCGTTCCTTGAAACTTTTTTTCATTTTCATGTGTACATGTGTGGTGTGCATGCATGTTTTACATGTGTGCAGACACATGTGTGGGTGGACTTGGAGACCTGACGTTGATGACAGAAACCTTCTTTTATCATTCTTGCACTTTATGCGTGGAGATATGGTCTCCCAATCAAACCGGAGATTGCTGCTGTGGCTAGCCAGCTTGTCCTGTGTAGGCATCCTGTGTGAGGTCTTCCATGCCCTCCCTCCCAACCTGAAAGGACAGATAGGCTCGGCCATCACACCCACCTGGCATCCACATGGGTTCTAGGGATCCAAAATCCAGTCCTAACACTTTCAGGGCAAGTGCTTTAATCAACGAGTAATCTTCCTGGCCTCAACTTCATGATTTTTGAAATTCTATCAAAATGCATCAGTATGCATTTGTGAAAGAGCAAAGCTGAGCGAATGGTCAGTATGAAAGGCCTGAGGTAGAACACAACAGAGGGAGGGAGGATAACATGCATTGCTGTGCCTAATGAAGGATGAATGACAGCCATCAGAAGCCGAGGTGACAGACGCTATCATCCTCACTGTTACAAGCATGGCTGATCCTAGGCAAAGCAACCCGAGTCTCTCACACAGAATTATAGCTGAGGCTGTTCCAGACCATGGCTTCGGCCCAGGGTGTGGGGGTGGAGTTTCTTCAGTGCTGCTTTGGGAACCCATCTATGGTAGGTTGAGGCCTCTAGGAACGGGTTCGGAAGGCAGGGGAGCCCCTTTGTCTCACTGCACACTGTATTCTTCCTCCTCCTTGTTTGCCCTCTCTCTTCCCAAGCATACACGAGGAAAGCAAGCCTCCACCAATGACAGCTCACACAGCCATTCAGTTCACTCTGGATCACAACACTGTTTTGCAGTCTGAGGAGGGTATATGTGTGAAGGAAAAGATGGCCATTCTAGATTCAGCCCAGCTTCTTCAATAAACATCCTAACCAAAAGTGCTTTAGGGGAGAAAGTTTCATTCGCTCCCAGTTCCAAATTGCAACTCATTATGGTGAGGAAGTCAAATCAGGAACTTAAGTCTCAAAGCTCTACTCAGGAGCAGAGAGAAACCAATGTACTCAAAAGCCTCCTGCTTACTACTTCTAGCTTTCTCCTATACTACGTAGTTCAGCAGCCTCTTCCTAGAGAATGGTACATCCCATAGTGTCTTCCGAAATTAGTTCAAAATCAACACAATTCCCCACAGACATGCCCCACAGGCCAGTCTCAGCTGGGTAATTCCTCAACTCAATCTCTCTTCTCTCTTCCAGCAATTCTAGGTAGGGCAAGTTGACACTTAAAACTGACCGTCGCAATGGTCAAATTTATGCTCACCAGATTGGAGAAGTGTTAGGGCGGTCAGAGGAACAAATCTCCTCTGGAAGCTACATCCAGACTATACCTGGTTCTTCCTTATATGTTCTCATTCTTCCCCCTTCTCCATCCATCCCTTTAACCGTTCCCATGAAAACTATAAATAAATAAGGACTTGTGGGATAGGCAGTTTACTGTATATCTTTTTAATATGGACTCTGTAAGACAGGGATGTATCTGTCCTCATCACAGCCATATTACTAGCTTCTAGCACAAATCTGGCATATAAGAAGGCCACGTGAAGACACCATCAAGAACTATATATCAGAGCCTGCCCCACATGTGGCATATATATATCTCCACCAAAACTAGGTAAGATGGATGAAGCTAAGAAGTACATGCTGACAGGAACCATATATAGATCTCTCCTGAAAGACACAGCCAGAACATGTCAAATACAGAGGCAAATGCTAGCAGCAAACCACTGAACTGAGAATGGGACCCCCATTGGAGGAATTAGAAAAGGACTGAAAGAGCTGAAGGGGCTTGCAACGCCATAAGAACAACAATGTCAACCAACCAGAGCTTCCAGGGACTAAACCACTACCCAAAGACTATGCATGGACTGACCCATGGTTCCAATTGCATATGTAGCAAAGGATGGCATTGCTGGGCACCAATGGAAGGAGAAGCCCTTGGTTCTGCCAAAGTTGGACCCTCAGTGTAGGGGATTGTTGGGGGCCGGTTAAGGGGGCTGATGGACAAGAAACCAGGAAAGGGAATAACATTTAATATAATATAAAATATAAATAAGAAATACCCAATTCAATAAAAATGGAAGAAGAAAAAAGAACTGTGTATCTGTCACTGAACACAATACACAGGAAACATGACCCAGCTTGTAAAACTCCTCTCCCAAACCCTGATGGCCCTGCATGATTGACCAAACAATAGGAAATAATCAATGCACAACTCCCACAGCTCATTATGCACCATTTCTGTTCCCACCTTACTCTGTCTGATCACTTGCTCTCAAGCTCCAGGAAGCAATGCTAACAATTACCATAGCAACTGCAAGGACCACACGGACTGTCCACAAGGTGAGGAACTAAGACCTCCTGCCAAAGAGTAGCCATGGATGAGAGTGAGCCATTTAGGAATCAGGTCCCTATCTAGTGTCATGTAGCCTGTTGAATGCTGCCCTTGTGATATAGTGAAAGTGGCGGACAGACCCTAAAGCAAAACCTCCTAGATAAGCAGCTCTCAGATTTCTGCCCACTTGGTGACTACACAACACTTTGTTCTAAGCCATTAGACTTTAACAGGACAAAACAAACAGGATCAAACCATAGGCCTTGACTATAAAAATCAGTCATGAAGTTCCAGTGCAGGATGAAGTAATAGAAGAGTTAGAGCTTATTCCAGTGCTGATGTCTCGAAGTCCTGCAGACCTTCACCTCAGACCCTCCCCTCCACCGCAAAAAAAAAAAAAAACTCTTCAAAGCCAGGCCCCAGAGTCACCAGGTCTGTCGGTCCTATTTCTATTAGAGTTAGGCAAAGACACCTCAGGGACTCATGCCATGTGAAAGGTTCCTCAGGTCACCTATTTCAAACAAGAATTTCATTCAGCCTGTGTGGTTCTTCTTTTCTGGTCCCCAAACTCCTGGGCCTTCTCATTGCCTGGCAACCATGAGGCCTCTCGGAGGCACAAATGATTGTCTATGTCCCTAGGGCCCTCCCTTCCACTCCACAGGGCAAGCAGAGGCCACATTCCAAGGCATCTTGGGAAGAACTCCTGGATTAGCAGAAGATGCTGGAGAGGGCTGTAGGATGTGCTCTCAAGCAGCAGGCCCAACACAGAAGCACTCAGGCACAATCTGGGGCTCTGGCCCTCAGCCTATATCCCTGGGAAAACAGAGCAGAAGTACCCATTTCCATGGTTATGACTGTGCCTTGTCCACATCTTCATTCTCACCATCACTCTGTAGCACCCAGTGAGACAGGCATCACTATCCTGATGATGCAAAGAAACCTAAAAAGGTCAAGCAAAGTCCTGAGGTGTACAGACAGCTGCTGTGTACAACTAAGCAGGATTCTTCCCAACAGCTGTGACATCACACTAGCCAAAATGTGTGTGTGGGTGGGGGGGGAGAAGTGTCACTAAAACTTCCCAGGAGAAAGGGACTCCACAAGGGTCTTTACCTTTACATAATCCAGAAAGAATCTTCTTGAGCAGCTTAATTTGACTCCACAAGTCTCTGACTCCAAAGTCCTTACTCCTTCAAGTAGACCTTAGCTCCTAGACAAACTCTAATTCTGGATCAAATTCTTCAAAGTTCAGTGAAGAAAGACAGAAGCATACAACTAAGGGCCATTTCCCCACCAGGATGCATCTTAACACTCACTAACATCTCTCACAACCTTCCCTTTGCTTTGGAAGACTGCAAGGGCTAAAAACCAAGAGTGAGCCATTCACACAGCAGGCATGGCACAGTAGAGGCCTGCATCCTGTAGCACTGCAGGATAGTTTGGCCCTCACAGGAAATTGTCTGGAACACACCCACAGACACACAGAACTATGATAGATTATTGGGGCTCATATTCTCCCGGACAACCTCACTTTCAGTTGTGGATGGGGAGAGTAAAGAAATGGTTCCTAGGAGCAATGTCCCTCTATTGACACTGCCAGAAGCCTAGGCTTTTATGAAGGCAAGGGAGGCTGGCAGAAAAGGAGAGCTAGAAGATCTCAGAAGAATTTTCAGTAGTGAAGAACATTACTCAGCGTCCCGGGTCCCAGGAGGAAACTGGTCGCTATGTGGGAGCTTCTAAGCACTCCCCTGAGTGCTCAGAGCAATCAGTGTTGACCTTTGAGAAGATTCAGACTGCATAGTCCTCCCTGGGACTACCAACATACATGGCAACAGCCCGCCAGCTCTGTCTAGGCTCCTGCCAGGTTACAAGAGCCAAGGGAGAGAACACAGGGAGGAAATCCGAGCACCTCATTTGCTGTTCCATGGAAGATGCCTATCAAACTGTGTTGACTCTCTGAGACTGCCCATCAGCCCTGCTCGTGTGCTGATGCTCCCTGAAACACCCCTTCTGGGCCTTGCAAGGTCCATATTCTCTTCTGGACAGTAGGTCCCCATCATGCCAGAGTTTTACTTTAAGACTGTAAAGTCACAGACACCCCTCCCCCTTAATCACAGGAAGTCAATGACTTCCTTCAAATCCCTCGGGAGGTCCTTTCTGGCCCAACAGTACGGGTGAGTAGACATTTTAGACATCACCAGCCTTGCATGAACTCAGCCCAACCACTTCCCAATCAGGGCTTTGACAGGGACCCTGCACATCATTCATTAGGAATCAGGTAAGAAACAGATCCGGAAGACTTGGCTCTCTACGCCATGCAGCTCAGCTGGAAATTAATGATGGAAGGGTCTTTTAGGGAACTCGTGGAAGAGTCATGTAAAGCTCATCAATCTCTGTGTGGCTGTCTTCCAAGCCAGCACTCCTTTACACTGGGTCAAGTTCTTATAAAGTGAGAAGCTTGGCTTCCAGTGCAGAGGCACGGAGAAACCCTTAAAGCCAGTGTGTAGGACACGTAAGGAAGCTTATTTAAAGGAGAAACTCACTGAATTTAATCTTTTCATGATTTAAGAATAATTTTGGCCTCATTTTGCAAGTGAATAAGATGGATATGCAACAAATTGGTCAAAAGAGAGAAGTCATATCACTTAAAATAGTCTCCAGAACACGACAGACATTGCAGGTGTTCTACTGCATCCAAAACCACGCAATACCTAGCCCCCCTGTCAACTGTGCAAAGAGCGGTGAATGAAGGATCCTCATGGAGCTGACAGTTTCCTGAAGTCTGAGCTTTTCTAAGGGAAAGGGAAACTAGCAGCAAAGGTTCTCAGAGCATCTGCAAGATGGCTACAAACTGAAAGTGACTAAGAACTTAAAATAGAATACAACACACACACACACACACACACACACACACACACACACACACTACACTCTCACATGTTTACCTATATACATATATTCTGTAATCTATTGGTAACTTCATGTCAAGTCAGATATGGTTAAAATGAACAAGTTCCTGGGAGCGTGTAATATCAAAATAAACACTAGAAGGGCCAGCAACATGGTTCAGTAGGTAAAGGCATTTGCCACAGAAACCTGGTGAGCTGAGTTTGATCCCAGAACTCAGGTATCAGCAGAAGGAGAGAATCAACTTCACAAAGTAGTCCTCCGAGATGTACATGTAAGTGTACATGCCACTACCACCACGCACACAAACAGACATATACACATTAATCATTTTTTAATTTAAAAAAGCACATTCAAAAAAATAAAAGGAACAATAATGAACCTGTACGCATAAAGGAATTACTTTGCAGCAAAACAATCACACACACAAACACACACACACACACACACACACACACACACACACACACACACACCAGAAGAAAGCATGTAATACTATGGTATTGTAGTCAATTCCTGTAAAGTACTCAAGAAACAGATCAATCAATACATACAAACAAGACTAGAACAGAAGCTTCCTCCAAAATTGGAAAAAACAGTATAAGAATGAAAATGACATTTTAATCTTAACTATAAGTAAGATACTATTAAGCAAAATATTAGAAAACGTTTAAAAAGTTGTTTTTCAAATGACAACAAATTCTGGCACGAGAGAAAAAGGAGCTTTATTCACTGCCTGTGGGAGCGTAAGCTGGGGCAGCCACTATGGAACCCAGCATGGAAGAGCCTCAGAATGACAAAAGCAGGACTGCGTACATTACAGGAAGGCCTCTCCTGGCTCTACAGCCAAAGGCTTCTAAACCAGAGCAGACAGACCTGGGCATCAACACTGTCTGCAATAGCCAAAGGGGGAATGAGCCCAGGTGATTGTCAATGTATAAACGACAAAGGCAGGACAAACACTGAACAGAACTATAGTCAGCTGCAAAGAAGAATGAGAGTATGGCTCTTGCAGGGAAATGGCGGGAACTGGAGATTGGTATGCTATGTTTAACAAACCAGACAATGGGACAAATGTAGCATTTCCCTCGTATCCAGAACCTAGAATGTGTATTGGGGGGAGGGGTGACATGAAAGCAAAAAAATAGAAAAGATGCAATGAAAAAATGGAAGGGAGAGGCCTAATGGGAGGGGAAGGAATGAGGGAGGGAATGGATTTATGGGGAACCGTTTAGGCAAGGAAAGAGAGTGGCAAGGCCAGGTAAAGCATTAAGAGGCCCTGGGATGATAAGAGTAAAGTGAAGGTCAAAGGGATACAAATTGGAGAGGAAGAAGGCAAGATATCACTATTTGCAAATGATATGATAGTATACTTAAGTGACCCCAAAGGTTCCACCAGAGAACTACTAAGCCTGATAAAAACTATAGCAAAGTGGCTGGGTATAAAATTAACTCAGACAAATCAGTAGCCTTCCTCTACTCAAAGGATAAACAGGCTGAGAAAGAAATTAGGGAAACAACACACTTCATAATAGTGCCAAATAATATAAAATACCTCGGTGTGACTTTAACCAAGCAAGTGAAAGATCTGAATGATAAAAACTTCAAGTCTCTGAAGAAAGAAATTGAAGATCTCAGAAGATGGAAAGACCTCCCATGCTCATGGATTGGCAGGATTAATGAAGAAAAATGGCCATTTTACCAAAAGCAATCTACAGATTCAATACAATCCCCATCAAAATTCCAACTCAATTCTTCATAAAGTTAGAAAGAACAATTTGCAAATTCATTTTGAATAACAAAAAAAAATCAAGGGTAGCTAAAACCATCCTCAACAATAAAAGAATTTCTGGGGAAATCACCATCCCTGACCTCAAGCAGTATTACAGAGTAATAGTGATAAAAACTGTATGGTATTGGTACAGAGACAGACAGATAGATCAGTGGAATAGAATTGCAGACCCAGAAATGAACCCACACACCTATGGTCACTTGATTTTTGACAAAGGAGCCAAAACCATCCAATGGAAAAAAGATAGTCTTTTCAGCAAATGGTGCTGGTTCAACTGGAGGTCAGCATGTAGAAGAATGCAGATCGATCCATGCTTATCACCCTGTACATAGCTTAAGTCCAAGTGGATCAAGGACCTCCACATCACACCAGATACACTCACACTAATAGAAGAAAAAGTGGGGAAGAGTCTCAAACACATGGGCACTGGGGAAAATTTCTGAACAGAACACCAATGGCTTACGCTCTAAGATCAAAAATCGACAAATGAGATCTCATAAAACTGCAAAGCTTCTTTCTGTAAGGCAAAGGACCCTGTCATTAGGACAAAATGGCAGCCAACAGATTGGGAAAAGATCTTTACCAATCCTACATCAAATAGAGGGCTAATATCCAACATATACAAAGAACTCTAGAAGTTAGACTACAGAGAGCCAAATAATCCTATTAAAAATGGGCTACAAGGCTAAACAAAGAATTTACAGCTGAGGAATATCGAATGGCTGAGAGGCACCTAAAGAAATGCTCAACATCATTAGTCATCAGGGAAATGCAAATCAAAACAACCCTGAGATTCCACCTCATACCAGCCAGAATGGCTAACATCAAAAACTCAGGTGACAACAGATGCTTACAAGGATGTGGAGAAAGATTAACACTCCTCCATTGTTGGTGGGATTGCAAACTGGTAATCTTGGAAATCAGTCTGGAGGTTTCTTAGAAAATTGCACATTGCACTACCTGAGGACCCAGCTATACCACTCCTGGGCATATATCCAAAAGATGCTCCAACATTTAACAAAGACACATGCTCCACTATGTTCATAGCAGCCTTATTTATAATAGCCAGAAGCTGGAAAGAACCCAGGTGCCCTTCAACTGAAGAATATATACAGAAAATGTGGTACATCTACACAATGGAGTACTACTCACCTATCAAAAACAATGACTACATGAAATTCTTTTGCAAATGGATGGAACTGGAAAATATCATCCCAAGTGAGGTAACCCAATCACAGAAAAACACATATGGTATGCACTGACTGATAAGTAGATATTAGCCCAAAAGCTCGAATTACCCAAGATGCAATGCATGGACCACATGAAACTCAAGAAGGATGACCAAAATACAGATGCTTCACTCCTTCTTAAAATGGGGAACAAAAATATCCATAAGAGGGGGTAGGAAGGCAAAGTTTAGAACAGAGACTGAAGGAATGGACATTCAGAGTCTGCCCTACAGGTGGCCCATACACACACACACACACACACACACACACACACACACACACACACACACACAGCCACCAAAACTAGATAAGATGGATAAAGCTAAGAAGTGCATGCTGACAGGAACCGGATATAGATCTCTCCTGAGAGACACAACCAGAATACATGTCAAATACAGAGGTGAATGCCAGCAACAAACCACTGAACTGAGAAAGGGATCCCCATTGAAGGAATCAGAGAAAGAACTGAAAGAGCTGGAGAAGGGAGGGAGGGAGAGAGAGAAAGGTGGAAGGAGGGAAGAGAAAGGGAGAGAGCAGCTGTCTTAGAAAAGACAAGCTCGAACTGTCCCATTCATAGATAATTGTCTGACTCTACTGTAACAGCTTCCTAAACTGATAAGCAAGGTTAGCAAATGCACGAAACCTAAAAACACAAAATTGATCATTTTCTAAATACTAACAACGAACAGCTGGAAGACAAATCACCAAATGGATGCTACTCACAACAGCCCTTTCCTGAATTAAACACTCAGTTACACACCCCGCAAAGCATGTAAAATCCGAGTGCTGAGAACAAAAATACTGACATAGGAACACACAATCAGCAAGTCACCAGACTCAGTGAACATGCTCGACCTCTGTAGACTGGCCTACTGATGTAACACAAACCAAGTTGAATTCCAGGGCCAATGTCAGTAAATGGATGCAAGCTGATTTTAAAGCCCATAAAGAAATGAACAAACCAGGGTATCCAAAACAGCATGGAAGAAGGCAGTGGGAGTAACTGAATGGCCTGTCTTTAAGGTTTAAGACACAGTGTCCTACTATTAATAAAGAAAATCACAGAGCTGAACACAGGGATTAGAAAAAGAACCACACAAATAAGGCACAATTGATCTTAACAAGTTAAACCTCATTTCAACTGAGCATGCTGGCACATGCCTGTCATCCCAGCTACTCTGGAGGCCAGAAGTACAGCAAAAATCAAGAGTTCAAGGGTTCAAGGCCTACCTGAGCTACAAAGCAAGACACTCTCCTCACCTTACATGCACATGCACATAGGCATATGCACACACACACACACACACACACACACACACACACACACACACACACACACATCATATCATCACCAGCAGCAACTCATCATGAAAATAATAACAACAAAAAGAAAAAAAGCAGAAAATCACATTCAATGAGGAAAGAAAAGATATTCCACAAAAAGTACGAGAACTGTAGGAAAGCCATATGCAGAAAAACTACTACAGATTTTATGTCAGGTATTTTAAAACAAATTTGAAATATTTCGTAGATCTAAACATATGGTATGAAATCTTTTTAAAATTTTAAGACTGCTTAAATAAGAGAAAAAAAGCCATGTTCAGGTGTTGAAAGGCTCAATATTTTGGTATCTGCAGACATGATACTAAAAATATGATGTATAAAAAAGAATAATAAACTGGACTTTCTCAAAATCAAGGATGCTGCTCTGTGGAAGACACTGGTTAAGAGAAAGAAAGACAAGTTACAGGCTAGGAAGAAAGCTTTGCAAGTGACACCTCTTCTTATAAAGTATTTGTATTTAAAATACATTCATCTTCAATTCTCAAAAGTTGGACGCAGGAAAACAACACAATTTAAAGACGGGCAAAAGATTTAAACACTTTACCAGGAGATTATACAATACTAAAAAAGAAAAAAGAAAAAGAAAAGAAAACATCAAACTATACACATCAATAGCCATTAAGAAACTGCAAGGTAAAACTTCCATGAGCTCTTTCTAGGGAACGCAAAGAGGCTTGAAAATGGGCAACACCAAAACCTGGTGCCAAAGGTGCACCTGCAATTCTCAGTCCCCTCCCAAGAACAGAAAATGGGACAGCCACCCTGGAAAAGCTTAGCCATTTCTTATGAAGTTAAACACACCTGCTTCACAGGAATTTGTCGGAAGGAAATGGAACATTTGCTCACACAAAGGTATGCAAAATGTTTACAGCACCTCTAGTCACGGTCGCCAAAAACTGGGAACAATCTAAATGGCCTTCAGTGGGTGAATGGAAGACAAAACAAAACAAAACAAAACAAGAAAAATCCTGTATTTATACAATTGAGTGTGAGTCAAGAGCAAGCTGATACAACAGAGCTGAGTTTACAGGTATTACAGTGAGAGAGTTTGGGAGTTTCGTTTTGTTTTATTTAAGCTGGTCTCAAATAGCTACATACTATATGAGACCATTCACACAGCATTCCTAAAGAAATAAAAACAAAACTACACTGTCAGAAAACAGAGTAACGTCTTTCCAAGGTTAGTTACAGAGAGCCTGATTGTCAGTGGACAATGCAAAAAAACTCAAGGCGAATACTCCACAACCCAGCCTGCCATGGAAGGTACATAAATCTCAACATGAACAGAGACATGCAGTGAACACTGTATGCTAATTTAGGAAAGAGAACTGAATGTAAGCATGAAGATGTTTGAAGAGATGCAGAATTGATGGCTGTTTCCTCAGCCTGATAGGGAAAATGTACTAGACACCAGAAGAAACCTGAAAAATGTCCTTCAAAGTTTAATAATAATAATAATAATAATAATAGTAATAATAATAGTAATGGAGGAGGAGGGAGAAGGAGAAGGAGGAGGAGGAGGAGGAGGGAGGAGGAGGAGGGAGGAGGAGGAGGAGGAGGAGGAGGAGGAGGAGGAGAAGAAGGAAGGAAGGAAGAAGAAGAAGAAGAAGAAGAAGAAGAAGAAGAAGAAGAAGAAGAAGAAGAAGAAGAAGAAGAAGAAGAAATGACACCATCACTAATATTGAAACAGGTGCCCTGGTCAGAAGGGCTCATCCCTTAAGAAACCCAAGAAAATTCAGAATGAAATCATTTGAGTTAATAAAGAGGTTAAGAAAGGAAAAATCCACAATTAGAATGTATAAATTTTCCAACAAATAAAAAACTTCAGGATCCCAAGAAATAAATCTAGTTAAGGCACCAAGACCAGCATTAAAAAAAAAAAAAAACATAGACTCTTCTTCATCAGTACTGAAGAATGTTTGCTCTGTACTATGTTCCTACACTGGAAGACAAGAGCATACCAATGATACATTGTAACCAAATAAGTATTTTTAGAGACTAAAAACAGTGTCTGGGATATCATAAGTGGCATACAAATGTTGTTGAGTAAACAAATCAAAATTCCAGCGAAAGTTTTCATAGAACTTGATGAGCCTGTTTGGAAAGAATCTGCGAGGTGGAACAATGATCCCAAAATAGCCAAAGCCATCTTGAAGAACAGAGGTAGGAGGAAGCATGCTGATTCCATCTGATATTAGTATTTAATTATGAAACCATTAACATGATGTTTTTGTTGGCCCAGGAATAGACACACAAAGTAATGGAAAGGAATAAGGCACCCTGGAATGTTTGCTACACAATAGAAAAGACAAAAAAAAAAAAAAAAAAAAAAAAAAAAAAAAAAACCTAGGTGATGATACTGCACATTATCTGCATTTAGGGAAAATAAGACTAATTTACAGCTTGTGATTTAAGGTAAAATAAAGACAAACTGTGGAAAAGTAAGACCTGAAAAGGAAAATGCTACTTTCTCAGGGTAAAACCGGACTTCTTAAGCAAGCAAGATGGGGAGGGGGGATGTCAACAAAAACACTGGGAGACAACAAAGTAATTAAGAGAGATTGAAACCTAAAATGTACAATGTGAGCCACAGAGCAGTTATAACTCAGAAGGTAGCCTGTACAACATCAATGTCCAAAGTATGTAAAGGACTCAATGCAAACAACACCTAACATCATCCGTTCTAAACCAGAGAACACAGCCTGCAAACTTAGCAATAAGATGGTCAACACTGTTAGTAATGAGAGAAACGGAAAACAAAAGCTACAAGAAAATTGCACCACAGCTGCAAGAGTCCTTGGAACATTCACGCATGCTTGTGTTTTCTCCTCCTAGGAAATTGGAGAATTGTATTTTCCAACTCCTTGAGGCCAGGCCAGGACATGTGATTGATGAAACCAAGGAAATAGATGCAGAAGTGTCCTTTGTAAGTGAAGAACTTGAGAAACTAGAATGCAGTTCATCATCGTCCTTTCCTTCTGTGAATGCCTAGCAGTGGTGCCTAGATTCTGCTGACCTCTTCTAACAATGTGCAGAAGAGGATCAGCACGTAGGATGAGAGGTTAAACGTTCTTCTTTGTTTGCTTGTAGCCACTTAATTTTAAAGTCTGTATTTATTTTATTTTATGTTTTTCTCATACCTGTAAAAACTGGTCCCTCCAGATAAGTTATATTTTATCCCTATAAACTGAGTGGTGAACATGTGAATGCTCATTTTATCGCTGGCTGTTCATTGTCTAAAAAGTGTTTCATTGGTTTTAAAAACTGGATTATGAAAAAATAAGTGGTTATAACAGGTTGGGTACAGAATGTATATGCCTTCATGCTTCTAACATCAATGGCCTCCTATGTTTCAGGCAGTAAATTAAAAGATGAGTCGCAGGCTGAGAATATAGTGCTTGCCTAAAAGCTTCGGTCTCTGGAATTGAAAACAAAAAGTGCAAGTGGTAGAAAACAAACAAATTAAATGTGTCACATTAAATGTGTAGTTGACCAGAGAAGGCCTCAAAAGATATTGAGCAGAGATCTGTCATATTATAAAAACAGAGATCTGACTCTCTCTCTCTCTCTCTCTCTCTCTCTCTCTCTCTCTCTCTCTCTCTCTCTCTCTCAATCTCTATATATATATATATATATATATATATATATATATATATATATATCCATATAGGGGCTCATGTGTTTGAATGTTTGCTTCTTAGTTTGTAGAACAATTTTAGGGAGAATTAGGGGTGGTGACTTTGTTGGAGGAGGCATGTCACTGGCAAAAGCCTTAGAGGTTTCAAAAGTCCATACCAGGACCAGTCTTTCTCTTTACCTGCAGCCTGTAAATCAGATGCAAGCCCTCAGCTACTGTTCCAGGCTATGCCTGCCTACCTGCTGCCATGCTGGTCCTGGATTCGCCTTCTGAAATTATTAGCAAACCCCCAATTAAGTGCTTTATTTTATAAGTTGCCTTGGTCATGCTGTCTCTTCATACAGTAGAAACGTAACTAAGACAGTAAGTAGCTGGTACCAGGAACTTGGGTATTGCTATGGCAGGCCTGACTGTGCTGCTTATTGGAGGAATGTGGACTTTGAAACTTTGGATTATGGAAATGGTTGAGTGCTATATGCAGGGCTTAACAGACCATTCTAGTAGGAACTTGGAAGGCAGTCACACTGAGAGAAATGTGCAGTACGAAAACCCATCAAGAGGTTTCAGAGGGGAACAATATTAGCTACTGGGCTAGAGGCCATTCTTGTAATAATTTGGCAAATCATGTGGCCGCCTTCTGCCCTTGTCCGAAAAATCTGCCAGAGGTTAAATTGAAGAGTTTTTGAACTAGTCTCTCAGGCAAAGGTGATTTCAAGCCAGCTGAGTATTAACTGTGTCATGTGGTTATTAGTAATCACTCTGAAAGCAAGAAAGCAGGGCAAAAAGAAATACAAAATGTACAACCTGAAGAGAAAAGGAATACCAGGGAATGTGGTATTGAAGCTAACTCCTGTGTTCAATGAGATGAGTTTAAAGAAAGGCCTGCTACAAAGCGGAATAAAGGAAATGGTGCTGTCAGGTGGTCCTGTAACTTGTGGGAAAGCCTAAGGAATTAGCACGTCCTAAAGGGCAACAACGAAGGAACTCCTATGCAATATAATTCAAGAAGGGGGCCAAATCCCATACAAGCAGATTGAACATAACAGCTTTGGCCATGTAGTTCTGGCTTTAGAGTCAAGAAGAATACAAGAGTAACAGAATCTCCCCTTTTAAAACCTGCTGGATTGGGCATGAGGCAAGGGAGTTCCTACATGCAGTCCAGAAGAGACCATGGCATAAAGCTGTGAAAGTGAAGACTGGATTGCATTGGAGACCCCAAGATGTTGGAGATGCAGATCCAAGGGATGGCTGCTAGTGAGAGCATCATACATGGAGTGGAATCATAGAGGTGAAAGGCACTGCAGTCAACAAAGTTGGAAGGAGTGGGAGATCTGAAGAGCCAACTAGGTCTTTTAACATTAGACATAATGATCCAGGATTTGGAGTTCTTTCTGCCGGCTTTTGGTCTTGTTTCAGTCCAGTAGTTCTTCACTGTGCCCCCATTCCTTCCTTTTGGGGAGATAATATATATTCTACATTGTGCTGGCTAGTCTTAAGTCAACTTGACACCAGCAAAAGTTACCTGAAAAGAGGAAACGTCCATTGAGAAAATGTCTCTATAAGATCTAGCTGCAAGGAATTTTCTTAATTAGTGACTGATGGCCCTTAGTGTATGGTGCCATCCCTGAGCCTGGGTTCTATAAGAAAGTAGACTGAACCAGCCATAGGGAGCAAGACAGTAGCACTCCTCCATGGTCTCTGCGTCCGCTCCTGCCTCAAGGATCGTCCCCTACTTCAGTTCCAGTTCTCAGTTCCTTTAGTGATGGACTACAATGTGGAAGAGTAAGCTGAATAAATCCTGTCCTCTCTAACTTGCTTTTTGTTGTGGTATTTCATAAAATTAATAGTAACCCTAACTAAGACATACACCATTATATGGCAGAAGCATATAATTTGCTTTTCAATTGCCTTAAGTCTCAGAGAAACTTTGGACGTGAAACAGTGTTGAGACTGTGAAAGACTATGGGACTTTTGAAGATGGATTAAGTGAGTTTTGTATTATGATATAGCTACCGGCCTATGGTGGCCAGGGAGGATAATGCAATGCTTTGAATGAGCATGGTCCCAGTTATTAGAACTATTTGGAAAGGATTAGGAGGTATGGCCTTGTTAGAGGAGGGAGTGGGGTTTGGGGGTTTCAAAATCTCAATGCCAATCTCTCTGCCTGCTACCTGTAGATAAGATATAGGCTGTGTTCCAGTGCCCTGCCTGCTACCATGCTACCCACCATAATTGTCATGGATCTACTCTCTGCAACTAAACATCCCCCCATTAAATGCTTTCTCTTATAAGTTGCCTTGGTTATGGTGTCTCTTCACAACCATTGAAAAGTAAATAAGACACTGGCATAAAATGAATCTCTAAAATCTACTAGGTAGAAGTGGGGAGATAGCCAAGTTTAATTGGAACAAAAAGGTAAATGGATGGTTATTCAGAGAAAGAATTGAAGACACGAGATGTTCGGCTGATGAGCCAAGAAACAGGTTTCTTTCTCATTGCAGAGAACTCAAATCACGAGTAGGCAGGACCTTAGAAGAATCTGATTGACACCTAGAGGTGAAGTCAGACAAGCCTATGTTTAAATCCTGCTTCTTCTTGGGAACAGTCCTTTCCCCAGAAAGAGTCACTATGCAAAGACGTCTATTGAGCTCTTCATATGCAATTGGTGCTACTTTTATCGTCTTTAGCTGTAGCTTGAGTCTAGAACATCTCCTAACGGGCCATGTAGTGAAGGCTTGATTCTCAGAGTGGAGCCTGAGAGGTGGTGGCACCTGAAACTGATGAGACCTAGTGGGAAATCTTCAAGTCAGTGGAGGTATGCCCTAAAGAGACTTCAGGACAGTGATACGTTCTTTGATTTTAGTTTACTTTAATTTTTATACATTTACTTTTTAATTTACTAATTTTTATACATTTTAATTAAAATAGAATTATATCAGTTTCTCCTTTCCTTTTCTCCTTCTAGCCCTTCCCATATCCCCTTCATCCGTGTCCCTCACATGTCCCCATTCACTCTGAAATTGATAGATTCTTTTTCCTTAATTCTTACTGTTACATGCACACTGTTGTGAATATACAAATATATATGTACAAAGTGCTGAGTTCATTCTTGTTTGTATATAGGGTATCAAGGTTGACCATTCTGCACTGCACAAACAATAAGGAGCAGCATTCATAGAAGAGGCTAATTCTCTCTTCCCCATCATTCATTAATTGCTTATAGTTCACTAGCTAGGAGTAGGATACCATGAAATTATTTCCCTTCCACATTCACCTATCCATTGATAGGAGAGGCTGTTTTACAGCAGTCATCCTGGTGTTCTCTCTCTTACAACCATTCAGATTATTCTTCTGCCATGTCCCCTGAGCCTCTGATACAGGAAATATGGTGTACACATATCTACTGGGGCCTTGTGCCCAGTCCTCACTTTTGGAGTGAAATGTGAAACCCATGATTTTGCTTCACCACACAATCCAAAACACAGACCCAAAAGCAATTGGTTCAGTTAATTATGGAGTGCAACCTGTAATACTATGAGTCCCCTTCCCTCTAAAAGAAAACTTTCCCTCCTTATACGTTATCTTGGATACTTGTATCGTGATAGAAAGCTGAACGATACACCTTCCCTTCTACAAAAGACAACTGAAATCTAGGTCACACAGACCTGAGGAAGAGAGGAGAATATTAGGATTCCTGCTCAGGAAGGACACTTATGTATCAGTTTCTGAAGTGGCTGTAGGAAGAATGAAGCATGTCTCAGTCTCAAAAGCCTTTTGAGTTGAAAATTTATGTGTAAGTAGGTTTCCAAGGAGACCATTTTTACAAGAGCTACTACAAGACACAAAGAAACTCTAACCTGCTCCTGCTGTCAGCAAGCTCCTTCTACATCCTGACAGGTGATAAAAAATGTAGGAGGGAAAGGCCCGAGATTCAGGTATGAAGGCAGTACCCTTCAACAACTTGTGGAATGAATGAATACATGAACAAGCAAACAAGTATAGTACTTCGTTCATGGTGATGGGGAGCCATGGAAAAATGGTCACATGAGACCCAACCAGGGGGCATATAGGCCAATGGAAATGCAGTGTTGAGCCTAAGACAACAGTAGATAGAAGATGAGAAGAAAAAGGGCAAGATCTTGATTGGGTTCCAAAACTTTCTGCAGAACCGAGGAACTTGAAGCAGGAACCACACATATGAAAGCTCTCCAGATTCCTGGATGAGCCTCTTTACCCTGGCAGCTCTTGCACTGAAGCAGCATCTTGCCCCAACAGCAGATGTGGAAATTGAAAGCATTTTACTCTCCATCTCTGTGAGTATTTACTCGTTCCTCCTAATCTACGAATCCTTCTACCCGACACCATTTCTCAATGAGTGTTCTGTGGGAAATAAATATAAGATAATTCATGGGGAAAGGTGCCATAGCTGACTGAAACTCATGGTACTCTGTTCTTAGCAAATCTGATAGTATAGTAAATATAGAGCATGTGTGACTAGATAATCCTTTCTCCCACCCAGTCATGAAGCATTGTGCTGGAAGGGATAATCTGTCATGGATATAATCCTTAACAATGTGGTTTCGTAGGTGTCGTCAGCTAGCATGTGTCCACCCCACATAGAGAACACCCTGAGTTAATAGCCTAGGCTTTGAGAATGTAAGGAGATTGGAATTCTTTTAAATCCATAAAACAAGGAGAATGCAGATTTTAAAAGACTTTTATGACATGAAATAATCCCAAACACAAATGCTGCAAACCCAAGAAGGAATTGATGGTCATGCTAGCTGAATGAAGGACTCCAGACAGCTAAGGTGATATGGAGAGTATCTATACTATAATCAGGGCCATCTCATCAATGGTAGGCTGTGACGATGAGAAAAACAGACATCCTTTTAAACACCAGACTTACTCAAGATACAGGATTCTGTGGCTATGGCAAGAGGAAACAAGACATCCCTGACCCGTTTCTGGACATGGACCCAGAAAGATCACCCTACCAGAGAAGTAACTATCATTGCAGCTCTACTTTAGCCTAAATTCAAGCTCTATATTAAACTGCCTTCTACAACTGTGAGCTCATGTATCTACCAACAGCCCATAAAATGTCATTACTTCGATTTTGAAGATTAAAAAAAAAACCCAAGGCACAAAAATAAGTCAATCATCATGTCTTAAGTATAGTGGAGTCACACCTTCTGTGGGGGTGAGGAGGAGATTCTAAAGATAGCTTTAAAGGCAAACACTGCATGTGTTTCAGAGTTGCCTTTGAAAAATCCTTTAACTCGAGTATAAAAAATAAGTACCTTAGCACCACTTATACAATCCTAAGATGTATTCAAGATAAATGCTTATACCTGAGCATTTAATAAAGGATTTAAATGCTCAGTATAAATTTTCAGCCTTCCAAGTTATGCACAATATAGAAAGTGGAGAAATATAGCTAAGGATCTGTGAGCCAAACACACATGCAGTACTGCCCCCAGCACAGCCCAGTGGGCTCAGCCCTGTGCTCTGAATGAGGACTGAGCCACCCAAGACCAATAGGCCAACTGCCTGAGCTGAAGCCAGGGGCTGGTCTTATTTAAAATGACAGCCTTTGGGAAACAATAATATACACCAGAATAGCATGAAGAGAGGCTGTAGAGAGTGGAGACTCCTGAGCTGATAGTGAATCAAATTCACCTTCCTTTCCCAGGCAACTCTGATGCAGCAGAAGGTCCTCAGCCCACACTTTAAGAAACCCTATGGTTGCTCATGGATTGGCAGGATTAATATAGTAAAAATGGCCATTCTACCAAAAGCGATCTACAGATTCAATGCAATCCCCATCAAAATACCAATCCAATTCTTCAAAGAGTTAGACAGAACAATTTGCAAATTCATCTGGAATAACAAAAAACCCAGGATAGCTAAAACTATCCTCAACAATAAAAGGACTTCAGGGGGAATCACTATCCCAGATCTCAAGCAGTATTACAGAGCAATAGTGATAAAAACTGCATGGTATTGGTACAGAGACAGACAGATAGACCAATGGAACAGAATTGAAGACCCAGAAATGAACCCACACACCTATGGGCACTTGATTTTTGACAAAGGAGCCAAAACCATCCAATGGAAAAAAGATAGCATTTTCAGCAAATGGTGCTGGTTCAACTGGAGGTCAACATGTAGAAGAATGCAGATCGATCCATGCTTATCACCCTGTACAAAGCTTAAGTCCAAGTGGATCAAGGACCTCCACATCAAACCAGATACCTCAAACTAATAGAAGAAAAACTAGGGAAGCATTAGGAACACATGGGCACTGGAAAAAATTACCTGAACAAAATACCAAAACAAATTACCTGAACAAAAAGGCTTATGCTCTAAGATCAAGAATCGACAAATGGGATCTCATAAAACTGCAAAGCTTCTGTAAGGCAAAGGACACTGTGGTTAGGACAAAACGGCAACCAACAGATTGGGAAAAGATCTTTACCAGTCCTACAACAGATAGAGGGCTTATATCCAAAATATACAAAGAACTGAAGAAGTTAGACAGCATGGAGGCAAATAACCCTATTAAAAAATGGGGTTCAGAGCTAAACAGAGAATTCACAGCGGAGGAATGCCGAATGGCTGAGAAACACCTAAAGAAATGTTCAACATCGTTAGTCATAAGGGAAATGCAAATCAAAACAACCCTGAGATTTCACCTCACACCAGTGAGAATGGCTAAGATCAAAAACTCAGGTGACAGCAAATGCTGGCGAGGATGTGGAGAAAGGGGAACACTCCTCCATTGTTGGTGGGGTTGCAGACTGCTGCAACCATTCTGAAATCAGTCTGGAGGTTCCTCAGAAAATTGGACATTGAACTGCCTGAGGATCCAGCTATACCTCTCCTGGGCATATACCCAAAAGATGCCCCAACATATAAAAAAAGACACGTGCTCCACTATGTTCATCGCAGCCTTATTTATAATAGCCAGAAGCTGGAAAGAACCCAGATGCCCTTCAACAGAGGAATGGATACAGAAAATGTGGTACATCTACACAATGGAATATTACTCAGCTATCAAAACAATGACTTTGTGAAATTAAATAGGCAAATGGTTGGAACTGGAAACTATCATCCTGGTGAGCTAACCCAATCACAGAAAGACATACATGGTATGTACTCATTGATAAGTGGCTATTAGCCCAAATGCTTGAATTACCTAGATGCCTAGAACAAATGAAACTCAAGGCGGATGATCAAAATGTGAATGCAGATCGCTCATGAGAGACACAGCCAGAATACAGCAAATACAGAGGCGTATGCCAGCAGGAAACCACTGAACTGAGAACAGGACCCCTGTTGAACAATCAGAGAAAGAACTGGAAGAGCTTGAAGGAGCTCGAGACCCCATATGTACAGCAATGCCAACCAACCAGAGTTTCCAGGGACTAAGCCACTACCAAAAGACTATACATGGACTGACCCTGGACTCTGACCTCGTGGGTTGCAATGAATATCTAGTAAGAGCACCAGTGGAAGGGAAGCCCTGGGTCCTGCTAAGACTGAACCCCTAGTGAACTAGACTGTTAGGGGAGGGCAGCAATGGGGGAGGGGTGGGAGGGAACACCCATAAGGAAGGGGGGGGAGGGATGTTTGCCCGGAAACCGGGAAAGGGAATAACATTCGAAATGTATATAAGAAATACTCAAGTTAATAAAAAAAAAAAAAAAAACCCTATGGTTGGCTACAGTACACTTTTTCCTGCCCCATTGCTGTCTGCCCAGTGCTGTGAGGCTATAAATACACCCAGTATTGGTCACTGATAATACCACAGCCACATCCTCTTACCCACGGCTCAGGCAACATGCCCTAGAGCCTCTGTAAGCATGCTTAGATGCTTTGGGTTGATTTTAATGATTACGGACAGAGCAAAGCCCTTGAAATTGTGGGACACTTTCCTGAAAGAATTCGGTTTCCTAGTTAATCCCCCAAAGCCTTTTACCTAAACGTACCCAAAGGCTGGGTACAGTGCAGATTTGGCTGTAACACACCATGAAGGCATCCAGTCACAGGTTCACATTTCTGAATAGACTCATTCTCCTCCCTTTGATTGAAAATGCACATGACCCGGTGCCAGATGGCAACATGAGTACAAATCAAGCTGGATTAAGTCAAGAGCTTTAGTGAAGCGTGATGCAGATAAAGATGAAGATAGCAGATTAGGGAGAGAGAGAGAGAGGGAGGGGGGGGGAGAGAGAGAGAGAGAGAGAGAGAGGGACAAATGAGGACAAATTCTTTTAAACTAAGGCAGTGGATTCTCAGTCTGTCCTTGTTCCCAGCTCTGAACCTCACCTCTCACACCTGGGTAGGCTCCCAACCTTGCCCACATATAAGCCTAAGTCAGGCAACCTAGGACTAAGCCCCTTATTCCTTTTCTCATCCTGCCTTCTACACTGTATTATTGAAGCTGATGCTATGGGTCAGATCTTACTCATCTCTCAAAAGCCCGAATGGTAAAGGCTTGGAAAGTGCTATTGGGAGATGGTAGATCCCAGAGGAAGGTCTTCATGTCTTCAAAGAGATGGCCTTGAAGAGGATAGACCCTAGCCTCTTACTCTCTCTTTGCTTTCCAACCATAAAAAGAGACACTTTGCCCCCTCATGAACACCACAGGCCTAAAGCTAAAAGACCACGAGGTATGGACTGAAAACTCTAAGGCTGGGAGCCAAAATAAACCTTGTCTCTCTAAATGTTGCTATGTCTGGTATTCAGTTATATTCTCTCAGGAAATTTCCAATTATTCTCAAAAATGTATTGTCATGTTACCTCAGGCATGTGTTATATTATCTCAGGTGTTTCTTCATTATCTCAAAAATTTGTTTCGATGTTTTGCCCAGGAAACTTTACTGTATTATAGCTATTTGTTTCTAGAAGTAAGTAGCCGACTGAAAAGGCTAGATTGGCCTTTTTCAAAGTGGCATCAACAGTCTCTATAAAGGCTATAGAAATAAAGGGCACTGTCATATACTCGGTTTCCCTAGGCAGACACCCAGGCACCCACCATCCTTCACTCCTTTGATCTCCCCTCCTATACGTAACTCATTACGACGTCCTGTCAATTTGACACCTAGCCCACCTGTGTCCGTTCTAGACTCCACTATCAGGGCAACTCTAGTGTCCATCCTGACCACTGTGTATCTCTTCCAAATGGCTGGAACAGTCTTCTAACTGAATCTTGCCCCAATATTCTTCCATGTCTGCTCAGCTGCTTATCCCAATCCTGTGTCCTTGCAGTCACACAAAGCCTAGCTCAGGGGAGAAGTAAAAGCATACTGACCACCAGTCTATGAAATTTTCTTGCCGTTTCTTAACTTTCCATTTATAACCTGACTGCCTGTATACCTAGGTGGCTACTCCTTACTATTAAAACAAAGTCCAAATTCCTTAGGACTATTTACAAAGAGTGCTCTTGGCATTGAGCAAGATATGCCACAAGCTATAGCCTTCATCATGACCTTCGTTCCTACTCAACCACTATAAAGTCCTTGCAGTTGAGACTGTTCTACACCGTAATTTCTATACCATACTTTAAAGGAAGCACAACTGATGGGTGCCTCCAGAGAGAATACCATTGCACCTTTCCCTTTGGAGCCAGGACACACAACAGTTATGAATATTTTAAGCAAACTCCAAGAGGTCTGATTGGTTAGTTGGTGGGTTGGTTGGTTCATTTGGTATGGTGGGGTGGTTATTTCTGTTTTTGAGACGGTGTCTCCCATAGCCCACACTGGCTTGAAGCTCACTATGCCTCTGAGTCTGGTCTTGGACTCTTATGTGTGCCCACACCAATTAAGATTGTCATGGAGCAATGATCTAACTGTATGTTGCCCAAATCACTTACATCTCCGTTTTTGTGCCTTGCCTTTTCTTAGTCAACTTTTGTCTTTTTGTTTCTTGTTTGCTTTTAATTTTTATTTTTTGTGGGTGGGTGTTTTGTCTCCATGTATGTCTGTGTACCACATAGGTATCCATTGCCAACAGAAGTCCAAAGAGGACATAAGCCTCCCACCTCCCCCCCATTGCCGCCCCCTCCCCGACAGTCTAGTTCACTGGGGTTCAGTCTTAGCAGGACCCAGGGCTTCCCTTCCACTGGTGCTCTTACTAGGATATTCATTGCTACCTATGAGGTCAGAGTCAGGGTCAGTCCATGTATAGTCTTTGGGTAGTGGCTTAGTCCCTGGAAGCTCTGGTTGCTTGGCATTGTTGTACATATGGGGTCTCGAGCCCCTTCAAGCTCTTCCAGTTCTTTCTCTGATTCCTACAGCGGGGGTCCCGTTCTCAGTTCAGTGGTTTGCTGCTGGCATTCGCCTCTGTATTTGCTGTATTCTGGCTGTGTCTCTCAGGGGCGATCTACATCCGGCTCCTGTCGGTCTGCACTTCTTTGCTTCATCCATCTTGTCTAATTGGGTGGCTGTATATGTATGGGCCACATGTGGGGCAGGCTCTGAATGGGTGTTCCTTCAGTCTCTGTTTTAATCTTTGCCTCTCTCTTCCCTGCCAAGAGTATTCTTGTTCCCCTTTTAAAGAAGGAGTGCAGCATTCACATTTTGATCATCCGTCTTGAGTTTCATTTGTTCTAGGCATCTAGGGTAATTCAAGCATTTGGGCTAATAGCCACTTATCAGTGAGTGCATACCATGTATGTCTTTCTGTGATTGGGTTAGCTCACTCAGGATGATATTTTCCAGTTCCAACCATTTGCCTACGATTTTCATAAAGTCGTTGTTTTTGATAGCTGAGTAATATTCCATTGTGTAGATGTACCATATTTTCTGTATCCATTCCTCTGTTGAAGGGCATCTGGGTTCTTTCCAGCTTCTAGCTATTATAAATAAGGCTGCGATGAACATAGTGGAGCATGTGTCTTTTTTATATGTTGGGGCATCTTTTGGGTATATGCCCAAGAGAGGTATAGCTGGATCCTCAGGCAGTTCAATGTCCAATTTTCTGAGGAACCTCCAGACTGATTTCCAGAATGGTTGTACCAGTCTGCAACCCCACCAACAATGGAGGAGTGTTCCTCTTTCTGACTTGGAGTTATATACTGTTGTGCACTGCCATGTTGGATGCGAAGAATCAAACTCAAGTCCTCTGAAGGAGCAACAATGCTGTTAACTGCTGAGATATCTCTCCAGACCCAGAAAAATAGGCTTTAAGATAAACTATCTCAATTTCTAAACTTCAGTCAAGCAAGAAGAATAGCTCTAGAGATCTGTCATTCAGTATTGTAGTGGAGCAGCTCAACAGTTTTCTTTCATTCTCGATGATTGAACCCACGGTCCAATTCTTATCTACTTTTAAAATTAATAACCAGTGTAAGAATATAAACAAAGCATTCATAAATATAATTTAAAAGGAACTTGTTAAAAGATTTAAATTAAACATCACTTATAAATACAAGTTATAGTTTTTGTCACTGATTTTAGCAGACAGAAATGGAGGCTGGAATATGCATTGACCTGTGGATATACCAGGAAGACATTAGGATTTGGTTTAATACTGTGTCCATTTAACAGCGGATAATAGTAGGTTCTCCCCTTGAGACTTATAAACTACCAGCCATATGTTCTTGGAACAATGATAGTGCCAAATCGGTAACGGCTTTATTTTACCATGTTCTATGACTCAAAAATATAGTGTCTTTAGCAATAGAGTCTTACCATCATGTTCTGGAGCATAACCATAAGCAGTGCAATAGCCTACAGTGCTTGGGGCACTATGGGACCTTACTGGCCAACAACTAGATGATGATTAATATAAAGACCCACAATTCCCCAAGGTACAACAATAGGAAAGTACATAAGTACAGACAGACAAACAAACAAGTAAATAAACTTTATTATGTTAACACATAGTATCAGTCTGATAGTATTAGCTTCTGAATAACTGTCTCCATTCTGTTTCTCTTCTAGCTTCTTTGTTCACAACTTACATAGCAGAGTGGACTTAAAACTATTCATGATCATTCAGTATTTCATTGACAAATTTTGAGTGGAAAATGGCTCTGGGGGAATGGGAAAAGGTGGGACTACCACAAGTGTATTGGTGAGAGAGGATGTATCTTACTTAGAGAGAGTGAAATTAATAAATGAACAACCCCTGGGCTGAGGGTAATATTAAGATCAGCTTTAGAAAGAATTCCTGTTTCCAGAAAACGGTGACCTACCTCACTCATACCTACCCAAACCTCAGTGTCTGCTGCCCTGCCTCTGAGTTCTGTTTCCTCATCTACCAATATCTGCTCTCCAGCACATAAGTACTGAAGTCTAAAAAAATGGTTTCAGTTTAGTTCAAGTAAACATTTTTGTGGCACAAGCAATGTGTTCAGTGGCACTGAGCAAACACTGAAGTCCCAGGCTTGGGAGGCAAAGACAGCATCATGTGGTAATGCATAGGAACACAGAGGACAGCTCAGGAGTGTCCATCCACCCTAAGGGATGGGAAAAGAGATCAGAGAAAGTTTCTTGAGTGAGCTTCAGAGGGGAACATGTTCTAAGTAGACCAGCCTAAGAGCTCCATGTTCTAGAGAAGGAAAAATATGATCTACTGGATACAGCAGACAACCACTGCAGGGGAGGAAAGGGAGCAAGCAGTGACAGGGACAGGGGACAACATAATCTTCTACACTTTCTGAAAGAACAAGAAAAAAATCCCTCCCATCCTCCAACTTTAAAATATAGCCAGAAAGTTCCATAGCATTCTTCATTGGAGGGAGAAACAATACCCCCCAAAAAATGTTATTTTCTAGGCAGATAGTGAAGAAAATCGTTTCTCTATTTGTACAAACAGCAGCAATTGAAGACGTCCATCCAGAGCAAGTGTGGAATATGAGTACGCATGTCTATGCACACATGAACCCATGCACACTCTCAGGCACATATATGCAAGTAAGAGAGGGAAAGGCCTCTGCAGAATAACTGTCCTGTCCAACAAACACTTCACGGCTTCCCACAAAGGCCCTTTCCACAGAAGGATCCTCTAGAAAGTCAAATGCACACCACTGTGTCTGATTAGGGACTTGAAATGTTGCTGTAGTTGTTGTTGTTGTTGTCGTTGCTGTTGTTGTGGTTGTTGTTGTGGTTGTTGTTCTTAGGAATCTGTTGAAAGCAGTCAACTACCTGCCTAATATTTCCCAAAGGAAACCCATTGATGACAAAAAGTCCCAGAGGTTACCACAAACACCAGGGTATGGCAGCTGATGTCACCTTGCAAGCTGTTAAGAGCATTAATGAGTTCACAGGGTCAAAGCCACTGGGATGGAAGATACTAGGGTCAACCACCCAAGCCAGAGAGGCCCTGCCCTACTCCTTCCTTGTCTTCAAGTGAGACAACAGTGCACACAGGGGGTGCAATGGCCAGAGCCTTGAGAATATACAGACTTCAGTCTGAATATGGTTGAGTTGTACTTGGGGTTTTTCAACAGCAGAACCTCCCAGAGAATCTGTTTGAAAGTTTCTCATTTGATGTCGCTGTCCCTTGAGGATTTGCATTTTTCCAAAGCTTTAGAAGAGGCTGAAGCCACCCTCCATGGACTACCTTTTGAGGTACTGCTACTTGCTACTGCTAAGATTGCTGCTGAGTTCCTGGAATGCCCTAGATTTCTAGTTTATTATTTTTTTCAATTTTTTCATTTTCACTTTTAATGTTTCTAATTGAAATATAATTATATCACTTTCTCCCCCTCATAGCCCCTCCCAGGCACCCTCCTTTCTTTGTGTGTGTGTGTGTGTGTGTGTGTGTGTGTGTATGTGTGTGTGTGTGTGCTTTGAGCTTTATTAAGGTTTCTTTTTTTTCTCCATCTTTATTAAATTGGGTATTTCTTATTCTTATTTACATTTCACTTGTTATTACCTTTCCTGGTTTCCAGGCCAACATTCCCCTGACTCCTCCCCCTCCCCTTCTATATGGGTGTTCCCCTCCCCATCCTCCCCCCCTTACTGCCCTCCCCCCAACAATCACATTCACTAGAGGTTCAGTCTTGGCAGGACCAAGGGCTTCCCCTTCCACTGGTGCCCTTACTAGGCTATTCATTGCTACCTATGCAGTTGGAGCCTCCCTACCAATCCCCCCACTCTCAAGTTGATAGCCTCTTTTTCTTTGACTCTTATTGTTATACACATACATGTACATGCACATATACACACACGTGTACATATGTGTAGAGATATAACCTGCTGAGTCTATTTTTGTTGTTTGTGAATATAAGGTTTTAAGTTTGACCATTCTGTACCAGACAACCAATAAGGTGGGGGGGGGGGTTGTTAGAGAACTTCTTCTGAGGTACTTCATTGGAAACTTATATATCTACCTCTCTTCCAACACTTATTCTACCCTAATCCCTTCCAAGTCCCCAACACTAGTTAGAAGAGAAAGAGGGTTAGAGGAGTAAGGGGTTACTATAGGTTACTTCCTGTTGATTAGGAACACTGTGTTTCTTGGGGCCAGTTTAATCTTTGTCATCAGAATATCTCCAACTTTTTCTTCTCTTCAAACCACAACAGCAACCAAGAACCACAGGGAGAAGTACCAGCCTTCTAGGAGCACCTCCCCTCCTCCACCCCTCTCAGGGCATTTATACCCTCTGAAGAGTCTCCAGAATTAAACTGTCTGCAGCTGGCAAATATCAGACCCCTGCTACTGCATGAGGCAAATCATAATCACTTGCTGTGAAACAGCCTCTTATCCCACACTGGGAATTAAAACAAAAACATACTCATATAATATAACTGGGTTTTTAAGGAATCAAAATTCTTACTACAGGGGTTCATCTCTGAAAGAAGCTAATTCTCCTCCAAGTAGCCATTAGCTATTTGTCTAGGAGTGGGATTCTATGAAATTTTTTCTGCTTTCATATTAACATGTCCATTGTTATTGCCATTGTTCCAGTCTTGTTTGTAGATCCATTTGTAAAAGACTTTGCACAGCAAATTTCCTAGTGTTCTCATCTTACTTCCTGGTAAACTTTCCTCCTCCCCCTCACATGGTGCTCCCTAAGCCATAAATTTTTTGCCTACATGTTTGCATGTGTACTATATCCATGTAGTGCCAAAAGAGACCAGAAGAGTATGTTAGATCCTCTGAAACTGAAGTTGCAGAAGGCTGTGAACGCTCAGAACCAAACCTATGTCCTATGTAAGAGCAGCAAGTTCTCCTGACCTGAGCCATCTCTCTAGACCCAGTTCTCTCGACTTTTGAATAGGCATAACGCCTGCTGCCTTAAATCCTTCGGGTACTGTATGACATGACCTGTTTTTCAGGATCTTACATAAAAGAGGCATTTGATCAATGGAATCTACAACTGCTCCTTGGGATGGGGGGAGCAGTAACACAGTTGAAATCAGGGGACCCTGGAGAAAGGATTACACCACACCCACACATGCACCTGTACACACACTTCATTTATCAAAGATCATTGCAGAATGCTATAATCTATGCACTTCTTGAAGCTTACTTGTTCTAAGTAACAAAGGAGAAGCTGCAGCTATGGGGGGGGGGCTGTGTCCCTGTCCTGCAGGCTCTAGTGCCACTATCATTTAGTCACAAACTTTCATAAAACAGTGCCACAGTTCTGTCCTAGTTACCAGGAACTGAGATGAAAAGACCCCATTTCTCTCCCTGAGCAAGGCCTGGGAGTCAGACACAAACTGATGACTCACATTCAGTGTTCCAAGCGCCACACTAGAAACTGTATCAAACACCTGGAAGAAGTAGCAGTTATGTTTTCAAGGAAGCACTAGGCTTAGAAACATTCACTGACAACTGCATGCTCGTGAGGGGCCTTGAAGGATATATAGGATGAAGAGAAAGGACCATAAACAGAAATGAGAGCAGAGAAACAGGACAAGGGGCAGTGAGCCCCTCCTGCCATGTGCAGAATTAAGCATGCATGTTCAAGACTGGGTGAGGCTGGTTCAGAGATGGGAAGGGCAGGTAGATGGTGGTGAGAAATTCCTCATGAGTAAAAAGGGTATGTTTACACATAACCACTTCTGTTTTGGGTTAGGCACTGTGATGACTGTGTGTAGGAGTCAGAGAGCCAAGGTTAGAAAATTCCAGCAGGGGGAAAGAAATGGGAAAATCCTTACCCACAGTGAAGACATAGAAAAAGGGAGAAGACTGAAATCAGAGGGTGTTTCACCTCATAGTCCCCTCTAGTAGTTTCATTGTATTTCACCACCTCCCAATGCAGAGTTTGCAGATGCTAATGCCTGAGGACCTGCACACATGGACTTACACAAGCAGATGTCCCCCAGAAGCTTTTGCTGATGTGGATGGAAGATACAGGCAGGTTGTTTGATGGGGCTCTCTAAAAGCTGAGACCAGCCAACTTCTTTGGCACTGAGATAATGAGCATCCCCACAGCATCCAGAGTCTGGTTGTCCTATCAGGTACTGGATGCGGAAGCCCAGAAGAGCCATGGGTGCCTCTGTCCAGTGGCAAAGCTTGAGCATCCACACCCACGTTCTACATCGAATGCAGGACCTTGGGAATTGATGCCGGCAATTCACCAAAAGACCTGAGTCCCTGCTATCAGCCAACTCCCTCTGCCAGTCCCATCCACGGCTTCTATTGCTTACCTAGCCACTCCTAGCTACAGGCTACTCTGTGATTCATCTTGCCCCCTTACCCTGATGACTATTGGGTGTAGAGAGAAGTGATCTTGGACATGTCTCTTCTCCGTTTCTTCCTCATCTATAACATGGAACATTCATCTGGATGCCTATAGCATGCTATCATGAGGATTAAAAACAGCAAAGTATATAATAATGGCCCGTGACAGGAGTCACAGAGACACTCAGGAGTTTAAAGCACTTGCTGTTCTGGCAGAGGACCCAAGGTTAGGTCCCAGAATCCATGCCAGGCTACTTACGGGTTACAGGTGGTTACCTGTAACTCCAGTTCTAAGAGATCCAATGCCTACGTCTGCTCTTTGCAGGCACCTGCACTCGTGTATGCATATACACAAGACTGACTGGCATAGGCACAATTAAAGTTAAAAATATTCTGTGAGCTGCAAATCGAATGTGTGATGCCATTGTTCCTGCTTCCAATCCAGACTCATAACTTCAGATTCTTGCTGTCCTTAGTTTTTAAAGCAGCCAGCCCTGAGCTCCCTCAGGAAAAGTTCTTTAGAGCTTCACCACTGAGGCGAAAATGCATTGGCTCCTCTGTCCATGCTCTGACCCACAGCATGCACAGTATGGTGTGTGCAGGAGCTTTGTGTAGCTGCAGTGGTTGGCAGACACACAGTCCCTGAACTACAAGCTCACAAGCTAGCTTCTCAGACACTGTCTGATAACCAGCTACTGTGCACAAACATAAGAGATGGGCGAAGATGAAGAGAGACGAAAAGTAAATAAAAGATTCTGGAGAGTTAGAGAAAGACAGAAAATAAAGAGGGAATGAGAGTAAGAAAAGGTAACTTCTTAGATATTGCTGTGGCTCTGGCTGGCTGAGTCTGGTCAAGTCTATTCCAGGACTGAGCGTGTACACAGAGGAGAGTGAGGACTCAGGGAAGACTGATTTATTCCAGAGGCCAACTCCACACGTTCAAGTCCCAGCTCCCCGCTTCTTGTGTGACCGTGGGAAAAGTGTGACTTCTTTGTGCCTTGGTTTCTTTGTCTGTATCTTGGGTAGCTATTAATCGACCTGGTTTAAAGTGTTGTGAACGAATATTTGTAAAATGTTTAAAGGTGCACCTCTGATCCTTCCATGTGTACTTATTATAATTCTCACTGCTGTTAACATCAAACAGTTGGAGAGGGGTGGCTACTGTGGTTGGGCAGCAGGGAGGCAGAGCCATCCAAGTTTACATCCTGCTAGCAGACCAAAACCTAGCATGGCTTCTGGGCGGGGCTAGAAGCCCAACAGATGGGACAGTTCCAAGCCCACCAGACCCCAGCCAGGGCTCTGTCTGTTGTTCTCTGACTCTACGCAACCAAAATTAGATCTCTGGAAGCAGACCCAAATATCCTCATTACAACCTGACAATAAGACCAGAGAGGCAGAGAACAGCCATTTAGGAAGCCTTCTCTGTAGCCAAGGACATGGGTCCAGCAGGCTACACACTGTCCATCCCATCTATTTGCTTGGTCAAGCTCAAAACTATGGAGGCCAATGTGGAGCTTCAGGAGAAGCAGATGAATGCAGCAATAGCCCAAAGAGAGGGACAGAATGTCCCCATGCCTTGATGTGCTAGCCAAGCAAACACCTCTAGAGAGAACAATGGCTTCAATTCCAGATAACTGGTTTCAAATTTGGTTTCTGTCTCACACTAGAAGGAGGAACATGGACAAATGTAATCTCTTAGAAACCATGTGCCTATTCAATGGAAATGAAACCCATTCCTTGAGATTAAGTCATATCCTAACACAAGACCAAGCCTATGTTAGACATGCAAACCTGAGATGAACCAGACATGATAATGTCAAGACCAGCCTGGGCCTGATAATGTTGGCCTCTATTAATCTGCAACATCAAATCCATGGGGTCTTCTGATAATGGACTCAACAGTACATTTTCCATGGGCTGCCTTCCTTGCCCATGAGAACTGGGCCTCTGCTCGTGGCATAACCTGGGGCTGGCTGGTGTGCAGAGGGACAAGGGAAAGGGTATGCCCCTGGTGGATTCTGTTAACAAGCTGTACACATGCCCAGCAAAGCCTGTGCCAGCCAGGAGAGTTCAAAACTTTAAGGTCCCTAAGGAACCATAATGTTTTCTTTTAAGCCAGGGCAGGGCATCAACGTGTCTGGATTTGAGATCTGCCTTACATGTAGAAGCTCAGGAAATCCGATAGCTGCCAGTTTTCTGAAACTGTTGTGGACAAGCTTGTACCCTTCTATGATCTTTTTTCTCTTAAGCCAAGTATGTTTCACTCAAGGGTAGCATCCCCTCTAAGAATCCTTTACAAGCCAAAGCTCTTCCAGTACTGCCAGACCCCCATCATTAACCCTCTCGAGTCTTAGTCTTTTCATCCCTAAATAGAGAAGAGTAGGATCCAACCCTCAGAGAAGCTAGGTGAACTGAGGAAAATGTGTCTTTAATCTGCCCAGCACAGGGCAGGAGAGAGGCCGTTAGTGGATGCCGCACCACACTCCACTGTCTCACTTCATGGTCTGGACTTCAGTGAGTTATGCACATGATGGAAAGTTGATGGTGACCTTGAACTCCTGATCCTCCTACCTGTACCTCTCAAGTACTGAGATTACAGGCATACCCCACCATACTTATTATGTTATAATGGGGATCAAACCCAAAGCTGTGTGAGATGGGCAAACACTCTACCAACCTAGCCATATCCCCAGCCTCAAAGACAAGTTTTAACACAGTTATCCAGTATTCTGGAGAAAGAGAGTGCCAAGGTGGTGGGGGACCACACTGCTACCTAAAATCAGGACCTCCTCTGCCCTCCCTACCTTCTCTCTCTCTCTTCACCAGCACTTTGTTAATTCTTACCTGTGTTCCAGCACCACTGGATACAGGACTTGTGGTGGTTGCGGCCTTATCAGTCTTTACTGTAGGAAAGGCAATGACTTGACCCCATTGTTTAACTAGTTTCAATGCAGGCTCCACCTCCTGCCAGTTGGGGTCCCTCAGGAATCCCCAAACCTTTAACACCGCTCAACTCCAGGATAAGGAGGCTTTCTAGACTCATTCTTGGTCTCATATAAGACCTCATAGTGTGCTCACCGCCCTGTACTGAACATTTAAGAAGCTAAATCAAATGAAACATTTCTCTTAAGTATTAGGGAAGCCTATGTCCTTTCCCTTCCCCAATGGAAATTCTATGAGCAATCACTTCCACAGCACTTCACTATGATATACAACCACCAAAACAGACCCGGTTGATCCATTGAGGAAGAGAGCACCATCCTAGCCAGCTTCTCCTGCCTTGAAGCCCTCAGGTCCCAGGTCTGCATACTCTCTTCTCTGTAGTGTCACTAGATCAACACACAACAAATCCATAGTGTGTTTTCTTCTGCCCAGCCATGGACAGTTGCCCAGAAATTCTCCTTTCCACCTGACTACAGGGCTGTTTCCCCCAAGAAGTGCTGCCAGCCCTTGAGGTCTGGGCCGAAACCAGTCACCAGAAACACAATGTGTCCCACTGACTGACCAATTGTCTCGCTCAAGAAGACTTGCGTATTTAGGATCCAAGCAGGCAGTCAGCAAAAATAAGAGCCAAACTTGGAGAGGATGACAGAACGGAAGGAAGAGCTGCAGAGCGGAAACCAACTGGAAGCAGAGGAACAAATCCACCAACCAGAAAACCTAACCCCACTGCTCACTTCCTATGACCTGGGGAAACCTCTCAGGATCTCGGTTTCCCCATCTTCAAAGTAACCCCATGTAATCACCAATTTTCAAAACTATGGCAAAGACTGGGTCATGCATATGCCACAAGCAGTATGCAGAGCCCAAGATCATGACCTACTTCTCTCCCTTCCAAGTGATTCACCCGGGTCTTTGTTTCCTATAATAGTGGCCAGTCCTTAGAGAGAAGTCTTAGGTGGGTTCTGTCTGTGGATAGATTTTATCTTCACACCTCAGAGACTGAGGGATGCTCAAAGTTGCTCACTGTTGACCTCTTTGATCAGAGGTAAGGGATAACTGATTTTCCACTCACCTCCCCCTGAAGTCTGTCAGCATTGCAGCTGGAGTGATGGAATCAAAATATCTAGACTGAAATTATTTGCCTGACAAGAAACATTGAGACAGAATTGATTCCCTGGATAACAGCAACTCAATGTTATAAATTAGTAGGGTTTTCTTTTAACATCCTGTGGGGTTTAAAGTAGAGTCTTTAGGTGGAAATTTTTAGAAACAGCATTGTTTTAATGTTATCTTGAGCCTAGAAAGCAAGATATTTACAAATATTTTTCACTGACCCTGAGACACGTGACTCACCTGAGACTGTTTGGGGATTTCTAGATGTGACAGCTACTGGTTAGTGAAGAAATGTCTACCACAGACCAGGAACTCCAACCCTGGATGCAAATGAGATTTTGTAATTCTAAATTGAACTATAAATACGACGTGAAAAGTGCCAGGCTAATTTTTTGACATTAATTTGTATTTTCTTTTATTTGGTTCCTATTGCCCCATTTTACTCAATTCTAAACAAGACATTAGATGAAAAGAGTCCATGTCCCCATCTGATCTTTTGAAAAAAATCTTAAACTCTGAAAATTTACGCAGACGGAGGTTGGATTAGGGAAGGAGCGGTGGGCATGAGATACCTTGAGTAGCTTATGCCCACCCCATGCAAGATAGCTGTGTATTCACAGGTAGCTTCATAAAGTCCCTGGCATCAGCCTCTGACACACAGAGTCCCTGAGTATTTAATATGGGAAGAAGCAGGAACTTTAACTAGAGCCCTGTGAGTCATGCCCCTTGCCTCCCTTACTAACCTTGTACTTCTGTGGTTGCTTGCATGGGAAGAGAGGCTCCTTTTTTAATTTGCTGCCAACCACCAGGACAGGGATGTAGAATATGGCTTAAATTAATTTTCAAAAAATCAAGAAAATTGACATGACAAGGCTGCTAAACCCATGAACTCACGCCAACCGTGGTCATACCTCTCAAGAACTGTTAAAGATAACGCACCAGAGGCTGGACACAGAACTTTTGTTAGCATTACACTTCCTGTTCACCATCACCACCTTTAACATTCTGGGAACATGAGATCTCTGGAATTGATGTTATATTTAACATTATGAAAATTTTTCAAATTTATTTTTAGAAGCTATAAAAAATAATATGTAGAAATTTGTATATATATTACCCAGATTCATTTAACATTTTGTTCGACTTCCCTCCCACATCGCTCTGTTCCCCTCTACCTCCATCTCCCATCTCACCCATTCTCTTTCTGCCTGTCTTCAGGTGCTTCTCTCTCTCTCTCTCTCTCTCTCTCTCTCTCTCTCTCTCTCTCTGTGTGTGTGTGTGTGTGTGTGTGTGTGTGTGTGTGTGTGCGTGTGTGTGTGTGTTTTATTGAACCATTTTAAGGTTAATTGTACACTTTTTAACCCTAAATGCCTATGGCCACTCTTCCTAAAAAATTAACCAATCACAGTACAGCTAGCTATCCATACCAACACAGTCCTATATCTAATTTACCATCCACATTTCCATTAGGCTAGTTGATCTATAATATCCTTTATAGACTTTTCCCTATGGGCAAAACCCAGTCTGAGCTCTGGCATTGCATTTAAGGGTCTAGAAATGGAACATTTCCAAAATCTTCCCTTTTTTATAACGCTTTTTCTTTTCCATATTCACCCCCCCAACACTTTTCACTTGTATGTAAATAAGAATGCTCCTTGTTTTATGGTTGTCTGGTATGTCTTTGTGGTTAAACTGTGGTTTTCTTTCCTCAGACAGTACTCAACATGAACACTGTTGTGTCCTTCTCAAAGTCTCACGTCTATAAACACACAATGTCCATCTATCCATCATAAATCATTATAATTTTAATCTGATGATCAGATGGCTGCTGAATCATTCCTCAATATCACTATCATTTTGTTTTTCCTTGAAGGATGCATGACACAGTAGAGCCACACAAATATTCTGCTCTTCAGCAATATCCGTGTACACACAGATGATTCCTGCCTGATCATATCTTTACTGTGACAGACGCCCTCATACCGTACCTCTATATCCCAAAATTAAGAATTGCTAGAAAAACAAAAAGTAAAAACAAAAACCATTAGTTTCTGTATAGCAGTCCTGCAAGGAAATTTATCAATGTTTATCAAATGAGGGTAAAATGTCATACTTTCAAGTGTTACTGTATGCATACCCTTTACATATATTGACCTGATTTTATCTGTAAGGGAAGAATTTTCACCAACTTTAACAGATCAATACACTGAGGGTCAGAGTGATTCCCTAAGGGGCATACAGTTAAAGACTACACTGAGATTTGAACCTAGTTCCGCCTGACTCAAAAATTTGTTACCCTCTCTACTCTAGTGAGTAGCTTTCAATTCACCCCAATATGTGTTCAATCTGTTAGGTGCACTGAGCACCCTGAGTGTCCACTGAACTCAGATACCTCATGCAAGTATCTTTTCACAGAACTTTCATGCAGGCAGGGCAGCCTAGGCACAGTGCTCAAAGAATGACAGAGAAAAGCCTGACAACCACCCAAATGGATCCAGTGGCTTCAGTGAGTGTGTTAACATTTGTCCTTGCCATCCTGTAGTTGTAAGTCGTCCTGTTCTTTGACCCACATCCCAGAGCCTACTATAAAGCCATTAAACAGCCAAATTATGGCAACAACAAATGTTTGCTTAGGCTCCTTCCACACACCTCCCTTCCTTTTCCAAAGTATCCAACAGACGCTTATCTGTTCCCATGATTCCACACTCCAACATTTCCTATTATTCTTTGGAATCAGGAGTGGTTGTGTCAAGAAGCAAGGGCAATGGTCCAATTTAGAGAGGACATTATGCAAACAGACAAAATTAACACTAGCAGCGGGTTTAAGGCTGTTAATAAAGCAAAAAGAGTAAATCATTTGTGGAGCAAGACAGGCTGTAAAGAAACAAGTGACTTCACCTCATGGGACTTTGTTCTGTCTCACTTCCCCTTAGCCTGTTAAGTATAGATATTGATATGCAACCTCTCCCAGCTGATGAGGTCTGAGTGAAGTGATTGCACACTTCAGCTCTAGGGGCAGACACCTGCCTTCAGCTTGGCTTAGTCCATGCATCCAACTGGCCCCCAGCCATGGTGTTTGGCTCAGCATCAAGCATACAATCTAATCAAGGACTTTATTTAGGAATAAATGAATTTTTTTTATTTCTCTAAAGGACAATGTAACAGAAGCCACCACATAGACAGGGTTTACCTAACAGTGAACCCAAGACAAGTTCAAACAGAGCCAAGAAGCAGGGGCTGTGGGGAGGTCTAGGCAACCTGAGGCTATAACTGATTCATTGAATCCAGCTGTGGCTACATCAAGGCTTCCCTTTGGGTTTTCCTGTCTTGTGACTCTTAAAATTAGATTTTTATGCTGGAATCATCTGAGTTGTATCTTTGCCACATGCAACCTAAGAAATCCTAACTGGGGAAAAAAGAGAGAGAAATAAATGTCTGCAAAACTTTAAAATGAATACAGACTGGTAGCTGTCAGAAATGCAGAACTCATGGTATAAGATGTATTGATAGGAGAAAGATATCACTTCCAAAAGTACAAACAGAAAAGGCAGTGTCACAGATTCCTAATAAATGGATAGGAACATCTGAGAGACCTCTCCTTCCCCTGAGGGGTAGGATGGTGTTGGGATTGCAGGATAAAAGTAAGTTAAAAGAACAAAAGCTGTAAAGGCATATAGCATTTTAATCCAAACTACTGATGTTGTTTGGCTGATAGACTTGCAGTACTTATTTTCAATAGTTAAAGACGTAACCAGATGACCATTATTACAGTCCCCCAAATAGTACCTCAAGAAAACTAATCTCTGTCTGTTCGGCCAAGTCTTGTTTGGCCATGTGTAAGGGATGGCATGACATGGTTCCTCCCCTGGAACAGAGCCAGCAGGATATGTATGGGCCTGCAGAAGTGTTGATGGTTGGTAGGCATGAGGCTTAATATATATATATATATATATATATATATATATATATATATATATATATATATTCCTCTGAGGAATGTCCTGTCTGCCAAGGTCTCCATGATAATCAAAGACAACAGGAATCCGTGAGGTGAGGGTGTGGTTTATGTCTCAAAAAATGGTAGACCACTGTTATCTTCATCACAGCCCTTAAGGCTGTGGGAAAGAACTCCAAAAACATGAGTTCAAAATAATATAATTTTTCATCTATGCAAAATATAAGGAGCGTCACAGATCTAAAGGAACAGAGGCAGCTGTACTATAAGCCAACTTGTCAGAAAGATACTAAGGAAGGAGATAAAGAATGGTGATCACCAGACAAAATATCACCCAGTAACTTTTTGATTTATGCTTACAAAAAAGCACAGGTAGATTCCTGAGTTCAATCAACCTGAAACAGAGGTAGTTTAGGATCAGTCAGGGTAGGAATGGTAACTTCAGTGTGGGGGTCCTGCCAAGTTATCTTATTGTCTGTGCTTGTGAGAATCAAAGGGTTGGGGTCATGGAATACTGTTTTATGAGATAATTAAAAGGGAACCTGGGATAATGACTAAAATGATATGTAAATAAACTAATATGTAATTTGATCTGCAAGAGATGAGCTATCCAGAGAGCTTTTTAGAATATTGTGAAGAAGCTGTCTTGAGCAAGGCAGAACACAGAGAGCAGTCTGAAAAGCTGTCTAGAGCTGAATATAGGCAGTTAGTTTGGACCCATGATTTAACTTCAAGTACTTTATTTTATTGCTCCCAGACAGCCCTTCTCTCAGGAATTCCTTTCCAAGCTGATGCTGGTCCTTGGCACTGTTCTGTTTCCCAATGTCATCCTGAGTGTCTTTTATGTTTGTTTCAGTAAAGTCAGTATCAAGCCAGCACTGGGGAATATGAATAGTCAGATTAGTATTTGTGGAAGATAGACAAGTTGAGAAGTTAAAAACTGTACCTTGCTAATGAATAGGTAGAGGGCAGCTATGGAGACAAAGGAGAGGTATGGGTTTGAAACTATAAAAGACATAACATTGCAAAGGGAGAACCAAGAAGGACAACTCAACATCTAGCTGAGGTGAGGAAAGACTGAGTGTGTGATACCATTAGCAAAAACAGAAAAGAGACTTTGGCGCTGAGGAGATGGCTGGTAAGTAATATAGTGTTCACATACACACAAAGACCTGAGTTCGAATCTCTGGATCCCATACAAGCCTGGTTGTGATAGCATGTATCTGTAAGCTCAGTGCTCTTTTTTTTTTTTTTAATTAACTTGAATATTTCTTATATACATTTGAGTGTTATTCCTTTCGGTTTCGGGCAAACATCCCCCCTCCCCTTCCTTATGGGTGTTCCCCCCCACCCTCCCCCCATTGCCGCCCTCCCCTGACAGTCTAGTTCACTGGGGGTTCAGTCTTAGCAGGACCCAGGGCTTCCCCTTCCACTGGTGCTCTTACTAGGATATTCATTGCTACCTATGAGGTCAGAGTCCAGGGTCAGTCCATGTATAGTCTTTAGGTAGTGGCTTAGTCCCTGGAAGCTCTGGTTGCTTGGCAAAGCTCAGTGCTCTTACAGGGAGTTGGGCAAGAGTAGAAGCTTGTGCACCGGCTAGCTTGAAGTCTACAGCATCCGGGCAACTCCATCACAAATGAGATTGAAAGCAAGGACCAATACCTGAGGTTGTCCTCTGTCCTCCACATGTATGCCATGGTGCACACACATACTCATGTGTTACATGCACATCAATGCATAGGTTGTACACACTCTCACAGCACACACACACACACACACACACACACACACACACACACACACACACACACCATACACGCAAATACTATGGGAGACAAGAAAAGAGAATTAGAGAAAAACAAATTAATCACTTTGCAAAGAATGTCTGAGAACCTGCTGTATACCAGGCACAGCGTTCTGCCCACCAAAGCAGCAGAGAACAAGAGAGCAAAAGCCCTGGCAAAGTGATTGGTGATGAGAATAAACAACCAAGTATAATCTTAGCAAGTGAAGAGTCCATATTTACTGTGAAGAAATTAAAACCCATGCTGTAAGAGGTGAGCATGGGTTCACAAACAGCAAGACAGCAAGCACGTGTGTGATACTTCTCACACATCCCTTTCTTTTGGTCACTCTTAGGCATTGGAATTATTTTTCCCGTTTCACAGAAATGCAAAGTGATGCCCAGAGAGGCTCAACAGTGGTGAATATACTAAAAATAAGAGAAAATAAGCCCAGGAATTAAAATGTCAGTCTGGAAGTTCTGGTGAGATGACAGGCCCCTGAGTGGTTGTCTCCTAACCATATGAGGTTCACTAGGCCAGATCTGAAGCTGTGAAGGCCCCTTCCTTGTGCTAGTACTGAGTCAGGAATTTAAGCTGAGTTCAGTCTTAGAGTTTCTAAGTATTCCTAACCCACTCTGAAAGAAAGGAAGAAAGAAAGAAAGAAAGAAAGAAAGAAAGAAAGAAAGAAAGAAAGAAAGAAAGAAAGAAAGAAAGAAAGAAAATTGGGAATTTCTTGTTTATCTAGGCCTGCAACTGCAGGGGCAGGTCTAGGGTGGGTTTGGAGACAAACCTGCATTTAAACGCTGGCTCTGCCATTCACTGAGAACCTTGGCCCTAGCCTCAGTTACTTTCCTAGAAAAGGGGAGATAGAATGCCTTTCTCTGTAGTGACAGAAGAAACTAAAGTACGTATAAAGTGTATCAGACACAAGAAATGTTACAGTGAAGATAAAGTTGGAGCTCTTATTGAACATGATGCATGCCTATAATCCCAGCCTACAAGGTACTAAAACAGAAGGACACTAAATTTGAGGTCTGCTGGGCTAGTTACCAAATACCAGCAAAGTGTTGACTGTATGGTAAAACTGTCACAAAACAAAAACAAAATAAAAGATGCTCCTTTATATTTATTTCTTCCTTTTTTGTCCCAAAGAAATTATTCAAGGGAGCACAGTAAATATTTTGACTGGAGCCTCGAAATGCAGAATAGTGTATTGAACTCCCACAGCGAAGCTTAAAAATGACATGAGGGAAAACTGCCTATAGTGAAATTCATTAGCTTGTTTTTCAAATCAATAATTTGAGTTTGAGCTTCAGTTTTTCCTTGCAAGGAGGACTTTAAAATGTAGTTAGAATAATGGCTGTGTCTCAGTAATGAATAGCACCAAACCAATCACCCTTATCCTTTCTCTTTTCTCCCCCCTCACAAACCCATGCATGAAACAGTCTAGGTGCTGGCTGGAGGCAGGGGTAAGAGAAGCCAAGAACAGCTGGAACACCTAAGGCTAACTGCTGGCTAGCGCTTTGACAGCATGTCACAATCTCAGGACCCTGGGGTAGAGAAGATGCCCCTACCAGACTGACCTGTGTACAAGCCTGTAGGGCATTTGTTAAATTAATAATTGATGTGGGAGGGCCCAGCCCATAGTGGGTGTGCCGCCCCTGGGCAGGTGGTCTTTATAGTTTTCAGAAAGCAGGCTAAGCAAGTCGTGGGGAGCAAGCAGTACATGCATTCTACAAAGGCAGCCACATTGGAAAAGCTCTTAAAATGCTCTAATGAATTTTTCATGCACTGCCTTAGGTTTTGGGGTTTTTTGTGGGGGGGTGAAAGGGGTGGGTTGTTTGGTTAGTTGGTTGATTGGTTGGTTAGTTTGGTTTGGTTTGGTTTATTGCTATGAAGTGACATAAAAGTAAACATTTAATTGGGAATCTGCTTACAGTTTAGAGGGTAAGTCCATGACCATCACGGTGAGAAACATGGCAGCAAGCAGGCATAACAATGGAGCAGTAGCTGAGAGTTTACACCTGGTCCACAGGCACAAGGCAGAGAAGGAACAGAGCCAACTGGGCTTTGGGTGGACTTTTGAAACCTTAAAGCCCACCCAAAGTGGCATACCTCCAACAAAGGCTGTAAATCCTAATCCTTCCCAAACAGCTCCACCAACTGAAGATCAAGCATTCAAATGGTGAGCTTATGGGAGCCATTTTCTTCCAACCCACAAGTGCACAACAAAAATTCTCAACAAAATACATGCAAACAAAATTCAAATAGCACTTTTTAAAGCTCATTTTTATTATTATTAACCCATTTCATTCCAGAGATGCAGAGACAGTTTGTCACATATAAATCAATTAATGAAACAGATACAAATAAATAGATACAGAGGCAGAATTACATGGTGATCTTAATAGATTAAAAAAAAAAATGCCCTCTGACAAAATTCAATATCTCTTTCTGGTACTAAAGAAACTAGGGGGGTTGGGATTTAGCTCAGTGGTAGAGCGCTTGCGTAGCAAGCGCAAGGCCCTGGGTTCGGTCCCCAGCTCCAGAAAGAAAAAAAAAGAAACTAGGAACAGAAGAAACATACATTAACATAATAAAGGCTCTAAAGGCTATAACTAACATTATACCAAATTGGGGAAAGGTATTAGCATTTATTCTGAATCACAAATGTCTCCTCTTCTTCAGTAACATGTTTAAAGTCTTAGCCACAGCAGTAAGGCAAGAGGAAAAAATGAAGGGCATGCAAATAGAAAAGAAGGAAGTCAAATTATTCCTATTTGCAGATGGTGTCATCTCATATTTAAAAAACATTACAGACTCCACCAACAAAGTAGAGTAGAAACCATGTGGAAGGTAGAGTTCTAAAAGTGTGGGGAAAGTAGAATCAAGAGAAGATTATGTAAGGAAATGAGAGACAAATATTATGTGCTTATTGTCATGTGGCATGGGATTTAACCACATATCATCAAATACATACATAGATATGAGAAGAGAGCAGGTACTGTTTGGGGTAGGAGGGTCCTGTGTAGTGGTGGCAAGGTGCAGTATATATGAGCAAATTATAATGGGATCAGTGTATGAAACTGATAATGAAACCTATTGCTATATTGACAAAGGTCAATCAACCAATCAATAAGAGTGTGCCAGCTGTGGCTGGAAAACCAGGTCAGTACCTACCATGCAAATATAAAGTCCTGAGTTGGATTCCCAGTACTCAATGTAAAAACCTGACCAAGAACTTACTGTAATTACAAGTCAAAGGGGTCCTTTGGTTTGGTATGGTTCTATCGTTTTTGCTTAAAAAGGCTTGTAATTACAGGAAGTTCTTGGGTTATGTGTGGGAGGGTGTGTATATGTATATATACATATGTGCACACATATATACATATGTGCAAACACGTATACGTGTGTGTGTGTGTGTGTGTGTGTGTGTGTGTGTGTGTGCAACCATAGCAGGTATGAGTTGCTCCAATGAGGAACACTGCAGCTGAACTTCAGAAGCTACTGGATTTCTTTGTGATTCTGTGTTATCTGAGTTAGAGAAACACCATGACCAAAGCAACTTGTTAATGAAAGGGTATATTTGATTTATACTTCCACACTGTATCCCATCATTGAAAAAAGTCAGAAGATGAACTCAAACAGGACAGGAACCTGAAGGCAGGAGCTGATGCAGAGCTGTGGAAGGGCACTGCTTACTGGCTTGCTTCTCATGACTTGTTAAGCTTGTTTTCTTATAGAACCCAGGACCACTAGTCTAGGGATGGCACCAACCACCATGATCTGGGTCCTCCCCATCAATCACTAATTAAGAAAATGTTCTACAGGATTTCTCCCCATCTGATCTTATGGAAGAAGTTTCTTAATCGAGATCCCCTCCTCCTCAGATGACTTTAGCTTATGCCAAGTTGATATAACCCTATCTGGCACACATGGAACTTCTTGTTAGTTTGATGACAGCCACATCAGGGTTCAGGCATTAGGTGACCATGGCAATTGTCAGAGGGGATTTGTGGGGGTCAGCTTCGGTTTCGGGTATCTACTGGGGGTACAGAAGCATGGTTCCCACAGATGGTTAGGGACTACTATGGTGGCACCTACAGTAAGCAAGAAGCCATCTGATTCATTAAGAAGATCAATTGCATTGATTTTATAATTGTGGTGACAACCTAGTTTAGAGAAGTCAAAAGTAAAATGTCTCAAGTCTGAAATCACTGATTCTCGGTGTCCCTACCTAATGCCTGCTGCTGCCTTATTTCCCAAAGAAAGATGTGAGCACCGCCCTCATTACAGAAGACGGTCAGATCGCTAAACGGACGTGGATGTACAGCTAAGGACAGCAGGAAGCTGTGGTGCGCAGTTAAATCCCAGGGGACTTCAAGTGGTAGCCACCTCAGCACCGCCTACCATGCTACACACATTTTCCGCTGTGGAATGTTTCATTCAAAAGAAATTTTACACAGAACCCTAAAATGAATATGCTAGCATGGTTTATTTCTTCAGTGAAACCGTTCATATTTATTATAAAGTAAAGTGAATTAAAAACTTCTCTACTGAGCATAAAAACTTTCAGTCATGGGTAAGGATAGTGGTGTACGGAGAGAAAAGCAGCAGGTGTACTCCTCTTCTGTATTGGTTATTTATAGTTGAGAAAAATGCCAGTTGGTGATTGTAAGAAGGGAGGAATTTGTAAGGAGGAAATTGGCACTGCCGCTCACCCTGCAATCTCAGAACACTTTTCAAAAATTGAAATAATAGTGGCACGGTGGCTCACCTCTATCAGCTCAGCACTCAAGAAGCTGAAGCAGGATGACCACAATGCTGAGGCCAGCCTGAGATGCAGAGTAAAATCCTGTCCCAAAGACAAAAGCAAAAGATTCAAATAACAGTAGCATTGTTCCAATGGCTACTGAAGTTCACCTTGAAACATAAATCGATGATTACAATTGCCTATGTTTAAAAGACAGTATATCCAGGAGCTAATATACACATAGTGTTTAAGAAGTTATACTTTATATATATTTATGCATTTTTCATCTCAATTTTATTTTAATTTTTAGTTATTTTTATTTAAGGGTGCACATGCATAGGCACAGTGCTTGTGTGAAAGTCAAAGAACTACTTGCAGAAGTCAGTTCCTTCCTTCCACTATAGATTATAAAAATTTGAACCCAGGTCATCAGGCTTAGCAGCAAGTATCTTCACCCTCTGAGCCATCTTGCTGGCCCCACAGTTTTATAATTCTTCAACCATCTTGATAAGGCCCTAATATTCTATAGAACCACTTACAAATTAATTCTCAAACCACACTCCTTCCATTTATGGATGAGGAATTCAGACCCCCCAAGCAGGAGACTGTTATTTCTGTCACACATTGGCAGATATACAAATAAAAGCTAGAACTCTGTGCCCAAGCGCAAAGGTGCTATCACTGAGCACAGTACAGTAGTAAGTGAAGTGTTTCCTTCCACACAGACCAAGAATGTAAATGCAGACATCTCACCAGAGGAGGCCAGGGATTGTGACATGAATTTTTGAAGTTAAAAAAACTCTGAATAAAATTCCTTACAAGATACTCAGTCCCCATCATGGCAGCATCCCAGTCCTGGTGTTTCTGGGGCCAGTTCTCACACACAGACCCATCAGCTACAGTCAGTCTATTTCTATAACAGCTTCTTCCAAGATCAAAACATTACATCTGTAGGAAGCTCCTTAAACGCGAACATAAACAACCCAAAATAGCTTCAGGACGTCCCTAAAACTGATAAGATTCACTAGGCCCTGCCCTAGTGAAAGCCAAGATTCCCTCTTCGATAAATCAAACTGCAAAGATGACTCAGACAGGATAAGCTACAAAAAAGCCTCAGAGAGGCCAGGCTGCAAAGAGTCTGAGACGAGACCAGCTGCCTGGAAGAAGCAGCAATCAGCAGAGCTGCTTGGAAGAGGTTTAAACCAAACTCATTTGGAAAGAACACTTTCCAACCTGTTGAGTTGCCTGCAGACTGTCCAATATAATCCAGGTTCCCAACTTTTGTGAGCTGTCATCCATGCCGGGATGGGCTCTGGTGATTCAGCATCTGTGACTCTTTTGTGCTCTCATAAGTAACCCCAGAAACACTCACTGGTTCCCCAAGTTGGACTTCATTAGAATCCATACTTTGCTCTGTCCTGTGTTCTTTATCTAGGGTAAATAGACATGTATGTTATATCTCTCCAGGAAAATTTTTGTCATACAATACTGTCATAGTCAGAGCCTTTATCTCCATCACGGATACTTTGTACTTCCTCAATTAATTTACCAAACTAAATTTAAAGTCAACTGTGTTGGGAGAAAATGAACCATTTTCCTTTGTTTTCACATTGAAGATTTCTGTGACCTCATAAAGAATGAGAATTTCCTACCAGCCAGCCAGTCAGCGTTCTCAGAAGAGGACACCAGCTGGTCAACCTCTAATCCAGTTTCATTCTGACACTATCTTCCTATGCCAAGGGTTGAAGACTTAGTTCCTGACACTGAGAATTTCATGTCCCACATTTTTTTTAAATCTGTTCTTATGTCTGGCTATAGATTGGGATTCTAAAACCCTTTCCTCACATTCAACAATCTTGCAGAAGTCAGTGGGTAAAAGTTCAAAGAAAGATCAGCCTGGATGACTTATTAAGACCCTGCCTCAAATGAAAGCTATAAAGAAGGTTGTAGCTATATCTCGGTGACAGAGTGCTTACCTTCCAGGTACAGTACCAGTGCTTGCCTAACCCTGGGCTCAGTTGTTCCTAGAGCCATGGGCATGGGGAATGAGAAGAGTTCCAGAATGGCAATAAAAAATGAAATTAATATATTGGGTGTGGTAGCTCACACATGGAATCTTAGTACTCTGGGGGCTGAGACAGAAGGATGGCTACAAGTCAATGCCTGTCTAGACTGCATAGTGAGTTACAGGCCAGCCTAGGCTATACAATAATGCCCTATTTCAAAACAAAACAAATAAGTAATAAATAAGTAAATGTTTAAGTGGACAATTGGCAGAAATTTGGATTTAAAATAGATTTAATGGAAACAAGAATGAAGATTCTTCTGGAGTATCAGGTGCATCTACCATTGGGGAGTGTTAACCCTACACCACTCTGTATATTTATTCAAAGTCACTGGAGTATGTTCTTCACATGGCTTAGTTTTGTGATAAATCATACCTAGACAAAGGTATTCATAAAATAACAAAAACAGATATAAACAAAATCAAATAGCTAGCATGATTGTAGAATGGTAAAACAGCTATAATTGCATTAAACAGCCTAACATTAAAGATAACAAAGTAGGAGCACAATGGTTTTCACACTTGACTCTGATAACTGCAAAAGCTAATTAAATAACAGTTTAATGAAAATTAACAATCAAAGAATAAATGTTTCATAAACACTAAAAAGAGATAAACAAATACATTCCAGCTATCAAAAGCCCTATCCTACAAAAAAAAATAGTATGTCAGGAAAAAACACAACAAAATATTATAATGAAATTACATTAATATTTTCAATTTAAAAACTTTAAACTGTCAGGTTGTGTCAAAAATAGTATAAGGATAAGTTTGAGAATGCAGTTGGCAATTGTGACAGCCTAGTAAGGTATCAGTAGTGAGTTCTCCTTCAAGATCAGTCACCTCACTAGCCCAGGGTGGTTGGTCTGGTACCAGGCATGATTTCCCTCTTGATGAGTAGAACTTCAGCCCAGCTCATCTTGTCTTCAATAAGGCTGTTGGTTACTGACAAGATGTAAAGTGCCACTACTGTACCTTCAGGGCCATTGTTCCATGCTGGTTATTGTTGTGGTTCATGGGTACCAGAACTGAATAGGATTGATGGATTCCTTCCCTTGACTCCTTATATAGCACTTTCTAGTGCTGTAAACGCTCATGGAGCTTTCAGGTTATATCCAGCTAGAATCTTCTAAGTCTTATTTCCCTTTTTTACCAAACTTTTCAAGACAGTGTTTCTCTGTGTAGCTCTGGCTGTCCTGAAACTCACAATGTAGACCAGGCTGGCCTGGAAGTTGGAGATCTGCTTGCGTCTGCCTTCCAAGTGCAGGGATTAAAGGTGTGCCCCACAACTGCCCCTAAGTCTTTTATCCAAAGTATGTAGTACCTTCAGTAACAGGGACGTACCTGCAAGCTCTGAAAGTCAACCAGTACCAGCTGCAGTAGCCTATAGTGTTTGGAAATCACTTTACTACTTTGATCCACAACTGAGGTTTTCTATACTTAGTTCTAGTGCTTTTGTTAGGGAAACTATGGCTCTTGTAAGGAGCATTGTCAGCCCATAACTTCATTTAAGATATCTGTTACATATAATTTTAGAGAAGTAAATCATAATGATTCCCTCATGACTTATGAAGAAACTTTGGTAAGTTTTTTGTACCTCCTTTCTCCCTCTCCTGTACTGACCTCCTTCCTCTATCCCCAGTTCAAGCCTTCTCCATATTTTTTCCCATTTTTCTTCTTCATACCACTTGTATCCTGCTGTTCCCCTCTCTAGCCCTCCCTCTTTACATTCCTGAATTCGGCAGCTACACAGTTGCGTAATCACATCTGAAACTGTGGAACTGGAACCCACAAGTGAAACAGAACAGACAATGCTTGTCTTGCTGGGTTTGGGCTATGTCATTCTGATATTTCCTAGTTCCACCCATTTACCCATTTCATGATTTCATTTTTGTTACAGATGAATGGTATTCCATTGTGTATGTGTACCACAATTTTATTATCCATTCACCTGTTGAAGGACATTTATGCTATTTCAGTGTCCTGGCTGTTGTGCACAGAGCAGAAATGATTATGACTGAGCAAGGATCTAAAGAGTAGGATGTCAAGTCCTTTGGGTGTATGCCAGGAATGGCATAACTGGTTCATATGTAGATGTGTTTTTAGCTTTTTGAGAATTCTGCACACTGACTACCAGAGTGGCTGTGTGAGTTTATAATCCCACCGATAGTGAGTGAGGGTACCTCTTTCCCCACATCCTCACCAGCACGTGTACTGAGTTATTCTGTTGATGTTGTCCATGCTGACTTGGGTGAGATAAAAATCTCTAGTTGTTATAATTTACATTCTCCTAACTACTAAGGATGATGAATACTTTTTGAGGGTTTTTTAGCCATTTTTATTTCCTCTTTCATGAATTCTTTCCATAATCCAGATTTCACTTTGGTCATTTCTTTTCTTGATTGTTTTGTGTTTTTCGTATATTCTGGATATAAATTCTGTCAGATGTATAGTCTGCCTGGCTACTGCTATGCTTCTCACAGGATGATAATGAACTAAATGAAACTGTAAGTCTCCTCCCTCCCCAATTAACTGTTTTCTTTCAAAACAGTTGCCACAGTCATGGTGTCTTTTCACACCAATAGCACACTGACTAAGACAGTATACAAAAAAGCTATTGACTTTTTAAGATGATTCTATATCCTGAAACTTTGCTGAAATGTTAATTGCTTCTAGGTGTTTTCTAGTAGAATTTTAGGATTTTCTTGTGTATGATATCATGTCATCTCCAAATGGAGATAATTTGGCTTCTTCTTTCCCAATTTGCATTCCTTTAGTTTTGTTATTTGGTCCTACTGCTCACAGCTATTATTTCCAGCAGTATATTAAGAAAGAGTGGAGTGTGGACAGCCTATTCCTATTTGAATAAGATTGCTTTAAGTGTTTTCTCCATTAAGGGAACATTGGCTGTGTGTGTTTGTGTGTTATATACAGCCTTTATTATATGTCAAGGTATGTTGCCTCTACCCCTACTTTCTCTAGAATGTATGTCGGATTTGTCAAAGGCATTCCTTGCATCTCTTGATATGATCATGTGTTTTTTGTCTTTAGGTGCATTTTTGATTTAATATATTTAATAACTTGAATATTCCTGCATATCCAGGATAAGTCAACTTGATTATGGTGGATGAAACTTAACATTATACCCACCGATAAATATAAATATAGCTTTCACTCACATCAAAGAGGTTTCTCTTTACAGAAAATGGAAATGGTTACAGAATAATATAACTGATCATAATGCAGAAGAAATCAAATGATCTTGGGGAGCCCAGATACATCTACAATATAACTCTCTCCACTAAGGTCCAGGAAACAGCATGGAAGAGAGAAAAGAAGACTGTAAAAGCTATTGGATTAGGAAAACTGCTATGAAATTTTCTCTGCAGGAAAACTTCAACCATGATAGTTCAACAATATGGCTGCCTAAACAAAACCCAAATAATGATAATACCAGTAGACATGCTAATGAGAAAGGGAGAAATTTCATGGAGTCCCACCCCTAGATAAAGAACTGTTGACAGCTAATATTGTTGGGGAGAGAGAATAAGTCTCTCCCAAAGATGAGTCCCCTAATTAGTTATGAAATACAAAGTGAATTAGTTATGAAATCACCCTAGAAATCATATACACCCAACAATGCTAAACAGGCTTAGTAAGTTGAATTGGTATATTTATAAGTATAAATATAGATGTGTAACAATAAGAAAGAGTCAATTTGAGAGGAGGCAGAAGAGGATGGGAAGGGTTAGAGACAGGGCACACAGGAAAACTTGGAGGGAGGAAAGGGAAATAGTGATCTCACTATATTTTAATTAACATTATAAATTAAATTTTTAAAAACTAGTGTTTCTCAAACAAACAGCACAGGAACATAGGTCCTTAGTCTGATAAAGAAACTAAATACTTCCATCCCAGAAGTTCATTTTAAATGGCAATCATGCATTGTGACAAGAAAGAGAGAGAGAGAGAATCACATTTTAGTGGGAAACACATGTTGATCACACAGCAGCATACACAGATAATCCATGCCAGCTGGAGAGAGTGTGTGTCCACATGTAGACACCCAATGGAAATGGGTGCCCAAAAGAAAGGATGTTTGTCAAAATTGGGGAAATTTTAATGTTTTGGTAATAAGCCTATTTGATTTTGGTCAGTAATGAGCCTATTGTAGAAATAAAATGGTAAAAACCATTTAGTGGTGTTTATCCAGAGAATCATTTTATACTTAAAAAGTAATGTTAAAAACAAATATATAATTGCTATGAATTCTTACAAAGTAAATTACAGTGCACTAAATTATGCATAAAGCTAAAAACTGAAATACAAAGAGTAACTTTTAGGAAAAAACACAACAGAAATTTCTACTAAGCAAGTAATTTCCATGGCCTCAAACAGCCAACACAGGAGAGAATGATATGGATAACGGTGCTATACAGCCACTACTCTGTGTAATTAACTAGATTAGACTATGTTTACATTAGACTTTAAATCATGATGTATTTAAATGACAAATTTTAAATACAATTTTTACTAGCCCTAGAATGTTTAGGAATAAGATATTTAGAATTAAAGAAACTAGCAAACTCTTGCTTTTTAGGGGTATATGAACTGTTATTGGCATATATTCATCATATACAGAGTTGACTTTCACAAAGTTAACTTCTTTCACTTCATCACATGTTCGATCCTCTCCAGCAGACCTCCCCCTCCTCCCTTTTCTTGCTTTCCTTCCTGCAGCATCACACACAGAGCATGAGAAATGACTTTCTTATACATGAGCAGCACTGGCGTCTGTGTGAATGAGTGCAACTTTACCATCATGTCAGTGCTTGAAAGCACTGCAGAGAGAGAGAGAGAGAGAGAGAGAGAGAGAGAGAGAGAGAGAGAGAGAGAGAGAGAGAGAAATTGGGACGAACAATTTAAATCTCTATCTCACTACAAGCTAAATTTATCTCAAAGATTTCAACATTAATAAATAAAGTACTTGAAAATGCTCATGTGTATTTTCTTTTATATTTTTACTTTTTGTTTTGTGTATATACAATTTCTGTATATGTGTTTGTAAGTGTGCATGTGTGTGCACATGTATGTGGAAGCCAGATACTAACATCAGGACATCAGGTTTCATCCTTTTTCTGTATATGTGTTTTATTAAGTGTGCATGTGTGTGTGTGTGTGTGTGTGTGTGTGTGTGTGTATACATGTATGTGGAAGTCAGATACTAGCATTAGACATCATCTGCTATCATTCTTACCTTAATTTTTGAGACATGGTCTTTCACTGACCCCAGGGCTTATCAATCAGCTAACATGCTCCAGGGCCCTGCCTGATTCTGACTCCATCCCAGCCCTTGATTTGTACTCACTGCACCACACCCAGCTTTTAAGTGGGTTCCAGAGATACAAAGTCAAGTTCTCATGGTCCCATGATAGTCCTGATTTTCTACTTAGTTATCTCCCTGGCCAATGATAAACCATCATCGTGTCAATATAGGTTTCTAGGCAAGTATCATGAGTTTTAAAAATACCTAAACCTGAATGTATGAACATAAAACAAAGCTAAGTGACATTCTTCCCACTACAACAGTTATTTGCAGTAACTATCACCAGTTTAATACCCCTAATACATACAAATGTCATATTATAACCTGACATGGTGACACTCACCTAAAACCCTAGCATTCAGGAGGCCGAGCTAAGTAAGAGAGTAACAAATTCGATGCCATCCTGGGCTCTAGAACAAGGTCCTAACACACACACACACACACACACACACACACACACACACACACACACACAAGATGTTTATGTAAATCAGAAAGAAACATCTCAATTGAAAAACTGGTATGAGAAAAATGTACTATTTCTCTTGGATATGGTGGAGCAGGACTGCAATACCAGCATTCAGGACACCAAAGGAGCACATTATGAGACTGAGGAAAGTCTGGGGCTCACAGCAAACCCCTATCTTAAAAGAAAAAAAGAACCAAAGTAAAAAGACATGTACCATCTAAAAAATATGCAAAAGATAATTCGACACATGGCAAAATAAGTTCAACTTTACAAAATCAGCAGAACAGTTATACACTATTTGTTAACTCTCAAGTAGCCAACTCCTAATGACTCATCATTATAGCCACAGATACGTGCATCTCAACCTTCACCAAAGAAGCTTCTATTTGCAGTAGATGGTGTTTGACACAAAGACCTGCAACTGACTATGGTGCAAGGAACAAAAGGCTAAAGAAAGCTCAACCCTATAGGGAACATATCTAGCATACTCATTCTTCTCATAGCTGAGAGATCATTGGGGAAGATGAGTTAGAAAGATTGTAAGAGCCAAGGAAACCAATGAAAACCAACCCTCACTGTTTCCACTCCAAGGAAACAATGTCTTCTGGACAGAGCCGGGCAGCTGCACATATGAGCTCATAGTGCTAAAAGCATTCACAACACCTGTGCAAGACCAAATCCCAGCACAGAGAGGGGAATTGGCTTGAAGTGTCAGCCCTAGCCATGGAGCTATTGGCAACTGATAGCTGCTGGGAGGGGGAGAAAGTTTTCTTTTAGAGTACAATCCCTGGTAAAGTCAACCACTCTCCAGTGGAAAGCCACACATCCAAGAAAATATTTGGGCAACACAAATTATACTTGATGACTTTTTAAAATAATTTTTTTTAGAAAGACACAAAGCAGGGTAAGGAAGGAAGAGAATATAGGTCTAGGAGGAATTCAGGGAAGGTAAAAAATGATCAAAACATGTAGCAAATTTTCAAACAACTAATATATCTATCATATATATAATTTATATATAATATACATAAAATAGTATAAATGTATAAATAATGTGTATAAATATAAATATATGTATATATCCTTTTCAAGACTCAGGTAGCAATACAGAAGAGGAAGAAGAGAAATTGCAACTTCAAAGGGACCATATACAAGAGGGCAGACACACATATTGACTTATAGAGACTGTGACAGCATGCACAGAACTGCACAAGCTCAAGCCAAAAACAAATAAACAAACAAAAAAAGAACAGATGGAGGAGAAGCACAAAATTCCTCCCCTAGCCAAGAGTGATTCACAATTGATACCTACAGGGAGAGAAGAAATCAGTTTCCCTCAATGAGTATCACTGTGCACGTCAACCACACTCCAGGACAGCCTCGTGCTCAGGAGTAGTTGGGCAACACAAATTGGACTCTGTGTTTTGAGGTTTAGGGTTGGTTTTTGTTGTTTTACTTTTCATTTTATTTTTGAAAGAGAGAACATTAAGTTGGGTGGATAGGAAGATGGGAGGTGATCTAGGAAGAGTAGAGGGATCAAAATATATTGGATAAAATTCTCAAATGAAAAATAAAAATATTAGTAAAATGAAAACACTCTATGAAAAGACATGTGTTATTTATAAAAGAAATGCAAATCATCAATTGGTACATTGGAAAAATAGGTTTAAGTCACAAAAAATTAAGTATTAACTTTTTAAAACTTAAAACTCAGCATTCATAACATAAATAGGAAAATGTACCTTCTATAGAGAATTACAAAGTGGTACAATGCCGGAGAGGAAGATGTCATAAAATGTGTAACTCAAAGAAACTATGACCCTATAATATAATATAACTCAATAGCACTGATTCAACTCCCATCACCCAGCAACTTTATTTCTAGGAACTTATCTGAAGGTAAAAGGAATCCATAAGGATGTGGAGGCCATGAGACCATAATATGTCCTATGACGTTGTTGCTAACTCATGGAAAGCAGAAGGATGTAAGCACCCAATGGTACAGAACTTACAGGAACCATCATACCTTAGCAACTCTCAGAATACTGATACGCAAATTGCTTGTGGAGACAAAAGTAAACAATAACATAGTAATGATAGCCCATTTGAAAAATAATAATTAATGCACATGTTCACTTAAAAACATTTTGTTCAGAAAGAGGTTTAAGAAGATGGTCACATTTTGATGCTGTGGGTTGGATCTTGTGTCTTCCCTGCCAGTCTTTATCATTTTTTTCTGTAATCCAGTGCAGCAGCATAATTATTATTAGGACAATAATAGTGGTTGCAATGATACAGTGAAAATAAGCTCTTCTTTCTTTTAAAGAGCTCTGGTATGCTAGCTCTCTCTTCACTATGCAAGGAAGCACCGTGGTTCCCATAAGTGGAAAAAAGATGTAGCTTGCCAGCACCCTGAGGGACTCTTTCAGTTGGATGATTATAGCTGCTATGACAACAGGGAAGGATGTGACGTCACAGAATCATCCAGTGACTTCGGTATTCCTGTCCCAATGCAGAGCTCTTGATGCCAGCTGGAAATCCAGCAGAGACCTCATTAAGGGCATCTGCTCAGTAATTACCACAAGTTTCCCCTCATCACACATCCAGCTCAGAAAACAGCCTTGCCAAGGAACTCCATGGCCTGATTCAAAGGAGCCCCCAACCTTGCACTCTAGAAAGCTCAGACTGACAGTCAGCAAGAGATGTCAAGTTCCAGCCATCAGTGAATACACTTTAATCAACAGAGACAAGGAGGCAAGAAGCACAGGACATTTACTGAAGCCGTAATACACTAAAGCCTCGGGGTATTTAACTAAGATAGCTTACATTGCATGTCTACAGCACATTTAGATAGTGTTTCCATAAAGAAAATCTAATATGCCTCTAATATACTGGAGAGAAGGGCAAATGACATTGACTGTACAACCCAGCAGAGAATCAGCTGCAATATTGGAATGTATAATGAATTCTCCTGCAAGGAGTGAAAAGTCTCAAGACCCAAGTCACACAGCACCAGCACAGAGCCCTACATAGAAACAGGCAAAATGTTACAGGGAAGGTGAACAGACAGAAAGGGTTTCAAGTCCCAGCCCTATTACTGAATCTCATGAGCCTAAACTCCCATACCTGTAAACTTAGAATAATAATGAGCCAAAGATTTGTTGAAAACTTGTGCCTAGGACTCAAACAAAAAAGCTCTCTCAGAAAATCTTTACAGAGAATTTAGATGGATGTATCAGTGATTATTTGACCCTCTATGAGATTTTTAACTTTCAATTTTTTTCTGCAAATAAAAACCCCAGTACCAGGGATGGGCGACCTCATCATTATCCAATGAGGTCTCATAGATCCCCAAACATTACAAGCTATTGATACTGTATTTGGTTACACCTCAGAACAGGATGGTAAGACCCTATTGTTAAAGATGCCACATACTTAAGTCATAGAACATAGAGAAATCATAGTGGTACTGTCCTGGATGCTTCCTCCCTACTGGGTAGCTTTCATTATGCTGGAAAGTGCTATGCAGCTACCAGCGGAGAAAAACAATCATCAGTGAGCCCTTCAAGCTATAGCAATGACTGATGTGCCAAGACATGTCCATTGGTGGAATAGTAACACAAATATCATAGGAATAACCATTTCTGATTGGATCTCAGACCTGCTCCACAAGATGAACCCCCATCTTTGTCACCAATATTAGGCCACAAACCTGAGGATAAACAGGACATAGGCCCTACAGGAGAAACTTCTACTATTATGATGCTAATTGGACATACTGTTAAACCAAATCCTTACGATTTAGGATTAAGTAATTAGACCAATGAATCAATGCACTACTCAGCCCTCATCTATTTGCAATAGACAATGACTAACACAGAGACCCAAAACTGGCCACAGTGCATAAGGGACTGAATGATGCTCATCCCTAGAGGAAACACATGTATCATAATCCTCTCTTCAAGGGTCAGGGACCATTGCAGAAGAAGAGGCAGAAAGAGAATGATTCAAAGGCAGTAGACAAGTACAAGAAAACATTTGGACACAGGAGGGCAGCTTCATAGGAACTTATATGACAAAACCTATACAAGTCCAAGATAGACTAAATTCTAGCATGGAGAAGAGATTTGGGCACACAAGCCCACCATAGCAGTGGAGTGAACAGCAATTTAGCTGCTAAGAGAGGGAGAGACGGCTTCCTCTAAAAGTATAGCCCCTAGTAAGCTGGCTATGTTGCATTGGAAGAGCACATGTTCAAGAATGTTTTAGTAGCATAAATTGGGCTTGAAGGGTATTAAAAATAAAAAAAGAACATAAAGTTGAATGGGTATGGAAGGGGGATGGTTCTACAAAGAGTTAGAGAAGCAGACATAAATATGATCCAAATATTATGAAACCCAAAACCCTGTTAGAACTAAATGTTTAAGTTTCATAAATTCATTCTCTCTCTGACATGATCTCTTTTCCTTTTCCTCTCCCCTTGACCCCTACTATGAGTGTCTCATCTTTCTCCATACTATCATTATGATTCTATCATATTACTGTTATTAGTATACCTCTCAACAGCCCAGAATGTTCCCAACATTTCTCTTTGCCCCAACCTCTTAACCCAGTGAGTCCTAAACAAGGCTTCACACCAAAGTCATCCCCAAGATCTTCCTGAAAGAACTGGCCTCATTGTTCAACTGTCACATGGAGCTCATGGCTGCTAACCCACAGCACCATCCCTGAAAGTGCTTGAGATGCAGCTGGTTCCTAGTTCTACAAGACTCAGTTCAAGGACTCTGACGTCGCTGGTACTGTCACAAAATGGTGCAGTTGCTTTGGCAGCTCCCTAAGAGTTACATGTGAATTTACCGTAAAGCCCAGAAACTCCACTCCTATAGAGTCACCCAAGATTCTAGATACAGATGCCCACGCAACATCTTAAACATAAATGAGTACAGCAGTATTGTTTATAAAAGCTCCAAACTAGAAATAACTGGGTCCATTGGCTAAGTCCCATGATCACTGGAATCTAGAATAGGATTTTACCAGAGGTTATCTCTGGATGATAACGTTTGTTTTTTTCTGAGCTCCTAAAATTAATATAGATTTTTATAGCAAATGAAAGTTATAATGCTACCTTTACTTTGTTTTTTTTTAAAAAATGAACTGAGTAGTTAGGAAAGTGGACTACCTACTGAGCTGAGAGCCTATAAGACTTCAGCATAGTTCCAAAAGGGGAAGTAATGTTTAGAAGGATACAGGAAAGCCCAGATACAAGGGAGGAAGGTTTAACACGTGGGAAGAGCTGGCTGTTATGTGATAGCAAGATTGTTCAACAAACACCCACTGACTCTCTATGGAGCACGGAGAAAGTACATGTTTATAAACAAAACTCTGGTCTTCGTCACTTCCCCCTTTAAGTGATTAATTGACTTTCACTGCTCTTGAAAAAAAAAAAAACTGTTTACCAACGAGGCCTTTAGTCAGACCTCTGCTAACCTCTCCAACCTCTTCCTGACTCAGGGGCCTCTGTTACCAACCCAACAGACCATTCCGACCCTGCAGCCCCAAGGCCTTTGCATAGACTTTAAGTCTACTGCCACGCACAGTGTGTGCCATCACACAGTGCTATATCCCACATGGTACCCAGACCTGTCCATCATACAGCATCACACAGGCATCCATAGACCACATTAGAGGTTTTGAGACTGGCAAATCAGAAAATGTTCAAACTGTGAGGAAAGATTCATTTGGCTATCCCCATAAGCATCCTCTTCCTGAGGAGGACTCAGGGCCCACCTACTTCAGTAGTCAAAAATGACACAGATTTCCTTACCCAGCCAACACACACACACACACACACACACACACACACACACACACACACACACATACACAAACACACACACACCTTTAAAATGGAGCTGTGCTTTTACGAGGCTTCATGGGATGGAATCTTGCATAACACCTGTACAATCACCCCAAAACAGGCTCCTCAAAATGGTCACTAAGTCCAGGCTTCTGGTCTTACACAGCTAGACTAAGATATACATCTTTCACACTTTTTCACAGTCTCAAACAATTGGCTTCACAAATGATCCGAATGAGAAAGAAAATGCCCATTTTAGAAAGGCAGGTTTCTCTGGGGCCCTGCAGATGGTTAGGAGCACGCTTAGCTCTGAACTCCACAGCCTGTTTCCCACTGGATGCTGGAGTCTCCTTCAATACTAATTGGCTTGATAAAAATTTTTAAATCTAAAGTAGCTTCCAACCATTAAAGAATCATGAATCATTAGACACAGTGGGGCTCTCTGGGAAATTCTAAACTAATGACTTTAAAATAGAAATCCATTCCCTTTCCCACCACTGCCTAAAACCTACCATTTAATTTGCGTTATCTAGTTCCAAAGCGCAAGTAAGACAGCATTGACTTTCTCCAGGGTCTACACTGAGAGCAAAAGTTTCAAAGGGCTAGAGGGTCCCACTCTCAATGATGACGGGGCAAACACATAAGCCCACAGAAATCCCTCCAGATTTGGACTGAACTAAGGAGAGAAGAGGGGAGGGAAAATTACCTATGCTCTTAAGCACCTACAGGGGTCACCTTACTGGGTTATGTCATAGCATACGTAGATGGCATCATTCCTCAACAAGATCAGCAAACAAGACTCAGAAATTTAAAACAAACAAAAGAAAAACTGACTTTCATAAGTGTTGACTATAACACCTGAATAACTCTTTGAGTTTCTCTAAAAATATAGAAGGAATAAGTTTTTGATCTTTTTATGATACAATAATTTTCAAATGATCTCTAATGGCCAAGATATTTGAATAACAAGATACACAAGTCAACGGGTTCAATAGAGCATTCCAACCCAAAATGCAAGCTGTACTGACCCCCCACTTACTAATTTGACTTTCGGTAGGTCACTCCTCCGGCTGTCTGCTTTTAGCTTGGGGAACTAAATAGGACTAACTCTAAAGAGCCCTTTCCTGTGCTGCGGTCACTAGTTCAGAACAGGAGATCACTCCAGCTCTCTCTTGAATAGCATCTCTGGAATCCTTCCTGAGTCGCTCTGCCCTGTACCAAGGAGAAAAATCACTGCCAGTTGGAGAAACAGAAACAGGAGTCAGAGAGTCAACATACTTTGCTCTCAAGCAAACTCAGCAGCAGCATGTGTGGCCTGATTCTCATGGACAGAGCCTTGAATGGTTTGGGCCTTCATCCAACAGCTACCGCCCTCCATCAAGTGAAAACCATCTCCCAGCAGTTCTGCCTCCAAGCCACCTGGGCCCTTGGGGAAGAACTGGCTCTCAGGCCAAGCTCCGGCTCCAATCCAGAGCCCACCTGCCAACAGCCCAGGAAGTGCCAAGGAGCTCTCCCCAAAGCAGCTGGCACCAATTATCCAGAACCAGCTGGAAGCATTTGGCTGGGGAGAACCAGGCCTGCAGATCCCTGGCCTGAGTGGAAATCTGCCTCACAGCCTTACTAGCACTTGACATAAGTGGCTGTCTTGGGGTTTGAGAACCAGCTGTGGGGAGCACCATCCAGGGAAGGAGGCATGTGAGTCTGAGAGTCTTGCCTCCTTCCTGCTTTAGGGTTTCTCCATCATCAGAACCAACAGCCTTCCATAAGCAGACACTGGGACCTTACTTGGTTCCCTCTTGCCTAGACCTGCGTTATCCTCCCAACAGCAAAACAGAGAAGTGGCCATTCTCCTCATTACCAATGATGGGCCTGAGGCCACACAGCCAAAGGTGCCAGGGCTACATCTAGAGTTCAGGTCTTTGTCACGTCCTGCTCCTCCTGGCATCTTAACGTAGGCGAGCTTACCACTGCTGGCCTGGCAATTAAGGTCTCACTTTGCAAAACTGTCACAAGTGACGTATCTTCAAAGGTGGTTAACTGGTTAAAGCGATGGGAGTTCTTGGACACCCTCCAGGAATCCAGCGTATGGAGAATAGAGGGAAGATATTAATACCCATGCGTACCAGTTGAATGCCTTCTGGAGGAAAATACCAATATCAATACCAATAATCAATATCAATACACAACTTTTCAAGAAACAATCTATATGAATGTTTGATCAAAGAGAACCCAGAGCTGACTGTTAGCATTTTCATGTTATGAATAAGAAACAGTTGAGAGATGAGGTTAACCTCAGTGGCATAGTGTTCGTGGGCCTGAGGCTACATCTCAGTGTCATAGTGTCCATGTGACTTGTACAAGGCCCTGTGCTCATCCTCAACATTGTGAAAACCCGATGAGCTACCATGTGTACAATATTGAATAGCGGGTCTCCAGAGCTTATTCTTCTTGCTTGACTGAAGCTTTAGAAGTTAAGAAATTAAATTATCAATCTATTTTTCTGGGGCAGGAGAGATGGCTCATCATGAGTCAAGAGCCCTGTCTGCTCTTGCAGAGGAACCAACTTGGATTCCCAGCACCCACATGGAAGCCCAGAGTCTATAACTCCAATTCCATGGGATCCAACACCCTCTTCAGGTTTCCACTGGCACTACATAAATATGATGCATGGGTTAAAATAATAATAAAAAGCTTTCCAGCTTAAAAATTAAATTGCCCCACCCTCATCTGTGCTCTGCCTGGTTACCTCTCTCTGCATTAGTTACTTTTCTCACAGCTGTAACAAAATGCCTAACACAAGGCTCTAAAAGGGAAGAAGGGTTCACTTCGGCTCTTAGTTTAAAGGTACAGTTCTTCCTGGTGGAGAAGCACGGCAGCTGGTACTTGAAGCAGCTGATCACCATGAATCTGTAGCCAGGAAACTGATAGAAGTGATTTCTCTGCTCCCACTTTCCTTTTTATGTAGTATGAGAGCCCAGGGGACAGTGCTGCCCACATTCAGCATGGGTCTTCCCACCACATTAAGCCAATCTAGACAATCCATCACGGCCAGGACCAGAGGAGACTCCATTCTCTCAGGTTGATCATCAATATGAACCCTCACACTCTCCTTGGGTGTTCGTCCATTTTTACGAGACCTTTTCATCCTCCATGTGGCTGTCTGTCCCTCTAGCCTCCTGGAGGTGGCTGGCTCCAAGTTGACCCATGAGTCACTCCTGGCCAGCAAGAAACTGTTTCTTTTCTCACAGAATCACCTGTCTGTGAGGGAAAGTGGGGAAAGTGAGAGACAGAGGGGCAAAGGGAATACAGGCTGACTTTTGTCTGGTCTGAAGCCTCAGAGCAACCAAAACACTCAGTTAAGAGGTAAAGCTCTGGACAAGTCTCTTCACCTTTCTGAGCCTCAGTTTTCTCTTGTGTCAAATGGGGAGACACCCACTGTAATAAACCCACAGTGAGCATCATCCCACATGGAGAAAAGCTTAAAGCAATTCTCCTGAAGTCAGGAATAAGACAGGGATTCGCACTACCCCAACTCCTTTTTAACATGGTTTTCAAAATACTAGCTGAAGCGATGAGGAAAGAGAAGGAAAACTAAAGGGATAAAAGTAGCAAAAGAAGAAATAAAACTATCCCTGTTTACAGATGACATGACACTATACATCAGAGATTTCCTTCCCCGCTCCAAAAAAAAAAACTACCAAAAACTTCTAGAAACAATAAATATATTCATCAATGTGGCAGGATACAGAATCAAGTTGTAAAAGTCAGTTGCTGTTCTATACACCAACAACAAACACAGAGAGAAGAATGAAACACATTCCTACTCACAGTGGTCACAATGAAAATAAAATGTCTAGGAATCAAGAAAGCCAATGGCCTCTACGGTGAAAACATTGAACCTCTGAAGAAAGAGACAAAGATATCAGAAATGGAAAGATATACTTGTGGATTGGTAGAATTAAATTGAGAAAATGATCATCTTACAAAAAGTTGTTTACAGAATAAATAAAATCCCAATCAAAATCCCTCTCATTCTTCATAGAAATAGAAAAAAAATATCCTAAAATTCATTCAGAAACACAAAAGACCCCAGATAGCCAAAGCCATGCTCAGCAAAAAGAACGATGCTGGAGGGATTACCACTCCAGATTTCCAGACATACCTTAGAGCCTTAGCAATAAAAACAACATGGTACAAGCACAAAAACAGACATGTAGACCAATGGAACAACATTGAAGATCCAAACATGTTTACAACTAACTTTAGTCATTTAATATTTGACAAAGAGTCCAAAACATCCACTGAGGAAAAGGCAGCATCTTCAACAAATGGTGCCGGGAAAAACTGGATGTCCAATGTGGAGAAAGAGATGTTTAGACCTGTATCTACCATACTGTACAAAAACTAACTCCAAATGGATCAAGACCTAAATAGGAAACACTGGAAATGCTAGAAGAAAGCACAGGAGGTACACTTCAAGACAACGGTACAGTGAAGGCACTCAGCCCCAATATGGTGAGAGGAAGCCCATAGAATCTGTGCTAGATATACATCTGACAGAGACTTATTATCCAGAATTTATAAAGAACTAAAAAAAACAAAAATCACAAAGGACCCGTTCAGAGAATTCACAAAATAAAAGAGTATGGCTAAGAAATAGTTCAAAAACTTACTTTGCAACAGATGGATACCATTACAGCAAACACAACCAATCAAAATGCACAGGTATGGATCAACTCAGTTGATAAATCTACAACATAAACGTGTACCTAAGGCTCAGGGACCCTTGTACAAGAGGGATGTAAAGCTTGAAAGAGCCATAGGAGCAGGGAATTTTCTATGAGAAGCTGTCTCCTACTAATGTCAGAAGATACTCCCATAAAGCCCCACCAATGTGACTGCCTAAACATGAGCTGTCAAAGAGAACACCTACATACATGCTAACGTGGATGGTAGAAAGCCCATAAGGCCTTAATCCTACACAAAAAAATGACAGGCAACTGAGGAATGCTGAGAGGAGGAGAAATAGTCTTCCCCAGGGAAGAGCACACCAATCAATTACCTCGTAGCAAATGGTCAGTCATGAAAGAATACTTAAAAGTAACATCACACAGACTAAGCAGGTTGTATTTACAGACACTTGTATATTTCGGACACATATATAAACATACATACATACATACATACATACCAACTATTAATGGGAAAGAGGCCATGAATAAGAAAAAGAGCAAGGAGAATTTGGAGGGAGGAAAGGGAAGGGGTAAATTATATTATAGCAGACCTCACACCTTCACAATCTGAAGGTGGGATAGGATCCCTCATGTCCAGTCTCTTAGGCCACAGATTGTGATCTAAAAACTCCTTGCTTTTTTTCCTCAAAGAAAAATACAAGGAAAGAAACAAAGAATTTGGGGTCCAGCAGCAGTTGCTGTAGGAAACATCCCTCTCTTTACTACACTTCAGTTCTCAATTATAATTTTCCTCTCACTATCTTTGATGGAAGCAGCTTCTTTGCTACATATCCTCCAAGTTCTCATGCTCCTACCTCCACACTTGAGCCAGTTCCTTCTGACAGTACAGGAGAAACCACCATTTTCTCCTCTGAAGAATGAATTGTGGGTAGGGATCAAGTAGGTCACACGGGGTGGTTTAACGAAAATGGTGCCTCTGTATTTCTGCAGACAAAGCTCTCTCACAGGAATAGGGGCCTGTTTGCATTGCAAGAGACAGTAAGGAGCCAAAATTCCGCTTAACACCAAGTCCAAAAGAAACCCAAGCAACAGCAGACAAGAAAAATCTATCCAAATAAATAAGATCCTGCTACACCACGCATGCTCCCATTCATTTCACACTCAAATGCTCATTCCCCAGGGCCATACCAGAGCCCATGGGAATACACATGGACGGATTTCTGCATATGGCCTTCAGTTACAGTTAATAGCGTCCATCAACTGGCTTCAGTCACAGACCTAATTGTGCCCTACAGGTAAAAGGAGGGTGGATAGTGCTTTCTACATATACCACTGTTGACTTGTCCAGATCTCTCAATCACAAACCCATACCATCATAGTAAATCATAGAAGAGAACACAAAGCCATTTTTCCTTAGACATATCCACTGTGGGAGGTGGCATGGTGTGGGGAGGAGAGACTGGTGGGAGTGGTCAACCTTGCTCCTTCCTATGTGACTTCTAGAAGATCATCCATTTTTAAAACTGGGACCATATGAACTAGAGAAGAAGTGAGAAGTGATGGAGTAGGTCAAGTGAAGTGCCAGTGGAGAGTCTTGACTACACCCCAAAGCTACTCTGTCTACACAGAACCCATTTTCTGTCCGGTTTGACATCAGTTCCTAGGTCAGGAACTCTAGGAGTCCAGCCTTCTGAAGCTTGCTCCAGGAGAATGTTACAATGTTACTAGTATTTAAGACCAGCTTTTACTTTGCAGCACTGTCCTTTGCAACAGAATATTCAACTCTTCTAGCCGCACTTCGCAGTCTTCTTTAGGGTTTCTATTGCTATAATAAAACACCATGACCAAAAGCAACTGGAGATGCCAGTGTTTCATCATATACTTCCAGGTAACAGCCCATCACTAAAGACTGTCAAGACATGAAATCAAATAGAGCAGGAACCTAGAGGAAGAAACTGAGGCAGAAGCTGTAAAGGAACCTTGATTGCCAGCTTGTTCCTGTGGCTTGCTCAACCTGCTTCATAATACCATTCAGGACCAACAGCCAGGAATGGCACCACCCCTACTGGGATGAACTTTCCACATCAATAATTAATAAAGAAAATATTATACAGATTTGCCCACAGGCCAATCAGTAAGGGGCATTTTCTCAAGAGGTCTCCTCTTCTCAGATAACCCTTGCTTGTATTAAGTTGCCAAAAATCTAGCCAGGACACCATTCATAGATTCTGTCCCCAGGCAGTCCCACTTCTAAAAGTGTTACCTATGTCTGTCCAGATTCCCCTGGGGTATTCCTCTCCTAAGGGAGCCATAGGCCCAGTGGGAACTCAAAGGGAAGTATTCCTTCCCCAAAGAGAGGGCAAGGATCTTCCAGGAGCAGGAGGTGTTCATAACATTGTCACAGGGGTGGCTCACGTCTCTCATCTACAGTAACCCCAAAATTTCCTTTTATCATCGGCTTTTCTAGAAAAATCTCTTGCATCTTTAGGGCCCTATGAATTCCTTAAGCATGACCCAAAGGTTTTACAAATTAATAGACTAGAAGATGAGGTGGTCTCCATGATAGAAGATGCCTGAGAATAGGTAATCTGAGACCATCAGGAGTTGTTCAGGAATCTCTCCTACATGATATTGGGAGTGGGGCTCTGGTCCATCCTGCTGAAGCACAAGGTGAACCAGTAGCACTTCAGCATCTGCCCTGACTGCTGTATAATCATGTCGTAAGGAAAAGGGGTTTGGCTGGAAAAAAAATACATGTAACATATCTGACCAAATGTACTTGGAAGGCTTTCAAACATGTATGAAAGTGCACACATAATATATACATAATATCTTAGTTCATATCAATCATATCGCTATATGATTAGCATAGGGTATATCAAAGTAGCTAGCATATAATAGCAATTATATGGTAAGTATAATAAACATAGAACTACATAAATTCACGGCTTTTAGAAATTCTCCACGGTAAAACAGTCAAGGAAAATGAGAAAGCAGTTTTACAAAATACTAAAACTTGTTGAATTGATGTGTCAAATTTCACCTCTCAGACTAAAACCTTTTTAAGTCACAGTGTCCAGCACTCATGGCAGCATCTGAGGACTCTGACACCCTAATGGTGGGCCTATAAAGTGGGAACCCTTTCCAGACACTGGTTGAGCAAAACATTTCAAAGTCCCTAAAATTAGGCAAGCAGTTGAACCAAGCAATTGCACTGCTCGACACTTAACCTTAAGAAGTATTCCTAAACAAAACTGGACTTGTTATGATTAACATCCACATGCAGATGAGGCTATTTACTTATTCCTTTGGTATTTTGCATACTATAATTATCACGTAGAAAACACTTATGTTTAAATAGATCACCTTATAATGGGGGAAGTGAGAGCTTAAGTAGCTCACAATAGGAGATTGGTTAAGAGAATACTTCTCATAGAGCAGGAAGAAAAACAGATATATTATTAAATATGAATTTTCCAAACACTATGATAAAACTGTGCCTATGTAAAATAATATTAGGAAGTATAAACTGGTAATATTAACATTTAGCAGCAAATGATAAAATGAGTGAATTTCTTTTATCCTTTTTTAAATATCTATTTTCTAAATCGTATTGGTCTAAAAATCTAAAAATTTTGTTTTATTAAATTTTATTTATTTCTATTTGTTCATTTTTATTAGTTATTACATGTTCTCGTGGACACGGAATTTAATCCCAAGTGCGCAAAATCCCTGAATATAGGTCCTGAGTCTGCATGTCTTCATAAACTCTTCATAAATTAGTTTAATATCTTGAATGAGTACAGCGATTACTGTTTATTGAATTTTTGTCATGTGGTAGACACTGTGCTAAATCATATCATTTAATAGAGTGAAATTCAATAAGCATTTGTTGACAGGAGAGGACAACAGATGAGATGAGAAGGGTGGAATACACAGCAGTAGGAACCACGTTTGCAGCTCTCGTCTCTAAGAGGCCCGTGCACTTTGAGGACCTTCTGACCACTGGACGACTGGGCTCTGCCAGACCTTCTCCCCTAATGGGAAGGAAAGGAGTGGAGGCAGAGGAAGGCCACACTAAAGTCCTGCACCTTAGGGAGACATACCTTTTGGAAGGATAAGGTCTGATGGTAACTACTAGTTAAAATTTAAACTTACTTTTGAAAGTTTTTCTACTGAAGTCAAGAAGATTGAAATTCCCATGACCTTTAAATGGACAGTTTTGACCTTGGGAGCTTTTAGTTCATTTCTAAGCACCTTTTCTGAGCACAGGCTATTGCCTCTAGAGAGGAAAAAGTAAAGAAGCCTTGTCCCCCTGAGTTTACAGCACAGTGAGGACTACCCACAGGCTACCACCGCCTGATTCTAGGCTGGCCAGCTCTGGGGGTGAACTTCTGGGTCTGAGGTGGGGATGTCTTTGCAGAGGGATGGAGAGTGGAGGAGGAAAGCTAGTGAAGGACGGGCATGATTTCTCCATGCCCACCTAGGGGAATGGCATTCCTGGCTGCAGGAAGAGTTTGGGGAAAGTGTCTGACAGGTACGATGCGGTGTACCTGGAACACATTTACTCTGTTCCAAAACCCAGGCCCGCTCCATTAGGAGCACAGGTAACCCAGAGACTAGCTCCTCACCGCTGGTCTCCTCGCGCTCCAGCACTTTCCTGCCACACCTCCAGGCAGGTGGAGCCAAAAGCAAAATCGGATATACCCTCATTTTCAAAGACCTTGTGAGGTTCAGATTGAATGCTATGGTTGCTCGAGTGTTCTCTCAAATAAGAACTTGGGAAGAGCACCCGTGTAACTGCTTCAGGTCTGCTGCTACTCAAAGCAGCATTCCAAAATGAAGCTGCCCCATACCTGTCTCCATCTCCCAGATGGGCCCATCTCCCAAGAGTATGAAGATGCCGGGCCTTGACAAGTCATTTCAAAACAGCAGAAACTCTGTAGAACTATGGAGGACAGACCCTTTAAATGCTGGCCTCCAATGAGTTAACTCTGTGGTCAGAAATCTGAGGATACTCCCAGGCCCTCTGTTCCTCTGCTTGCTTATGGTGAACAGTTAGGAGCAGAAGAGCAGAAATAACAACACACTCCGGGGTTTTGTTTTTGTTTTTCTTTTGAAACTTTCCAGTGGCAAGATACATATTTCTTCCCTGCCTGCCTGAATCCAGCCTCTAGGTGCTAGGGACTCTAAATGGACCCTGCCATAGGTCTCCCTGCAGCTCCCTCCCCTCTCCCATCTCAGTCCCTGAACTTCTGACTTGGTGGTCTGTGTCTAGATATCTGTTACTCTTTGTCTCTGTATCTGTCCGCTTCCTTCGGTCCTGACTCCTATTTCTCCTCGTTCTTATCGCCTCCATCTGTTTCCATTCTTCTCTATCCATCCTCTTCTAAACTTAACCTCAGCGAGGAAATCAGTGTAATTGAAAACCGATTTCAACAGGATGCCAGCTAGAGCAATAGAGTAGCAGGGACAAGCCAGATCCCAGCTTCTCCCGCTCTCGGCCACGGTTTCCAGGGGCTCCCTTCAGCCAGCACCCTCCAACCCAGATTTCCGTGCCCACTCCCTCCCAGCTTAGAATCTGCCACCGCCACCACCACCACCGGAAGGTGCGCAAGGACGCCAGGAACGGCCCCGGGTGCAAAGTTCTCACCGATGGTGAAGCTGTACCCGTCGATGCTGAAAGTGGCGCTCCTACATTTCTTGAAGCCCTCCTTCTTGTGGCTGGTGTCCGTCATGACTCGTGCGTCCCGGGTCCTGGCTTGAGCCCGCGCCCAGCCTCCCTCCGCTGCACTGTCACTGCAGACCCGCGCTAGGTACAAGCTGCTCACGCCGGCTGCAGGCACCCAGACCTGGGAGCTAATAACCAAGACTCCTAGTGAAGCCCCTGCGCCCCCGCCACTGCCCCATCCCGAGCCCGCTGCAGCTGCGACGGCAGGGGGACTGACAAGGCTGTGTGTAGCTGTGGGCTGGCCCGGGCTGCCGCGCCCCTTCGCGCTCCGCTCTCTGGAGGCTGGAGGAGGTTGGGGGACCCCGAGGGAATGGCGGGGACTGAAGTCGTGCTTCTTCTAGGTGTGTTTTCTCTGACAGAGTGGAGCGCTCCCCCAAAGCACATTAAGAGATGGAGAAGCCAACAGCTCAAGTTTACTCCAAACAAGGAAGTAGACGATTGCCACGCCCACTTCCTCCCACAGTTGTCCCCAGAACTAGCCCTAAACCCTGATAGTAGTACTTCTCAGCAGTCCCTGACCAGAAGATAATCACCAAAGAAACTCATTTGTGGATGAGCATTTCTACATGAAAGCCCTACGATGTGCAATTTGCAACCTAATTTAAACAATTTATATCCAGCCGCTGGCCCAGCTCCTTTAATTTTGAGTTTGTCAAGTGCGTTGGACTCCAGGGTTTGTAAAAGTGGAAGAAATCTCAAGAATCTTATAGCTAAGTCTCTACTGACAGAAAAGGAAACCCGGACACAGGAGGACTTGAGAAAGGTGCAAACTTGTGACCCAGAAGGCTCACTTTATGACCCCACACTATGTGCCCTTGGGTTTTCCAAACATCTAAAAATGATCAAGCTTAGCCAGACACGTTCTGGAGATCCATAACAACCAGAGTTGAGTCCCACACAGGGACCCTCTTCCACACCCAAGATATCACAGAAGTAAGATTAAGTCCGCCTCAACTGCTGAGCAGGAATTTGTCACAACCAACAAATTCTCACCAACCGTCGGGCAAGTGTGCTGCTAGGTGGTTTCAGTTGACTTCAGAAGATCGAGGATCCAATAACCCCCTTGAGCCCAGGTTAATTACACCTTGGAAATTTAGTCTTTCTTGATTCACCATGTACTTGTAAAGGAATCAGTTTGTGGTGTCACAGCATAGCTGGGACTTGAATGGCAAGTTCTCTTAGTGAAGTCCTGGAGCCACACTCACTGTGGTAGTTTGATGGCAAGATAGATTAATCATAAAGACAGTGAGAAGCTCAAACGTCATTCTTCATAGAGTTGTCCATCTCATCACCAGAACCAGAGCTGCATCCAAGCCCTGCTGGAGCATCCCAGCTGCAGTCCTTTATGAATAACAGTCATGTCTGGAAGATGGACTTGTGAAATAAGCTCACAGACTGACCTGAATGTGAGAGCTAGCCCTACCACAAGTGAATGAAGATGTGCAGAACTCTCAGACCCCTGTCTGCTGGTTCTTTCAGGGAGGATAAAGGGAGGAAGTGTGTCAGATCTGGAACAGCATGAGCATATGCATTCAGGAAACACTGAGAAAAATTCTTATGCATGACAATAACATGTCTGCATATTATTGTAGCCACTAATTCTATAAGAGGATTTTATATATAACACTATATATAGAATATGTAGATGTATACACATATACATATACGTATATACAAATACACACATATATACTACACATACACATATATTCAATATATAGTGTGTATATATGTGTATTTTACATAACAACTATTTAAAGTTTCTAATCACTCTCATTTTCTACACTTCAAACTTTTAAATGAAACATTTGCATTGTTTTCTGCCAGGGAAGGTCCTGAAATGAGGAGCCTGGACACCTAAGTTAGCATCTCCCATAGTAAATTATCTAGGGACAAAAAAAAAGAAAACCCTAATATGTTGGAAATTTTTCCCTGAGTGAGTGAAATTAAAATTATATTTAATCACACTTAACAGAAGAGCTTCTTGAAATATAATCTATCAAAAATAATAACAATGTGATCATCTATCTATCCCCTAAGTGTGGTAAAAATAACTTACCTGAACAATTAGAACTGTTTAAAAACTCTTTCCCCCCAGAATCGTTCTCTCTCTCTCTCCATGGTTTTAGATATAGCACACCTACAGAATTACTAAATTCATTGTCTCAATCCTAAAGCAGCCTTCTCTGTGCAGGGCTCTCACACCAACTAAACCAGACAGAGCTCAGCACTAGCATTACAAAATTCAAGAAAGAATGAATTTGGGTCTAAGAGCAAAGGAGGCATAGCCTATACCTGCTCTATCACAAGTGCTCCCTCAAGAAACACGTTACAGCAAGGAAACCAAGCCAAGTCAACCAAGCAAGCACAGTGGTCCTCTCTCCTTACAGCTGGAGCAGGTGTCATTAGATAGACATCTGAAGGCCAGGTCTACCCTGCTCTGTTTCTATAAAGCCTGCAAGCTAAAGGTGGATATTGCATTTTAAAATAGTTTAACACATTAAAAATATAAAGAACTCAATTCTCTCTCCCAGTTCTCACTGACTCTGCTGCCTTGATGCAACTTCTCCTATAGCAAACTGATATGCTAAGCCTGGCTAATATCCATAGGAGGCCTCCCCTTCTGTGAGGAGAAAAGGGGTGGGACAAGGAGAGGAAAGTAGTAGGGACTGGGAGGAAAGGAGGGAGGGGAAACTGTGATCTGGGTATAAAGTAAATATATTAACCAATTAATGAAAAAATATATAAAGAACTCAAAAGTTGGAAGTGGTTGTGTACACCTGTAATCTCAGCCTTCAGAAGGCTGAGGCAGGTGGATTGCACTTTTAAGACTAACATTAAAAAGAAAGAAAAAAAAAAAAACAAGTTCATCTTGAAATCATGGCAGTCCTCCTGCCTCACCTTCCTAAATGCTGCAATTTACAGATATGCATTATCATGCCTGAATGCTCATGGGTTTTTAAATTTTTATGTTTCTAGAAAAAGACAAAGCACTACACAGCATTTAGAAACTATCCTCTGGACTTGCAGAGCTCAGCTTGTTCCCGGGTTTCTTCTATCCCATGGCAATGTCTTATTGGTATTGACCAGGGAGTTGGTATCTTCCACTCCATCCATTGTGCTATAAGCAGTGCCCTCCAGCTGACTCTCACACACCTATCTTCAGCCTAGACCACCTTCTTAAGCAGAAGCTACCTTGAACCCACTCCTGAAGATCTCTTTCTTCCCCATTCCTCTTCCAGAGTTCACTTGGAAGACAAAGTAGGGGAGAAAGCATTTATATACTTTCTCACATCAGCCCCACCTTTACCACCCTTTTTCCAAGCTGTCCACAGGGAGGAGAATCTTACAACTAACTGGACAGAGTTCCCGGGCATTCTTTGAGCCAAACTCAGCAGGGCAAAAGTCTCTGCTGGGCCAGTCTGGCACCTCTGTGAAAACTAGAAAGGAGGCCCTTCTTCCCTGGAAAAGCAGCCCAACTTTGGGACAAACGCAGAGCTCAGGGATTGGACTCCAGACTAAGGATTGCACACAATGGCTCTTTCTAATGGGCCTGTTCTGGGTTTCTGTCCATAATAGTCTCAGAACAGCATCAATGCCACATTCTGACTTCCAATAGTGCCATTCCCCTGCTGTCCACATCAGACATCGTTCTCATAGAGTATCCATGAAGTCCTGACAGAACTTTAAGCTAAGGGCACCTGACATCACTTGGTACCCTTCCTATGCTCTTCCCTGGATCCAGACAACCACTGTCTTGTACAGAAACTGTGTCAATAACTTCTATCAACCCAGTCAGCTGGCCTCCCTACTCTAAGCCATTAACCACCCCAGCATTCAGGAAATCTTTTAAATTAAAAATGCTAGTAATGTTCTTTCTCTGCCTAGAATACAGCAATGACCCTTCATCATTCAGATCAGTTGTTTTAGAATAAACAAAAAGCTCCCTCCATTGCTCCATGAGGCCCTATAGCATCTTAGGAAAATCAGAAGAATATTTGCAACGTATGCTCTCTCAGGAGTGGGAGGCAGAAGGTGCTTTTAATGGGAAGTAGAAGCTGTCATGAAAGTAGCTGGAAGCCAGGGAAGGCAAAGCTATAGTGGGTACCTGGTGCTTCTTCCCCTGGTCTAATGCAAAGGGTTTTCCCATCTGATTCCTGGCTTGTTCAAGGGCTTAGAGTAGGCAAACTCCATAAAGTCTTCCCACTGCCAGCCTCCTGGAGAGGATTCAGACACTGCGTTTCCCGAGAATCAGAAGAATGAGTTCTAGCACATATTGAGGACGTCCAGTTTCAACTCCTTTATTAGTCTACTGAGCCAACCTCTATAACCTCTACACCAAGCAGTTAAAGGGGCTGGGACTCCTTCTCTGGGCTCTCTACAGCTAGCTGATAGAAGAAGGAAGCCCAAAAAGGTGGTGGGCCATGTGGAAGGATTTTAAGGTGTAGGTATGAAAGAATCACGTCCCCTACCACCACATTCCCATAACCAGAAATTAGTCATATCACTCCCACGAAACCACAAGTTATTCTGAGAAATTAAGGTTGGAGGAAAAGGTTTTGTAAACACATCCTTTGAAACCTTATCCTTTCCACCCTGTTGACTGAATCTGACTTTTAACTCACCGGGTGGAGTGGTGGGTCTTAACCTAAGGGCTTCGGGCTGCGGTAATAATCTTGCCCCAAGCCAGAGTTTGAACTTTAAATTTTAAGTCCTAACTCCCAGAACCAAAACACCTGATGCACATCTTAATATAAATTGAACTCTACTTCTTCTTGTTTAATAATAAGAAAAAGCCTTTTATACGTGGCTTCTTACTGGTGAATCATATAAAGAGCTTTAATGCTGCATTATAGCCTTGACCTTGGAAGGAAAGCCGGAAATGTAATTAATTTAGTGGCTAAATAGTGCATCATCTTATGATATGCAGCTTTTCTTTTGTAACTAGAAAGCACACACACACACACACACACACACACACACACACACACACACACACACACACAGTGCCAGGATGTGAAAAGGCAAATAAATGAGCAGAGAGAAGGTCAGTATATAACCTTTAGTAAACCAGGGAAAGTCTCCAAAGATGCTTGTCAAAAATCTGGAGAGCAGGGGATTGGAGCGTCCAAGGCTGCAACCTGTGTGGTCCCGGGAGGATAAAGCCTGTAAACATTTGCACTGAGTCCCAGGGGAGGGAGCTCAGTTTCTCTGATGTCCAGCCTTTGTCAGGCCACTTGCACCAGGCTCTGTGCTTAACAACACCTGGATCTCATTTCAAGCCTCCTTTACAAAGAAGGGGGATTTTACAGGGTGGTTTTCTCAGTGTGGTGCTGAACTCTCTGGAGAAGTAACTCACTTCAGCGGCAACCTTGGCAACAGAATTATCAAGGGTACCTGGAGGCTGGAAACCAAAGAGCAAAGGTGAACAGGCAGTCAAAGGGGGATTGCTGCAACGGAGAAGACCTTAGTACTTGCCAGAATACCTTCTAACAGACACATCCTCCTGGATCAGCTGTTCACTGGCAACTAAAATTGATCTAGAACTTTCTTTCAAGTTAGTGATTCATCTTAAACCCAATAGCAAATGGATTCCTTAATTATCAGCACAGTTTTCTACACTGGGTGTGGTTTCTGATGATGATGGCAATAATAGGAATGCTGGTATTTGGAAGCAAATGTCAGAACAAAAAGTGAAGAGAAAAGAACAAACTATAAAATAAGTTGCAGCAATTTCAACTATTTTTAAAATGCATTTAAGGAAAATAGAAAGGTGAGAAAAAGTTACCTGATAAGTGGGAAAGTAAGCCAGGGAGAAAAACTTTGTCTGTAGTTATAGTCCAACCTCTCCTGAAACAAATGTGGCAGACAGGCAGTTTTCTCTCTCTCTCTCTCTCTCTCTCTCTCTCTCTCTCTCTCTCTCTCTCTCTCTCTGAGTGTGTGTGTGTGTGTGTGTGTGTGTGTGTGTGTGTGTGTTTACCTGCTTAGTGCTTTAAAACTATTTAAATTGCAAATTTTAGAAAGGAGAGAGGACTGGAGAGAAGGTGGGAGGAATGAAAAATGAAATCAGGGTGGTATTGGTGTCTACAGTCTGGTGCTGGAACTGTAGCTAACTTGGATTCTGAGAGCCAGAGAGTTCAAGTTTGTCCTAATTCCTATAAACACAAACAGGCTATGCTCTGGTGGCTTCCCACATAGAAGCATTTACTATAGCTTGATTTCTTTTTTGATGTATTGTTTTGGCTTAAATCTCAAATATCCTCCACAAGCTTCTGTTTTGTGTTTTGAACAATTGGTTCCCAGCTTGTGGGTCTATTTTAGAGGTGGCGCCTAACTGGCTTCACTGGTTCCAATAGGAGCCCTTGAAGGTTAAACTCACCTGACTCCAGTCTGCTTTCCCTGCTCCTGGACCTGTCTTGATGAAACTCAGCCACACTCTTGCTACCATGATGAACTATGAGTCAAAATAAACCCTTCTTCTCTGAAGTGACAGAAAAGTCCTACCATACTCAGTGTGTGTGTGTGTGTGTGTGTGTGTGTGTGTGTGTGTGTGTGTGTTACCAGTTACCTAGTAAGTGGGGAAAGTAAGCCCCAGAGAGAAAAACTTTGTCTGTAGTTATAGTCCAATCTCCCCTGGGTCAAATGTGGTAGACAGGCAGCAGGGTCTCTCTCTCTCTCTCTCTCTCTCTCTCTCTCTCTCTCTCTCTCTCTCTCTCTCTGTGTGTGTGTGTGTGTGTGTGTGTGTGTGTGTGTGTGTGTGTGCGGCGCTTTAAAATACTTAAATTGCAAATTTTAAAAAGGAGAGGGGCCTGAAGGGATTTTCAATAGATATACTGAAGTAAATTACTTCTTCTACTGGTTTTGTGTAAGTAAAATTTTTATATTGTTCCCATTCACTCTTCTTCAATGTTCCCTGAGCCTTAGAAGCAGTGATCTAACTGTCTGCTTAGGGCCGAGCACACACAGTGTCTTATTCTCAGTCCCTTGAGCTGGAGTTCTCTCCATTCACTCCCATTCATTGCCAAGAGAAGCTTCTCTAGTCAAGACTGAGGGAAGATATGTCCTTAGGTATAAACATAAGTATTCCAAAGGGATTTTGAGGGGTTGGGGATTTAGCTCAGTGGTTGAGCGCTTGCCTAGCAAGTGCAAGGCCCTGGGTTCAGTCCCCAGCTCTGGAAAAAAAAATTTAAAAAAAAATTCAAAGGGATTTTGAGTCCGTGTCAAAATAGCAAAATAAAAGTGGTAAGCTTCATTTTAGTATCTATGACCTCCCAGGCATGAACTGTTTTTATTGGATATTTTTTTATTTACATTTCAAATGTTATTCCCTTTCCGGATTCCCAGACCTAAGTCCCCTATCCCATCCCCCTCCCCTTCTTCTATGCAGATGTTCCCCTCCCCATCCACCCAGTCTCCTGACATTCCTCTACACTGGGGGTCCAGCCTTGGCAGGTCCAGGGCTTCTCCTTCCATTGGTACCCAACAAGGCCATCCTCTGCTACGTATGCAGCTGGAGCCCAGGTATGAACTTTTGAGCAGGTTTGTTTGAAGTGCCAGACATGAATTCCCTCCTCAAATCCCGTCAGGAAGTGTAATCCTTTGCTCCATAGCATTCATTTATTTTTATCCTGCCTAGCACATAGGAAGTAGCTTTCAGGGGTCACAGATACATAAGATTATTGATAACTTTCCTATCCCCAATCCTTTATAGAAGCTCTGACACTGTGTATGGAGGGAGGGAACTTATAGTTCACCTCTGGTTTGATTTCTTTAGGTCATGGTACCAGTATATATAGTGTCTTCTGCAATAGCATCTTACCATCTAGTCAATAGCAATAGTCAGTGTGAAAGACCCTCTGGGGTCTTTCTAGCCAACAAATCATAGGGAAGGAAATATCTCACCTCTGACAACAATATGCTCATTTGATCAACCATGGCTTCTGAAGTTGGCATTATGCACCCATGTACAGTATTTTATAGCACACTCTTTTCAATATTTTATTTTATTTGTAAATAAATAGAAGGCCAGAGTCACAGACCAGAGACAACTTCCAGGACTCAGTTCTCTCCCTCCACTATGGGATCTAGGAACTGAACTCAGATTGTCAGGCCTACACATATCTATGTGGCAAGTGTTACCTGCTGAACAATGCCACCAGCCCTTAAGTATTATTTTTAATTACCTTATAGAGTAGTAGTATATGTCTTCTTTTTATATCCTTAGTTTTGGTTCCCCACCCTAAACCTCCTTCTTTCTTTTGTCTTCCCATGTCCTTCTCCATTTAAACCTTAGCACCCCAGCATTTGCCCTGCTCTGCTTTTATTCCATATGAGCATTGGCTTTGTCTTCAAGTATTTTAGATTGTAAACTAAGTATGGAGCTAATCCATCATAAGGCAGATCAATGTGTGCTCTCACTAGAGTATGTAAGCTTCTTGGAGCTTATAATTATTTTGCCCATGGTATTTCGGATATATAGAAAGGTCCATAGCCCTCTGTAGGTGGTAAATCAATACATGCTGAATGAATGAATACATGAATAGTCTGTTTCTGGCATTTGGTTTCAAGAATATTTAGGGACTAAGAATGCAACTCAGTGGTGAAATGCTTGCCTACCATTTACAAGACCCCAGATTGAACCCCCAGCATTATGAAAAAGAAAACAATGAAGACATATAGAAATGAGTGTGTTAGTGTTCCACGTCAGACATGCTCTAAGCGGTTCTCTTCCATGCCTCAGGATAAGGCTGTCCATGGTTAACTCATTTGTCATCTGGACACATCAGACTCCTGCTTTCAAGGGTTCGGGGGAGTCTCATTCTTCCCCATTACATCACTACCTAATGGAAACATTTGGCTGCTCATCAACACCATGTGATACCGTATGTCAGTGACTAACAAAATATTAGGTGTACCTGTTCGCCATACAAGGTAAGCTAGTACTAAAAGAAACAGTCTGCAGACTTATGTGATTGAAGTTTGAAATTATGATCATGAATTACAAATTCTTACTGTGTGGGGAAATCAGAGTGTCTATGCTGACAAGATGAGTGAAATCTCAGAATCACAAGCAAATTTCTCCAGATGTTGATTACACTTCTGCCCAAAAAAACTTTGCCAGAGAATTAGGGAGTGTATTATCATGATAAAAGAAAGTAGTTATCGTTGGCAGCAGGTGGGAGTCTCAAAGGTTTAGCACTGAGATGCGTTTGTCAGGTATGTAAGTTACTAGAATGTACTTTTCCCGCTGTAATACGTGCTTCCACATACATTTGGGAACCAACTTTCTTTCACAATACCCCTCAAGCCAGCAGAAACAATCTGTGAAAGTGGAAGGTGAGTTGGTTCCCTTTGTCTTCCTTGCGATTTCAGGGCCATCCTTCAAAGCAATAAGATTTACATACAGTCAGCACATACTTATGAAATGAACTAAAATGCACAGTGCAATGAACATAAACTTACAGAATTGATTCAAACCCTTGGCAACTCAAGCAAATCACAGGTAAACCGAGCCATGCAGTATACAGAGGTGTAAGCCATGCTTTCAGAAAGAATACACAGCAGAAAAGAGTAAAAGGGGGGATGAGAATTAAGTGATGTGGGAAGAGTCAATTCCCTCTGAGATTTTCTTCATTGTCAATTGCTAACTGTTGAGGTCTGTCCTATGGCTCTGTTTGAGGCTCAGAAGTTGATGCTGTTGACGGAAGCAGTTTCTGTCGTCTTCCTGGTTTGTCTCTCACCATGTGTTCTCCAGTTCTCTGCCTCCCAGCCTCCTGTCTCTCACTATGCATTCTTTGATCAAGTCATGAAAACTAAGATTCCTCTTCCTCAGAATTGATTATAGAAACCAGGAGCCCTTTCCTTAGGGCTACAAATACAACCTAAGAGTCAGCACCCCAACTTACCCTGGATTTTCTGTCCAAGAGTTGGCCAAAAGTTCTCTAAATTTCTTGTCTGATAGTATCATATGACCTTGATCACAGAACAATTCTACTTATACCAGGAAGGAAGGAAGGAAGGAAGGAAGGAAGGAAGGAAGGAAGGAAGGAAGGAAGGCAAGCTACACAGAAATCCCTAGAAGCATCTAAATGAACAACTTGAGCACGGTCCATTCATATTTTTACATGATTTCCTATGCTTCATCCAACCAATGCATAAAAAATGGATAACTGACCCTGTATCTTTGGGTCTTTGAGTTAAAGCACTTGTATTTATGTAAACTACTTATCCTGTGTTTTCCCCTATTGATCTTTCTGTTGTCATTTTATCTCAGCAAAGCAAATATATTTGTTTCAAAAGTAAAACCTGAACTTCCTTCATTAGCCACTATGCTAGACTCTTCTACCTATAGAGTCTCATTTAGTCCTCACAACATTCCCATATCATACATAAGGAACCCTAAGCCATCCTACCTAAGGTATCAATAAGTTCTGCATACAGCCAGGTTTACATCCTCCCTGGCTATCTCGCTGTATGTTCTGAGAGGCATAAGGTTTCAAACACCCTCATCAAACAGCCCTTCCACACACTCTTGCTTTTTTCAACTTCGTCTTCTTGAAATAAAGGCCAGAGAAATAAATAAGCAGTAAAGAGATGAGTCCTAGTTGGAGACCAGAAGCTACTCCCATTACTTTCCTCCCCAGTCCTACCCAGAAGACAGAACTGCACCTCAGAACTTTGCTGCCTTTCTATTGAGGGAAGTCCGAGGTACCACCAAGCCTTTCTGCACTACTCTTCCCCTCAAGCTCATCAGGTGGACTTGATCACATCTCCAACATGATGCAGAATCCTGGAAATGTCCACTCTCAGTGTCCTGCTACACAAATGAAAATGAGAAAACCTAAAGCATTAGGAGACTCACCCAGGAGCCAGCACCCATGAAGGACACCTCCCTCTGGTAGCCATGTGGTGCTCCTAGACCTCTCAAAAGTATTTTTCTAAGGAAATGGGATAGGGATACAACTGTCTGGAGGAGCTGAAAGGAAAGAAATGGAGAAAAGGCCAAGGGTACCCAGAGGCCTGGAGTGAAAACTACAAGTTAACCTGCTGATTCAGGCAGACACAGAACCAAAGGGGATTCTTTCTTCCCTGCCTTTGGTAGCTCACAATCCTTTTGGGTGAACCCACAACCAAACATATCATACAGTTCTCATAAGACAAAAGGAAGCTCAGAATGTGGCTGGTCCCAGGCCTGAGGGCTGCTGGTCCAGCAGGCCATTTCCTGACACAAAGATAGCGTTTGCATTTTTCTTCTTTGCAGATAAGAGTGGTAAGAAGCAAGAGAAAGTCGTGACTCTTTTCTGTGTGTGTGTGTGTGTGTGTGTGTGTGTGTGTGTGTGTGTGTGTGTGTGTGTTCTCCTCTTTGGCTTAATTAATGTCACTTCCTCTTCAACCAAGCTCACATTATTTTCATCCCATTAATATAGGGATGCCATTAAAAGATAGCAAATATTTTTCAAGCATCCTGAAATTCCTGACATTGGCCTTTGCCTGTTTCCTCAGGGGAACCAACCATCCTTCTTGTGGTTGTCGTTAGCGCTAAATGAATTCAGTGTGCACAGTGCTCAGGACAATGGTTGGCACATGATAAATGCTCAATAAAAATCAGTATAAGTATACCAACCCAGCTATGCTGCTTGTACATAATACTTATTGCAGTAAACATCCATGCAGGTCATTTGACAGGGTAGCCTATAAGAGTGGAAAGTTTTACAGAAAAAAAAAAAAAAGATAGGATCAGAAGGAGAACTAGATAGCCCTAGTGATTACAGCTAGTTAGTGTAGCCTATAACAGCATTCACCAGAGCCCAGGCATCATAGCTAGGACTAACTTATGCATAGTGTACTCATCAGGGAATTAAATCCTTTTTATCCAAGCTCCAAATGGAGTCACCAAGTTCCCCCTACAAGCATTCCCCTGAACCATCTCTGCCCACAGCATCCAGAACCACATTGTGGAAAACACAGGCTTTTTCCTTTAATCTTCCACCAACTTGTAGCTCATTGGCCAGAGCACACACAGCTGAGCTTACAGCAGTACCATCGAGGTGGGTGGTGAGTGACAGGCACATGACAGCAAGACTCCACTGTACACAACACATGACAATGACTTCCCAGAAAGACAGCAGAAACACACAGAAGGGCACATCAGGCATAGGGAGCATGTGGGCCTTGATATTGCAGGAGTTGGTCTTCTCAAGCTGGGGACCCCATTATCACTTCTCACCAGGAGAGAAGGAGGCATGAGAATAAATACTACCAGGAAATCAGGATGCAATTGCCCATGAGGACTTTGAGATGTCCCACCATGTATAGATATCATTCCTCAAAAAGAGACCTCAAAAAGCCTCTTGATGTGTGGTCCAGATACCTGCAGGGAAGGCAACACTGCTCGATTCGAGGAGCTTGGGAACCAGTAAATGATAGGGATCTTCCTTAGGACCCTGCTTGACCAGCACCGAGGAACAGAGACTAAGGCTCTGTAACTAAGACTCCAGTCCTTGTCCTGCAGCTGCCACCAGTATGTGTCTCTAGTTTTCATTACTCTATCAGGCGGCTTCAAGTTCAGAGTTAGGAAGGCTATCTGGAGAATTTGGAAACATGGCTCACTTACCTTGTTCTTCTGCAGCTGGCTGTTCTTCTGTGGCTTCTGTCTGGGTGTTTGACTCTTCTGTCTTCCCAGTGCCAGTCCCTATGGCAAATAAAAGAAACAGGATCCTTGGGCAGCTGTGGTAGCCAGAGCACGCCCCATGGCAATCTTTCTTAAGTGTCCAGTACAAGTCTCTCTGCAAGACTCTCACCTTCCCAGGCCCCTCACAGCTGGCCCTCTACACTCTCTTTGCCCTTGTCCCCAGTGTGCCCACAGCAGCAGTATCTGTCCCTTGGTGCTACAGCCCCTTGTCTGCCTGCATAATATGTAAGAGAACTTGGCACCAAGTGGGTGGTGGGCAAGCCATCTCTAAATAGGGAACAGGCTAGGAAAATCAAGGGAGCCTCTTCCAAAGATCTGAAAGGCTCCCACATGACACAGATTTCTACATCACAAGGGCACTGATATGGAGGAAGAGTAGAAGTGCAGGCCATGCTCTACTTACAAATTCCTTTGCCATAACCTGGTAAGTGGATAGAAGATTACAGTTTTTCAAGTAGACAATATTTTTTTACATTTTACTGGGCTCTTTGTGAATTCACATCATGTACCTCATTCTTACTCATCTCCCCCGCCCCACATACACACCCTCCACACTTGCAACCTCCCCCCAACAGAGGAAAAGAATGTCACTGTGGAGGCTGTAGTGTGTTACAGAGTGTTCCACAGTACACCCTTGTATCCACACATTTTTGCTTGTTTATGTTCATTGCAATGACTCCTTGGTCTGGTATGAGGCCTCTGGCTTCTGCTACTCTATCAATACTAGAACCTCACTGGGACTCCTCTCTGATATTCTGTTGCTGCCCTGTGTCATGGGGATCCTGTAGTTTTAGATTTGTAGGACTGGTCACTTTGTGAACTACTCATGCACTCAATGGAGTAGATGATGGAGTGAGCCAATTCAAAGCCCTAAGTCTGGGCCTGAGACAGATCTGAGCTGGTGAGCCCAATGGCTTTCTTGTTCTTGAAGCCTCAGGCCTGCCTCACCAATATTTCCCACAACCAGGGCCAGCTCTACCCTGCTGCTGTGAGGTGCAGGGCCCTGCTCTCCTGAGTGGCTCAGCAGGCGAGGGGCAGGGACAGCTCTCTCACTTTCATGAATGCATCAGTGTCATCTCTCCAGCCTGTTGCCATCAGTAAGAACAAAAGGTAGGAGAGGGAACCTCTGCCCACCACACAGCAAACAAGAGGCAAGGCTGGCTCTCCCATGTTAACATCTGGCTCATCCTCAACCCCAACAGCAGGGTCAGTTCTACTATGCTGCCCCATGATGGTGGTCTAATGGTCATCTCCAGCTTGCTCCTTACTCAACCTACCCAAGTGGCCCCTTTCGAGGGTTGTCTGTCTTGGGCTTACTCCAGCCTGGGGCCTGTGGTCCTAGGAGGGGTACTTCTAGTCTTCAGTTTGCTCGCCATGCTGGGAGCTTGCTCAGACCTGCCTGATACTGGACTGCTGGTCATCTCAGGCTAGTTCCCTGACTGAGCCTCCTTGTGCTGGACTGATAGTCATCTCAGGATCGCTTATTTCAAGATATGTTGGGCTACTAATCATTCAGATGCTTACAGATCAGAACACTGAACATTTAGACATAGCCTCTCTCCTCTCTGCCACCTACTGATGCCCATGCGACACAGCAGTTACACCTGCAATGCCTCTAGGGGCAAGGGAAAGCAACCTAAGGAGGATAAGCAACATGATTAGGCTTCCAATCAAGGTTATGAGCTCATAAGCAGTAGAAAATTGAACATGGCTTTCAGCAGACCCAGCACATGGTCTTCCTTCCCACAACAACCTTTCCAGGTGTACAGTCAGAAAAGTTAAAAAAGAAATTCTAAAGTGAATATGCTCCAGCAGACTTGTTTCTGAAGTTAGTCTGTAATATATCAATTTATGTGATTTAAAACTTGTAGCATAGTACTACCTGAGGACCCAGCTATACCACTCCTGGGCATATACCCAAAATATGCTCCAACGTATAACAAGGACACATGCTCCACTATGCTCATAGCAGCTTTATTTATGATAGCCAGAAGCTGGGAAGAACCCAGATTCCTCAACAGAGGAATAGACACAGAAAACGTGGTACATCTGCACAGTGGAGTACTACTCACCTATTAAAAACAATGACTTCATGAAATTCTTAGGCAAATGGATGGAACTAGAAAATATCCTGAGTGAGGTAACCCAATCACAAAAGAACACACATGGTATGCACTCATTGATAAGTGGATATTAGCCCAAAAGCTCAGAATACCCAAGATACAATTCACAAACCATATGAAGCTCAAGAAGAAGGAAGACCAAAATGTGATGCTTCAATCCTTAGAAAGGGGAACAGAAATACTCAAGGGAGGTAGAGGGTGGGAGGAACTTGGAAGGAAGAGAAGAGGGAAAGGGAGAAAAAGGGAGACAGGGTGAGGTATGAGAGGAGACAAGGATGATATACTGAGGGTCAGGAATTTGAACAGAGGTGTACAACAATGGGGGATGGGAAACTGGGGGTAGCCACCAGCAAGTTCCAGATGCCTGGAAAGCAAAAGGCTCCCAAGACTCAACAAAGATGACATTAGCTGAAATACCCAAAAAAGGGGAAAATACCATATCCAGAGGTTAGGAAGGGGCCACCCACCTTCTCAAAATTTTAACCCAGGATTGCTCCTGTCTAAAGGAAATACAGGAACAAAGAGTGGAGCAGAGACTGCAGAAAAGGCCATCCAGAGATTGCCCTACCTGAGGATCCATCCCATATGCAGCCACCAAACCCAGTCACTATTGCTGATGCCAAGAAGTGCTTACTGACAGGGCCTGGTGTACCTGTCCCCTGAGAGGGTCTGCCAGAGCCTTACTGATACAGATGAGGATGGTTGCTGCTAACCATCAGACTGAGCACAGGGACCATAGTGGAAGAGTTAGAGAAAGAACTGAAGGAGCTGAAGGTGTCTGCAACCCCATAGGAAGAACAACAATCTCGACCAACCAGACTCCCCAGAGCTCTCAGGGACTAAAACCACCAACCAAAGAGTACACATGGAGGGACCCATGGCTCCAGCCACATATGTAGCAGAGGATGTCATTGTCTGGCATCAATAGGAGGAGAAGCCCTTTGGTCCTGTCAAAGTTTGATTCCCCAGTGTAGGGAAATGCCAGGGCAGTGAGGTGGGGTGGGTGGGTTGGAGGGCGAGCATCCTCATAGAAGTAGAGGGAGGGGGAATGGGAGAGGGGTATTCTGGAGGGGAAACCGGGCAAGGGTATAATATTTGAAAAGTAAATACATAAAATATCCAAGAAAAAAAACACAACTTGTAGCTGGGTGGTGCTAACACATGCCTTTAATCCCAGTCTTCAGAAGGTAGCAGCAGGAGGCTCTGTGAATTGGAAGCCAATCTGATCTACAGAGCAAGTTCCAGGACAGCCAGGGCTACATAGACAAACCCTTTCTTGAGAAAACAAAAACAATAACAATAAAAAACTTGTGGTGATTTGAATGAGAATGGACCCCAAATGTTCATATATTTAAATGTTTGCTTTCTAGTTAGTGAATGTTTTTAGGAAGGATTATAAAGTGTGGCCTTGCTGGAAGAGGTGTGTCACTGTGAGGTGTTCTATGAGGTTTCAAAACCCCATCCCCTACCCACTGCTTCCTAATTGTGAATCAGATGTAAGCTCTCAGCTATTGCTCCAGTACTATGTCTGTCTGCCTGCTGCCATGTTCCCCACCATCATAGACTCACTTTCTGAAACAATAAGCAAGCCTTTTTTCATAAGCTGCATTGGTCGTGGTGTCACTTTACAGCACTAGAATAGTAACTAAGACAAAGCCATTTTCTCACCGTCTTTCAGAGACTTTATGTAACCTTAACATGGATCATGCACTCTAGTACCCCCAAAGTCCGAAAATATGTAGGATGAATAGTGACTCCCCACATACCATGGCTCTGGCATACAGCAAACTTCCTGCTCATCACCAGGCCACGATACAAAGAACCCAGACAAGCTGATTTGAGGCCAACTGGACGAACATGAATTGTCTGAGCATCAGTTCACCAGACTATCAGCTGACTTTTTTGGTTTGGCAAAGTCTTATTATAGTAACATTCTCTAACATTTCCGCAAAAGTTTGTGTGTCATTGAAACCACCCAATCTATATTTTTAGTGTACTTAAATTGTGTGTGTGCGTTTATTTTGAGTGTCAGATATTGAATCTATCACAAATATCAGAGATTTTATAGAAGGAGAGATTTTCTTAATTTGTATATATTTATTTAACTTGCACGACCTTCCCCACAACACACAGTCTGATTCTTATGCACATGCATAAAAAAGTCTTAAAAACTACACTCTAATTTTCATACATCGATCTCAATTAAGTAACATCTCACCCTACATGCAACACGCTAAGCATCTTGGGCAAACACTGAGTAGCCAGGGTGGAGAAGGGAACATTTGCAGAGCACATACTAAGCACAGAGGTCTTCTGACTGGGCCTCAGAGCTCTGTCTCCCACAGACTCGTCACCACAAGTGAAGTCAAAGTCACAAGCTCTGTTTACAACAGAGAAATGTGAAAGTCAAAACCAAAGCATGTGGCAGGCTTAGGCCTTGAACTACAAAGTGGCAATTCTAATTCAAGCCAGCTTCGTCTTGCCCTAGAGGCCATGTTTTACAATGAGGAGAGAACTAAAGGAAAATCTCACAGTCCAATTCCTATTCCTCTTCTCCAGGAAACCCCAATTCCTGTCAGCCGAGGAATGGTTCATCGGTGACAGAAGAACAAAAATTTCAAAGAAAAGTACGTCAATTTAAACCACTGTGCATATTCTTATTTTTTAAAACAAATGAATAAAATTAATACCCATGATTGATTGATATCCATGGGAAAGGAAGACCTGCTTGCCCTTCTCTGAAGAAAAACTGAGGAAGACTGGATGCGGACAGGGGAGGAAAAGGAGAGAAAGAAGAGGAACCGGGAGGAGAAGATTGAGAGGAAACTTTGGGCAGGATGTAACTATATATATACATGAACTAAAAAATAGTGTATTTGGTTTTATGTTGAAGTCTTTGATCCACCTGGACTTTGGGACAAGTTAATAGATATGGATCAATTTGCATTCTTCTGCATCCAGTTAGACCAGCACTATTTGTTAAAGATACTTCCTTTTTTATGATCTATAGTTTTGGCTTCTTTTATCAAAAGTCAAATGTCTATGGGTGTGTGATTTTACTTCTGGGTATTGAATTTGATTCCATTGACCAACTTAACTGTTTTTATACCAATACCATACAGTTTTTATTACTATTTCTCTGTAGTATAGCTTAATATCAAGAATGGTGATACCTCCAGAAGTTCTTTTATTTTACAGAACTGTTTTTGCTATTCTGGGTTTTTTATTTTTCTATAATAAGTTGAATATTGTTCTTTTGAAGTCTGTAAAGAAAAATGTGATAGAAGAGCGAGTGGGAAATAGCCTTGAATGTATTGTCACGAGGAGGCAACTCTCTGAACAGAACACTAAAAGATAAGGCACTAAGATCAGTATTTAATAAATGGGACCTCATAAAACCGAAAAATTTCCTCAAAGGACACCATCAAGCAAACAAATGGCAGCCTACAAAATGGGGGAAAACATCTTCACCAACCCTATATCTGACAGAGGGTTGATAGTCAAAATATATATAGAACCCAAAAAATTAGACCTCACCAAACCAAAGAACCCAATTTAAAAATGGAGTACAGAGCTAAACAGAGAATTCTCAACAGAAGAATCTCTAATGGGTAGGAAGCACCTAAAAAATGTTCAACATCGTTAGTCATCAAAAGGATTCTGAGATTCCATCACACACCCTTTAGAGCAGCTAAGATCAAACACTAAAGTGACAACTCATACTGTTGATAATGTGGAGCAGGGGGAACTCTCCTTCATACTGATGTGAGTGCAAACTTCTACAACCACTTTGGAAATCAATCTGGCAGTCTCTCAGAAAATTGGGAATAGTTCTACCTCAAGACTCAACTTATACTACTCCTGGGCATATACCCAAAATATGTTCCATTGTACCACAAGAACAGTTATGCTCTTAGCAGTTTATGTTCATAGCAGTTTTATTTGTAATAGCCAGAAACTGGAAACAACCTAGATGGCCCTTACCGAAGAATTCATAAAGAAAGCGGAGTACATTTACACAATGGAAAAATACTCAGCTAAAACAATGGCATCAGAAAATTTACAGGCAAATGGATGAAACTAGAAAATGTCATCCTGAGTGAAGTAACCCAGACTCAGAAAGTCAAACATGTTACATATTCACTTGTAAGTGGACATTAGCCATAAAGTACAGGATAACCATGCTACAATCCACAGATCCAAAGAAGCTAAGTAACAAGGAGGGCCCAAAGGAGGATTCTCGAATCTCACTGAGAAGGGGAAATAGAATAGACAATGGGGGTGGAGGAAAGGAGGGAGAAGGGTGGAAAAAGAGTAGGGAGGGGAACAGGAGGGGTCAATGGAGGGAGAGAAAATTAGGAGAGAGAACTGGAATGGGGGGAGGGCATCTCTGGAATGAGCTAGAAACATAGGACAATGAAAACTCCCAGGAATCTATGAGGGGGACCCTAGCTAAGCAATAGGGGATATAGAACCTGAAATGGCCACTTTATGTAACCAGGTAAGACTTTCAATGGAGGGATGGTGACACCACAAAGCCTTCAACCCACAATTTGTCCTACCCACAAGATGTGCAGAGATAAAGATGGAGCAGAAATTGAGGGAGTGGCCAACCAATGGCTGGACCAGCTCCAGACTCCTGCCATGAGAGACAGCCCACCCCTGACAGCATTAAAGATATCCTGCTAGGCTTTCAGACAGGAGCCTCTCATAACTGTTCTCTGAGAGGCTTCATGAAGAAACTAATGGAAACAGATGCAGAAACCCACAGCCAAACATTAGGTGAAGTTCTAGGACTGTTGTGGAAGAGGGGGAGGAAGGATTGAAGAAGCTAGAGAGATCAAGAAAACCTATGGAATCAAATAACCTGGACCCATTGGGGTTCACAGAGACTGGAACTACCAACCAGAGAGCACATATGGGGTGTACCTAGGCTCTCTCTCTCGATAGATAGATAGATAGATAGATAGATAGATAGATAGATAGATAGATAGATAGATATGTAACAGATATGCAGTGTAGTCTTCATGTGGGAGCCCTAACAGCAGGAGCAGGGGCTGTCTCTGACTCTGTTGACTGCTTTTGGATTACTTTTACGTGACTAGGTTACCTTGTCTAGACTCAATGGGAGAAGATGTGCCTAGTCCTATGGTAACTTGATATGCCAAGGCTGATTGATATCCATGGAAATCTTCCCCTACTCTAAGGAGAAAGGGAAGGGAGGTGGGGGAAGTGAGGTGAGAGGGAGGGACTGGGAAGAGGGGAGGAAAGAAGGGAAGCTGTGATCTGGATGTAAAGCAAATAAAGTAATGAAGAAAACAATCTACTACCAGTACATTGTTTTAACAAAATCACAAGGCAGAATCATGCACGGTTACCTTTGATTTGCCAAAGAACAATGCTGGTTCATTCCAAAAGGAAGACCGACTCATGGAGGGAAATGTGACCCTGGATGGGGATGGGCACCTGGGGTCACAATCACCAAATCCTTGCTGCTGCTGAGAGGGTGTCAGGAGGGCGAGGGTTTCTCCAGGAAGCCCAGAGCAGATGCACGAGAGCCACAGAGCATTTTCCACTTCTTCCTGCTTTCTCTTCAAGTGCACCTTTCAATAATTAAAATCTATTAAAGTCCTAAAGCAAAACACTTAGTAACACTTCGGCAGGTACTAGGAAAGAGAGAAATGGAATTTTGATAGCATGCCTGTTACTAACTTGAGAGGGATTCAGCTTAATGCTAATTACTTCTAACATTCGGCTTCTATATTTAGCAAATGGTCTAACTTTCAGAGAACAAAGTTCTTTCTACGAATGCTTGCTAAATACCCACCCCAGCTATCCATATGCTACTAACTCTACAAGGCCCATTTAAAATCACAACAGTTGTTAAAATACCGTTAGGGTAGCCCACAAGGACTGCTCCCCCTCCACCTCCATCATCACTTTCATGTGTATATTAAATGTACTGTCTATGACATAACCTGACAATGTGAAGGAAAGGAAGATAGAAATATCAGTGATGATGGCCAAATTCACTGAATGCTTATTAAAGGCAGGTGCTTTTGTGCATATTAACCTGCCTGATCCTTACTTTCTATGGTAAACTGTCTTACTATTCCTCAATCCCCATAAGTGGTAAACTGAAATCTCTACCGCCTTAGTTTTCTTTCTATTGTTGTGATAAACACCACAATTAAAGCAATTTGAGGAAGAAAGTGTTTATTTCAGCTTACAGCTTGCAGTCGCACTCTGTCACTGAGGAAAGTCGGCAGGAACTCATGCAGAGGCCATGAAAGAGTGTTGCTTGCTGCCTAGCTCACACTCTCACTCTTCACAAAGACTGCTCAGACACTGGTCAGAAAGTAATCCTAAAGTGACTGTCGTCTAACAGAGAGAGAGAGAGAGAGAGAGAGAGAGAGAGAGAGAGAGAGAGAGAGAGAGAGGGAGGAGGAGGAAGAGAAGGAGAGAGAGAGAGAGGAGAGGGAGAGAGAGAGAGAGAGAGAGAGAGAGAGAGAGAGAGAGAGAGAGAGAGAGAGAGAGAGTTTCAAGCTACTGTCTAAATCATCTCTGACTTTTTAACTGCTTGGAGGTCTATAACTCCCTGGCCTTGTGGAAGCCTTTATGTCAGCTCATAGCCCACCCAAATCCTTGTCCCAGAACAACATCCCAAAGCACCCATAGTGATCTGCAGGACACACTGCAGCTATCTAGGCACCTGTCCCCAGGTAGGCTGTGAGCTAAGCACAGGTAAGAATTATTAAACATCAATCTGCCCTGCCTCCTGCTTGTATACAGGGGGAAAGCTTTAAAAAAAAAAAAAAAGGTAAAATGGTCAAAAATAAATTTTAAAAAGAATAATATTTTGTAAAGTATGTGGAATTCTGATTTCAGGGTCCATAAGGCTGTGTTGAAGCACAGACTCTCCCACTTGTGAGCCTAGAACACAAGCTTTCACTAGATCCTAAGGCCTGCAAAGTTCTCTATCTGCTGCGTCACAGAAAAAACTTGCCACATGACCTGACACACATGGGGAACACAGAATAAATATCTTACTAATAGTTACTTGACCCAGATCCAGCCCCATTTCACTCTAATAGTATCCAGAATCTGGGACTCTCCATCCCCTACCAATAAGGTTTCCTGGAACATAGCATGTTGTTCCCAGGAAGAAACCAGTTCATTCTTCCCAAAGTGGCTGGTTCCAGTCGGTCTGCATCAACATTTCTAAGTCTGTGGTGTTTTGGAAATTGACTGGACAGTCTACCAAAAACAAACAGCAGAGAAGGATTCCACAACTCAGTCAGCTTAATAAATGTTGAACTAAACCACTGAGCACAGTCTTTATCATAGAAATCTGCAGAGCGTTGAGGCACAGGAGTTCTTGGAGAAGCTCTAGGCCACTCCCTAAATTCAAGCAACTGCCCAGCCTTCTTGTCAGGGATGGAGAAGAACAGTTCTACATGGCTACCCCAAAAGCACACCCCTTTGATCTTTCTTTTGCTTAACTGTGGTCACACTGCCACCACTGACTGTGGTGACGCCATCTACTCACAAGCTTCAGCCTGTGTCACCTGCACCACACTGCTATTGCTCAACTCCCAGCATGCCCTGTGCCTGCAAAGCCCATTTCTGTCACTTCCTACAGTGATGAGTCCCTCTCCTCCGCACCTCACTCAAGTGTCACCTTCTAAACAAGTTTAACCTACCAAAAACCACAAATCGCCCTCCAGCATCCTCCATACTTATTTCATTCTAACCATATAATTTGACTTTTTTAATGTTAAGCAGGCACTTTTGGTCTAATCTATTGCATTAATGTGCTTCAAACACATAGAAAGCCACATATCATAGGCCTCAGTAAATATCTGTAGAGATACCCATTGATACACCTCTTACTGGTTTTAACTCAAGGTCTAAGAGGTTATGTTAGGGTTTCTTAAACAAAAAGAACCAACAGAATATACCTATATGCATATATATAAATCTGTAAAAAGAAAATCTGTTATATTGGCTTGCACTATTAGAGGCTGACAGCCCACAGTGGAGCTGGAAAATCAAGGAAGTGAATGACTGTTTAGTACAAGAAGCTGGAAGCTTCAGAATAAGAAGAACAAATGATCCACCCCTTGTATAAGTCTGGTCGCCTAAAAGCCCCCTGGAGAGGTGGTTCTCCAAGTCCACATTCAAAACCTGAAGAATCTGGAGTCTAATGTCCACCAGAAATTATGATAATATAAAGAAAAGATAAAAATCATAGTTGAATCAAAAACTCTCTTTTCTGCTTTCTGTGGTATTTCTATCCAACCTACATTCAAGACAGGTCTTCCCCATTTCCCATCATGTCAATTACCTCCAGAAACACCCAATAGTATGATTACCAGTTTCCAGGGTACACTTAATCGAAGTCAATAACTCAGATACACTAGCATAGAAGTAATCCAGAAGGAGACAGAATGCACAACCATACAAATCTTGCCTTCACTCTGGGCAAAATGGGGAAACCCAGAAGGGTTTAGAGTCCAGTCAGGAGAAAATATGACTTAGCAGGTTGCTTGACTGAGAATTGATCACTTGAAGTGACTACAATAACTTAGACAAGATCCAAGAGGGAGAGCCAAGATGGAGGGAGGGCATTAGACTGTCATTTTTATTGATGATATCAGGCCCATTTGAGTGGTGTGGCCATAGACCGTAATTGTAACTGAAAGGAAGAGGCAACAGGATATGCTGATAGGTCATATATGGCTAGGAAAGAAAAAAAGAGAAATCAAAAATTACTTGAAAAATTTTGGCCTGGGAAAGAAGAATGATGGAATTGCCAAAAGTGAATTGGAGAAAACCATAGAGTAACCAAGCTCTGGGAACAAGAAACAAAAGTTCTGCTTATTACAAGTTCAAGGGAAACTGTCATTTAGACATTCATACATCAGACATTGTTGACATTTGGTCTTTTGCTATATGTTGTAAATCTAAATACTGGCCCATGGGGCCTAGTTTCTCATCCCCAGGAACAAGAGAATCTACATGTAGACCCAAGTGACACTACATACTCTTGACCCTAAGTTATTCCTGATTGGTGAATAAAGATGCCTACAGCCTTTAGCCAGGCAGAAAAGAGATAGGTGTGGTATTTGGTTCTGGGCTGGGAGGTCTGGAGAGAAGCAGGAGGAGGAGAAAGAAAATAGAGACAGGACAATACAACATGGAGTAAGAATCATGAAAATATTGCCACAAGGACTGGCCAACATGAGTAAAGAGCTGCCCAGATGGAACATGGCAAGTTATAACTTAGGATTACTAATGGGGAAATAAATTCTAATAGCTTAGAAGGTAGATATCTGCCCAATTCTAGTGCCAATTAAGGCTCACTATAAATATAAAAGCTCTGTGCCTTTTATCTGGCAACTGAATAACCAAAGGTGGGGTAGAAACCTCTGACAGAGATTAAATATTTATTACAACAGACATCATTCAATGTTTAACAGGGAGCTGCATACACAAGTCTTGGTGTGGGAAAAAGTTTAGGCTAGAGGTGTAAATAGTCACTGTCACCTGGATTTAGATGATTTTTAAAGTCATAACACTAAGTGAAATGACCATGGGATGGTGGGCAGCCATAGGTAAGAGGAACTTAAGAAGACACCTAAATCAGATGCACTAGCATCCTGTGTCCTGCTAATGTGAAGTGAAGGGTACAGGGAAAATAAAGGGACAGTTACTCAAGGGATGGCCTCAATTGGGCAACAGAGATCTAGTGCAAACACAGATGATGTCACACGCACTAATGAGATCTATTAGAACCTTAGCTATCTCTCAACTGTGCCCCAATGTTATGGTAAAAAACCTAGGAGTGATCTTCATTCTCACTTACCTAGCCTTGCCCATTCATGAAACACTCATGCACATACATGACTTATCAATAAGCTTTACCTCTGCAAGAAGAATGACCCCAGGAAAAGAAGACCTATAGATATTCAAGTCCCTTGAATAATAAACGGCCATACAGGAGTTTCCATGTAACCTACATATGCCCGTCCTCTCTGTGCTTTAAATCAGCTCTAGACTACTTATAATGCCTGATGATACTGGCCCGCTATCTCAGCTCCTGGGGAGACTGAGCTAGGAGGATCATAAAATTAAGTTATGCCTGAGTTCCAGAGTGGGTGAAAACAAGGCCATGATGTGCCTCAGTGAGATAGCACTTTCCTAGAGTGTGTGAAGCTCTGAGGTAAATTCCAGGTGCTGGAAAAATAGCTAAAGTAATGTAAATATCATGCAAGTAATATTATATTACTTAGAGAATAATGATGAGGAAAAAGTCTACACACATCCAATAATAAGTAATGTGATTTTTTTTTAAGATTTACTTTCCACATGTGATTGACACAGTCTTCACACACAGAACCCATAGATGTGGCTGGCTGGCAAGTTCTGGCTGTTCCCACTGCTATTGGCTTTGCCCAAGACAAATTTATTTCTCTATGGACTACTCTCAGTCTCTCACTCTGTGTTTTGTCTTCTTCAAAGAAACTGCTTGTTGAAACATAACAAATATATGTAAAAGTCTCTGAATCCTACGTACACAGTTTGATTATTTTTCACAACCCAAACCATGCTCAGCTTGAGTCCAACCACCATGTAGATCAGGAGACCCCCCTAACCCCTGTCTTAGGCCCTCACAATCACCTGAAGGCTAGGTGCTGGGTTTCTACCACCTTACATCCATTTCCTTTGCTTTGAAATGATATACGTGGACTTATGCAATGTTTCTTCTTCTGATCCTACCTCTGTCACTAAGACTCATGTCTGTGAGACACATCATGTTTAGAACAGTTCATTCCTTCCCAGGATTGCCCTCCTCTAGGCGACTATACCATCACTGATTTCATCTCTCAACTGTCAATATTTCAGTTGTTTAAGGTTTGAGTTTGTGTTGGCTAGTTTTATGTCAGCTTGACACAAGCTAAAAGGCCCAACTTTGGGAAGAAGGAACTCTCAATTGAGAAAATGCCTCCATAAGATCAGGCTGTAGAAAAAAGAAAGAGAAAAAAAACAGAACAAGAAAAAGAAATAAACATTATGTGCCCCACCCACCAAGATCAGAATGTAGGCATTTTTCTAATTAGTGATTAATGTGGGAGGTCCCAGGTCATTGTGGGTAGGCAGATGATCCTGGGTCCTCTTAAAAACCAGACTGAGTAAGCAATGAGGAGGAAACCAGTATGCAGTATTTCTCCAGGGCCTCTGCCTCCAGGTTTCTGTCCTGTTTGAGTTCCTGTCCTGACTTCCATCATTGATGGAGTATGACCTGAGAATTCTAAGCTGAATTCTAAGCTTTCCCAAGTTGCTTTTGGTTCATCATCACAGTAATGGAAACCTTAACTAAGACAGAGTTACTATGAAACAGACTGTTATGAACAGTCCCTGGCCCGTTTATTGGTGCATATATGCAGACGTGGCCTTGGATATAGTCTCAGGAGGGCCCATTGCTGTACACATCTTCTTCAGTAGACACTATAGAGCTTTCTGCTGTCTTCATAGCTATAGAAGCTACATTGCTCACTTGATGCTGTGCTTCAAAGTTCTTCCCATCTCCTTGTAGCCACTCCAATGGCAGGTCTTGGTATCTTAGGGAGGACCTAGTTCAATAGCCTTTTATCTCTTGCTTTCACTTGTGTCTTCCTCTAATCTACTCTCTAAACAAAGCCAGAGATGGCTCCAAACACAAATCTGAGTATACTGTTCCCTCTTGAAACATTCTATTGTTTCCCAACAGTTCTCGGAATTCATCAAAACTAATGTTTACAACCCCCAGGTCTCCACAGGTCCTGCCCTCTACCTCTTGTGATTTCTACCTAGTAGGAGTTTGATCCTACTGCCCATACTCCATTCACTATGTTAGGCCAGACCAGCCTCCTCCCTCTTCCCCAACAAGCCAAGCTCTCTGCCTCTTTGGGGTCTTTATGTATATTGTTCTTTATGAGGAAACCTACACATCCTTTATCTCCCATCTCCATTTTTATGCCTGCCTACTTAATTACTATTAAGTCTACACCTCAAATCACATGTGAGGATTCTTACTGTGTCCCAACCTAATTTTCTTCACACATACAGCACATCATATGCTCTTTTCTTTATTCGTTTCTTCAAGCCCTTTTTCCCCACCTTATGAACTGTGAGATCCATAAGGGCAAGACTATGGCTGTCTTGGTCACTATTGTATACTCTATACCTGGCACATAATAGGATCACAATAAATTTTGGGGATCTAACAGATTGAAAAAAATAGTTTCATAGTCTGAAAGAATCTAAGTTAAGGAAAAAGTTAAACCCTTTCATACTGAGAAAAATTTAATGGAGGAAATTATTCTGAGATCCTCTAGGGCAATAGATTCTATGTACATTAGCCATTTCCCACAAAGTGCCTGCTATCAGAAGTATACCATGGGCTCTACAACAAAAACACCTCAGTGTTGGCTTTCAACTGTACATGGGTTTGCTATTAAATATGTTCAACCTTGGAAGCACCCTGAGAACCCCATTTTCTACTTCTATTTCTTTATATAAATGTACTTGCTCTTCAGAGGTATTGCAGCATGTAACATAATTTTCTAGTTTATTACTTTAGAAAGTTTATGAGACCTTTGGCAAAATATGCTCACTAAGGTAATTGTGTCATGACTGTTATGAGAGTAACCACGTTTTGATTGTATTTAAAGACAGCTCTGTTTAAGTGGAATCTAGGCCTGGTACCACTAGCTGAGTCAAAACCTTATGACTGCCTAGGGCATAAGCTCTTAGGAATAAACTAGTATTACTATTATTCTGCAAAGTGGGCATAGTAATAAACTGACACCTAAGTTCTTATATTTTGTGAGACAGGGCTCACTGGGTAGCTCTGGCCTGGAACTCACTATGTAAACCATTGTGGCCTTGAATTCAAAGAGATCTTCCTGATTCTGACTCCCACAAGTGATTAAAGGTGTGTGCTACCACACCTGGCCAGATCTTATCATTATTCCCATAGAAGCTTCTTTTTTCTGTAGATGGCAATTAACACAAAGACATACAATCAGACAACATGGGACAGCTGTATCACCCAAGACTCAGGCATAATCATGGAAGAAGAGTCATATAGATTATAAGCACCATAGAGAATAGATATCTGTAATAAAGCAGTGTTGCACATAAGAACTCACAAAGCTGCATTTATAAGACCAACACAAGATCAATCCAGCCAAAAATCCCAACAGGGATGTGGGGAGAAGTCCACAAAGTCCTATCTCTATCTGAAAACTATTGGCAACTTGTGACTCCGGAGAGAGTCATGACTCTTAAGGATACAGGCCCTGAGAGGCTACCTATATCCCAGTAGGTGCTTCTATACCTATGCACACAGAGGATGAACTCAATGGAGAGAGCATACATATGAGAAAGGAAAAACACACACACATGACATTGGGAGGGGATGGGTTAGAAGTTGGATGAAATCAAGGTGGATTTGATACCAACACAGCATATACATGTATGATTATTAAGGAACTTTTTAAAATGCAAAATTAATAAGAGGAAGAAAATATTTCTTCATACTTCTTTAACACAGGGAAAATGGGGTTATATTCTTCCAGGCTTTTTTTCTTTTCTCCTTTGTCATTGAAAGGCTCAGAAGACTTGACTAAACCTACCAGAGAATGTAGGATGCTCTGGAGGGTCTAATTATTCAAACCCATCTCATTTGTCAAAAACTGGTAAAGATGTACTGGGAATAAATTAGAAAGGGCTTCAGTTTAGAGCTTTGCTCCAGCTCATTAGCTCAAATCATCTTCCATAACTGGCCTTTGTCATCCCATCGGGGACATGGAAGAGCCTGACAGTATTAGAACTTGATGAAATTGCCTCTAAATCAAGAGGGTAATAAGTCACCAGGAGCAACCATACAGATTCAAAAGCCAGACTTAGCCTCCTTTCCCTGAGATGAAAACTGCTTGGAAAGTCATTATGTGGGCATTCTTTCTGGCTAGAACCTGCCAAACACCTTTCATGACTTACTGACTCTTCATAAAACTCTCTCTCTCTCTCTCTCTCTCTCTCTCTCTCTCTCTCTCTCTCTCTCTCTCTCTCTCCTCTCCCCCCACAGTAAGTTGCTGATGACTTGTGGCTTAAAGAGCAAGTTTGAAGTGAACTGTTCAAGATTTCACCTAATGCGTGGCTGATATTTAAGCTTGCCCCCAGATCACTCTCGCTCTCAGGCCTTGCCCCACTATAAGGGCAGATTTCTGCCTTGACCGTCTTGACTATGAACTACAAGACTCAAAGGAGGAAGAACAGAGCCCTTTCCTGTGCTACTTTTAAAATTGCTCGTGGGCTCATGGTGCTTAGCTCAGATTAAAGGGAACTGGGGAAAACATCCAATTAATTGAGATCATCACAGGGTTAGATTACTATTTAATAGATGAGCAAAGCCCTGGGGACATGGCCTCAATACAATTGTCTAGTCCCTTTTTCAGATACATTTAGATATCTAACTTCCTGACAGTACCTTAGATAAACTGAGTTAAATAATCTACACATGGGTGAGAAGCTGTTCCAAGTCATTGGTCAGACTCTGCTCTGAACCTCAGATATAGAAACATGGGCTGAAATAGGGCAGAGGGACACTTGGTCTCCACAATAGACCTGGGCATTCTACTGTGCATGGGGTTCCCTAGGTGAGAGGGAAACTGAGGTCAGAGAACCAAATTACTAGTGAACCAGCCAACTTAGCCTAATCGGTGAGCTCCAGGCTGGTGAGACACCAAGCCAAAAAGAGAAAATAGTCATGTGCCTGAAGAATAAGTACTCAAGATGTCCTCCAGTGTCCACATGCATGCATATACATACATAGCACATGCACAAACATATATGAGCGCACACACACACACACACACACACACACACGTTGGAGTCAAACATTCAATTAAAACAATAAGGATGAAAATAATAATAAAATCATTATTTTTAATTATTAATTTTTGAGCGTTTTTGCATGTTTGGCCTCAATAGACTATATATATATTTCCAGCCCAAAGTTTATTTTGGTCTGTAGAGCATGACCATATCTCAAGACTGCTTTAGGTCACGCTCTAGCACTATCGGGGGAGTCTTGCATGTGTGCATGTTCTATGTGCCCTGAGGAAATGTGCTGCCCATAATTTAAGTATACAACTAAAAAACAGTGAGCACGGCCCACAGCCACCCCAGAATGAGGCTGGGCACAGTCATCACACCTGGTCTGTGTGCGTGTGTTCTTGGCCACTGACTGCCCATTTAAAAAGCCCCAAAACTACGTGCGTGGCAGTCTTGGTCATCAGAAAACAGTGTTGTGTAATGAAAACCCCACACACACTGCCGCTCCGTGTGCCCTTGAGAGTTGATTCAGCCTCTTCTGCTGATGTGCAATGAAAGAAATAGTGCCTAAGTTGTGGGACTAGGGTGAGAATTAAAACAACTTTATAAAAAAGAGCCCAGTGTGCAGGAAGCCCTTAACACGTACCAGAGAGCTGTGGCCGCGTGGGAGTCTCTGGGTCCTGTGGTTTTAGCCATTATGAGCATGTTAATACTGTCTGTTAATTCCACAGCTTAATCAGGAGAAAAGGCTGGTTCTTTAGAGTTTGTTTCATAGACTGAGATCTTTAGAAAATACAGGGGTGGAGGGTAGTCTCAGATCCTGTCATTTCAGAAAGAAAAATAGGGTGTGTGACTCTAACATTTTGAATCACACACACAGACTATATAACAAAGTACAAATAGCCTTTACTTAATGCTTGTATAAAAAGAAAGTTCCCAACAAGGACCAACAATAGTCCATTTTATTTAATTTCATGCTTTAATCAAATCTCTTTCAGTTAGGGCTAACCCACTTCCAGTAGCAACCCATAATTACTAAGAAAGAATAAATTCTGTTATAATCAACTAAAATAAAGATTGGCAAATTTTTGATAACTGAATTATGTCATATTTACCTTAAAATGTTTCAATATTATCTTACTAATAGTTTACAGTTGGCTGAAAAAAACATGAGCTTATTTTTACCTGAATGTTAGAACTTTATTAAATAAAGAATGCCACGGTCACATAAAGGGCATTAAAGTATAAACATAAAACTTGTGTTAATGATTTTAGAAAATGATTATAGCTTCAAAATAGCACCTTCCATAAAGTGGCACATGTATTATAATTTTAGTTTTGTAATATATAATTAAAATTTATTACCTTGAATGGTTTTGGTCTGTTTCTAGTTGTTGTTGTTTGTTTTTGTTTTTGTTTTGTGGCAGGGGAAGTTAAGGACCAAGCTTCAGGCCCTTCTACTTGCTAGGTAAGCACTCTACCTGTGAACTAAATCTCATGTATTTAAAATTTTTAAATCACAATGTCTTTGTTCACATATATATGAAATAAAATCTCAGAAGGCCAGCAATTCAAACAAGTTATTTTGAATGCTAGACTCTTGGAAAATATTTTTTTAAACTCTTAACTTTCAAATCTAAAGCACAAATAAATCAGAGTGTATCATATTTTCAAAAGCAGAAGTTTGGAGTAAAAAGAGAGATAAAAAGAATCAGCTAGAGGAAGAGAGAATCGTGGGAGAGAAGATAGTATGAGAAGAACAAGATAAAATGATGCACGTGTATGAGGATGCCATGATGGGACCCTCTCTCACTGACTGACGAATGCAAAGTGATCAGCCCTGAAAACATACATACACAAACAACAAAGACACACCAGCAATGTGTGTGTGTGTGTGTGTGTGTGTGTGTGTGTGTGTGTGTGTTTAACAATAATAAAGAAAAAGGCTATCAGTTTGAAAGAGGTAGGGGCTGAGGGAGAGAACTGGGAGAGATTGAGGGAAAATGGTGTATTTTTTTTCAATTGAAAACAGTTTAAAATATAGATATTGTTGAGCCAAATCGTCTCTTGTCTACTCTGCTGAAGAACTATAGAATTTGACAGTGCTGTCTCCTCTCTGGTGTCATCCCCTGACTGACTTGTCTTTGCTCATTTTGCTTCATTGTAAATTCTTGAGCTTCTCAAACAGCAGCATGGCAAACCATCCAACCCAACTTTTGTTATGTTTTTCCTTTTTGAAACAAGATCCGTCTCAGTTACTTTTCAATTTCTGTGATAAAACACCATGACTGAGACAGTTTGTTAAAAATGGCATTTAATTGGGCTTATGGTTTCAGAGGGGGGAGAGAGAGAGAGAGAGAGAGAGAGAGAGAGAGAGAGAGAGAGAGAGAGAGAGAGATCACTAGCTAATTGGGAGTAGTAGGAGTCTTTTGAAACCTCAAAGCACACCCTCATAACACAGTGCCTCTAACAATTCCTTCTCTGCCAAGGACGCACCTCCTCTAACAAGGCCACATCTTTTCAAATAGAACCATACCTCCTAATCTTTCCCAAACAGTTCCAGCAACTGGAAACCAAGGATTCAACCTCATGAATTCCAAACTAGCATCAAATTTACTGTGTTAATCAAATTGGCCTCAGATTCACTAAGTCATCCAAGCCAGTCTTAAACTCTTAATCCTCCTACTGAAATCCTAAATGCTGGGATTACAAATGTGAGCAACCACACTTGATTGGATAAGTAGATGATTGATGATTGATAGATAGATAGATAGATAGATAGATAGATAGATAGATAGATAGATACATAGATACATAGATACATAGATACATAGATAGATACATAGATAGATAGAGATACACAGATACATCCATAGATACCTTGATACATAGATAGATACATAGATGAGAGAGAGAGAGAGAGATATGAAGATATTAAATCTAAATTCTACATATGAGAAAAACTGGATATTTGATTTCATTGCCACAATTACCTTCTCTTGTTCTCTCCTTACTTTAATTCTCTTACTTCTCCTAAATAGTCTCACACACACACACACACACACACACACACACACACACACACACACACACACACACACGCACACTTTTTTTTAACTTTGTACTGGTTCTTTGTGAATGTTCACATCATGCACTCCAATCCCTATTTATCTCTGTCCCCTCTTGCCTGTCCTTCACCCTTGCAACCTCTCCCTCAAACAGAAAAAACTTCATTGTGGAAGCTGTAGTGTATTATAATGTGTTCCACAGTACATCCTTTTGTCCACATTTCTTTGCTTGCAAATATTCATTGCAGTGACTCCTCAATCTGGTATGAGGTCTCTGAGTTCTGCTCAATATTGGACTGTCACTGAGACTCCTCTAGAATACCCTGTTGTTGCACTGTATCATGAAGAGCCTATAGTTTTGGATATGTAAGACAGGCTGCTTCATGTACTACAGCAGTTCATTGATGGGGTAGATGTTGGTGTGGACCAATTCAAAGCCCTGGATTTAGGCCTAAGAGACAAACTCTTCCATTCTTGTGCCCTCAGGATTGGCTCACTGGTAACCCCTGAAACCAGGGCCAGATCTACCTTGCTGCCCAAGTGAGGCGTAGGGCCCACTTTCACAAGTGCTGTAGCAGGTGAGGTAGGAACAGCTCTCCTACTCTGATGATCTTGGGGCCAGCTTTCCTGCCTGCCATAGGTGGCAAGTAACAAAGGTGTTCAGCTTTCCCTAACCCATGTCACAAAGTGACAGACAAGTGGCAGTGTCAGCTTTCCCACACTCACGCCCTCTAGGCTAGCACACACCCACCACCACCACCCACACCTGGCACCAGGGTCAGCTCTGCTGTGCTGCCCAAATGGGGTACAGGACCACTTTCCCAAGTATTTCAGCTGACTGAGGGCAGGGGCAGCCCACCTGCTTTCACAACCCCAAGGCTAGCTGTCCCATGATGCCCAGGTGAGGGGTGTGTCCAGTTCTGAACAGCCCTCAGAAATCAACATGTCCCAAGTGGCAGCCTAGACCAGGGATGTTTGTTTACCTGGCCTTTGGTGGTAACAGACCTCTGCTGCTACAGAGCTATGGATCAAGACATGGTCCCAGTGTAAGCACAGCCAGGACTCCACCAAGGTTCCAGTTGGGAATCACAAGCTTCTCACAGCAGGTTGTTTCTTACTACCCTTGTGTCTCCAGTTCTGCCCCTTCATGTTGCCCACATCCTCCTGTTTCTCTTTCTCTTCCATTTCTCCACCACTTACTTGTTTCTCTCAGTGGCACCCAGAGTCTCTGAGTATCTGGGATTGTCTCAGGAGTGCTATGCCCACTTGTGCATTATGGCACTGGGCAGGGGTCATCTAGGACATGGTTTGCTATCCCCATCCTGAGGCCAGCATGGTGCTGGACTGGTGGTCATCTCAGGCTAACTTCCTGTCCAAGACCCTATGGCACCAGTGGTCATCTCAGACTCAGGCCTACCCAAGTGACCCCATGCAAAGGTCATCTGTCTACCACTCACTTCCTCATGGTGCTGGAGTTCTAGTCTCCAGCTCAATCCCCACCCTGGGAGTCTGACTTTGCCTGCATGGAGCTGAACTTATGGTGGTCTTAGGCTCAATTTTTTTTTCAGGGAATCTTAGGCTACTAAACATCTGGATGTTCATAGGTCAGAACACTGGGCATAAACATCCTCTCTCTCCTCTCTGCCACCTACTGATACACATGTGACACATTGACCACACCTGCTCTAGGAGCATGCACATATTTATTTTTAAACAAACCTCCCAATACCGATTCTTCCAGAAACACAGCCAACATCAAGGGTTAGCACCCACACCCTCCACTATCTTGTGTTACTAACCTAGGACCAGGTTTTCTCACATGTAAAGCCTGCTGTACTCAAGGACTTATAGCAGCTGTTAGTATTTTATCTAAGCTCCGCCCCACAGTTACCTAGCAACAGCCAGGTAAGTCTGACTCACTATAAAAGGGGCTACTTGCTCCCTCTACTCTCTCTTGCTCTGGCTTTCCTTCTCCCACTACTCTCTCCTCTCATCCCTTTGCCTTCTCGCCCCCATGCCCTTCCCTCTTCTCTTTTCATGTGCTCATGACCAGCCAATACTTCTCTCCTCTTCTCTTCTCTTCTCTTCTCTTCTCTTCTCTTCTCTTCTCTTCTCTTCTCTTCTCTTCTCTTCTCTCCCTCCCCCTCCCCTTTCCCTTCTTCCTCTCCCTCTCTCTCTCTTTCTTTCTCTCTTTCTCTCTTTCTCCCCTTTCCCTCCCCTCTCTCCCTCTCCCTTCCCCCTTTCCCCCTCCCCCTCTCACTCTCCCCCCCTTCTTTCTCTCTCTGCTTTTCTTTGTCTCTACTATCCTCTCAACTCCTCTCCCCAGGCCCTAAATAAACTCTATTCTACACTACATCATTGTGTGGCTAGTCGCACAGGAGGAAAAGATGCCTCAGTGTGGGCCCACGGAGGTACCCCCCACTTCCCCACACCTTACGACACATCCACCAAACATATTCCTTCTCTCCTTATCTTTTAATAAACAGAACAGCAGCTATAATTGCCTGTACATAATCAAACCTGTCAGCATTCCAACATGAAGTAGAGAGGGGCTCGACTCCTAGCTGAGGAGCTATAGTCAGTAGATGGCTTTTGAGAGAAGGTAAGTTAGGATTTTTTTAAGGGTGTGGGCCCTGGTAAATCAACTATGCTATGGTAGATGGCCCCAATGTCATGAGTATATTGGCAGAACACACTGAACTCAGTGAGTTGTTTTATTTTTTTAATAGGACATAAATTTAGAAAAGTGAGAGATTAGAGGGTGGATCTAGGGGAGTCAGAAGGAGGAGATATTTGTTTGCACTCTATCTGCACCCATGTCTAGCAGATGACAACTGCCTGTAATTCTGTGGACACCTGCACTCATATGCACATAACACACACACACACACACACACACACACACACACACACACACTGTGTGTGTGTATTGTACCTGGAAAGGGGAAGAAGCCAGTAACTCAGTGAAAGGACAAATAATCCAATTTCAAAGTTATGGGCAAAAGACTTAAATAGTATATAAAGGAAACTATAGGGAAAGCAAATAAATTCATCAAAAGATGTTTGGTGTCATGATCAGTAAAAAAACATGTCAAATCCACCACGAGATACCACTGCTAGCAAAATAGCTATAATCAAAATGAAAGAAACAAACAAGTGCTGGGGGGAGGGCGCAAAGGGAGCCTTGTAGATTGTTAGTGGACTGGGAAAAGGACACAGCCACTTTGAAGAACAGTTCAGCATTTTCACAATAGCTTCAACCCACACAGCCATGTGAACAGGTACTGCCTAGGTTCCTCAAGAAGAAGAAAGGTGAGTGTCCATGCAAAGATTCTCAAGCAATACACACAATGGCCCCAAACCAGCAGAACCCATGTGTTCATCATCTGATAGCAATAAAAATGATAGAATATTCAGAATTAGGATGAGCTTCATCAACAGACAACTAGTGAAGCCATATCCACCCTCATCCCCAGAAAATGACCATACCTGCATTTCCTGTGATCAACGTGTTGACTTCTTTAATAAATAACCAAGCATCAGTTCTACATTCTTAGCACATCCCATCACAGATGACCCCTTTTTGGAAGTGTTACCTCTCATCCATAATGGTTTGAGAAAATAGACTTACATAAATGGAAAATGCCTGGTTTGACTCTCTTTGACCCCACTGAGCCACAGCACGTTGTTCCAGTGATAGGCCACACATACTTGGTTCATTCTAGAGCTCCCATGACAGTAGTGAGCACACCTACATCACAAGTGTTACCATGCCTTAAATTGAGACAGTATTAAATAGCAGCAAGCATCGAGACAGACTGAGAAATAGGCTACAAAAGATGGTAGAATGGGGTAAAGATTAACCTTAATTGAGAAATGACTGTCACACTGTCCTGTCAGCATGTCTGTAGGGCATTTTATTTATTTATGTATTATGCTTATTTATTTTTCTTTATTTATTTCATGTGAAAGGGTCCATAGAAGTGACTGTGACACCCCTGGACTGGTAGTTCTGAGTGTTATAAGAAAGCATGATGAACAAGCCATGGGGAACAAGCCAGTAATCAGTGTTCCTCTATGGCCTCCAAGTTGCTTTTAGTCATGGTGTGACCATGCACAGCAATGGAAGTCCTAAGATAGGTTCTCAGCACTCACATCAGGCAGATGGCAACTGCTTGTAACTCCAATTCCATAGGATCCAAAGACCCTAGCCCTCTTTGGACACCTGCATTTATATGCACACACCCACAAACAAACAAACAAACACACACACACACACACACACACACACACACACACACACACACAACCTAGAATAAAATAAATCTTAAAACAAAAGAAAAAGAAAAGTAATCAGAAGTCTTCACTCCCTTCTCAATACTCCACCCACATATTTAGCCTGGTCATCCCACAGAGGCATAAAGAAAAGTACAGAGAACTATAGCCAGGGATACTCAGGCTGAGACAACAGTGCTAACACCTGGAAAGGGTGTTAATACTGGCTTTCTTGAGAAATTAAGAGAAGATAGAAATCTAGTAGCCGGTCTCTATCATTGATCCTGATGTCTCTATATTACTAAAATGAGAAAGAACAAGAAGCATCTGGTATCGCTATCTTAGTGTTTCTATTGCTATGAAGAGACACTATGGCCACAGCAAATCTTATTAAATTAAAAATAGACACTTAATTGGGGCTGGCTTACTGTTCAGAGGTTTAATTCAACATCATCATCATCATCATCATCATCATCATCATCATCATCATTATCATCATCATGGTTGACATGGTTCAGGAGGGGCCAATAGTTCTACATCTGGATCCTTAGGAAGCAGGAAGGAAGAATGGGCCACTGAAATCTCAAAGCCCACCCCTAGTGGCACAGTTCCTCCAACATGGCCACATTTACTACAACAAGGCCACACTTCCTAATAGTGCCACTTCCTCTGAGCCTACAGGGGCCATTTCCATTCAAGCCATCATAACATCATAAGGTGGCACCACACACCTTCCATCCCACATCTCACAAGCCTGAATTCAAGACCAACATAATGAATGCTACATAATGAAGTCACTCAGAAACAGAACAATCCTGGAATAGGTGTGTTTCTAGGATGAACCCTTGCCCCTGATGGGCACACCCTGCATAATCTCATCCCATTTCATCATAGCCATCCTGAGACTTGCTTAGCAGTGAGCTTATGGTTAAGGAAGGTAAAGGTGATTTCCATGTATGATTAAGGCTCTAAATCTTTAGTTTAGAGTCCATTGAAAGGGAAGCTATCATGAATGTGCCTTACTTAAGCAGGTGAGAGCCCTCCCTGAAGTTGGGGTGCTTTCTTGCTGGCTTGATGAAATAAGCCATTATGTTGAGGAAGCCCATAGAGCATAGGGCCAGGGACAGTTGCAGAACATGATGACAGCCTTCAGCCTGATATCAGAAAGTATGTAGAGCCTTCCCTCATACCACTGCAAGAAAATGAAATCTGTCAATAGTCTAAATTATCCTGGAAGCAGATCTCCATCCAGATGTGAAAGAGTGAGTGTAGCCCAGTGGGAGTGTGCCTGCCTGTCCTAAGGCTGTGGGTTCATATTCCCAGTACTGAAAATAAAGAAGGGATACAGAAAGACAGAGGAGAGAGGGAGAGGGAGAAATAGGATTGAGGTTAGAGTTAGGGTTAGGGTTAAGGTTAGGGTTATCCAATGCCTTGACTGCAACCTAACAATACCCTTAGCAGAGGACCTCCCCTAAGATGTCAGTTTCCTGGTCTATGGAAATTATTAAATAAGAGGGCTATGTAGCTTGAAGTCACTAGGTCTGTGATAACTTATTAGACAATAGGAGGAAGATGTATATGTACCCACACAAAAGAGACTCCTTTTCTTTGCCCATCCTAGGTCAGATTATTACAGACAATAAAGGCAAGTGAACTTGTGTTAGAAGAGTTAAAACTTGGAGTTTATTAAAATGATAATATAGAAGATGGGTTTCTCTTTTTTACATTCATCTAATTTTAGCAATGTGCATGTAGAGTTGAGCTGGGATCATCCATATCTCTATTCCCTGGATGCCTGACTTCAACACAATCACCTCAGACCCTCCTGGTTGGATCCCAGAGGGAGGAAACCAAAGGGACAATATTCAGTACAGGAATCAGCAGATGCGTGCTGTTCCCATCCTCCTGCCTTCTCCTCTTTGTCTTCCATGGTACTAGTCTTAGCTTGGTTCTGTATCCTGATGGATCATCATGCATCCAAACTTCTTTGAAAAAGCAAAGTGCACTGGATCCCAGGGCATGTCTTTTGAGCTTTGATCATGCAGATACCTGGCCAGGTACAACAACTTGGGAAATAATTCCTTCCTTTATCAATCACAGTTGCTCAGATGCAATTGCCTAAGTAACACAGAAGCCTCTGCATTCTCCAACACTTTGAAGTTGAATCCTTTCAGGGAAGAAGCTCATACCCATGGAATTTGGGTAGGCACACAACCTGTCCCAAAGTCCTGCCAGGGAATTGGAAGATGCAGATCCTTACTCTATCATCTTTACACGTTTGTCACAAGATCTCACACAGGACTGCTGCACTAGTGTGGAGGCATCCTTAATGCAGAGTTTCAGGTCACTATCAGTAGTCTGCCAGCCAGCATGCAAGACAGAATGCTGCTGTCTCTGGCTAGAGATCCCCACCAGTACTCTAGGGCCCCATTTCTCTCTAAGGTGCTTTCAAACTCCAAACTTTCTTGGCAAACTAGAGTCTGGTTTCAGAGAGCACTTCTGTACTCAGGGACTTCCTCTTGTTGTAGAACTTCAATACTTGTTCCCTTATAGGAACTACCCCTGATTTTCTCTGACTTCCCATTCCTGAAGCTTTAAACAATGTCAGATGACTTGCCACAGCCCCACCACCAAGTGTGAAAGTCTACACCAAGTCTATACACATGAGCACTGTACCTGCCATTAATAAGGAAAGCTTCCCAGAACCTACCTCAGTACTGAAGAAGTGAACAGAAAGCACATGCCAGGAAGCACATGTATGTGCCTTAGCTCCTCCCTCAGTAGCTGAGAGGACATTGATTGGGACCAAATGATCTGGATCTTACCACTCACTCCTTAAAGCATCATAGCTTTCCAACCACCCCCCACCCCCGACTCCTTCTTCACCATTTCAATCAATCAAGGTCTCCCTGTGTTTCACAATCTACATTGTTACTACCCACCAGCTTCCCTCATCTACACTCCCTTGGGCTTGTGTTGGCTGTATTTCTTCATGATCAGATGGACAGCAAATTCTTAAACAGTGAGCCATGGCCTCATATGGGTTTCATAACTGAATGTAGCATCAGAAAAAATTGGCTCCTGCACATCAACCAAACATTAATTCAAAACCAAAATCATAATGAATCTAGGGTATTTCTGGCAATGTTTACCCATGGTGTATCCTGGTATATCATTCACTACAGCCTTGGTTCTGAATATACAGACATATCCACTTTGTAGTGCACATACCATGGGCCATACAGCACCAAAATTACTACCTTAAACACCTCAGCTCAGAGTTGAGACTTACAAGTTATAAGCTACAGTGTTCTCACTGTACATACAAACTTTTCTGCTCTTATAGGAACATAATGGTTTAATTCCAGAAAGCAAAGACTTTAATTATTTTTTTCTTCTGTCATTCCTCAGCATGTATCTAATTAGTATACTTTGGGTTATATCATTAGAAAGTGTGGGCTTTTTTCAGAATGCTATTTGAATTGCTGAATTAAGTTTCACCCAAAACAACTATTAAATGAATTTTGACTTGGGATTAGGACAGAATTTCAAGCAATTTCTTTTTTTTTTCTGTATATTTTATTTTATCTTTTTTTATTAACTTGAGTATTTCTTATATACATTTCGAAAGTGTTATTCCTTTCCGGTTTCGGCAAACAGCCCCTCCCCCCTCCCTTCTTTATGGGTGTTCCCTCCCATCCTCCCCCATTGCCGCCTCTCCCCAACAATCTAGTTCACTGGGGGTTCAGTCTTAGCAGGACCCAGGGCTTCCCCTTCCACTGGTGCTCTTACTAGGATATTCATTGCTACCTATGAGGTCAGAGTCCAGGGTCAGTCCATGTATAGTCTTTAGGTAGTGGCTTAGTCCCTGGAAGCTCTAGTTGCTTGGCATTGTTGTACATATGGGGTCTCGAGCCCCTTCAATCTCTTCCAGTTCTTTCTCTGATTCCTTCAACGGGGGTCCTATTCTCAATTCAGTGGTTTGCTGCTGGCATACGCCTCTGTGTTTGCTGTATTCTGGCTGTGTCTCTCGGGAGAGATCTACATCCGGCTCCTGTTGGCCTGCACTTCTTTGCTTCATCCATCTTGTCTAATTGGATAGCTGTATATGCATGGGCCACATGTGGGGCAGGCTCTGAATGGGTGTTCCTTCTGTCTCTGTTTTAATCTTTGCCTCTCTATTCCCTGCCAAGGGTGTTCTTGTTCCCTTTTAAAGAAGGAGTGAAGCATTCACATTTTGATCATCCGTCTTGAGTTTCATTTGTTCTAGGCATCTAGGGTAATTCAAGCATTTGGGCTAATAGCCACTTATCAATGAGTGCATACCATGTGTGTTTTTCTGTGATTGGGTTACCTCACTCAGGATGATATTTTCCAGTTCCGACCATTTGCCTACGAATTTCATAAAGTCATTGTTTTTGATAGCTGAGTAATATTCCATTGTGTAGATGTACCACATTTTCTGTATCCATTCCTCTGTTGAAGGGCATCTGGGTTCTTTCCAGCTTCTGGCTATTATAAATAAGGCTGCGATGAACATAGTGGAGCACGTGTCTTTGTTATATGTTGGGGCATCTTTTGGGTATATGCCCAAGAGAGGTATAGCTGGATCCTCATGCAGTTCAATGTCCAATTTTCTGAGGAACCTCCAGACTGATTTCCAGAATGGTTGTACCAGTCTGCAATCCCACCAACAATGGAGGAGTGTTCCTCTTTCTCCACCTCCTCGCCAGCATCTGCTGTCACCTGAGTTTTTGATCTTAGCCATTCTCACTGGTGTGAGGTGAAATCTCAGGGTTGTTTTGATTTGCATTTCCCTTATGACTAAAGATGTTGAACATTTCTTTAGGTGTTTCTCAGCCATTCGGCATTCCTCAGCTGTGAATTCTTTGTTTAGCTCTGAACCTCACTTTTTAATAGGGTTATTTGTCTTCCTGCGGTCTAACTTCTTGAGTTCTTTGTATATTTTGGATATAAGCCCTCTATCTGTTGTAGGATTGGTAAAGATCTTTTCCCAATCTGTTGGTTGCCGTTTTGTCCTAACCACAGTGTCCTTTGCCTTACAGAAGCTTTGCAGTTTTATGAGATCCCATTTCTCGATTCTTGATCTTAGAGCATAAGCCATTGGTGTTTTGTTCAGGAAATTTTTCCAGTGCCCATGTGTTCCAGATGCTTCCCTAGTTTTTCTTCTATTAGTTTGAGTGTGTCTGGTTTGATGTGGAGGTCCTTGATCCACTTGGACTTAAGCTTTGTACAGGGTGATAAGCATGGATCGATCTGCATTCTTCTACATGTTGACCTCCAGTTGAACCAGCACCATTTGCTGAAAATGCTATCTTTTTTCCATTGGATGGTTTTGGCTCCTTTGTCAAAAATCAAGTGACCATAGGTGTGTGGGTTCATTTCAGGGTCTTCAATTCTGTTCCATTGGTCTATCTGTCTGTCTCTGTACCAATACTATGCAGTTTTTATCACTATTGCTCTGTAATACTGCTTGAGTTCAGGGATAGTGATTCCCCCTGAAGTAGCAAAGAGCAGCTACATGAGGGTTAAATTGTCAGGTAAGGCTTAGAAAAGAGATATTCACATAGAGTTGGTGGACTAGACTGGGTGCCTAGTTTAAGGAGAATCTGCCCTTCCTTCAAACTTCTAAGAGCCTCATTCTTCTGAGATATGATGTAGGCTTTTCTGTATCAATGCCGCCATCTGGTGGTCATATGCCTTCCCTGCCACAGTGTGTAGGAGCCAGCACCTGGAGCTGTGAAGGATTAATACAGGTAGGCAATGGCCTAGATTTTTTATTGTACCTGGCTGGAAAGGCATGCATTGTTGTAGTGCAGGTGCTGGACAATATACCTCCAACGATTCCAGCATTGAAATTTAGTCCCCCTTTGAAGTGTTAAAAGGAAGGAAATGTGATTGGATGACAGTATTTGGAACTGGAACCTCTGGGAAAAGGTTAAGATTAAATAAAGTAAGCAGGGTGGTGTCCTTGTGACTAAATTCCAGTGGCTTTGTAAGAGAAGGGTGAATAGAAGATTCACACACCCCTGCAGTTTGCTTTGTAAGAGCCTACAACACTCCCTGTTACCTGGGAGGTGTGGCAGCAAGAAGAGCATGACAGATTTAACCCCTCAACCTTGCATCTTCAGAACAACAAACCAAAACAAACCTTTTTTTTTTTTAATGAAATAACTCTGCCTCAAATACTTGGTCTGAGTAATTTAATGGACGGTATAAATGTCCCTAAGTACATAATGTCAAAAGCATCTAGTTCCATACGTGGTATTAATGCTCAGAAATGTGTTTTGTGTTAAAATTTGCAATTTTAAGGCTTTCTGACCTGTCCTGAGGTACCCATGTGGGATAGACAGTAACACTGTTAGCAGTGTGGGGTAGACAGTAACATTGTTAGCAATGTGGGGTAGACGGTAACATTGTTAGCAGTCCTCAGATTGTGATTCTCAAAGCTGAGTGCTATTATCTCACCAGAAGAAACTGCACAGAGCCAGAGGGCCGCTCATTTTAACTTTCATTTTATTTCAGTTGTTTGATTCCTCCTACTCATCTTGGACTATGTCTGTCCACTCCCAGTGTCAGTCTATCACATGTCCACACACTAACAAACATTCCCAAAATTAATCAACAGGTTCATCATGCTCTCACCAGAGTGGTTTAGCTAAACATAGCAGCATGTATCCTGAAATGTCTCAGCAGGTCTGCAACTTAATGTTGCCTTCAAATGCTGGGAAGAATGGAAAGTAGCTGCCCCAGAGTGAATTTAAGTCATGGCCCATCAAGATGCAGGGTCTTTGTCGACCAGAGGAGACAAAACTGGATGGCAATGAGTATAGATTTGGGAAATGCTGAGTTCAGTAAGGATCATAGACTACAGGGAATGATGATTCTGCATCTTCACTGTTAGAAATGTCCACTGGACCCTGTGCCCTCCTTTGTATCTTAGCCCTGACTTTCTCAATGGCTCTGGTCACTTACTTGACAATTTCAGTTCACAGAAATGAAATCATCCCTATTTTCTCCCAAGCCTTTATACTTTTACATCCATCCCCATCTGGTATTCTAGGTTACACAGTTAATAACGTGTTTTGTTCAGCATGGAAAGGGGATACACACTCACAGATTCCACTGCAGGCGGATGCATGAGTAAAAAGCCCCAAGTTACACATCAACCTGTAACCTCCTCTTCAGCCCTTTCCCAAATCTGACAAGGATTGGATGTTTAGGTGCATACCATCCAGCTCTATGCAGACCACAGGGCCTTTGAACAAATTTGTTAACCCTCAGAGGCCAGAGATGTCTGAATGCTCCTGCAGCTGTTAAGCGGCTGCATGTTCTCTTCAGGAAAGGGGCTGCCACAGGCACTGTGGCCCTTAGGTTGGACTCTTCTCTCTGTTCAGGAGTTGAAGGACTTTTGGTTCATGTAAGCTAATCTTGAAAAATCTGTCATGAGAAAAAAATGTAATAACTATCGATAGCATGGAAATCTGCATGCCAGTTGGCACCCAATCTTCTCTGTCCGTGAAGAAATTTGTTATCTAAGCCAGGAATAATTCAAGAGTGAAAATGAATATCCTTATTAGCAATACGGGGACCATATACATAATCAGGGAGTGTCCTTGAACAACCCAAAGCATAAAGTTGTCCACTTACATATATTTTAAGTGGTTGATGTGAAACAGGCCAGCCCATTGTGGGTGGTGCCACCCTTGGGCTGTTGGTTCTGGGTGCAACAAAAAGCAAGCTGAGCAAGCCAATAGGCAATGCTCCTCCACATCTCCAGATCCCTTTCCTGTTTGAGTGAAATTGGGATATGTGATGTGAAGTTCACAAAGAACCAATAAAAGTTCACACACACACACACACACACACACACACACACACACACACACACAATTAATGAGGGGCTAGAAGGATCAGTCAGTGGTAAAAATGACTAGCTGCTCTTCAAAAGGACCCAAGTTTGATTACCAGCATCTACAGTTCCAGGGATCAGATGCCTTCTTCTGGTCTCCTTTGGCACTGCATGGATGTAGAGCAGACACATTCATGTAAGCAAAACACCCCTATGCAAACAAAATACACAAATAATAAATTTTTAAAAGAAAATATTTACAAATTAAATATTAATAAGGGGCTCATCTCTAATATTAGATGAACCTTGAAAATCATTAGTGAAAAGACAACAGAATTAAAAATGGATAAGGATCTCAATCTCCATGCCACCAATGAACGTGTAGGAGTGGGGCTGATGATTCTATGGTAACTTTATTTAATGTTTGAGACACTTTGGGCTGATTTGTAAAGTGGCTGTGCCTGTTTATAGCTCCATTAGCAATTTTGAAGTTTCCCAGCTTTTTAAAACTCTTCCTTGTATTTGAAAGGGTGTTACTACTTTTATATATCCTGGTTGATATAAGAGTATGAAAAAATGCTGCACTGTTATGAAGCAAGCCTGAACATCTATCGGAAGATGCAGATGAAAGCTCAGTACAAACACAACATAGAGTCTAACTCGGTGTGGACGTCTGAATGAAAATGGCTTGCAGAGACTCATATACTTGAATAATTCACCTCCAGTTGGTGGACCTATTTGTGGAGGGGAGAAGATGTGGCCTTATTGGAGGAGATGTGCCAATGTGTGTGGGTTCTGAGGCTTCAAATGACTTCCACTATCCCCAGTGTTCTCTCTCTGCCTCCTGCTCTTAGGTCAAGATGTGGTTTGCTGCCGTGCCTTGTTCTGCCATTATGGATTAACCCTCTGAAACCATAATCTCGAATAAACATTCTTTTATAAGTTGCTTGGTTATCTGTTTTATTAGATCAATAGAAAAATAACTGATGAAGCAGTTGGTATCAGGAAGTGAACTTTTGCTGTGACAGACCCGACAATACTGATTGGGGGCTGGGGACAGGGGTGAAAAACTTTCAGAAAAGCGGTTGAATGCTATGAGTGGGCTTACTGAGCCACCCTGGCACGAGCTGGAAAGACAGTAGTTCTGAGAGCTATGCTCACTATGGAGGCCCAAACCAAAAGGTTTTAGAGGGGAATAATATTAGCAACTGAGCTAGAGACCATTCTGTGAAATTTTGGAAAAGAATGTGGCTGCCTTCTGCCCTTGTCCTAAGAATTGACCTGAGGCTACCTTTAGAAGTAATGGACTAATCTCTTTGTTGGAGGAGGCTTCAAGACAAGTTAATAATGACTTTGTTACATCCTTATTTGTGATCCTTCCTATGAAGTCTCCAAAGAAAAAGAGCAAAACGGGTAAAAAGAAATACAAAACGTAGGAGACAAAAAGCAAAACCCTACACACCTAGGCTTCCAGCTTGTTAAAAGAAAAAACCTAAGGATATTGTGTTCCTAAAAGAAAAAAAAAAACGAAGCTGCTACAAATGTGATTCAAGGGGACCAGAGATCACCCTAAGTTGGTAGATGAGCTTGGCAGTGTCACCCACGTGGTTCTGGCTTTAGATTCATGGTGTGTACATAAGTAAGGGAGTGGTAGAATCTTTCTCTACTGTTAAGGAGAGACACTTAGGTCAGGCACATGGCAAGGGATTCCCTGCACAAAGGCCCTGAGAAGCCATCATGTGAAACTGTGAAAGTGGAGCCTGGGTTGTGTTGGAGACCCCAAGACCGTGACAGTTCAAGAACCAAGAGATATCTGCCTAGGAGAGCTTCACACAAAGTGGACTCTGCTGAGAGAGAGAGAGAGAGAGAGAGAGAGAGAGAGAGAGAGAGGGAGGGAGGGAGAGAGGGAGAGGGGAGAGGAGAGAGGGGAGAGAGGAGAGAGAGGGAGAGAGGGAGAGAGGGGAGAGAGAGAGAGATCATGGGAAGCAAAGCTGGGAGGACAGAGCCATCTTGGGCCTTTGACATTGTTCATGGAGATTCAGGGTCTAGAGTCTACCCTACGGGGTTTCAGTCTGTGCTGAGGACAGCATAGATGACAGGGACTGCCAGCAGTAGTCTGGGATGAAGACATCTCAGTAGCTCATAGAAGCTCTTACTTTGTAAAAAAAGAAAGGTTGTTCCCATTTCTCCTAATCTTAGCTTAGCCCTGGACAATGGCTGTATAGATTTCATTTGTGCGTGACTGCTTTTCAGTTGGCCTTGATGTGCATAATTGTTCTATTATATCTGACTTTCCTACTTCTTTCTCCTTCTGCTCTGGTGAATTCTGTGAAACTAAATGTTCCTTGATGTAACAATTCTTAAACAATTGGAAATTGAGGCATAGGGGCACAGCACAGCCCTAATGGCCCAGGTGACTGGTGTGTGTTCTTATCTTGGAAACAATGTAATAACTGCACAATGGTAGTTCCAGATTAATGCTTGACTTGCAAAGAAAGTTTGAAGAAATTATTAGAAAATGAAGTGGAGCCAACATTGGGACCCCAAGAAAGGAAAAAGTTATTGAAGATAGAAAATAATTTTTGCCCAACATTTGAGAGTGGTTCCTGGATAAAGGAGTACAGAATACATAAAATTATATATTAATAAAACTAAGTCAAAACATTGGGACTCTTACAAGAGTCATCGTGTGCAAGGAACAGAAAGCTAGCAGAACTACTGAGTTAAGGGTTAACCAGATTTTCTCTAACCACTGCCTGGCAGCTTTGCCCATGCCATTTAACATTAGAGCTTCACAGGAAAATGCAAGTAGCTGGCCTTGGAGCTCTGAGCTCTGATGTATAATAAGTAAAAATTTAAAGTTTAAATAATGATAATTTGCAATTATTATTTTGGTCATAGGCCTGGGAATAGAAGAAGCTTGAAACTTTGGGGAAAAATTGTAATTCTTAATTCTTTGTGGGATGTGGTTTTTCTTTTGAATTGATTTGGTAATGATTGTACAATGTCTATTTTCTACCTGCTTTTATTATCAATAAAAGACTGGGGCAAGAGAAAGAGTAGAGAGCAAATAAAAGAGCACATGAGGGAGTGAGTGAGAGAGTGAGTGAGTGTGTGAGCACATGAGGGAGTGAGTGAGAGTGAATGAGAGAGCATGTGAGGGAGCGAATGAGGGAAAGAGAGGGAGAGCATGAGAAGAGCATGTGAGGAGAACATGTGAGGAGAACATGTGAGGTGTGTATGAAGATTGTGTGGGTGAGTGAAAGGAGAGTGCGTGTGGTGTGTGTGAGATGTGTGTGAGGTGTGTATGAAGAGTGTGTGTGAGAATGAAAGGGTAATGAACAGAGGTGTGCATGAGTGTGGGAGTTTGATAAAAGAAAAGTGCAATAGAAAAAAGCAGTGTGCACAAGAGAAGGCAGAGTGTGTGCAGCCTGAAGCTGCAAGCGAGCGAACAAGAGAGAGGGGGGGGGGAGAGAGAGAGAGAGAGAGAGAGAGAGAGAGAGAGAGAGAGAGAGAGAGAGACATAAGATGGGCTATAGGCAAGCTGGTATGGTATTCTCTTAATTAGTGATTGATGTTGGAAGGTCCAGCACTCCGGCAATGTGGGTTGAGTCACAGCTGAGATGGTGACCCTGGGTACTATAAAAAAGCAGGCTGAGCAAGCCGGTAAGTGGCAGTCAACCATGACCTCTGCGTCACCTCCTGCCTCCACATTCTCTCCCTTTTAGAGTTCCTGTCCTAACTTTGCTCAGTGGACTGTGTTTCAGTGTATGTAAGCCAAATAGACTCCTTTCTCCTCGAGCTGCTTTTGGCCATTGTGTCTTATCACAGCAATATAAACCCTAAGACAAAAGTATCGCCTGCTTTCTTTACATGTGAAATATGAACCTAGATTTTATGCAAATACACACACACCATGAAATTTTGAAAAAGTTTTAATTTTAAAAAATATAAAAATATGTTCAACACTGTTAGTCAATAGGAAAATACAACCAAAACACTAATATGAGACAATGCAGCATCAGTTAGGGTGTAGAAAGTTAACAGGAATAACCATTCCAAGTACAGGCGAAGGTGTAGAATTTCAAAGTGTTCAAACTCTGCTAAGAAGAATATATAGTGCCACAGGCATCTTAAAAATTAGTCTGGTAGCTTTTAAATTTTAAACATAGTTACCATGTGACTCATCAATTCCATTCCTTGACACATTCAAGACAAATTGAAACATTCTCTCTCTGTGTCTCTCTGTCTCTCTCCATCTCTCTCTCACACACATACATACACCTTACTAAAAATGATAACAGCAGTATAAATCAAAAGAATCTAAAGTAAAAAAGCACCCAGTGTGGGTGAACTGTTGACTAGATAATGGAATGTGGTATAGACATCCAATGGGGTTATATTTAGCCAAGCAAAAGAATGAAGTATTGAAATAAAGACTTGAAAACATTACATAACACAGAAGCCTAACACAAAGAATGGGTGAAAGGTAACTTCATTCATGCCAAAATAAATTCCACAACAGAGAAATCTAAAAAGATAGAAAATCAATTGTTGCTTGACTAGAAAGTGGACAAGAACCCTATTTAAAAATATACAGAGCTGGAAACCGGGAAAGGGAATAACACTCTAAATGTATATAAGAAATACTCAAGTTAATAAAAAAAAATGAGGACGAAAAAAAATATACAGAGCTAAACAAAGAATTTTCAACTGAGGAATATCAAATGGCTGAGAAGTACCTAAAGAAATGGTCAGCATCCTTAGTCATCAAGAAAATGCAAATCAAAACAACTCTGAGATCCTACCTCACACCAGTCAGAATGGCTAAGATCAAAAACTCAGGTGACAGCAGATACTGGCAAAAATGTGGAGAAAGAGGAACACTCTTCCATTGTTGGTGGGAATGCAAACTGGTACAACCACTCTGGGAATCAGTCTGGAGGTTCCTCAGAAAATTGGACATTCCACTACCTGAGAACCCAGCTACACCTCTCCTGGGCATATACCCAAAAGCTACTCCAACATACAACAAAGACACATGCTCCACTATGTTCCTAACAGCCTTATTTATAATTGCCAGAAACCGAAAAGAACAAGATGCCCTTCAATGTAGGAATGGATTAAAAAATGTGGTACATCTACACAATGGAGTACTACTCAGCTATTAAAAAGAATGACTTCATGAAATTTATAGGCAAATGGATGGCACTAGAAAATATTATCCTGAGTGAGGTAACCCAATCACAAAAGAACATACATAGTATGCACTCACTGATAAGTAGATATTAGCCCAAAAGCTCAAATTATCCAAGATACAATCCACAGACCACATGAAGCTCAAGAAGAAGGACAACCAAAGTGTGGATGTTTCAGTCCTTCTTAAAAGTGGCAACAAGAATATTCATAGGAGGGGATATGGAGACAAAGTTTGGAGCAGAGACTGAAGGAATGGCCATTCAGAGCCTGCCCACTTGGGGATCCAGCCCACATATATACAGCCACCAAAACTAGACAATATTGATGAAGCCAAGAAGTGCATGCTGACCGGAGCCTGATATAGCTGTCTCCTGAGGGGCTCAGCCAGAGCATGTCAAATACAGAGGCAAATACTAGCAGGAAACCATTGAGCTAAAAACAGGGTCCCTGTTGGAGAAATTAGAGAAAGGATTGAAGGAGCTGAAGGGGCTTGCAGTCCCATAAGAACAACAATATCAACCAACCAGAGTTCCCAGGGACTAAACCACTACCCAAGGAGTACACATGAACAAACCCACAGCTCTAGCTCATATGTAACAGAGGATGGCCTTGTTGGGCACCAATGGGAGAAGTCCTTGGTCCTTCCAAGACTGGACCTGCCATGGTAGGAGAATGTCAGGGTGGGGAGGCAGGAATGGGGTGTGGTTAGGGAGGGGGAACACCCTTATAGAAGAAGGGGTGGGGGATGGTAGAGGGGGCTTGTGGCCCGGAAAATGGGAAAGGAAGTAACACTTGAAATATCAAGAAAGAAAGAAAGAAAGAAAGAAAGAAAGAGAGAGAGAGAGAGAGAGAGAGAGAGAGAGAGAGGAGGGAGAGAGAGAGAGAGGGAGAGAGAGAGAGAGAGAGAGAGAGAGAGAGAGAGAGAGAGAGAGAGAGAGAGAGAAAGAGAGAGAGAGAGAGAGAGAGAAAGAGAGAGAGAGAGAGAGAGAGAGAAAGAAAGAAAGAAAGAAAGAAAGAAAGAAAGAAAGAAAGAAAGAAAGAAAGAAAAGAAACAAAAAGAAAGAAACAAAGTGGGCAAGAAAAATAACGAAAGGAAATGGTGAGTGACTGCCCATGCTTGAGGAATTTCTTTTTGTGGTGCTGGAAATGTCCCAATCCTGATTATAGTGATGGCTGAGACCTTCTGGAATGTACAGAAACACTAACCTTTAGACAAAATTGCTTGTCATTCCTTGCCTCAAATATTGAAATCTGTATTCTTTCTGGTTGAATCTGGGTAGATTTGTGATTCATTCAAACAAGAGAGTGTCAGAATGTGGCTTCCAAGGTACATAAAAGGCAATGGGCTATCTGTTTGAACACTTTCATGTGCTATTTTAGACGTGTGGATAGATGAAGGCTGTGTACACAGAAGAAGCTCAAGCCACCATGGCCTAACTCTTAATTCTCACAGCCAGGCAGGCAGCATGGAAATGTGTGTGCAGAAGAGGGTCCCAGTCCTAAAACAGAACTCACCCAAATCTGATACCACACAAGAGGCCCTAGGCATCACAAAATAATAACTTCTGCCTACTCTGCCTGCCCAGTTTCACATCCACTGAATCACAGAGTGGTAGCTTCTTTGAGTTATTATGTTTTGAGGTACTTTCTTATCTAACAAAACAGTGATAAAAGGAAGCTTAAAAATCTTGTTCAAAATTAAAATTGTTCTGAATCCCTAACATCATTAGAACTCAAGTTTCCTATAGGTCATCAGTTGATCCCATGTCCCTCACTCACAAAAGCAGGAAAATGGTGTGTCTCCCATGCACATTACCCTAAACAATAGGCACTAAATTCTCAGGAGACAAATTTCCCAGATGTTTGCATCTCTTAGTCCTATCAGGAAGCAGGGAGGATTGCTCCAGAATCTAATGGGCAGAGAAGAAAACCATGCTTCTACCTATTCCACAGTACTCACAAAAGCTGCAACAGTCAAGACTCTATCTCAAATGCTCATGGTCCCCAGGTTGAAAACTTCTGCTATAGGATGTTCTTGGAAAACCCTGGTGCTACAATTTGGCTTTGGCTTTTCCTCACATGCTAAAAGCTTGTACCTGGGCCAGTGGCCTTACCTTCCTTAAGCCTCTCACCTATCCATTATTCTATGTCATGGCTAGAACCATTAGTCTATGTGCAAAAAAAAATGCATTCTTGAAGATCTGACCATTTAAACCTTGAATAATTCAAAGTCAATCCCAATAAACAATGGCAAGAAGTTCTGCCTATAGCTGGCCCCATGCTGCCTTATGGCACAGACATAAATAGCATTTGTAGCTCCAGCTGTGTGACAGCTTTGACATTATATGATTCCTGGTGGATTTATATACCTTGGAGAATCACATTAATTTCATGTATAAAACAGGATTTTGTTAATATTTCATATTGTTTTTCGAATTCTCCCGGCCTGCTCCATAGGGTGATAGTGGGTTTATGGTCTTCAGTCACAGGGCCTCATAACCCCAGAAAGGACAGTTGCTGGCCTTGGTTGATCTGCAGAGAATAAGATGCAAAGGATTGGGCTGTGACCCCAGAACAGTCAATAAATAATCAATGCCTAAAGGGGGTTCAGTAGTCATCATCCTCCCTCATCTCCCCCACTCTCCTCCAAAACACAAAGGTGGAACTCCCTCTGCTCCTCACAGCACTTTGTTCGTGTCACAACAAAAAAACTACAATTGGTTTAATCTAGTTGTATAGTTCATGCTCTCCACCATTGAATCCTACAACATGTCACCAACCAAAGCAACAGGAAAAAAAATCAGAAACAGCATGCTACATACAAGTTTCTGCTTCTTCTCAGTATCCCATAGCCTAGAACTGTGATTTCTGACTCACAGCACGATGGAAAGAAAAGTGCATCACCCAGCCTGGAGGAGGAGAGCAAAGGAGCACAGCACTGGAAACTGCACTGTGCTGGCCCACACCCTGGAGGGAGCAAGGGGTCTGCATGAGAACGGAGAGAATCTGGGTTTATGGGACATTGAGTTCAACTGTAGAGCTGGGAGTACTGCCTGCCGAGTGTTTACTCTGTTTGATGTGGGTCCCACCCCAGGACCCTCTGCCTGTCTCTGACTCAGACAAGCACAGAGATCACTTGAGACACTTTGGTTTGTTAAGCCTGTAACTAAGATTTTAAACTCTCTGTGGCTCCCTGTGGTTTAAGGCCTAAACTACTTAAAGTGTCTTGGCAATGCCTCCTGTGATCTTCAGGACCAGCTCAAGGAAGGTTCATGAAGTTCCATAAGTAAAGAATATGACTAACACCCCTTCACATCTCCGTTGTGACTGATCTCCCCGTGTACTGTACCTTGATGCCCAAAAGGAGGCCCAAACTGCCCCAAACATGCCCAGGAGTTCACCTGAGTCCTGCTGCCTAGCAAAGGCCTGGCTGAAAGTACAAGTCTCTGGACCAATTAGAGGCTGATCCAGAGAACCAGGGAAAGTTCCTTAGGGGTCAAATAGAATCTCGGTTACCACCCCCTATTAGCCTTCCAATCAGACAGAGAGTTGGCAGCAGAAGACTGACAGAAATCAAAAACAGAAGAAAAAAGAAAATTAGAAGAAAAACAAAAGCAAAACAAAAAATCAACACAATAAAACAAACAAAAACCCTCATGCCTTGGGGTTAAAAGGGGACCTGCAGCCTAAGAATAGTGGGAGAGTGTGGTCAGTGGAGAGGCCATCCCCTGAGCCCCTCAGTTCCAGCTCCTAGCAGTTGAGAGTCTCCCCCATTCATTTTCCTGTGGTTTCTCTCTGAGCTGCTGAAATAACAAGCACAGCTGAGGCACTGTCACTGCCCAAAGTGAGCCCTTGATGGACAGCCGCATAATTTGGAGACTGAGAATTTCCTCCAGCTGCTGTCAGTGACCACCCTGTCTGGCTTCTGTGTTTAAGTTCATCAAACTCACTTTCGTTCCAAGTCCAGAAATCCAAAGCCGGAAGGACTCAGCTTTCCTCCCTGGAGAGAGCCTTTCAACAAACCCTGTGCCACCTCTGTCCTTTTCCCAGGGAAGACACGAGAATGCCAAGGACCCCCGTGCTGGGCCTGCCGTCTCCGGGCCCTGTAGAACCATCTCTGCTGTGTGGTCTGCTGTTACCTCTCACCTCATACATAGGAGTATCCCCTCTCTAGTGGGTTATTCCCATTACCACACAAAGTTTTTATTTCTTTCATCAAAAAAAAAAAATCTACTCTCATTTGACTGTATGCCCTCATGCAAAAACGGTTTCTGCTTTTCCTTCTCTCTTTCCATTCTTCCTCAACCTGACCCAGGACCGAGGGTGCTGCTTTTCTCCAGGTCAGTAGCCCTGTCTGTAGACAGTGTCTCATGATCACTGTCTTCTTGGGAAGCACATACCTTCTGGACCCCATGCCACCCCATGTGCCCTGGTCACATCCACAGCCTCCTTTAAGGATTGTGATATTTGTCACATTTCTGTGACTTCTGACTGAGGTGAGTCCTCCCAGGTGACCTTGCCCAGGTACAATACCACCATGTCCCAGCATCCTCACTCTGATGACACTGTGTTACACTGAGTCTCTGCTGAGCAGCTTCCTGGTAAATGCAGTTAGAAATCCCTTAGGTATCTCAAGTGCGACACATCCACAGCAGAGGATCCTCTGCTGTCTCCTTCATATCAAGCCCCGAGTTTCAAGTTGCTCACAACAAATGTGCAGGACCAGTTTTGGCTCCATTTCATTTTTTTCTTAATTCTTTGTGAGTTTCATATTACGTATCCCAGTCTTCCTCATCTCCCCATCAACTTATATCTGCCTTTTGCTCTTGCAATCTGCCCCCCAAAATAAAAATAACACATACGAACAAACAAAAAACCAAAACAACAACAAAACAAAATTTTAAAAAACCCAAAGCCTAGAAAACCATCTCACTGTGGAAGCTGTAATATGTCCCAGTGAGTTCCACAGTGTATCCCTCTGTCCACACATCTTCACCTGCAAATGTTCACTGCAATGAGTCATTGGTCTGGTTCAAGAACTCTCCGGCTTCTGTGATACCATCAATATTGCATGTCTTTCACCAGGACTGCCCCCCATCCCTGGTTATCCTGCTGTTGTCCTGTGTCATGGAGAATCTGCAGCTTTTGATCAGCAGGTATGGCCCTTTCATGTGTCCCGACCACTTGTAGATAACATAGATTTTGGGTGTGGGCTGATTCAGAGCCCCAGATCTAAGCCTGGGTGGCAGCTGAACTGGTCAGAGCACTAGGTCTCCCTTATCTGCACCACCAGGGCAAGCTCTCCAGCACTGCTCTGGCAAGGCCACCCAATGCTACCCTCTGTAGGAAGCAGCTTTCCTGCTCTCAGACCCTTGGGGCCAGCTTACCACATTCATGCCTCGAGAGCCCACTCCACTGTATTGCCCAGTCCACGCACGGAGCCCACACTCCCACACGCTGTAGCTTGTGAATCTCTGGGACAAACCCCTGCTCTCAAACCCTTGAGGCTGCTCATCCATTCCTTTGCCATCGAGGTCAGCTCCACTGTGTTGCCCAGATGAAGTGCAGGGCTCACTCTCCCAAGTGCTATAATCAGTGAGGGAGCAGGGCTAGCTCTCCCAATCTTGTCCCCTTGGGGCCAGTTCTCCTGACTACCACAGGTAGCAAGGGGGAACATATAACTCTCATACTCACACCACCTCATGGAAGATGAATGGCAGGACCAGCTCTCCTTCTCTCTTGTAACTGGAACTGGCTCACCTGTGCCCCCTCCACATGGGCCAGCTCTATTCTGGGGCCCAGGTGAGGTATAGGGCCTGTTCTCCAGAATGAAGCAGCAGAAAACAGGCAGGACTAGTTTACCTGCTCTCACGATTTCCCCTTTCATTTACTCCACATCTATTTCACCATCAAAACACGGGTAAATGAAGACTTCTTACCCCCACAAGTTCTTCTCAACTCTAAGCCACTATACCCTCTGGCCTGTTCTACAGCAGTAGTATAGAAGGATTCCCCTTGCTCTCGTTGCCCCACCTCATCTGTCTATTCACTCAGTGGCCAGGCTGTGACATCACACAGCTCTGTTAGAACATCTCCCAAGAACAAGAATACCCTTGGGAGGGAATAGGGAGGCAAAGTTGAGAACAAAGGCAGAAGGAACACCCATTCAGAGCCTGCCCCACATGTGGCCCACACATATACAGCCACCAAACTAGATAAGATGGATGAAGCAAAGAAGTGCAGGCCGACAGGAACCAGATGTAGATCTCTCCTGAGAGACACAGCCAGAATACAGCAAATACATAGGCGAATGCCATCATTAAACCACTGAACTGAGAACCGGACCCCCGTTGAAGGAATCTTAGAAAGGACTGAGAGAGCTTGAAGGGGCTTGAGACCCCATATGAACAACAATGCCAAGCAACCAGAGCTTCCAGGGACTAAGCCACTACTCAAAGACTGGCCCTGGGCTCCAAACTCATAGGTAGCAATTAATAGCCTAGTAAGAGCACCAGTGGAAGGGAAGCCCTTGGTCCCAAGCAAGACTGAACCCCAGTGAATGTGGGATTGTTGGGGAGGTGATAATGGGGGAGGGGGAGGAACACCTGGATAGAAGGGAGGTAGAGAGGTTAGAGGGATGTTGGCCCAGAAACTGGGACAGGGAATAACAATCAAAATGTAAATAAGAAATACCCAAGTTGAGATCTTTACCAATCCTACAACAGATAGATGGCTTATATCCAAAATATACAAAAAACTGAAGAAGTTAAACTGCAGGGAGACAAATAACCCTATTAAAAAATGGGGTTCAAATATCACTATTGATGTTTCACCACCCAGGAGGCACAGATTGATAAATCGTTTATTTGTAAAGTTAAAAATGTACCACCATATGCAAATGGGATTCAGGTTGAGAGCTAAGATTATAAGACAGTAGTGTAGCATCATAAGACAGTAATGTACCATCAGGATGTTCTTATTCATACCTACAATCTCAACTATTTGCTAGGTTAAAAGTTTTTTGGTTTGCAGTTAAATGAGATTATAAAAGAGCTGCTGGTACAAAAAAAAATGGGGTTGAGAGCTAAACAAAGAATTCACAGCTGAGGAATGCCAAATGGCTGAGAAACACCTAAAGAAATGTTCAACATCTTTAGTCATAAGGGAAATGCAAATCAAAACAACCCTGAGATTTCACCTCATACCAGTGAGCATGGCTAAGATCAAAAACTCAGGTGACAGCAAATGCTGGTGAGGATGCGGAGAAAGAGGAACACTCCTCCATTGTTGGTGGGATTGCAGACTGGTACAACCATTCTGGAAATCAGTCTGGAGGTTCCTCAGAAAATTGGACATTGAACTACCTGAGGATCCAGCTATACCTCTCTTGGCCATATACCCAAAAGATGCCCCAACATATAAAAAAGACACGTGCTCCACTATGTTCATGTAGCCTTATTTATAATAGCCAGAAGCTGGAAAGAACCCAGATGCCCTTCAACAGAGGAATGGATACAGAAAATGTGGTACATCTACACAATGGAATATTACTCAGCTATCAAAAAACAATGACTTTTATGAAATTCATAGGCAAATGGAGGAACTAGAAAATATTATCCTGAGTGAGGTAACCCAATCACAGAAAAACACACATGGTATGCACTCATTGATAAGTGGCTATTAGCCCAAATGCTTGAATTACCCTAGATGCACAGAACACATGAAACTCAAGACAGATGATCAAAATGTGAATGCTTCACTCCTTCTTTAAAAGGGGAACAAGAATACCCTTGGCAGGGAAGAGAGAGGCAAAGATTAAAACAGAGACTGAAGGGACACCCATTCAGAGCCTGCCCCACATGTGGCCCATATATATACAGCCACCCAATTAGACAAGATGGATGAAGCAAAGAAGTGCAGAAGTGTAGATCGCTCCTGAGAGACACAGCCAGAATACAGCAAACACAGAGGCGAATGCCAGCAGCAAACCACTGAACTGAGAACAGGACCCCCGTTGAAGGAATCAGACAAAGGACTGGAAGAGCTTGAAGGGGCTCGAGACCCCATATGAACAACAATGCCAACCAACCAGAGCTTCCAGGGATTAAGCCACTACCCAAAGACATGGACTGACCCTGGACTCTAACCTCATAGGTAGCAATGAATAGCCTAGTAAGAGCACCAGTGGAAGGGGAACCCCTTGGTCCTGCTAAGACTGAACCCCAGGTGAATGTGATTGTTGGGGGGGAAGGCGGTAATGGAGGGAGGATGAGGAGGGGAACACCCATATAGAAGGGGAGGGGAGGGGAGGGGTTAGGGGGATGTTGGCCCGGAAACCGGGAAAGGGAATAACATTCGAAATGTAAATAAGAAATACTCAAGTTAATAAAAAAAAAATACCCAAGTTAATAAAGATGAAAAAAAAAAAGAACATCTCCCAAACAACATGACATTTCCTCTCACTTGTGATGTGATTATCAACTGCATTTCATGAAAGTCAACACACAACCGTTGAGAATTTTGCTTTTGTTCACAGCTCTAGCAGATGGCAAAAGCAGGATTTGGACCAGTAGCCGGCCGCAGTACCAGCTCTCTTAACCACAGCAATGCATCTCTCTTAAGGAGTTCGTCTTCTAGTTTGAAGAAATGTATGAAATACCATCTTGCCTGGCTTTTCTGCCAGCACCATCATCGTCTTGGCACTTGGCCCTGACCAGAGTTCTGGTTCTGCTAACAAAGCCTTTATTATGCTCTGAGAATAGATCCTTAGCTGGATGTGTGGATGGATGGATGGATGGATGGATGGATGGATGGATGGATGGATAAATGGATGAAAGATGATGAATGGATAGATTGATGGATGGTATGCTCTTCCCTGGGGAAGACTATTTCTCCCAGTCTCAGCATTCCTTAATTGCCTCTAGTTTTTTATGTAGAGTTGAAGCCTCCTGGGTTGTCCCCTGTTCACGTGAGCATGTCTATTGTTGTTTTCCGCGTTCAGATCATATTTAGGCAATCAGGTTGGTGAGATTTTAAGGATATAGCCGCTGACATTTTTAGGAGACACAATCTCACAGCAAGCTCTTTGAAAAGATGATGGATTTTACTGAGTACAACAGGGATCCTAATGGCCCTTTAAAACAAATAATTATAAGTAGGTATTTATTCTTAGAGCCATGCATCTCAAATTTTAATGTAAGACATCACCTGGGACTTGTGTTGTAGCAGACTCTCTTTCCTGTAGAATTGGAGTGGAGCCTGGACTTTGCATTTTTAATGAATTCTCATAAGGTACCAATAGCTGGCCCACAGATAACATTCTGAGTACTAGGGTTTTGAAGTGCTCATTCTGACTTGTTCCAGAAAATGGGTTAGAGAACATGATCAAGGAGGCAGAAGCATCAGCTGAATGATTGATGGCGAGAAAGTCGGCTAAGGGAGTGACCAGTGGAGCAGAAATAAGGATGGATATAGTAGAACTTTGGTGGGAACAAGAAGAGTAGACTACTGTTCTGGTTCCTAGCTTAGGTATCAAAATAAATCATGGTGACTGTGATGGTTTGTATATGTTTGACCTAGGGAGTGGCACTATTAGGAGGTGTGGCCTTGTTGGAGTAGATGTGTCGCTGTGGCCATGGGCTTAAGACCCTTACCCTAGCTACCTGGAAGTCAGTCTTCCACTTACAGCCTTCAGATGAAGATGTTGAACTCTCAGCTCTGCCTGTGCCACTGTACCACTGTACAATACCAGCCTGGATGCTGCCATGCTCTTGTCTTGATGATAACGGACTGAACCTCTGAACCTCTAGGCCAGCCCCAACTAAATGTTGTCCTTTATAAGACTTGCCTTGGTGGTGGTGTTTGTTCACACACTAAGACAGTGACCTTCACCAGGACTCAGGCAGAGAAAGAGCAAGCGATATTAAGAGAGAAGATGAAAACTGCACTCCTGAGACTCTCCTGAAATTATTAAATATAAATACTAAACAAAAGGATGAACACAGATCCAAAGCTCAGAGGAGACTTATAGACAGGAGGCACATATCCAGGAGCCATCTCAAGATGCTTGCTTTTCTTTCTTTGTCTGCCAAAAAAACTAGAACTACAGTTTTCTTCATTTTAGAATCCCCTAGGGTTTCAATGTGATGTCGCAGTAAGTGGAGGACTCCATATTAGTCTCTCTCTGCAGCCTTACTACTCTTAAGTTCGTCACAGTTAGCATCACTGGAACCTATTAGGAAGCAAAGTGCCCTTCATGAGGGATGATGGAAAGAGAGCCCATCTGGATCTTTGTACCTACACACTGAAGGAAAAACTCAGTCTCCTTCACAGAGTATTTGAGAACAGAAAACAAGAAGACTATGGAGAATGCCTGGCAAAATACCTGGTAGAGAATGAAGAGAGAATGGAAGAACTAGGCTATGTACCATGCTCAGTAGACCCAGTAAGGACCTGGCAGAACTCAAAGCCTAGAAAATGTGGATAAACCCCAGTAAGGCTCATGAATTGGAGGGAGTACAGGCAAGAGCTGGCCTCATGCAGACTGGCTATGACTGGGTCAAGAAGCACAAGGTCTGTAGAACTAAGCACAGGACTACTGTTGGCTGATAGACCAAGCTGTTGACCTGGGTTCCAGAGAATTCTAAGAAAAGACTGGGATCTGTGCTAGACAGTGGTATAGCAGAGTGACTTTGGGCATGGAGTTTTGAGGGTCTTGTTTCACACCTAAATGCTTTTGTTAGCTCACCTCCCTCTTCTTTTCCCTTTCAAATCCCAAGACAAGTAGTTAGATTTCCCTGGCCCTCCCTCTTAAATTTCCAAGAAATCCAGAGAGAGAAGCAAACACTGAAGTTGCCCTTTCTCAAGAGCTTTCTGGCATACCTAGTGGCCTGGGAATGACTTTAATGGGGCCATGTGTGCACATGCAAAGGAGGAGGAGGAGGAGGAGGAGGAGGAGGAGGAGGAGGAGGAGGAGGAGGAGGAGGAGGAGGAAAGAAAGGAAGGAAGGAAGAAAGAAAGAAAAAAAGAAAGGAAGGAAGGAAGGAAGCAAGAAGAAAGGAAGAAAGAAAGAAAGAAAGAAAGAAAGAAAGAAAGAAAGAAAGAAAGAAAGAAAGAAAGAAAAAAGAAAGAAAGAAAGAAAGGAAACATGAAAAAAGAAAGAAAAGAAAAGCCTAAATCTAAAAAGGATGAGAGGCTGGATTCAAGACCTCATTAAATCAAAGGCTTCCAAAACAATCTCATCAGTGTGTGTGTATGAGGGTCAAGAGTGTTTAAAAGCCTTCTAGACTATCACAGAGGGAGGAGGAAAAGAAATACAAAAAGGTACTAGAAGAGAGTGGAGGTTATCGACAAGATGTATATAGAAGATTCATAATGGAGCCTACTTTTGGTTAAATGACACCAAGGGGAAGTGCTTTGATTTCGTTCCTTAATGCAACACTGGCATATTATTGGTGACTCAGTGTTTATTATTAATGCATTCAAAACCTACTGCGCATCATTAAGCAGCTTATTTGTGCTGTTTCTGTTTTTTTTTAATGTAGTCAATTAAAGCTGGATATTTCCCTGTGGGGCTGGATTTGATGTGTCTCAGAGATTTTGTTGCATTGTGCTTTCATTTTGCTTCATTCTAAGAAATTTTTATTGTTTCATTGATTTTTTCTTCAACTACTTGTTTAATCTCTATTATTTTGTACACTTACTAGAAGATTTGCTTATTATGGATTTTAAGTTTTATTACATTATAATCAGATAGGATACCCTTAGTTATTTCATTGTTTCTAAATTTGTTAAGATTTGTTTTGTGTCCCAAGATGCAGTCTGTTTTAGAGATACATTCCATGAGCTGCCGAGTAGAATGTATAGTCTTTGGCGTTTGGGTGGAGAGGAGAGAGAGAGAGAGAGAGAGAGAGAGAGAGAGAGAGAGAGAGAGAGAGAGCGAGAGAGAGAGGTTAAGATAAAGACTTTAAGGAACTCCCAAGGAAGCACACTTTGTCTAGCCCTAACCCATACCCAAGCTCAGGGAAGAATCTAAGACTATTGTGAATGTCCCCTTGAAGACACAAGCCTGGGAGCATCCCGGACTCCTGACTCCTGGCTGTGAAGTCATCATGCACAAACCTTGATGATCACTCCAATTTCTGACAAAATTTTATTTTCTCTATGAAAGACAGAATTCACTTACTATTATTACAGACTATTAAACTAATACATTAAATTAGTTCTACAAGCCAAACCTTTGAAAGATATATTACGAACTGTGCTTCCTGGCTTACTCTGTGACCTTAAAGTATTGTTTATTCCCACCGTTCTCTGTGGGCTTCTTTCACTAAGTTTCTAAAATCCCCAAGCCTATTCAAGTAATGTTAAAATAAGTCTATGGGAAATGAGTCTACTCACCACTTTTTCTCAAAAGAAATAATCAATACTGACTCCTGAGCAGTGAGAGTCAGTTAAAGTATCTTTCCAAACTTTAAGACAATGAGAAAGGAGAAGTTAATCATAAATGTAAAATATCCATAACACTAAAATCATTTACTGTAATCACTAAGCGGGACCTAAAGAACGGAAGTATAAAGGTTGTACCAAATGCATTCTCCTCTAGATTTAAAAAGCCTTGCCTCAATCTGTCCTTCTTCAATTCACTAGAACCTACTCCAGGACTCAGTAAGATTCAATCTACTGAGAACATCTTACACCCTGACACTAGAGCCTGGAGCTACCTAAATCTTACTAATAATACTTTCTTTATTTTAACACGCAACCAGTAACTATCCTTACTTAGTACCACTCAGTGTCAGAAGAGGAGAAATGAAGTGGCGAAAAATAGAGGATTCCCTTTTTTTATTCCCTCTAGAAATTAATTAATTAATTAACTAATTAATTAATTGTAACATGGACAATAATTTAAAGGTTGCACAGGACTTCACTATTCATCAACTCCTCCATGTTCCTCTTGCTTGTGGTAAGAAATAAAGTTCTGTGTCTGTGTCTTGGATTCTCTAGAAGAGCAGCTAAGCCCAAGTTCATGCTTTCTGTGCCTGTCCTTTCCCGTGGAGATGTTGATAAGAGCCCCTTCTGGAAAGGGTTGTCACAGGGCTAAAGGATAAAATAGCATTTAGAAAGTGCCTGCCAGGCTGGAGAGATGGCTCGGTGGTTAAGAGCACTGACTGCTCTTCCAAAGGTCCTGAGTTCAAATCCCAGCAACCAGATGGTGGCTCACGAGCATCTGTGATGAGATCTGATGCCCTCTTCTGGTGTGTCTGAACAGCTACAGTGTACTTATATATAATAAATAAATAAATAAATAAGTAAATATATAAATAAAAAAGAAAATGCCTGCCACACAGTCAGCAACAAATAAAGGAGCGCTATAAATTATGGCTTTCTAATGATTAATTTTCTACAGCTGTTATTAATTTTGTAAAGTGGAAGACTCTTCAGATTCTTTGTGCCTGTGTGTTTCCTATGCCCACTGGGTCGCGAGGACTCCTTGAAGTACCTTGATTCTTGAGTAATGTGGTAGTTTGAATGAGAATAGCCTCCATAGGCTTATATACTTGAATGCTAGGAGAAGCATTAAGAGGTATGGACTTCCAGCGGAGGATCCCTGCCTTCAGCAGCTCTCTGCTACCAGGTCCCCTGGAGGGGAGTTCTCGACGCCTGGTCGGGCGGGCACTCCTGAGGCAGCAGAGCAGAGGAGACCACCAACGCTGCCCACCCCTGCCCACATCCCTGGCCCAGGAGGAAACTGTATACGGCCTCTGGGTGGCCCGAGAGGAGGCCCAGGAGCAGCAGATCCACTGCGCCTGAGACACCGCACCTGAAGGGACCGACCGGATAAACAGTTCTCTGCACCCAAATCCCGTGGGAGGGAGAGCTAAACCTTCAGAGAGGCGGACATGCCTGGGAAACCAGAAGAGACTGCACGCTGCACACAGTACTGACCCCAGAGGAAAACAAAAGCTATCTGGAACCCTGGTGCACGGAACCTCCCGGAAGGGGCGGCGCAGATCTTCCTGGCTGCTGAGGCCGTGGAGAGCTCATAGGCAACACCCCGCGAGCAAACTTGAGCCTGGGGACCACAGGTAAGACAAACTTTTCTGCTACAAACGACTTGCCTGGTGAACTCAAGACACAGGCTCACAGGAACAGCTGAAGACCTGTAGAGAGGAAAAACTACGCGCCCGAAATCAGAACACTCTGTCCCCATAACTGGCTGAAAGAAAACAGGAAAACAGGTCTACAGCACTCCTGAAACACAGGCTTATAAGACAGTCTAGCCACTGTCAGAAAGAGCAGAACAAAGTAACACTAGAGATAATCTGATGGCGAGAGGCAAGCGCAGGAACCCAAGCAACAGAAACCAAGACTACATGGCATCATCGGAGCCCAATTCTCCCACCAAAGCAAACACGGAATATCCAAACACACCAGAAAAGCAAGATCTAGTTTCAAAATCATATTTGATCATGGTGTTGGAGGACTTCAAGAAAGACATGAAGAACTCCGTTAGAGAAACACAGGAAAACATAAACAAACAAGTAGAAGCCTACAGAGAGGAATCGCAAAAATTCCTAAAAGAATTCCAGGAAAACATAAATAAACAAGTAGAAGCCCATAGAGAGGAGTCACAAAAATCCCTGAAAGAATTCCAGGAAAACATAAATAAACAAGTAGAAGCCCATAGAGAGGAGTCACAAAAATCCCTGAAAGAATTGAAAACACAATCAAACAGGAATTAAAAATGGAAATAGAACAATCAAGAAAGAACACATGGAAACAACCCTGGATATAGAAAACCAAAAGAAGAGACAAGGAGCTGTAGATACAAGCTTCACCAACAGAATACAAGAGATGGAAGAGAGAATCTCAGGAGCAGAAGATTCCATAGAAATCATTGACTCAACTGTCAAAGATAATGTAAAGCGGAAAAAAAGCTACTGGTCCAAAACATACAGGAAATCCAGGACTCAATGAGAAGATCAAACCTAAGGATAATAGGTATAGAAGAGAGTGAAGACTCAGCTCAAAGGACCAGTAAATATCTTCAACAAAATCATAGAAGAAAACTTCCCTAACCTAAAGAAAAAGACACCCATAGGCATGCAAGAAGCCTACAGAACTCCAAATAGATTGGACCAGAAAAGAAACACTTCCCGTCACATAATAGTCAAAACACCAAACGCACAAAATAAAGAAAGAATATTAAAAGCAGTAAGGGAAAAAGGTCAAGTAACATATAAAGGCAGACCTATCAGAATCACACCAGACTTTTCACCAGAAACTATGAAGGCCAGAAGATCCTGGACTGATGTCATACAGACCCTAAGAGAACACAAATGCCAGCCCAGGTTACTGTATCCTGCAAAACTCTCAATCAACATAGATGGAGAAACCAAGATATTCCATGACAAAACCAAATTTACACAATATCTTTCTACAAATCCAGCACTACAAAGGATAATAAATGGTAAAGCCCAACATAAGGAGGCAAGCTATACCCTAGAAGAAGCAAGAAACTAATAGTCTTGGCAACAAAACAAAGAGAAGAAAAGCACACAAACATAACCTCACATCCAAATATGAATACAACAGGAAGCAATAATCACTATTCCTTAATATCTCTCAACATCAATGGCCTCAACTCCCCAATAAAAAGACATAGATTAACAAACTGGATACATAGAACGAGGACCCTGCATTCTGCTGCCTACAGGAAACACACCTCAGAGACAAAGACAGACACTACCTCAGAGTGAAAGGCTGGAAAACAACTTTCCAAGCAAATGGTCAGAAGAAGCAAGCTGGAGTAGCCATTCTAATATCAGATAAAATCAATTTTCAACTAAAAGTCATCAAAAAAGATAAGGAAGGACACTTCATATTCATCAAAGGAAAAATCCACCAAGATGAACTCTCAATCCTAAATATCTATGTCCCAAATACAAGGGCACCTACATACGTAAAAGAAACCTTACTAAAGCTCAAAACACACATTACACCTCACACAATAATAGTAGGAGATTTCAACACCCCACTCTCATCAATGGACAGATCATGGAAACAGAAATTAAACAGAGACGTAGACAGACTAAGAGAAGTCATGAGCCAAATGGACTTAACAGATATTTATAGAACATTCTATCCTAAAGCAAAAGGATATACCTTCTTCTCACCTCCTCATGGTACTTTCTCCAAAATTGACCATATAATTGGTCAAAAAACGGGCCTCAACAGGTACAGAAAGATAGAAATAATCCCATGCGTGCTATCAGACCACCACGGCCTAAAACTGGTCTTCAATAACAATAAGGGAAGAATGCCCACATATACGTGGAAATTGAACAATGCTCTACTCAATGATAACCTGGTCAAGGAAGAAATAAAGAAAGAAATTAAAAACTTTTTAGAATTTAATGAAAATGAAGATACAACATACCCAAACTTATGGGACACAATGAAAGCTGTGCTAAGAGGAAAACTCATAGCGCTGAGTGCCTGCAGAGAGAAACAGGAAAGAGCATATGTCAGCAGCTTGATAGCACACCTAAAAGCTCTAGAACAAAAAGAAGCAAATACACCCAGGAGGAGTAGAAGGCAGGAAATAATCAAACTCAGAGCCGAAATCAACCAAGTAGAAACAAAAAGGACCATAGAAAGAATCAACAGAACCAAAAGTTGGTTCTTTGAGAAAATCAACAAGATAGATAAACCCTTAGCCAGATTAACGAGAGGACACAGAGAGTGTGTCCAAATTAACAAAATCAGAAATGAAAAGGGAGACATAACTACAGATTCAGAGGAAATTCAAAAAATCATCAGATCTTACTATAAAAAGCCTATATTCAACAAAACTTGAAAATCTGCAGGAAATGGACAATTTCCTAGACAGATACCAGGTACCGAAGTTAAATCAGGAACAGATAAACCAGTTAAACAACCCCATAACTCCTAAGGAAATAGAAGAAGTCATTAAAGGTCTCCCAACCAAAAAGAGCCCAGGTCCAGACGGGTTTAGTGCAGAATTCTATCAGACCTTCATAGAAGACCTCGTACCAATATTATCCAAACTATTCCACAAAATTGAAACAGATGGAGCACTACCGAATTCCTTCTATGAAGCCACAATTACTCTTAAACCGAAACCACACAAAGACCCAACAAAGAAAGAGAACTTCAGACCAATTTCCCTTATGAATATCGATGCAAAAATACTCAATAAAATTCTGGCAAACTGAATCCAAGAGCACATCAAAACAATCATCCACTATGATCAAGTAGGCTTCATCCCAGGCATGCAGGGATGGTTTAATATACGGAAAACCATCAATGTGATCCATTTTATAAACAAACTGAAAGAACAAAACCACATGATCATTTCATTAGATGCTGAGAAAGCATTTGACAAAATTCAACACCCCTTCATGATAAAAGTCCTGGAAAGAATAGGAATTCAAGGCCCATACCTAAACATAGTAAGAGCCATATGCAGCAAACTAAATGGAGAGAAACTTGAAGCAATCCCACTAAAATCAGGGACTAGACAAGGCTGCCCACTCTCTCCCTACTTATTCAATATAGTTCTTGAAGTTCTAGCCAGAGCAATCAGACAACAAAAGGAGGTCAAGGGGATACAGATCGGAAAAGAAGAAGTCAAAATATCACTATTTGCAGATGATATGATAGTATATTTAAGTGATCCCAAAAGTTCCACCAGAGAACTACTAAAGCTGATAAACAACTTCAGCAAAGTGGCTGGGTATAAAATTAACTCAAATAAATCAGTAGCCTTCCTCTACACAAAAGAGAAACAGGCCGAGAAAGAAATTAGGGAAATGACACCCTTCCTAATAGACCCAAATAATATAAAGTACCTCGGTGTGACTTTAACCAAGCAAGGGAAAGATCTGTACAATAAGAACTTCAAGACTCTGAAGAAAGAAATTGAAGAAGATCTCAGAAGATGGAAAGATCTCCCATGCTCATGGATTGGCAGGATTAATATAGTAAAATGGCCATTCTACCAAAAAGCGATCTACAGATTCAATGCAATCCCCATCAAAATACCAATCCAATTCTTCAAAGAGTTAGACAGAACAATTTGCAAATTCATCTGAATAACAAAAAACCCAGGATAGCTAAAACTATCCTCAACAATAAAAGGACTTCAGGGGAATCACTATCCCAGATCTCAAGCAGTATTACAGAGCAATAGTGATAAAAACTGCATGGTATTGGTACAGAGACAGACAGATAGACCAATGGAACAGAAATGAAGACCCAGAAATGAACCCACACACCTATGGGCACTTGATTTTTGATAAAGGAGCCAAAACCATCCAATGGAAAAAAAGATAGCATTTTCAGCAAATGGTGCTGGTTCAACTGGAGGTCAACATGTAGAAGAATGCAGATCGATCCATGCTTATCACCCCTGTACAAAGCTTAAGTCCAAGTGGATCAAGGACCTCCACATCAAACCAGATACACTCAAACTAATAGAAGAAAACTAGGGAAGCATTTGGAACACATGGGCACTGGAAAAAATTTCCTGAACAAAACACCCATGGCTTATGCTCTAAGATCAAGAATCGACAAATGGGATCTCATAAAACTGCAAAGCTTCTGTAAGGCAAAGGACACTGTGGTTAGGACAAAACGGCAGCCAACAGATTGAGAAAAGATCTTTACCAATCCTACAACAGATAGAGGGCTTATATCCAAAATATACAAAGAACTGAAGAAGTTAGACAGCAGGGAGACAAATAACCCTATTAAAAAATGGGGTTCAGAGCTAAACAGAGAATTCACAGCTGAGGAATGCCGAATGGCTGAGAAACACCTAAAGAAATGTTCAACATCGTTAGTCATAAGGGAAATGCAAATCAAAACAACCCTGAGATTTCACCTCACACCAGTGAGAATGGCTAAGATCAAAAACTCAGGTGACAGCAAATGCTGGCGAGGATGTGGAGAAAGGGGAACACTCCTCCATTGTTGGTGGGGTTGCAGACTGCTACAACCATTCTGGAAATCAGTCTGGAGGTTCCTCAGAAAATTGGACATTGAACTGCCTGAGGATCCAGCTATACCTCTCCTGGGCATATACCCAAAAGATGCCCCAACATATAAAAAAGACACGTGCTCCACTATGTTCATCGCAGCCTTATTTATAATAGCCAGAAGCTGGAAAGAACCCAGATGCCCTTCAACAGAGGAATGGATACAGAAAATGTGGTACATCTACACAATGGAATATTACTCAGCTATCAAAAACAATGACTGTGAAATTCGTAGGCAAATGGTTGGAACTGGAAACTATCATCCTGAGTGAGCTAACCCAATCACAGAAAGACATACATGGTATGTACTCATTGATAAGTGGCTATTAGCCCAAATGCTTGAATTACCCTAGATGCCTAGAACAAATGAAACTCAAGACGGATGATCAAAATGTGAATGCAGATCGCTCCTGAGAGACACAGCCAGAATACAGCAAATACAGAGGCGTATGCCAGCAGGAAACCACTGAACTGAGAACAGGACCCCTGTTGAAGGAATCAGAGAAAGAACTGGAAGAGCTTGAAGGAGCTCGAGACCCCATATGTACAGCAATGCCAACCAACCAGAGCTTCCAGGGACTAAGCCACTACCCAAAGACTATACATGGACTGACCCTGGACTCTGACCTCGTAGGTTGCAATGAATATCCTAGTAAGAGCACCAGTGGAAGGGGAAGCCCTGGGTCCTGCTAAGACTGAACCCCTAGTGAACTAGACTGTTGGGGAGAGGGCAGCAATGTGGGGAGGGTTGGGAGGGGAACACCCATAAGGAAGGGGAGGGGGGAGGGTGATGTTTACCCGGAAACCGGGAAAGGGAATAACACTCGAAATGTACATAAGAAATACTCAAGTTAATAATAATAAAAAGAAAAAAAGAAAAAAAAGAAAAAAAAAAGAGGTATGGACTTTCTGAACTTTCTGGAGTGGGTGTGGCCTTGTGGGGTGGGTGTGGCCTTGTGGGGTGGGTGTGGCCTTGTGGGGTGGGTGTGGCCTTGTGGGGTGGGTGTGGCCTTGTTAGAGGAAGTGTCTCACTCAGGGTGGGCTTTGGGGTTTCAAACATCTGAGACAGCCCCATTGTTCTCCCTCTCTGTCTGCTACCTGCAGTTCCAGATGTAGAATTCTCAAGCTAGTTCTCCATCATGTCTACCTGCAAACTGCCATGCTCTCCACTATGAGGGTAAGGGCTAACCTCTGAAACCTTAAGCAAGCCCCAGTTAAATGCTTATTTTTATAAGAGTTGCCTTTGTTATAGTGTCTCTTCACAGCACTAGAACCTTGACTAAGACAAGGAAGATAAGGAAACAAAAGCATTCTCCCATTAAAACACTACGTGAGGTGGTATAACTTGGTTAAAGGAAAAGCAAATTGGCACTGCATAGACCTCTTCACCTTTGTACGTTCTTTGCTACGTCTTCTTGCAATAGTCTATGTTAGATCAGCCATGTGAACATGTCATTTGATGATGTACTAGTTTCAAAGAGAGAGAAAAGAAGTCCAGTTGGTCCTCCATGCCCATGAGGTCCACACAGGTAGATTCAACAAATAGTGGGTTGGAATATTCAAAAAATTATACCTGCCATAAACTTGCACAGAATATTTTCCTGACATTATTCTCTAAACAATATAGTATAGCCACTAATCACAGAACACTTATATTTTATTGACTATGATATGTTGTCCAGAAGTGACTTAAGAGTATATAAAAGGATGCATTATGCTTTTTGTATAAAGGAGTTGAGCATATGTAATTTTAATGTCTGTAATAGCTTTAATTGTTGACTTGGCACAAACTAGAATCACCTGGAAAGGTTCCAGTGATGGTCTGTCCACACTGAGTTGGTCTATAGGCATGTATATTGGGGGTTGTCTTAACTAAGTTAACTGATTAGAAAAACCCAGCTCACTAAAGGTGGCACCATTCCCTAGGTTAGTTCTGAACTGTGTGAGTAGCTAAGCACAAGTAAGTGAGTAAACATGGATGCATTCATTTCTCTCTTCTACCAACACGGATATAATCTAACCAGCGATTGCCCTGCTATGATGATCTTTAACTTTTAATTGTAAACTAAAATAAACCCTTTCTCTTCTAAGTTGCTTTTTGTCAGAGCATTTTATCATAGTAACAGAAATAAAACTAGAAAGTTATCTGGGGGGGCGCTCCAGATCCAAGCACCTGAAGACACTGAAAGATGAGTGCATGAACCTGAAGGACCACAAGTTGGTGCTTTAAAATAAGAGTGTATGATGTAATTTCTGTATCTACTGCTTTTCTCACTTAAAAACACCAAGGATGATTTGTCTTTTCAAAGCTTCACAGTTTCATATGGAGCTTCATCTCATTAAGGCTTTACCTGGGAATGGTATAAGCTGGGTTGAGGCTTCATATCTCCAGAGACATTCCCATTTCCTCTGCTTGGAGCCCAAGACACAACTAAACAAGCAAGAGAGACCTGCAAACATAAAATCTTAAAAGAAACTATCTCTACCACCTAACCCCAGACAAAAAGGTAAGTAAACACACAGCTTTTAGTTCTAAAGGTGGCAAGCAAAAAATTTAGCACTTCTCACCTGTCTGTGCCTCCCAAGTGGCAGACACTACTTTGTTTTGGGGGGTGGGGGAGTCTCACTTTCATGTAAGGGCTCTCTTAGGGTTCCTGCTGCTGTGAAAAGATATTATAACCAAGGCAACTCTAATAAAGGCAAGCATTTAATTGGGGCAGGCTTACTAATTCACAGGTTTAGTCCGCTATCATTAGAGCAGAAAGCATGGCAGACATGGTACTGGAGAAGGAGTTGAGAATTCTGTATCCTGATTCAAAGGCAACCAGGACAGACATTCTCAGGCAGCTAGAAGGAAGCTCTCTTCTGAAATAGGTGCAGGCTGAGCATAGGAGGAGACCTCCAAAGCCTATCCCCATAGTGACACACTTCCAACAAGGCCACACTTCTTAACAGTACCACTCCCTATGCGTCAAGCATATTTAAATCACCACAGGGCTTTAACTCCATCTCTCCAGTAAACTCACAACTAAAGCACTGTCTGTTGTCCTATAGAACAGTTAAAACCTGGTCATGCAGATCAGCAGTATATACACACAGATACAGCCACATGGAGATGCACATAGAGATGCACACAAATATACAGATGTATGCACACAGACACACACATACATACAAATACACACATACACACATTGGCATACATGCACACAAACAAATACAACATATACACACAGAAGCTTTGGTCCCCAATAGAATCTTAATTTCATGAAAACTCAACTCTGCATTTAGAAAAATGATTGGGATTCTAGGAACCGGTAAGATGATTTTTCCCCTATGATGTCTCATCCACAGTAAAGTTCTGGAAGAAGAAGCTGAAGAGATAGGTCAGCAATTAGGAAGACTTGCTGTCTTGCAGAGGGCTGACGCTCAGTTCCCAGTACTGTCAGATTTGACATCTATTTCTGGCTCTGAGAGGACCAGGCACACAGAGAGAACATATAAATGCATGCAGGTGACACTCATACACATAAATAAATAAACATAATCAATTTTTTAAAGATATGAAGGAAGTTGGAGGTCTATTTGTATAGCTGGGCATCCATTAGACCTTCCATTGTCCTTTGTGCACTAGAACGTGAAGTCCTCACCCCATCTAGTTCTGAGTACTTTCAAAAGTGCTCTCGTGCCCATCACCATTTTGTACAAACTCAAAGGTAAGAAGGGTAGGTTTTAATATCATGTTACAGGGAAGGAATAGATGGCCAGATATATTAGTGCCTTACCTACAGAGGCAAAAAATAAAAACAAAAACAAAGTAGAAATGTAGTCAGAAAACTTCTTGAGTTTTCTGTACTTTGGTTTCCTACATTATTAGGACCCTTCTTAAATTCTTCTGCCACACTCCTTAAGTTTCTACATTGAGTCATACCTAGTATTGAGCACCCAAAAACATCAAGAAAACAAGGTCCCTGCTAAAGGGTTCAGGTTTGTGGGAAGAAAGAAGAAAAAAAAGTAAAATATTTCACTATAAGAATGCCCAGGTACAGACCAAAATGTAGAAAATGGGGTTGGAGGATTAGCCTAGATGTTACTGACAACCTTTATGTATAGTATAGTAATAGTATAGTATAGTATAGTATAGTATGGTATGGTATGGTATGGTATGGTATAGTATAGTATAGTATGGTATGGTATGGTATAGTATAGGGGCAAACAATACTGTTCAAAGCTGTCTACAAATTCCCTTTTGCTTAGCAAATCATATTGGTGTTTATAATGATTTTTTTAAAAAAGCTATCATACAAAAGTAGAAGTAAAAATCCAATGACATAAAATACTGATGTTGTTTATTGGAAAGTTAATAAAAGGGTGATATTTTCCAGGTTTTCCAGTTACTATATAACACATACATGTGTGGGATGCTCCTTGGAGCTGGTTGGCTTTTCTTGGCTGAACTAGGAAAGTAAGAAGACTCAGTCTGTGGGGTAGGGAGGGGGGTCCTCTGAACGGGGAGACAGTGAGAAGGGCCAGGATAGCAGAGTGCAGCTTCTTTCACTAATAGTGAATTGCAAGTACTGTGGTCTTCTCCCCTAGGAAGACAGACAGTGATCTAATGAGAGTCAGCCATGCTTCTCGTTAACCTGAGAATGTTCCAAATGAAGGCAACAGAGTCCCTTCCTTACCTCTCTGATCTTTCACATCCACACAAATTGCCGGAATATAAAAACAGCTAGACAAAGACAGGCAAATGTCAAGTGTGTTGAATTTGAATTTCAACATCGCAGAACACCATTATGTATGGGTCTTATATTTAATTATGGGAGGCATTCATAGATGATCAACTGGAAGAAAAGCACTCTAACTAACAGAATACCATAGGAAACTCCTCATAGGCAGTTTGAAAAGTAGGGAAGAAGATACTAAGCAAGAAAAAGGTTAGATCCTCAAGCTGTGCACAAAGACTAGATGAAGTAAAGAACAAAGTTTAACATGGTATTGTAGGCTGTTAAACTGGCATGCTTGTGTTGGAGAGATGGCTCAGTGGTCAAGAGCACTGAATGCTCTTCCAGAGGTCCTGAGTTCAATTCCCAGCAACCACATGGTGGCTCGCAACCATCTGTAATTGGATCTGATGCCCTTTTCTGGTGGGTCTGAAGATACCAACAGTGTGCTCATATAACTAAAATAAATAAATCTTTAAACTGGCATGCCAACACATGCTTGTAATCCCAGCATGAAAGAAGGTGAAGCAAGAGGACCACAAGTCCCAGACCAGAATAGGCAACACGATAAGACCGTGTCCCTCTCCATCCACCATCCCCAAAAAGACCATTTATGGATGCTCAGAAATCCATGTCACCTCCCCCTACATCTCCAAAACTCTTGTGAGCCACTACCTCACTTGCCAGCAGGAGCCAACGTGCCCTCAGACATCACATATGCAGAGCACTATACAATGAGGATGCTGCCATGCGAAAGGAGTCACAGTCTGACATCAGAACCATGGGCTGACAAGGAGAAATAATAGAGTTGATTCTCAAGCTCACACTAAGGAAGGCAGCTTGATCCCAACATGGCTAAACATTAAACAAAATCAAAAACAGGTCTCAGAAATTACTGAACTGTGCAAGACCCATTTTACAATCAGAATGGAATAGAAATAGACAATTTTCTAGGAAAACAGAATTTCCAATATTCCTTAAGAAAAAAAGCCAAAATATAAGAATTCCAAATTCTCAGAGATGGTAAAAACTTAAAAGCAAAAGCAAAACAAACAAAAACCAACACAACTACCGCAAAAAAAAGCATCAAGCCCTACAGTTTCCTAGAATATTTATATAAATTTTCAAAGATCAGTTGGTTCAATGATTTTTATACTTTTTCTAGACTATGAAAAGAAAAAAAGAATGTCTAATTTATTTTTGATGGTATTACATTAATAATAACATCTAGTAAGTATTTCATGTACGGTAAACTCTATAGGCAAATCTCACTTAGGAAAGTCAATACAAAACTCCTAAATAAAACATTAACTAGCAGATGAAAACAGTGCATTAAAACAATAATACATTATGTGACTAAGCTCACTCTGGAGTCAGAGAGGTTGAAATGTTAGGAATTCTAATCATTCATTCATATTTATTATCAAAGGGGAAAAGTCATACTGATCCTTTAGAGGTAAAAAGAACATTTTATAAACTACAACCCTAGTCTTGATGTAAAAATCAAACAAAATAGGAGTCATTGCTTCAGGATTTTAAGATAATTATCAGATATTATAGGCACTGACTCTGTTAAAAGGCTGACCTGCAACAAATGCTCCATCAACACGAATCTTCCCTGTGTCCCTTTGACAATGTAACTGCATGCCATGTATATAAAAATTGTAGGAGGGTAAGCGCAATTGGAACAAGAGGCAGTTGGTGTCCTGATGTGGAAACTGAGCAGAGACTTTAAGAGTTATAGAGAGCACTAGATCACCGCAAGAAAGAGTGAAGAGCAGAATAGGAAGGAGTTACATAAAGTAGTGAAAAATGAATGGAGAGAGAACCCTGCCACTAGAGTTAAGTATAATACTTAGGAAGAAACTAGCACAGACCTCACATAAGGACCTATTATAGCAGATACTCTTGCCTTAAGTATCTATTATGAGACATATAAACATATATTAAACATAAACATAAACAATGTCACACATGTATTCTTCACATGGGACTATATCCCTTGACATGAAATGCATACTTGTTCATTCTTTTCCTTGTGTATGCATGTACATGCGCACATACAGTATTTTAATAAAGTCACAAATAATAAGCCTTACTCTTGCTATTACCATTTAACCTATTCCCAGAGATGCAAAGAGGACAGTTGTATATGTAACTAGACAGGAGAAGAAGTAAGAAAAATAAAAACTGGAGAGAAACATATAAAATGGGTGTGGCTTGGTGAACTTTGTATAACTGGGGAAATTGCTTGGTAAATTCACACTACCCAAGTATAAGCTTTACAGTTGAGATTCCCCAGGACTCACCTGCAATCCCACATCTGGGAGGCAAAGACAGGGGGTCCTAGGGCAAGCTGACTAGCTAAACTCGACAGAATTGACAAGCTCTGGGTTCAGCAAGAGACCCTACTGAGTAAGAAAATGGAAAGCAATCAAGGATGACATCTGACTTCAATTCATGCCTCAATATGTGTAACAGATACATGTGTGAGTGTGTGTGCATGTGCATCTGTGTGTGTTTCTCTTCTTTTGGTGTTGCTGGTGTGGAATTATCTATTTCTTGTGTTTTCGTGAATGTAGTTACCTTACACTCCTTGTGAAATACACTACCTATAAGAGACTATCTCTCTGTATCTCTGTCTTTCTCTTTCTCTCTCTCTCTCTCTCTCCTCCGCCCCACCCCGATGCAAGCACTTCTCTGGTTTATTTCAAAATAGACCCTACCTCAAATAAAAATTAAAATTGTAAAACATGTTTAAGTGGGTGTGACATATGTGTGAGGATGGAAATGGGACAAACTTTAAAGAAAATACCATGAAGGAAAATTCTGGAATGATAGCATACTATGTCTACACAAGGGTTTAGCTTGTGAATATTTCTCAAACCTTGATTTAATATTTTTTTACATTTTGTTTTATAAGATAAATTTTTCATCAAATCAAAAAAATATCAACAAATATAAACTTTAATAACATGTAGGCTCTTTGCAGGACGTTTATGCTGTCCAAATTTGATTTTAAAGATGTCAAAATAAGAGGAGTGAAGAAGAATGAATGAATAAATATATCACAATGTCAGTAGCACACAGTAAGACATTAGTGGTAATAGCTAGGTGGCAGGCAATGGAGTGCTTGCTAGGAAATTCTTTCAACTTGCCCTAATTTTAACTTTGAATAATGAAAATTTTAATAACAGAAAAATTTTAATATGTATTACATGGATAAACCTTGTAGACAAAGTGTTCATGAACAGGACTCAGTGTTGTGAAACTTACATTGAAAGAATTAATGGGTAGGAAGTTTCAGTGCAGAAGACTAGAGTTCTGTGGTGGGTAGTGGTGACAGCTGCACAACCAGGTAGATGTGCTCAGTGTCCCTGCACTATGCATTAAAAGTGGTACATACAGAGGATGTGGATGTGCTAGTGCACACTAATAACTCCAGCATTTAGGGGGCAGAGGCAGAGGATTAGAAGTTTAAAGACGTCCTCCACTACACAGCCAGTTCAAAACCAGTCTGTCTAAGAAAGGAGAGGAGAGGAGAAGAGAGGGGAGGGGAGAGAAGGAGAGAATGGGTAGAGAAAGAGAGGGAGGGGAGGGGAGAGGAAAGAGGAAAGAAACAAATTATATTTACATGTATGTATGATGTATTAAATGTATAATATATATTACAGTGGTGACATTGATACTTCCTTTTAACACACTTAACAAAAATAAAGTGTTAAAGAGTTGAAAATATGAAAGAAATAGTCTTTTTAATCTTAGATAAGATTAGAGAAAGTTTTTAAAACTACAACTCAGGATATTAAACAATTTTTTTAGGAAAGAAAACTGACAACTGCTTCTTTAGTATACCCCACAGATATAGGTCCCCACCACTGGCTGTTTGACATTTCATCAGGAACCTGCACTATATTATTTTAGTACATTTGTGTAGTACTTAATTACTATATCAAATCTAAATATTCTTAATATACTATAATATATATATATATTGCCTGATAACATATACTTAATATGTTATGGTATAAGTATTATTACATCACATTTTAACAACATATTTTGCGTTTTATATTAATTACCTTGTGTAATGTAACTATTATTTATAAATACATTTTCCTGATACTAGAATACTAGTTGTAACCACACCTGTGGATTTAGAGCAAATGGCCCTCAGAAAAGACGGACTCTCACTTATATTTGAGTTCTCCCCTAAGTCACTGCTTCCCAATAGAATAGAAATTCAAATTTCACATTAAACTCCGAGCTTGACACCTATATGGCCAGTTCACTTGCCTTGTAAAACCCCCAATGACCAGATTATTCACAGATTCCAAAAGTGCTATAGTACAAACAGCTTAGGCACTGGGGGAGATATTCCAAATGGCGTTAATAAAGATGGAATGCTAGCAATTAAAACACATGTATAGATTCACAGGTCATAGAATATAAAAATTGAAAAGTAGTATCCTAAATTAATATATTCTCTTCAATTCAAGATTTCTAAATACTTGTAAGAGAAGAAATAAAATGAATATAAAGAATATCCATGTATATATTTAGTCTCCTCAATCTCCTCAAGACTTGTATAGTCAAGTAGGCCAAAAAACAAACAAACAAGCAAACAAAAACAACCACAGCCTGAGATCATTCCAGCAATCAGAAGCTGAGAGGCAAAGATTGTGGGTACAATGCCAACGTTGGCTACATAGCAAGACTGTCTTAAAAATATTTATATTTTGAAGAATTTTCCCATGTTATATGTGGGTCATTTAACTGGAAGACAGACTTAGAAGCATCATTGAGTATGGGTCAGTCCAGAGACTCTCTGTCTCTCCCTTGCCTCACCATGGAGAGCCTGAAGCCCACTATTGCTAACAACAAAGCAAGGCCTGGAGGCCAGAACAGAGCTGGGAACACAGCTGCCAGCTTCCCTTCTCCCTGGAGAGCTCACAATTAGTAAGGCTGTGGAAAATGTGACAGAGTGGAAAAAGCAAGAACTCAAGTCAGCCAACTTTCAGCCTAGGCATCTCCAAGGTCATAAGATGGATATAAATCCCTATAGCAGATAAAGTTCTTCTACTCTAATGTGGATGGGCTAGCTCTTAGGGGGGCAGTGCAGAGGGACTGTGTGCCCAGCCCCAGGGTAGACAGGCCAGAATGCTTTTAATTCTCCCCTCCATGAGAGTCTAAATGCTGTATTATTTGGCCATGCCTTCATGCAGAGCCTGAGAGTTGGTCAGGGGGTATATAAGTGGGGGGGAGAGAGAGAGAGAGAGAGAGAGAGAGAGAGAGAGAGAGAGGAGAGGAGAGAGAGAGAGAGAGAGCCAGGCACTGTGATGCGACAGGAGCCAGTTCCCTTGCCAGAAGGTTACATTGAATATTTTTGGTTCTTTTTTTTTTTTGATCTGAGGTAGGGGGTCTCCCAGAAGCCACCTTTCAGACTCTTTATGGGATGAGGGTCTCACAGTATTACTCTTGGATAACCTAAGTATTTATATTCAGGGAAAGTTGAGGGCCTCCAGATACCTCCTTCCTGAGTGTACCTTAGAAACTGTGGACATTCCAACAGCTATTGACATGGTTGTTTGATGTGGCCCTTCACTCACATTATTTTAAACATGTAAGAAAAACAGTACATCTCATGTCTTCAGCTAGCCTCATCCATGGCTGTTCACCCATTCCTGGTCCTCTCTGAGGCTATATTTTTTCCAGTGTATCAGTAGGTGACCTGGGATGAGAGACAGTCTGTGAAAATCAGAGAGGCCTAGGGGAAGCAGGGAAGGTACAAGGCAGTGCAGTTCAGGCTTGGATGGAGTCTGGAATGTCTTGAAAAACACAAACTGCTTAGAGAAAGCACACACTCGGGTCTCATAAATAAAATTATTTATAATATGTACTTGTTTGCATGTCTCTGTGGTGTGTGTTATGCATGTTCACATATATGTAGACATACATGTATGCTCATGAGTGTATTTTCCTCAATCATTCTCTACTTTCTTTGGTGAGGCAAGATCTCTGGCTGAACCCAGAGCTCACCAATTCTGGCTAGTCCAGGCAGTCAGCACGTCCTGGGAATCTCCTGCCTGCGGCTTCTGAAGGCTGGAAGTACAGGTAGCCATCACCCCTGCCAAGCTGTTACATGGGTTCCAGGAATCTGAACTCCATTCCTCACACTTGTTCAGTGGGCACTTTTATCCACTGGGCCACCCCAGAAATGTACCTGTAAAGATGTCTGTCTCCCACAGCACTGCACTCCTTGGATACTGCTGCTTTCTGCGACAGTAAACTAGCCAATCTTTTGTCAGAGGGTATAAATTAAAATGGATTTCTTTCTCACATATACATAGTATATTTAGATTGTATTCAGCCAACTAGCCAATTTTTTTGGTGTATATTATATATTACACATGATAATGATTTCTTTTAGGTTCATATTCTCAAAACTAAAGTTTTTTTAAATTTTTTATTGGATTTTTTTATTTACCTTTCAAATGGTATCCCCTTTCCCAGTTTCCAGTCCATAAACCCCCATCCCATCCCCCTCCCCTGCTTCTATGAAGGTGTTTCCCCTCCCACTCACCCTCCCCTTCCTGTCTCCCTGCCCTGACATTCCCCCACACTGGGGCATCAAGTCTCAGGACCAAGGGCTTCTCCTCCCATTGATGCCCAACAAGGCCATCCTCTCCTACATATACAGCTTTCTATAAGAATATTTTCTTGCTTAAAAAATGTATCAGTGTGTCCATACCACACATAAATGATGTGTAGGTAGGCAAAGGAATAAATATCACAGCACACATACATGTGCAAATCAGAGGAAAACTTTGTGAAGTCAGTTCTCTCCTTCCACCTTGGTATGGGTTCTGGGTTTAAACTTGGGTCTCAAGGCTTGTACTTCAATCACCTTTTCCTACTAAGCACCTTCTAGCCCTGTAAGAACATTATCGTAAAGAGTATGCTGGAATTTGACCATGTTTCTCCCCTACTTTTCCTTCTCTCTTCTTATTTGTTCTTTATGTACCCCTACTAGTCATAGCTAGTTTCTTTTCTATGTTCGTAATATGTGTGTATGTATGTGTATATATGTGTCATATGATCTTATATACCTATATAGAATATATGTTCCACAAATGAGAGAAACATCCAATATTTGTCTTCTGACTAAGTCAATGAACTTTCATGAGATTCGAGTTCTAATGCCTCAACCAATTCAGCAGTGCTGAATCCCTGGATTCATATCTTGCCACTCACTAGACATGTGACATCAGATGATATTCCATGCCTCAGTGTCTCTGTCTATGAAAAAAATGGCGCCCACCTGACAGAGTTTGCTACAGCATTCAGTGCCTGACCTATAGTGCTTGTTGGTAAAGGTTTGCATATTGTTCCTACAAATAGAGTTACTTGATTCGTTGCCCTGTTCTAATCATTAAAAGGGCTGGTGAGATAGTTCTCTGGGCAAAGGCACCCTTGGGAACCTGACACCTGAATGCTATCCCCAGAATTCATACGGCAGGAGAGACCTGGCTCCCTAAATTTGTTCTCTGACCTCCACACATGTGTGCTGTGCATGCACACACCCACATGTATTAGCACACACAGTAAATTAATTAACTAATGTATTTTTAATTAAGGGTAGTAAATATCCTCAAGAAGACTAAAGCAGGAGGATTTCAAAGTCAAGGCCAGCCTAGATTACATAGGCTCTATCTCAAAAATAAAAAAATAAGAGGTAAATGTGACCTCCAAATACTACCACCACATAATAATGGTTTACAGAAAACGATTAAAAGCGTACACATTCCAGAAGTAAGAGTCATCAAAGGTCTCTACCCTTGGGTGTGTAGGAGGGGAGGGGACTGTAATAGCTTCCCTGTCCACTTGTCAAAATTAATAATCACCATGGTAACTCACCTCTGAGTTTATTGATGAGTGTTTTCAGAAAAGTTTAATTGAGTAGGAAAGAAAAGCCCTGAATGTGAGGAGCACCCCCTGGGTGCTTTGGTTCTGGGCGGGACTAAAATGAGTGAGTGAGCAGAGCTCCAGAGCCCGTCTTTTCTTGCTTCTTGACTGGGGATAGCCTGAGACAGTATTCTCTCACGCCTGCTGAACGCCTGCCTTCCCCACATGCTGCACACGGTCCCTGCAGACTATTAGCCACTTCAAAGGCATCTGTCAGGTGCATTTTGTCAGGTACATTTGCCACAGGAACTAGAAAGGTAACTAACTTTGGAGTCTGGTACAATAGTCTTTGTCTCCTGGGCTGGAAGAAGATGCCCAGTTATTAGGCTATCGACATGCAATAAGAAGAAGAAACTCACAAACAACTTCCAGACAGAACCAGAGAATCTCTCCAGAGCCCTGATGTGTAATTTGTTTTACAACATGAAAATAAGGGCTGCTCAACTCTTGAAGTAACTGGGCTAGGAGCCAAAGCTACGGAGATCCCAAGAAAGACTTAATGAACCATATCTGGCTGTTTCAACTGTTCCCTGATTTAGTTTGTTGGAATTTATTAGAAATCTCTGAGGTCAACAAGGTTGTCTAGCCCACTGACTGGCAGGGCAAATGATAAACGTGATAGAATGTCCCTGGAATCTCCAAGTGAAGGTAGGGGGATGCTGAAAAGCAACCATGGTGCTGGAGAGATAAGTCAGCAGAGATGGACTATTCTTCCAGAGGTTGTTAGTTCAATTCCCAGCAGCCACAGAGTGGCCCACAACCATCTGTAATGGGATCTGATGCTTCTGGTGTATCTGAAGACAGTGACAGTGTACTCACATACATAAAATAAATAAATAAGTCTTTTATAAAAAGAAAGAAAGAAAAAAACAACCATGGAGAAAAGAACTTGACACTGAATCTGAACTTCTAATACAATTTATTGGAGTTCGGGAAATACCCTAAAATATTATACCCTGGGATATATTTTTAATTAAAGGCACTTACATGTTTTGATATTCCTTCCAATAGATACAAATTTAGTTTAGGAAAACCCAGACAATGGACCAAAGTTAACTGTTTCTTAGGTGGGTCTTTAGACAAAAGGGGGAATATCAGATGCCTTTTCTAGCACCTGAAGCACTGTATAAGGAACTCTATCTGGGTAAATTGGTAATGAGCTATTGCCCCTCTCTAAGCATCACTCATTTCCCAAAGGTAATCATTTATTGTTGTCAGGACAGCGGACCTATTCATTCACCTAACATCATTTGCTACCCCCTCAACATTGCCATAGTCCCCATGTGCCTCTATCCTATAAGGAGGTGCATAGAAGTGTCTAGTTCTCATTGGACTACTGGGTAATCACATTTCTGTAACTATTCCCTCTCACGTTAAATAAAGTTGTTTACTTTCTTCTATTGATCTGCCTATTGTCTGCTCAGCCCAATGAACATTCACATAGAAGAGGACTTTTTTTCACCCTGAAAATTCAGGTCTAAATTAACATCTTTCTAGTACATTCTAGAGCATTTAGTTAAGCAGATGTAACTAAGAAGGATTTCTGAAAAAATAGTAAATGCAAAAGAAAAAACAAAACACAGAAAACAAAACAAAACCTGCAGCCCCTCCAGCTACAGAGATGATCCTCCCAGGATCGTTCCAGGCCCATCAGGAGAATAAGCACTCAGAATATGAAGGGATCAACACTGACAGCTTCACACAGATCCAGCAATCTGAGGAGACATTCATGTACACTGGGTAAAGAAAAATATGTGGCCAAGTATGATGGCTTGAATAAGAATGGCCCCATAGGCTCAGATGTTTGACTGTTTAGTCACCAAGGGCTGTTGCAGTCACAGTTGCAGTTTGAAAGAATTAGAATTAGGAGGTGTGGCCTTTTAGACTCTGCCATTTTCAACTACCATTCTAGACTCTTCACCAGAATAACCAGGAGCAGAGAATATCCCCAACAGTAGTTCTGGGATTCAGCTCCTTCTAGCTGGAAAAATATTTAGTAATTTGGAATCCTAGTCATTGTTCTATTGCTGTGAAAATACACCCTGATCAAAGCAACTCTTATAAAAGAAAGCATTTAATTGAGGGCTTCATTACAATTTTAGAGGGCTTGTTCCATTATACTGTGGTAGGGAGCATGGCAGGACACAGACAGACATGGCGCTGGAGAATTAGCTGAGAGTTCTACATCCTGATTCATAGGCAGCAGACAGAGAGATCTGCCTGGCTTGGGCTTTTGAAACCTCAAATCCTACCTCCAGTGACACACTTCTTCCAACGAGGCCACGCCTACTCCAAGAAAGCCACCCTTCCAAATCCTTCTAAATCTTTTTTTTTTTTTTTCGGGGGGGGGACCGAACCCAGGGCCTTGCGCTTGCTAGGCAAGCGCTCTACCACTGAGCTAAATCCCCAACCCAATCCTTCTAATTCTTGCAAACAATTGCATTCCTTGATAACCAAGCATTTAAATATATGAGCCTATGGCGGCCATTCTTAATCAAACCTCCAGCTTTTCTATACTGAAAAACAAACAAACAAAAAACCTAGGACTTTATCACTTGTACACATGCTTGTGATATGCTTCCTTCAATCTGAAAACTCACATCCTAGCAGGATGCTTGTATTGACAGCCAGTTCAGAGCTGTAGGCAGAGGCATACACAAGGAGTGTGGATGCTAATCCTAGCTCATACTTACTGCTGTTCAATCTCAGCTAGTTCCCACTTTAACTTCCTCATTGATAAAGTGGGATCAGAAAAGTACCATCTCAATGGTTTGGTGTGAAGTTCAAGCAAATTGCAATTGTTCAAATAATAAGAAAACTAACTATAAAGCAAATTATTTTATTATTATTTAAAACAAACTAAAATTAGGAACTTAGCAATTTTTTTTAATTTTGCTTAGGTTCAGGTTGTAGAAAATAGAGATGTTGTCTAAGAAGTGTTTATTTAAGCAGAGCACCTTTGTTTCCTGGAATATTTGTTCATCAGTTTCAATTCCTCCCAATACTGATCCAATGGCCATTTTCCTGGCTCCCTTCTTTCCATGAAAATCAAATTTCTGTCTGATGTCCACACACTGCCTTACAACCCTCCAGCATATGTAATCTTACTTCACCCAGTGTGACTCATTCTGTCCATGAACAAATCATGTGTACTCTCAGTGGATGCTGTGAACACTCTGGAGAAACTGTTTTCAAAGGTAAAGTGAATGTGATTCACCTTACTTTGTGGCTTTGCAATGTAGAGTTCTGTATTCACCTCTAGAGATTCAGATGGAGAGAATTTGAGGGGTCCTGAAAGGATGCAGTTTAACAAGAGTCCAAGTAATTCTGGGGCAGGAGTTTTCCAGCACCCTTTGAAAGAAGATAGTGTTTGCAATTTATAGAACCAGGCTTCCCCTTGCACTGTTTATCTTTATTTGACTTAAATTTATCTTGTCTCTACCCAAATTACCAATATAAATCTTAGCTTTGCTGTTTACAAGGTCTATGGTTTCAAGCAAGTTGTTTGGCCTTTATGAGCCTGTCTTCTACCTGTGAATATATATATATATATATATATATATATATATATATATATATAGTCTTAATATGTGCTAATAGTCAATGTGTAAAATATTTATCATTTTGTCTGTCTTCCTGAACACACATTTTCAGCATCTTGTGCCTAGGTGAGACTATCATATGCCAAGAGAGCCAGTCAGCCATGTGAACAAAAGCAAGTCTTAAAATCCTCTGCCAGTAGCATCCAATCAGAGGTTGCAGAGTGGGAACCACTGAGGACATGGAATCAATATATGTAGGCAGGCATGAATAGGACAAGAACCACTGTGCAGGAGGCATGGATGGAAATGGGACCACAGGGGCCAGCACAGGTAGCATGACACATCAAATTTTTACATCCAAGACATTTAAGGGCAGAAGGGCCTCATAAGATTTCTGAACAATTGACATATCTTAAACATCACTTATGGGGTTGGGGATTTAGCTCAGTGGTAGAGCGCTTGCCTAGGAAGCTCAAGGCCCTGGGTTCGGTCCCCAGCTCCGAAAAATAGAACCAAAAAAAAAAAAATCACTTACTTCACCACTGAAAAGTATTCCTACTTTTTCATTTATTGATTTTAAAAACTTTTAATATGACCAAAAATAGTTGGGAAATAGTCATAAATATAATTCATTACATATTGAGGATTTTATTTGGCTATTACCATTAATTAACCTCTCTCCCCATGAGGCAGATTAAAATCAACACAGATTGCAATATAAGTTGGCTAATTTAGATATACAACAGGCAAATTTTCAAGAATGACATACACATGTGAAACTGTAGGTCTTGATCTCCGAAGTAAGTGATCTAGACCACACTCCTAACCACCTACATAGCTTTTTGTTTGTTCTTTGTCTACCTCTGCCTTCAGTTTCTCTATGCCCTCTCCTGGCTTCCTTGCTCTGCCTGCTGCTTGGTTCCCACTGAAGAGTCCTCATATCATAATTATATGAAGTGATAGTCATTCCAATGGTACAGGACAAGCAAAAACATAATTTGTTTATGTGAGGTCCATACCATTTCTATTTCCCAGATAAAGACTCAAAACATTTAGTCCTTAGAGCTAGGGAATATCCAAGCATCAATGATTACAGACAAGCTTCCAGAGTTTTCTTTCCTGGAAAGGAAACACCACACTGTGAGAAATAATTACTAGTAATTACTAGTACTCTAACTAGCTACAAGTGGTCTAGGAAAGTATGTAATGAATATAATTACTTATGTTCCCTGTATTAAAGGAGAAACTACAGATGCTGTGGGCTTTTGTTACTGTGATAAAGACTTAGCAAAAGCAACTTGGAGAAGAAAATGTTTATTTCAGTTTATAGTCCATCAGGAAAGGACGTTAGGGCAGGAACTCAAAGCAGGAAGTTGGTGGCAGGAACTGAAGGTGGAACCATTGAGGAATTCTGCTTACTGGATTGTTCCTTATGGCTTGCTCAGCCTGCTTTCTTATACAACCCAAGATCACCTGCCCAGAGGTGGTACCACCCACAGTGAACTGAGCCCTCTCACATCAATCATTCATTAAGAAAGTGCCCTGCAGATTTACAACTAGGTCACCTAATTGATGGCAGCATTTAATTGACTGAAGTTTTTCTTCCCCGACAGCACTAGCTTGTGTCAAACTGACACAAACGCAGCCAGGACAAAGCCTTCAGCGTCATGCATTGAGAAAACTATGAAGATGATAAAGAGACCTCTCTGTGTCTCTTACACTAATAGAGAGCACAAGCATCCCTTCCCTCAAGTTGTTCACCAGCAAGAACAAATGCATCTCTTGTGCCTGGGGGTGCATTTGGCTAAGAAGCTTGGTGTCCTCTGTCATAAGTGAAGTCTGATTCTAGAAAAGAAAGATAGCTCGCAATTACCACAGGAGAGAATCAAAGGAAAATGATTCCATGACTTTTCAGCTGTGACAGGACTCTGAGTCAAGGACAGCCCCTCTCCCCGGGTGAAGGAAGACAGCTGGGAGGCAGCCCCTGGAGGTGACTGCTGGGTCCAAGAGCCTAGCCCTTGCTCATCATTTGTCCTTGTTCTTACCGGGCCTCATCAGTACCTCCCGTCACTAGCCTAAGCCTTAGAAGTTTGCTCCTGTCTGTTTGAATTAGCTCAGAACAGGGACACACATCAAGAGATGCCCTGAGTAGTGGAGATGAAAGCGCTTGGATGTAGCCACCTACCCATCCACCCACTATTTTAGGATGATGGGCATCCTGTTCTATTTTCACATTAGTCAGTCTTTTCAATTCAGATGAAAATTACCAAAAAAATTTTAATCCCAAGTTAAAAGCTTGACTTCATAATTACTCTGACATATTAGAAGCTGGCATGAGAGTGGTTGCTAAGGGACTGGCGGGGGAAGGGGGGGTGTGAAGGAATGAAATGGCTTCTCTGACTCCAGAGCATCTACCCAGACCTAAGAGAGGGGACCCATGCTTCCAACACCACATTCCTGGCTAATGCTGTCTTTCAGGTCATTTGTGCAGCTGTTCTTCAAGTGTGACCACTTAAGCAGTAGCAGTAGAAACATCTGGGAACTTGTTAGACATATAGATTCTGGGGTTGTTCATCTTGTTTACAAACAAGAAATCTGAGGGGCTCTAAAATGTTATCAAGTGACTGGAATACACCCTTAGGTGAGAACACAATCACCTGAGAGAGATGGGTCACATACTAATAACCCAGTCCTGTCCCATAACCACCAGTCTGGGTTTCTAGAATTATCTTTCCAAGTGAGACCCACTAATCCTAATGCCTGAGAGAACCTAGGTAGAGGCATATAGCAGTAATTTCCTTAGTTGTCATAAAGGATGTAGATGGAAGCCAGGGAGCAACCAAAACCTCTATAACACAATGCTTCAGGATTGCATTTTTAAAAAATATTGATGTAAATACTCTCTCTGTGTGTGTATGAATGCGTGTATGTATGTATGTATGTATGTATGTATATACATACGCCTGTGCCTGCCTGTGTTACAAGTGAGTGCACACACAGGTATGCGTGCATATGTGCATATACAATCAGAGCAGGAACTTGGGTGCTTTCCTCTATCATTCTCTGCCTTATTGCCTTCCCAAAAGACCACTGGTCCTTTAACAAACAGAAAGCTCAACTTTTCAGCTAGGCTAGTTGGCCAAAGAACTCTTCAGACCTATCTGTCTCCAACCCAATATTGAGGTTACAGGCATATAGAGCCATGCTCAACTTTTGGCTGCTGGGGATTCAAACTTAGGTCCTAACAAAGTGGTTTTATCTATTAGGTGATATCTCCAACCCCTTGGTTGTACTTTTAAATCAGTGCTTAGAGATTGGAGGTGTACCTTAGTGGTAGAGCACTTGTCAGACTCGGAAGGCCCTATGTTCTATTCCAGGAAGGAATGGAGTGAACAAAGGAAAGAGACAAAGGAAGAAGTAAAGATATAGCACTTATAATACATGCAAATGTTCAAACAAGATCAAAAAGAAATAATAAAACTTTAAAAGGCCTCCAAATGTTAATGTAGACCTTAATAAAATGGCTTTCACCAATAGTATCAAAATAAATGTCCACTCATTCACAGAGGTCTCTAATAAAAGCTAGGAACCACTGGTAATCTGCCATATATACTTGAGCAATACACAAGCAGCTGTGGTAAGATTTTTGTTCATCTTGTTTGTTGTTTATTCTGAAATAGATTTTCACTGAAAATGGATTGAGCTTTGACCCCCAAGACTCTGAAAACAAATAAAGATATAAAACACCTATGTTTGGGGCTCAGCAGGTAAAAGCAATGCTCCACAAGCACGAGGCACTGAGTTCAAATCCCCATGAACCCATGTACAAAGTTAGACATGGTAAGAGCTTCCTGTATCCTCAACACTGGAGAAGGCAGAGACAGTTGTATACCACAAACTAACTGGCAACCAGCCTCGCTCAAACAGTGAGCTTCTGGTTCACCCAGAGACCTTGTCTCGAGGCCATAAAATCAAGAGCAATTGAGGAAGACTCCAGACATCCTACTTCGCCATCTTTATGGACACAAATTAGCACACGCCACACATAATAAATAAAGACATAAATAAGGTAAACACTTATCTTTACTGTATGCCAGGTCCCCATTTGAACTTTGACACCTTTTCTCATTAAATTTTATCATAAAATAAAAGAGGAGTAGGGGACCATCACTATCTTCAATGAAATAAATCTCAGAGGCTCAAAGAGTTTAAATTTCCATGAGGAAATACAGCTGACTGTAGACCTTAGCCTCCCCTAAGGTCCCCGGCTTTAATTATCACTTCAGTAATACCCATGTGATCCTGTCTCCCTTGAAGCTCTGACACTCTCCTTGCAGAATTTCCCATTGCTTCCCTTCTCCACAACTAAGACAAAACTTCCAAAGCATGCCACTAAGCAAGAAACAACGGGAGCTATAAATGAGAGCTAAACACACTGAATCTAATACATAAGCATGGAGAAATGAGTTTGCATCTCTAGAGACTTTGAGACTAGATTCCCGTGTTCGCTACATGAGGAGTTAGCCAGCTCCCTGTGTCTGTCTTCCTCTGGAAAATGGTGATACACACTTCCATGGAGCAATCTCAGCACTTGTCGGTGTGGCTCATACAATAAACTCTTAGAATTCAGCATGCCAAGCTAATGTGCTCCTGGAGTTGACCAATTCTGTACTATTTTCTCTGATATCATAAATTTATAATGAAATCCAATACAGTTCAGCCACAGGCGACCTAATATTATGGGAGCAATCCACCCTATTCTTACAGAAGGTAGAATTGAACCTGGTCTATAAGCCTAGTTATCTAAACTAATTGCAGTTCTAAAATCCCTCCTCCTCATTCTCCTCCCCCTCCTCCCCCTCCTCCCCCTCCTCCTTCCCCCCTCCTCTTTCTCCTTCTCCTCTATTCTTTTTATTCCTTTTTAGTCAGGGTCTTACTAAGTTGTCTTGTAGGCCTAGAACCTGCTACACTCCTATGTATACCAGGCTGTCCTATAACTCACAGAGATCTGCCTGTCTCTGCCTCCTATGATCTGGAACTAAAGGTATATGCTGCTGGGCTTGGGGACACATGTCTATGATCCCAGAATTCAGGAGATAGAGGCAGGCATATATCTGTGAGTTACAAAACGGCCTGGTCTGTATAGTGAGACCCTATTTCACAAAGAAAAAAGATAGAAGAATGAAAGAAGGAAGAAAGAAAAAAGAAAGAGGGAGGAAAAGAAGGATGGGCGGACAGACAAGACATGACATTTCTGGCCCGTGGCTTTCTTAAAAAAAAAAAGCAAAATACAGAAATCTAATAGCTTGGCTTTAAGAACCTTGGGTGATCTAAAACTCAAAACATGATTTCAAATGAACATAAAGACATGAAATAAAAATGGAAGGACTGGCAAAACTATTCTTAACCAATAAAAAAGTCACAGTGAAAAGTGCTTCCAGGGTGTACTCATGACCTCTAGAACAGAAATTAACTCAATGCAAACTCCTAGAAATCTGCTTTATGGAATTATAAATTATACAAATTAATTTTAACATCCAAACTATTATTCCGCATCAGGAATGCATATGTTTGTAATTCAACTGATACCACCAAAAGCTAGTACTCAAGGAGTTCCACAAAGGAAGCCCAAACTTCATCTTATGCAATTAAGGCAAGAACCAGAACACATTGTATAAAAGCTAAGTACATGTTCACGTGTTAGAAAACAACTCTAAATACCTTAGTACAATACGGATACTTTTCTGACCATTTTAACTCTAATGCTTTCTTTGAGTTTTCACCACATAGGAGGCAATACAAACAGATCTGAACTCACTTTAAAACAGCATCCTGGGGTTGGGGATTTAGCTCAGTGGTAGAGCACTTGCCTAGGAAGCACAAGGCCCTGGGTTCGGTCCCCAGCTCCGGGAAAAAAAAAAAAAACAGCATCCTATAAGCTTAAAGAACAAGTGCCCTTCTAGAATGCTGGTCTTAGCAGAACATATAACTCCTATTCTAGCCTTCTTTCCAGGAGTGCAGAAATACATATCCTCTAGATGGAGAAAATGTCCATAAAAACAACATTTTACAGTGGGAAGTCCTCCCTTCAGGACACGGTGTATGTATCCTCTTTCAGTGGAAAAGTTGTTTGAAAAAGACAGAAGTTGACATGGATGATTATGGTATTTTATAAGAAAATGCTTAAGATCATGAACATGGATGTATCCTTAGCTCTCAGTGGGTTGAAGTGTAAGCCACTAGCCTTGGGTCTCTTGCTTGGTAACAAAACCAATATTGCACACTGAATCTACTGAGCCCATCAGAACATGATGAGCAACCCCACTGAGTATTCATAACCAAAGGGCAGGCTGATAAACACTTTGTGGTTACTGTTTCTAACTAATAAACTAGGGAATTTACTACCAGTTCCACAAAATTACTGGAATTTTAAATTACAGTTACACAAAACTAAGGAATCTACTTCCAGTTCCAAAAAGACCTGATCTGATTCAATGGATCCTACAAATATCTAATACTAAACATGTCAAAGTGGGTTTTCCTCTATTCTCCCTTGAGAAGGTTGAAAGATTGGGTGCATGTGTAATACTCAATATTTGCATAGTATTTTACCATTTACGAGTTTCTACTTGCATTGTATTCCAGTGAGCTTTTCACTTCTAGCACACTTCCTATCCAAGAAAAGTCTTCCCCCACCAGCATAGTTGCATCCTTCCTGGACCTGCAGAAATCTCCTTATCACTTCCTGATTCCCCTGGAAGGGGACAGGAAGGAATGCTTAATTCTTCTTTTGTCCTTGTCTGTGACAAGAAAGATTTCTCCTCATGGTGCTGATACAGGTGCAAAGCTAGGAAAGGGGTCTTTAGGGTATGTCTGTATATATCCCCTCTGCACTTAAACCCCTAAGAAAGAATGACAGTCCTGGAATAACCCTTACTGAACCAGAAATGCATCTAAACCCCAAAAGACACCATGGGGAAGATGACAAGAAAAGTGAAATAATGTTGGAAGACAGAACCTCTCTTATTCCCAGAAGGCAAGAACCAGCAGCGGGCACTTCCGCGGGCTTCCAGGCAAGAGCAACCCACAAAACTTACCTCCTGGGCTGTCGCTGGGGGAGGATTGGGACATGGTCGGCAAACGTTTCAGCACCGGGGACAGCTCCGTGCTCTCTAACTTCGGAAGCTCCTGCTGGCTATGCCTGCCCAGCGGTGGTTCCCAAGCTGGGGAAGGTCTGGGAGAGCCTTGACCCCCGAGTGCCCGCCGCTGGGTTCTAGAATCTTTGAGGGACTTGGGAGCAGCGAGCGGCACTTCGGACTGAGGCGGCGACGATCCTGGCTGCACGACGGTGTTGCGGGACCGCGCCAGCGCGGAGGAGAAAGAACCCATCCCAGCGGGCCAGGCCAAGATCCTCTGGGATCCGCACCCCTTGGCAGCCAAAGGCTGGCTCCCTTCCCACCTGGGGCGCCCCTGGCGGACTGCGCCTCCTCTGGCAGCCACACGAAGGCAGCTGAGCAGGGTGCAGGAAACTCTAAATGCTCCCACCCGAGGTGGACTGAAAGTAATCTGGTTGGTGTCTGCTTGTCTGGCTGTCCAGAGTGGATAGGGACACAAAGGGATGGAAGTTTGAAGATGTCCTCAGGCATTACTGGAGGAAAGGGCGTGGCAATAAGAGCGGAGTACTTTTTCCTCCACTCTGCACTTGATTCACCTGGGGCCAAAAGTATGGTGCATCCTTCCTCTCCAGTACAGTCCCCAGAGAGGATGAAATCTCTACCAAAGGCAGAGGAGAAGCCAGCATTGCTTTTACCCCCTCCATACTCTTGATAGTGTCATGCATGTAATAATACAATGAAATATGATCACATCTGTTCCACAATTTTCTCCCCACCTCACCCCAAACCCACCCTAACTTCTTCCAAATTCTACATACACACTTTGGGCTCCCAATTTCATGTCTTTTTAAAAAAAAAAATAACCCACCAAGTTCTGTTTAGTACTGTCCATGTGTGTATGGATGCAGGGCTGGCCACTAGGACATGACAATCTCACCAATAACCTCTTAAAGCTAATGTCTCTTCTCTAGGCTGTGATTCGTTGATGAAACCCTGGTCAGGTCTGTCCCTGAGCCTAGCTTGTCAACCACCCTCCCTCATGTGTTTTCTCGATGTCCCTCAGCCTAGGCACTGCCCCCTTGGTGGCTGCCAAGACTGTCATCTCAGCTAGTTCTGTTCTTGAGAGCCAGAGAGGAGGCGCCAGCCCTGCGAACTCCCAAAGCATTACACCAGAGCAGCCTGGGCTCTGTTAATAGTCTGCTTATCTGCCTGGGGTGAGGCTCCATCCTGCTCTTTCTGCAGTAAGAAGATAGTGATGTGGGATGCAGGAGTGGAAAGACGAACCTGGGATGGTGTTCTAGCTAAAAGATGTTGTCCAGAGGGGTTTTGGATACCACCCAAAGTCACACAACTAGTTGTGGAAGTGGGCTGTATGGGATGCCTCTTTCTGAATCCAGTCTCCTAGCCATTCTGTGCCTGTTGCAAAGATTTTTAGGCATGGACTGTGAGGCAAGACAATTACTTGTTCAATATACAGTATATCTGAGTTTCGGGTATGTAAAGGGAGGCAGACCTCCCCTCCACAGAGTCCAGCACTCTTTATGACATCACACTATGGCTCTTGGCACTCATCTTTAAATTTCCATGCTCGCTGGTAAAAGTAAAACAATATTATCACAGAGGAGGAGTCCAAAAACAATCAGATCAATAAATGGGAGGAGAAAGGGGATTTAGAATCTTCAATTGGTATTTAGAGGCAGATTGGAGGATCAGCCAGGACAGGACACTATGGGACACATAGCTTTCCCTTTTTTGACTTGTTTCCCATAAGTGGGGAAAAGCCAAAATCATAATGCTTGAGCTATAACATTACTCAGGAGACGACAACTAATAGGGCCACACAGGCTGTAACCCCACTCCTTCTACCTTGCAAAAGCTAAAGCAGTGTCTTTTTACTCAGTCAACCTCAGGGACCCATCTTCTCAGGGCAAGCCAAAGGAATGTTACAGGGTCCATCTCCAGGAGAGAGAAATATGTAAATGTAGACAGAGGAACTGAGAGAATATAGGGAACTGACTCAGATAAAGGTGAATATAGAGGGCGAAATGCTTCATGGCCTGTAGTTAGCCAACTGAAGATCCAAAAGAAGTTACATATAGTTCTAGTTCAGTTTCAAGGTCTAAGAAGTAGCAGAGCTGATGGGATGATCCCTGAAAGTCTGAGTTTGAGTCAGAATCAGGACAGCCAGTATCTCTGCTTGGATACACAAGCACATTCTCCTCACTCTGCCTTTCTGTTCTAGTCAAGCCAATGGCTTGAATAAGCTCCAGCACCCGTGGCAGGGGTAGGCAGTCTGCTTTAATCAATTCAAACATAATCTTATCCTCACAGACACTCCTAGAATAGCATTTAACCAAATATCCCAACCTTCATGGCTCCACCAGTCAACATATAGGATTAACCCTGCCATTGCAGCTACATGAACTGCTTTTTAATCCTTTGATCCATTTTGATTCTTTCCTTGCTAGTCATAGATCTATAGCCCTGTTGTAAATCCTCATTCTGGGAGGCGCCTGTAGGAAGCAGAGTTCCTAGGTTTGTACATCTTATTCTGTCACTTAACCTGGTTTTCCTGTGAACCACACATAGGCAACTTGATTGGCCTGGTTCAGACATAGTTCAACCACCAAACATTTGTTTTTGGCATATACTCACTTACTGGAATGGTGATGTGCCATTTTATGTCACAAATATATGATCTGCTTATTTTTTTAAAGCAGGGTTTACAATTAAGTGATCTCTTTGAGTCTAAGATGAACTTTAGACTTTGGGCTTTTAAGCAGTGCTGAAACTGTGAAAGACTATTGGGGATATATACTGTTGTATAAGATGCATTATGATTTGGGCCAGGGAGTGGAACGTGGTGTTTTTAATGAAGACTCTTCCCTCACAGTCTAGGCATTTAAATGGTTGCAAGGCTTAGATGGTACAGCCTTGTGGAAGGAAGTATGTCACTGGAGGTGGGCTTTGAAATTTAAAAAGCCTTGTCTGGTTCTAGTTTGTTCTATTTAGTGCTTGAAATTCAAAATGTGAGCTCTCAGCATCCAGTTTCTGCTGCTATGCCTGCCACTTGCTGCTTTGTTTCTCTGTTATAAGCATTGCCCCTTTGGAATTGTGAGCTGAAGTCCAACTTGGTGAACCAATGAGTTTTTGTTGAGATAGCAACAGAAATATAACTGCAGGATTGGTTATAGAGTGACAATGACTCAGAAAGGAAGCTGGGTGTCCAGAAATCCCACCCACAAGGACAATGACTCAAGAGAGCTGCAATCGTAGAGCTCTCTGAACATCTTACAGATAGCCCAGCATGTTGAGAAGTCTCTGTTCCCAATAGCTTTGCTGCTCAGTCTTTCCCTTCGCCAGCTTTGTGTTCCTTTTGTAGAGCTGGAGGGGGGCTTTCAAGAATCTCTCAGTTTTCCACTTTCCAAAACATGTGACCTAGGTCTAGGGAGCTTCCCTTTTCCCTCTTCCTCTTGGAAAAAAAATGTTTGAATCAGAAAAAAATATGCATAAAATGAAAAGTCCTATAGCCTGGGCATGGTGGTGCATGCCTTCAGTCCCAGCACTGGAGAGGCAGAAGCAGGCAGATCTTTGTGAGTTCAAAGCTGGCCTGGTCTATACAGCAAGCTCCAGGCCCACCAGGGTTACTTAGTAAGGATCTATTCCACAAAACCAAACAACAACAACAAAATCAAAAACCCTCTACTTTACAATTTATAGATTGAATGAAGGTACCCATTCATGCCTGAGTGAATAATATTGCTCCCAGAATCCACGAGTTAATGGATTAGTTATGTTTCTATCATTATGATCGAGCACTATGACCAAGACAATTTATAGAAGGAAGGGTTTGTGGAAGACTTATAGTTCCAGGAAGTTAAGATTCACAGTGATATGGACCACATCGCAGCCAGTAGAAGACATGGTGCTGAAGCAGCAGCAAAGAGCTCATATCTCACACCACAAATAAGAAGCAGAGAACAAACTCAAATAGCACAAGTCTTTATATTCTTAAAATATGCCCCCAGATTTATACTTCTTCCAGCAAGCCACACCTTCTAAGCCTCCCCAAACAATGTCACCAACTGGAAAACAAGTATTCAGATACCCAAGAGTATATGAGACACTTCCATTCCAACTACCCATTATTAAACAGAAATCTCAGTGCCAGTAGAATACCTTGCTATGAGTTTTTTTGGTCAAGTAATTCCCAGAGATTCTTAAAATAATATAGGCTATTGTCAAAATCCTCAGCAACCTTGCCAAACAGCAGACCTTTCAGGTTGCAGGACCAATTTGCCAGGCCAATTTTGCCCACTGGTGTAATAGTGGTATATCTGTTATGAATGTACCCAACTATTTCTAAGTGACTATGAACTCTTTGTACACCCATGTTGATTGCTGCACTATTCAGAATACCTGGGATGCAGATCTCCCCTCGATGTCCATCAACAAATGAGTGGATGTAAAAACTGTGGTACCTAGGCACAACAGAATTTTACTCCACCTAAGTGAAGAATGAACTTGTGACATTTTCAAGAAAATGGGTGGAAAGTAAAATAAATGAGCCCCCAAAAAGATCACATTTTTCATATACAAAATCAAAATCAAATTCAAAATACAAAACTATGTGACTGTACACATCAGTGTGTTAGCACACACTGATGATGATAACAACGACGACAACTACGATGTTCTCCCGATTCCATGCTTGGGAAGAACAGCAAGTTGGTAAACAATTGTCCTCAACTTTGTTTTCCACTTGCATTTTTTTCCAGCTTTTAGGAACTTTATTTTTACTTCCACCTTTTTTCCCTTCGCTTAGGTGTCTGCAGAGCAGCTGAGGACCACTCAGTGGTAGCTCCAACCCATTCAGTGGCCTGCACTGCGGGAACTGCTGACCAGTCCTCAGTGGCTGACTGCACACTCCAGTCTTCCATGGGAAACTGCTGGATGGGCACTGAGGGCACCTGCACACCCTCAGACCAGTCTGCCACCTCAGGCTGAGCAGCAGTGAACTCAGGCGCTGGTGAGGTCCATTCACCCTGGAATTCCTCCTTGGTTACAGCCTTCTCAGCAGCAGCCTGCTCTGCCTTCTCAATCTCCTCTGAATCTCCGTAGAAGTAAAGATCAGGCATAACCTCCCATAGGTGATCACAGGAGATAGTATTTCACATGCTAAGTACTTCCCAGGCCAGCATCTGCCATATCAGATCCACTGAGTGATCTCCCTTATTGTTGAATGGGATGGCAATGCCCACATAGCACAGGGAAGAATCTGTGTTACACAGAGCAATGGTGGTCAAGGGCTCTGTGAGGGACTGGTGGTCAGCCCTGGGATCAGTCACCACTAGAAGCCGTGGCTCCCTGATGGTTGCTTGAATCTGGTTAGTGAAGGTGCCAGGTGTGAAGCAGTCAGCAATGGGAGTGGCTCCTGTGGCAGCAGCAAACTTCAGCATAGTTCACTGTCCAGTGTTCCTGGAGATGATGCTGAGATCAGCAGGTTTCTCAATGGCAACAGTAGTGAGAATGATGTAGATACCATCACTTTTCCTTTTGTACTTTCAGATGTACTGCTCCATCTGAAAGTCAAGGTTGGTGCCACCTAAGTGAGTTTCTGCAGCAAGTAATTTGAGGACATCCTCCTCCTTCATCTGCAAGATGGCAAGGGCTCCGGACATTGTGTAAGTTTCCCTTTTAAGTTAAGATGGGAACCAAGAACAACACCGTATGGACCCATCTCCTGGTAGCGCTGAAAGGCTCCACTTGCATTTTTAACACACGTTTGTATACGGGCAGCTGGAGCTTGGCTGAAGAAGCTGTCAGGGAATGTACTGGCTACAGGTGACATCATTTTTCTGGACCTACAGTCTCTCCTCCAATGCTTTTGACTTCATCCAGCAAGGGCAGGAAGCATTGCACCAGCTCAGCAGAGCCCTGCACTGAGAAAGTCAGTAAAGATCTGACTCACCTGCCAACATCCCACTAGAAACTGAACATCATCAATACGGAACAAAAATTTTTTTTGGGATACTGATTATTTTTAAATGACAGTGTTGAACTTTACGTGAGTTCTGTGCTTCTGGAAAATGATGGAGCTTAATACCTCCCCCATTATTCTTAGTCAATCCAGACTGTTCTGAAACAAGAAACACTAGAGACTCAGTGATCTCTGTAATGTTTGTCCCTCATATTTCAGAGACTGGAGATCTAAAACTTGAGGCCTGCATAGTCGTGGGTTGAGTGAAGCCCTTTCTCCTCCTGTGTCTTCTCATAACCTTCTTTCAACAATGTCATCTTCACTTTTTATAAAAGCAACAACCCCATTAATGGGCTTCCAGCTTCTCAGCCTAATCCAACCCTAGGTAACTCTCAAAGATCTTACTTCAAAATAGTATTACACTGGGGATTAGAGTTTCAACAAATGAATTTTGGGGGACAGCATAGTTAGTCTACAGCATTCTACACAGTTGTATTTTAAGAAAGCACTTACCAGAGGAAAACAATAGCTTTCCCTTATTACTTAGAGAGAGTCATTATGAATATCACTTTACCTCCTTGTTTACCTAGTACAAGGCTAGACACACACCCATCTCTCTATTCTCTATTGTAATGAATCACTGCATCTTTCATCAACACTGAGCTGTGGAGAGTTCAAGGGCTGCAAATACAGAGCCAAGTTATATTGAGCTTTCTTTAACCCCCATTAACATCCATTCACTGGCCACCTCTCTGTCTGACATAATGTCCTTATGACAACGAGGTAATTGGAATGTATAAACAGGGTGCAATCTTCTGCCAGCCCAAAAGCCTAAAATGCCATAATATCTGAGATTTACAGCAGAGATGTGTAGTGCTTTGCCAAGACCCACCTACCTGATATTCCCACCAATCGATTTGAAAGCTGCCTTGATTTATGACTTTCTTTCATTCTATAGTTTTTATTGCATTGAAACATGGAATGTAAGGTGACATGAATCTATGTTTCTGGGCCATAGTCATCCATGTGTAGCTCTAAAATAAACTCTTTTATTCGTTTTGCATCAGCAGGTTCAATGCAAACAATGGCCGCCAGAGAGGCTGGAGAAACCGGAGCTGACCAGTATTCTGGTGACAGCAGCACAGTTCAGAGTAGCTCCCAGCTCTCACTCCAGAAGTCATCTCAGACATAATCACAGCCAGCATTCCCCTACCCCCAGCTCCTCATCCTTGTCTTGTCAGATGTCTTCTGCTGAGGCGTGATTCCTAGGACAGCTCTGAGGACTCCAGAAAAGGCACAACCCAGGAAATGAATTATTTTGAGTCATTTCAAATGCTAAGATTGAAGTTGTAGTCTGCCCTAAGTTACTCCATTTATATAAAATAGTGTTTTTCCTGATTGCCTTGCCCTGAGAGATTCCATTTTAAGATGACTTTGCTCACACATACTTGATGTCATCTGTCTGGCATCATCCACGTGGAACAACTGATAAATGACCCATTCCTATTGAAAGTAGAAAGAATGAACTGGGTCTGTTAGCACATTAATGTACTAAAATAATATCAGGAAAAGTATACACAATGACCTATCAAGCACAGCAGACTAAGGAAAGAGAACAACCCCCTCACATGTGCCCAGTGAGAAGGGTGGACATTCAATGCTGCAATGGTAACAGTTCCCAGTACCAAGTTACCAAACCAAACCATGTGTGTGTCAGAGGACCAGAAAACAGAGAACTCCCAACTGTCCCAATGGCTTCAGCTCAACTCAGTTCCTGCTGTTGATGTAGCCTACTCCAGTTGCCATCTGTCCACCTTCCTGTTCACCTCTCTGGGCTTGCCATGCATGTCTGCTCTGATCCAGTCCTGTTTCCTGCCTCACTCTAATAGTTGAACTCTGACCCTGTGGCCTGCCTCTACTGCCAACAGAAGCAGTAGCCTCTCTGTGTTTTTGGTTCCTCAGTTGGTGAATTATTTCACCCCAGCGAAACAACATTTTCATCCATTTCCCAGCTCCGGCTTCTTAGGTCTCTTTGAAACTCTTTTCCTCATTAACTACTTATGTAAAATGACCTTAAATCATTCTCAACCTACATATACTCATACATATAGATACATTTAACATGTAATATGTGATGTGCAATCTAAAAGTGTAGAATAAAAGGAGCTTCAAAAGCCTCCACCAGGGATTGCAGACTGGTACAACCATTCTGGAAATCAGTCTGGAGGTTCCTCAGAAAATTGGACATTGAACTACCTGAGGATCCAGCTATACCTCTCTTGGGCATATACCCAAAAGATGCCCCAACATATAACAAAGTCACGTGCTCCACTATGTTCATAGCAGCCTTTTTATAATAGCCAGAAGCTGGAAAGAACCCAGATGCCCTTCAACAGAGGAATGGATACAGAAAATGTGGTACATCTACACAATGGAATATTACTCAGCTATCAAAAACAATGACTTTTTATGAAATTTGTAGGCAAATGGTTGGAACTGGAAAATATCATCCTGAGTGAGCTAACCCAATCACAGAAAAAAACACATGGTATGCACTCATTGATAAGTGGCTATTAGCCCAAATGCTTGAATTACCCTAGAACAAATGAAACTCAAGACGGATGATCAAAATGTGAATGCTTCACTCCTTCTTTAAAAGGGGAACAAGAATACCCTTGGCAGGGAATAGAGAGGCAAAGATTAAAACAGACACAGAAGGAACACCCATTCAGAGCCTGCCCCACATGTGGCCCATACATATACAGCCATCCAATTATACAAGATGGATGAAGCAAAGAAGTGCAGGCCAACAGGAGCCAGATGTAGATCTCTCCTGAGAGACACAGCCAGAATACAGCAAATACAGAGGCGAATGCCAGCAGCAAACCACTGAATTGAGAATAGGACCCCCGTTGAAGGAATCAGAGAAAGGACTGGAAGAGCTTGAAGGGGCTCAAGACCCCATATGAACAACAATGCCAAGCAACCAGAGCTTCCAGGGACTAAGCCACTACCTAAAGACTATACATGGACTGACCCTGGACTCTGACCTCATAGGTAGCAATGAATATCCTAGTAAGAGCACCAGTGGAAGGGGAAGCCCTGGGTCCTGCTAAGACTGAACCCTCAGTGAACTAGATTGTTGGGGGAGGGCGGCAATGGGGGGAGGGGGGGAGGGGAACACCCATAAGGAAGGGTCCGGGGGAGGGGGGTGTTTGCCCGGAAACCGGGAAAGGGAATAACACTCGAAATGTAAATAAGAAATACTCAAGTTAATTAAAAAAAAAAAAAAAGCCTCCACCAGGACTATTGAAAAAAGCCAGTGTCTGCTCAATCACTGCCAAAGACACTGCCAGACGTTGTGGATTTATTGCTAGTCGATAAATCCTGACGTTGGCAATGACACAAACTTTACATCTGTGTTTCTAACATAACTCGCTGACTACACCAAAACACAAGAGCAAAGGCTCGGCCTCCACTGAGATCATGGAGCATTGATTGACCTCTTTATGATAAGCCAAGTGCAGAACTAAAAGTGGCTCCTACCCAGTGGAAAATATGTGAGAAAAACCATAGTGCTGGGAGTGTGAGAGTCAGCACAGGCACTGGTGAGTAGAGCGAGAAATGTGCAGAACATAGCCTGGGAGGGAGAGGGGGTTTGCAACAAGGGGCATTACTGTAAGCTTCTAGGATACAAGGATAAACATCACAAGTGTTGCTCTTGAAAATAATGGCATCCAGGATGTTTTTCTGCTAGATGCTCCCTTGTTTAATTTTTCTTTTTTGTGGGACCCTTATGGATTAGAAAGGTTAAAGGTGTTATTCTGCTTGCTGATCCTGGCCCACAGCTCCCTGCTCCCAAACCCCGTGGGAGAGAGAGCAGATCACCCAGAAGTGTGAGCAATCCTGAGACTGCAGGGCAAGAGAGACAACCACTTCTGCCCACCTTTGCCTACATCCTTGGCCCAAGAGGAAGCTGTATAGCGCCTCTGGGCATGGGAAGATTACAGCAGTCAAGCTGCAGGAGCCCTGTGGTCCAGACTGTGCCCGGATCTGAAAGGACCCAGACAAACAGCTCCCTGCACCCAATTCCCATGGGAGGAAGAGCTAGAGCCTCAGAGAGGCCGACACGCCTGGGAAACCAAAGGAGACTACTCTCTGCCCACATTTCTGACCCTAGAGGAAAATGACTAGCACCATCTGGGCCCCCTGCACACAGAGACCTAGGAGAAGAAGGGGCAGGTCCTTCTGGTTCCCACCCACAGGGAAGCCCAATCTCCACCAAAGCAAACACTGAATATCCAAACACACCAGAAAAGCAAGATCTAGATTTAAAATCACATTTGATCTAGATGATGGAAGACTTTAAGAAGGACATAAAGAACTCCCTTAGAGAAATGCAGGAAAACACAAGTAAACAAGTAGAAACCCTTAGAGAGGAAACACAAAAATCCCTTAAAGAATTAAAGGAAAGCACAATCAAACAGGTGAAGGAATTGAAAATGGAAATAGAAACAATAAAGAAAGCACAAAGGGAGACAATCCTGGATATAGAAAACCAAAGGAAGAGACAAGGAGTCATAGATACAAGCATCACCAACAGAATACAAGAGATAGAAGAGAGAATCTCAGGAGCAGAGGATTCCATAGAAATCATCGACACAGCTGTCAAAGATAATGTAAAACGGAAAAAGGTCTGCCCTCTTGGGTCTGGACTGTGGGCAGAGGGCAGCCTCCTCTAACTTTTTTTCCCAATCTATTAGCTTCTGTTTTGTACTAACCACAGTGTCCTTTGCCTTACAGAAGCTTTGCAGTTTTATGAGATCCCATTTTTCGATTCTTGATCTTAGAGCATAAGCCATTGATGTTTTGTTCAGAAACTTTTCTCCAGTGCCCATGTGTTCGAGATTCTTCCCCACTTTTTCTTCTATTAGTTTGAGTGTATCTGGTTTGATGTGGAGGTCCTTGATCCACTTGGACTTAAGCTTTGTACAGGGTGATAAGAATGGATCAATCTGCATTCTTATACATGCTGACCTCCAGTTGAACCAGCACCATTTGCTGACAACGCCCATTCAGAGCCTACCCCTCATGTGACCCATATATACAGCCACCAAACTAGATAAGATGGATGAAGCAAAGAGGGACAGGCTGACAGGAACCGGATGTAGAGCTCTCCTGAGAGACACTGCCGGAATGTGTCAAACACATAGGCGAATGCCAGCAACAAACCACTGAACTGAGAACGGGACCCCCATTGAAGGAATCAGAGAAAGGACTGAAAGAGCTGAAGGGGCTTGACACCCCATATGAACAACAATGCCAATCAGCCAGAGCTTCCAGGGACTAAGCCACTACCCAAAGATTATATATGGACTGACCCTGGGCTCCAAATTCATAGGTAGCAGTGAATAACCAATAAGGGCAGCAGTGGAAGGGGAAGCCCTTGGCCCTCACAAGGCTTGACCTCTAGTGAACAGGGTTGTTGGGGGGAAGGCAGTAATGGGAGGAGGATGGGGAGGGGGACACCCACATAGAAGGGGAAGGGGAGAGGTTATGGGGATGTTGACCTGGAAACCAGGAAATTGAATAATATTTGAAATGTAAATAAGAAATACCCAATTTAATAAAGATGGAAAAATGTGTTATTCTTTTCATTTCTTAATTTAACAAAATTAAGACTAAAATAGATTGCCCCAGCTTAAGTGATGAGCTAACCACTGTTCAGACTATTATAAAAAAGTTATCTTCAAGTGTAATAAACACACTGAAAAATGGACTGAGGAACTGTATACTCCAATTTTCCATCCAGTATGGAAGTTCTGCTAAATCTCTAACAAAAAATAGTAAAACTGACACTTATAATCTTTAATTAATGCCTAGGATGTGTCCATTATTTTTTAAATTACATTCTTTTTAACTTTTTATTATCTTTTATTAAATAAAATATATTGAAATAATATAAAACTATGGGGTACAATTTTTTTAACTACAGAAAAATGTAAACAATCAAAGTTAACTGTCAACAGTGCTAGGTTCTAGATGTAGGTGTTTCAAGAGGTCTGAGATGGACTGCTGAGAAATACTGGGTTAATTAAAGAATAATTAACAACATGGGCAGACAGACAGAGGGTCAGCAGCACAGCAAGCAGAGTTCATAGCCTAGCACCAGAGAAACCCTGCATGGTACACACACACACACACACACACACACACACACACACACACACACACGGGGTGCAGTTGGGGAGAGAGAGCGGGAGAGGGAGAGAGAGGTTGAGAAAAAGCAGAGACAGATAAGACAGAGACAGGGAAACGCATCAACCAACTATAATATATTAATTTTATTTAGCTTTCCATTCAAGGAAATTATCAGAAACATTAATGATATGATTGGGAAAATATAAAAACTAACAGAATATTTGGTAATATTAAGAAATTATTTACTATTTTTAGACAAAATAAGTACTATACTTATATTTTGCATATAATCCTTAAGAGTGATTATTAAAATTTTTACATGTTATACATTATGGCTAAGTTGTCTTTGGAATAAACAGGTAAGGATGAGGGAAATGGAACAAGGACGGTGGGCCATGAGTTGGTAAAGGGAAGCAAATGCTCCTGGATGTTAATCATCCTATTTCTCTGTGTTTCTCTGTACTTTCAGTTTTCTGTAACAAAATGGATTTTTCATCAAACAACTCTTGATATTATGCTGCCATTGCTCTTACTTCATTTCATCACACGTTCTCATCTCTGGAGCAGCTCTGAGCTTGACTTTGCACTGGGTCATGAAGTGAACGTAAACGCCTCAGCAGCCTTTGTCAATCACCTCTAGCATAAAAGACAACAGATACAGCAAAGTCATTTCATGCAGCACGCCATCACCTCTGACTAGTAGCTGACCCTCCTACAACCTGTTGTGTCCTTGCTTGGCTGGTTGCTCATACTTATTTGGTTGTGGGAGAGGTTTGAGGTTTTGCTTGTTTGTGTTTTGAAATAGCCATAATGGGCTAAAAATCACTGGATAAACAATGTAGGTCTCAAACGCACCATGCTCCTGCCGTGTCTTCTAAAAGCTGGGATTGCAGGAGGATACCACTACATCTGGCACACAGAACTGTTCTTTTAACACATTCCTGATGCCTGGCCATGCAGAGCAGAAAGGAGTATGGTGATGAAATAAAGCTGCTAGTCAAGGAGAAGGATCCACGTGTGGCCGAGCCATTGTCTGCCCACAAGGGCACATGTTTTACTGTGATTAGCCTTCAGCCAAAGTCGTGTACTTGAAACCTAAAGGCTATAAAAGAGACTAGTTTAATTGCCCTTAATTGTCACTACCATGTAGTAGGCAATAATGCCAGAAAAGGAACCCTAATGTCTATAATTCACAACAACGTAAAGGACAGCTGCATCTGCCACACTAATCCTATCCAGCTGCTTTTGAGCAGAGTTTGAACTAGAGGCAGGAAACAATCCTAAAGGAAACCAAAAGAGAAAAGAAATGTTAGTAATGCTATTATTTCATTTATTTATATAGTTATTTATTCACTTTACATACCATCACAGCTCCCCCCACTTCTCCCAGTCCCCCCTTACATAGCCCCTCCCCTCATCCTCCCCTTTTTTTCACCTCTGAGAAGGGGAAGGTCTCCACTGAGTACCAACCCTTCCTGACACCTCAAGTAACTGTAGGACTAGGTACTTCCTCTCCCACTGAGACCAGATAAGACAGCCCGGTCAGGAAACCAGGATTCACAGGCAGGCAACAGAGTCAATTAAGTCTCTCCTTCAGTTGTTGGGGGACCTGCATAGGGACCAAGCTTCATATCTGCTCCATATGTGTGAGGGACCTAGGTTCAAGTTCTTGTATACTCTTTGGTTGGTGATTCAATCACTGGGAGCACCAATGGGTCCAGGTTAGTTGGCTCTGTTAGTCTTCTGGAAGAATCTATCTCTGCCTGGCTCCCCAATCCTTCCCCCAACTCTTCCACAAGACTTCCCAAGTTCCATCCAATATTTAGCTGTAGATCTCTGCATCCATTTCAGACAGTTGCTGGGTGGAGCCTCTCAGGGCACAGTTATGCTAGGCTTCTGTCTGCAAGAATAACAGTATTATCAATAATAGTGTCAGATTCTTGCCCATGTGATGGGTTTCAAGTTGGGCCAGTTATTAGTGGGCCATTCCTTCAGTCTCTGCTCTATCTTTGTCCCTGTATATCTTGTAGGCAGGACACATTTTATATTGAAGACTTTGTGGGTGGGTTAATGTCCTTATCCCTCCACTGGGAGTCCTGCTGGGCTACAGGAGGTGGCCACTTCAGACTACATATCCCCTACTACCAGGAGTCTCAGCTAGAGTCACCCTTGTAGACTCTCTGGAGCCTCCCCAATCCCAGGTCTATGACACGTCCTAGACCTTTTCATCCACTCTCTTGGCCATCTTTCTCACACACACCACATAGGGTGATAATATTCCTCTCAAGAGACATAGACTCCACCAACTAACTACCTAACAAACCCCCAAGTGATAGGAAGTCCCTTAAATTGTTAGTCAGGGGAGTCTAAGGGACTTACCACACAATATAGGCTACTGCCATTGCCCTTGGGTGCCTCACAAAACTTGAAGGTAAGACCCCATTGCTAAAAATACGAAACACTTTGAACACAAGACTTGGAAGAACTGAGCTGGAACTGACCTGGAAGCTTCCTCCGTGAAAACTAGATCTTATATTATCTGATGGTTCTATGTAAACTGCCAAGGAGATAAGGAGCTTTAGACAGTTGATGGCGGCTAAAAGAGGGAGAGTAAATTTTCTCCAGGGAGATAGATTATCTACTCTCAAGCAGCCAGCCCTAAGTACATAAACATATGACCCATTAACTGTATTCAGTGAGTTAAATGTGTTGCAGTAACAATGCTATAAAAGACCATGGAATTGAATTAAGAAGCAGAGGAGGGCAACTTGGAAGAGTTAGAGGAGTGGGTAGAAGTGATATAAATACAGTATGCATATATAAAGGTCTCAAAGAACAAAAGTAAATACATTTTTTAAAGTCTACAGGGAAACTTCTTGGCAGAAATGGTATCAAAGCTTCTATAGAAAGAGCCGATCATCCTGTAGTCCCTAAAAGTGACTGACTTTACTGTTTTCCAAAGAGAATAGGAGGCCCTTAGATTTATGAAATAGTTTTACACTTGCTTTCATTTAATTTTAGGTTTATCTATTTTATGTGTATGAGTGTATGTCCACAAGCATGTGTGGTGCCGGTCCTGGATAGTTTTATGTCATTTATGTATCTATACCCTGACACAAGCTGGAGTTCTCAGAAAGAAGGTAACTTCAACAGATAAAATGATTACATAAGATCTAGTTATAGGAAGAGAGCTGACCACCCTGACACCGCAGGACAGACTGCCACCCCTGCACACCTCTGCCCACATCCCTGCTCCAAGGGGAAACTGCACAGTGCCTCTGGACACAGGGATATTGGAACAGAGAGCCACCGGTACCCGCGGTTCTGGTCTGCGACCAGGACTGAACTGAAACAGCTCCCTGCACCCAAATCCCATCTGCCCACAGTCCAGACCAAAGAGGGAATCATATAGTGCCAACTGTGCCTGCTGGGTGCAAGGACCTAAGAGCAATCAGGGGCAGGACCCTTTGATTCCTGCCCACACCTAGAGCTGGAAGAGAGTCTCCAGTAGCGCTGACACACATGAAATCAGAGCACTTGTTCTCAGGAAAGACTGAAAAAAACCAGGAAAACAGTTCTACAGGAATGCTGGCACAGAGGCCTACAGCAGGGTCAAGTAACTCTCAGAAACAGCAAGACAAGCAAACACAGAGACAACCCAATGGCTAGAGGCAAGTGCAGGAACGTAAGCAACAGAAACCAAGACTACTTGGCATCATCAGAGCCCAGTTCTCCCACCAAATAAAATACGGGATATCCAAACACACCAGAAAAGCAAGATTTAGATAAAAATCACATTTTTTGATAATGATGGAGGACTTTAAGAAAGACATAAAGAACTTCCTTAAAGAAATGCAGGAAAACACAAGTAAACAAGTAGAAGCCCTTAGAGAGGAAACAAAAAAATCCCGGAAAGAATTACATGAAAACACAACAAAACAAGTAAAAGAATTGTAAATGGAAATAGAAACAATAAAGAAAGCCCAAATGGAGATAACCTTGGATATAGAGAAAATAAGGAAGAGACAAGGAGCCACAGATACAAGTATCACCAACAGTATACAAGAGATAGAAGAGAGAATCTCAGGGGCAGAACATACCATAGAAAACATTGACACAACTGTCAAAGATAATATAAAACGCAAAAAGCTCCTACCCCAAAACATAAAGGAAATCCAGGACACAATGAGAAAACCAAACCTAAGGATAATAGGTATAGAAGAAAGTAAAGACTCCCAACTTAAAGGGCCAGTAAATATATTCAACAAAATTATAGAAGAAAACTTCCCTAACCTAAAGAAAGAGATGCCCATAAACATACAAGAAGCCTACAGAACTCCAAATAGATTGGATCAGAAAAGAAACTCCTCCAGTCACATAATAGTTAAAACACCAAATGCACAAAACAAAGAAAGAATATTAAAAGCAGTAAGGGAAAAAGGTCAAGTGACATACAAAGGCAGACCTGTAAGAATTACACCAGACTTCTCACCAGAGACTATGAAAGCCAGAAGATCCTGGGCAGACATCATAAAGATCCTAAGAGAACACAAAATGCCAGCCCAAGTTACTGTATCCAGCAAAACTCTCAACATAGATGGAGAAACCAAGATATTCCATGACAAAACTAAATTTATACAATATCTTTCTACAAATTCAACTCTATAAAGGATAATAGATGGAAAACTCCAACACAAGGAGAGAAACTACACCATACAGAAAGCAAAAATATAATTTCCTTGCAATGAAACCAAAAGAGAGACAAACAAACATAACTACACCTCTAACAATGAAAATAACAGGAAGTGACGATCACTATTCTTTAATATCTCTCAACGGACTCAATTTCCCAATAAAAAGACATAGACTAACAGACTAGATACGTGAAGAGGACCCAGCACTTTGCTGCATGCAGGAAACACACCTCAGAGACAAAGACAGACACCACACATAAGAGTAAAAGACTGGAAAACAACGTTCCAAGCAAATGGCCCGAAGAAACAATCTGGAGTTGCCATTCTAATATCAAAATTGACTTTCAACCAAAAGTCATTACAAAAGTAATATTCATCAAAGGAAAAGTCCACCAAGATGAACTCTCAATCCTAAATATCTATGCTCCAAATGTAAGGGCACCTACATTCATAAAAGAATCCTTACTAAAACTCAAAGCACACATTGCACCTCGCCCAATAATAGTAGGAGATTTCAACACCCCACTCTCATCAATGGACAGATCATGTAAACAGAGACATAGAGAAACTAACAGTAGTGATGAACCAAATATATTTAACAGATATTCATAGAACATTCCATCCTAAATCAAAAGGATATACCTTCTTCTCAGCACTTCATGGAACCTTCTCCAAAATTGACCATAAAGTTGGTCACAAAACAGGCCTCAACAGAAACAGGAAGATAGAAATAATCCCATGCATCTATCAGATCACCACACACTAAGACTGGTCTTCAATAACAACAATAATGACAGAAAGCCCACATAAACATGGAAGTTGAGCAATGCTCTCCTCAGTGACAACTTGGTCAAGGAAGACATAAAGAAAGAAATTAAAGACTTCTTAGAATTTAATGAAAATGAAGATACAACATTCCCATACTTATGGGACACAATGAAAGTGGTACTAAGAGGAAAACTCATAGCTCTGAATGCCTGAAAAAAGAAACAGGAAAGAGCATATATCAGGAGCTTGACAGCTCACCTAAAATCTCTAGAACAAAAAGAAATAAATAAACCCAAGAAGAGTAGAAGGCAGGAAATAATTGAACTCAGAGCTGAAATCAATCAAGTAGAAACAAAAAGGACTATACAAAGAATCAAAAAGCCAGGAGCTGGTTCTTTGGGAAAATAAACAAGATAGATAAACCCTTACATAGACTAACCATAGGACACAGAAAGTGTATCCAAATTAACAAAATCGGAAATGAAAAGTGAGACATAACAGAATCTGAAGAAATTTAAAAAATCATCAAATCCTACTACAAAAGCCTATATTCAACAAAACTAGAAAATCTGGAGGAAATGGACAATTTTCTAGACAGATACTAGGTACCAAAGTAAATTAGGAACAAATAAACTATCTGAACAACACCATAACTCCTAAAGAAATAGAAGCAGTCATTAAAAGTCTCCCAAACAAAAAGAGCCCAGATCTAGATGGCTTCAGTGCAGAATTCTGTGAGACCTTCATAGAAGACCTCATTCCAATACTGTCCAAATTATTCCACAAAATTGAAACAGATGGAGCACTACCGAATCCCTTCTATGAAGCCACAATTACTCTTATACCTAAATCACACAAAGACACAACAAAGAAAGAGACCTTCAGACTAATTTCCCTTATGAACATTGACCCAAAAATACTCAATTAAATTCTTGAAAACTGAATGTAAGAACACATCAAAATGATCATAAATCATGATCAAATGGGCTTCAAGCCAGGGATGCAGGGATGGTTTAATATATGGAAATCCAACACATAATCCACTATAAAAAACAACCTAAAAGACAAGAACCACATAATCATTTCATTAGATGCTGAGAAAGTATTTGACAAAATTTAACACCCCTTCATAATAAAAGTCCTGGAAAGATCAGGAATTCAAGGCCCATATCTAAACATAGTGAAAGCAATATACAGCAAACCAGTAGCTAACATCTGACTAAATGGAGAGAAACTTGAAGAAATCCCACTAAAATCAGGGACTAGACAAGGCTTCCCACCCTCTCCCTACTTATTCAATATTCAATATAGTACTTGAATTAATAGCCAGAGCAATCAGAGAGCGAAAGGGGGTCAAAGGGATAAAAATTGGAAAGGAAGAAGACAAAATAACACTGTTTGCAGATGATATGATAGTGTACTTAAGTGACCCCAAAAGTTCCACCAGAGAACTACTTAACCTGATAAACAACTTCAGCAAAGTGTCGAAGTACAAAATTAACTCAAACAAATCAGTAGTAGGCTTCCTCTACTCAAAGAATAAACAGGCTGAGAAAGAAATCAGGGAAATGACACCCTTCACAATAGTCCCAAATAATATAAAATATCTTGGTGTGACTTTAACCAAGCAAGTGAAATATCTGTATGACAAGAACTTCAAATATCTGAAGAAAGAAAGTGAAGAATATCTCAGAAGACAGAAAGATCTTCCATGCTCATGGATTGGCAAGATTAATATAGTAAAGATGGCCATTTTGCCAAAAGCAATCTACAGATTCAATGCAATCCCCATGAAAATTCCTACTCAATTCTTTATAGAGATAGAAACAGCAATTTGCAAATTCATCTGGAATAACAAAAAACTCAGCATAGCTAAAACTATCCTCAACAATAAAAGGACTTCAGGGGGTCTGGGATTTAGCTCAGTGGTAGAGTGCTTGCCTAGCAAGCACAAGGCCCTGGGTTCTGTCCCCAGCTCCAAGAAAAAAGAAAAAAGAAAAAAAAGGACTTCAGAGGGAATCAGTATCCCTGAACTCAAGCAGTATTATAGAGCAATAGTGATAAAAACTGCATGGTATTGGTACAGAGACAGACAGATAGACCAATGGAATAGAATTGAAGACCCAGAAATGAACCCACACACCTATGGTCACTTGATTTTTGACAAAGGAGCCAAAACCATCCAATGGAAAAAGATAGCATTTTCAGCAAATGGTGCTGGTTCAACTGGAGGTCAACATGTAGAAGAATGCAGATCGATCCATGCTTTTCACCCTGTACAAAGCTTAAGTCCAAGTGGATCAAGGACCTCCACATCAAACCAGGTACACTCAAACTAATAGAAGAAAAAGTGGGGAAGCACCTCGAACACATGGGCACTGGAGAAAATTTCCTGAACAAAACACCAATGGCTTATGCTCTAAGATCAAGAATCGACAAATGGGATCTCATAAAACTGCAAAGCTTCTGTAAGGCAAACGACACTGTTGTTAGGACAAAAAGGCAACCAACAGATTGGGAAAAGATCTTTACCAATCCTACAACAGATAGAGAGGGCTTATATCCAAAATATACAAACAACTCAAGAAGTTATACTGCAGGGAGACAAATAACACTATTAAAAAATGGGGGGTTGGGGATTTGGCTCAGTGGTAGAGCACTTGCCTAGCAAGCGCAATGCCCTGGGTTCGATCCCCAGCTCCGAAAAAAAGAATAGAAAAAAATGGGGTTCAGAGCTAAACAAAGAATTCACAGCTGAGGAATGCCAAATGGCTGAGAAACACCTAAAGAAATGTTCAACATCTTTAGTCATAAGGGAAATGCAAATCAAAACAACCCTGAGATTTCACCTCACACCAGTGAGAATGGCTAAGATCAAAAACTCAGGTGACAGCAAATGCTGGCAAAGATGTGGAGAAAGAGGAACACCCCTCCATTGTTGGTGGGATTGCAGACTGATACAACCATTCTGGAAATCAGTCTGGAGGTTCCTCAGAAAATTGGACATTGAACTACCTGAGGACCCAGCTATACCTCTCTTGGGCACATACCCAAAAGATGCCCCAACATATAAAAAAGACACGTGCTCCACTATGTTCATCGCAGCCTTATTTATAATAGCCAGAAGCTGGAAAGAACCCAGATGCCATTCAACAGAGGAATGGATACAGAAAATGTGGTACATCTACACAATGGAATATTACTCAGCTATCAAAAACAATGACTTTATGAAATTCATAGGGAAATGGATGGAACTGGAAAATATCATCCTGAGTGAGGTAACCCAATCACAGAAAAACACACATGGTATACACTCATTGATAAGTGGCTATTAGCCCAAAGGTTTGAATTATTCTAGATGCACAGAACACATGAAAATCAAGAAGGATGACCAAAATGTGATTGCTTCACTCCTTCTTTAAATAGGGAATAAGAATACCCTTGGGAGGAAATAGGGAGGCAAAGTTTAGAACAGAGGCAGAAGGAACACCCATTCAGAGCCTGCCCCACATGTGGCCCATACATATACAGCCACCAAACTAGATAAGATGGATGAAGCAAAGAAGTGCAGGCTGACAGGAACCGGATGTAGATCTCTCCTGAGAGACACAGCCAGAATACAGTAAATATATAGGCGAATGCCAGCAGCAAACCACTGAACTGAGAACGGGACCCCCATTGAAGGAATCAGAGAAAGGACTAAAAGAGCTTGAAGGGGCTTGAGACCCCATGTAAACAACAATGCCCACCAACCAGAGTTTCCAGGGACTAAGCCACTACCCAAAGAGTATACATGGACTGACCCTGGGTTCCAACCTCATACGTGGCAATGAATAGCCTAGTAAGAGCACCAGTGGAAAGGGAAGCCCTTGGTCCTGCCAAGACTAAACCCCCAGTGAACGTGATTGTTGGGGGAAGGGTGGTAATGGGGGTAGGATGGGGAGGGGAACACCAATATAGAAGGGGAGGAGGAGGGGTTAGGGGGATGTTGGCCGGGAAACTGAGAAAGGGAATAACAATCGAATGTAAATAAGAAATACTCAAGTTAATAAAGATAAAAAAAAAAAGAAATACCCAATTCAATAAAGATGGAGGAAAAAATATGGACAGCACTGCAAAATGTAGAAAACTCAGATTATCAATAAAAAAAAGAAATATATCTAATAAATTTTTTTAAAAAAAGATGTAGTTATAGGGCATTTTCCTAATTACCAATTAATGGGCCCAGCCCATTGTGCCATCCCTAGGCTAGTGGTCCTGTGTTCTACAAGAAAGCAGATGGAGCAAATGCTAGCCAGTCCAGTAAGCGGCACTCCAAAGGGCTTCGGCATCAACCCCTGCTCCAGGTTTCTGCCTTGCCTAGATTTCTATCCTGCCTTCCTTTGCTGATGACTGTGGTATAGAAGCATAAGTTGAATAATCCCTTTACTCCCCAAGTTTCTTTGCTCATGTGTTTCATTACAGCAATAGTAACCCTAACTAAGACTATTGGTACCCATTGAGAGAAATGGGTATTGGGTACCTGTAATTGAAATCACAGATGGTTGTGAGCCACCACGTGGGTGCTAGGGTCCAAATCCAGGTCCTTTGCAAGAGCAGTCATCTCTCTAGTCCCCTTTTGCTGTCTTCTCAAGCAGGGCTCTCAGCACTTACTAAGCAAAATGATAATCTCATTTCTTTTATTTTGGATGGATCTTGCTATGTGGCCCAAGCTGGTCTCGTCCACTCAGTGTGGTTGAAAGTGTTATCATTTAAAGCATTCACCAGCATACCTTATCATTAATTTTTAATGTTTAAGCAATAGTTTTCTTTGGCTTACTGTTGTTTTGCCTTGTATGAAATAGGAAAAATTTTTTAAAAATTCTACAGAAGTTAAATTAAACCAAGATGAAACACTTTGCCATAGCTAGTTTGTTGATTTTTAAAAAGTATTATTACATTTTTTTATTTGGGGGTAATATATGTGGAAGTCAAAAGACAATTTCTGGGAGTCTCCTTCTAGCATGTGGGTTCTAGCTATCAAACTCAGGTTATCAAACAGGTACCTTTACCCATTAAGCCACTGAACAGGCCCATTAATTTAAATGTGTGCGTGTGCATGTATATGTGAGTTCATCATGTGGGTTCTGATTATTGATGATTAAAGCCAATCAACATTGCTTAATACCTCAGATAACAGATCCTCCAATTCTATCTCAGTACATAACTATCTATATTTACTTCCTCCCTGGAGCTCTGGTTTTTCGCTATATTTCAAGTTCCTCTCTCTTATCTTTCTTTTCTGAATCTCATAGTTCTCTCAGTCCACTGAGACATAAATGGCAACTGCCATTTCTGCCTTATTCTTTTGCCCTAAACAAGTTCCCCAGTAAAACTCAAGTCAAGCATCAGAGAAGCACCAGACACAAAGAAAACGGAAGGAATGGAACCAGGGACTGGGCTTCATGTTGCCTAGATCTACTTATACAAAAGTGAGTTCACCAAATTGCTCCAGTACATCATTATCTCTCTAGACACCGAAAACACAAAATAAACTCACCTCTTAGGTCTTCAAGTTTACTTGATGCTCTTAATCACATTGCTCTGGTAATGAAATTACACCTTCTGTTTTCTAGAAGGTATATTCTTCAAGTCAAGGAAAAAATAACACCACTTCTCTCTGCCCCCATTTGCACAACTAAAGAAACTTCATACCTCAAATTAGAATCCATTTAAATCAAAGGTTTAAAAGTAAAAGAATAAGGAATATAGTTGATATCACTATCATTATAAATATTAAATGGGCTGGCTCATGAGAAAGTAATGAAGAATAACACATATAAATGCATTTATTTATTCAGAGATGGTTGTCAAAAACTCAAACAAGACTTTTCCCATTGCACAGTAGAACAGAAACTCAGAGAACAATACTCAATGGAGAGAGAGAGAGAGAGAGAGAGAGAGAGAGAGAGAGAGAGAGAGAGAGAGAGAGAAGAAACAGCAGGCAAAGTTAAGCCTGCTCCTGCAAGGGGCTCCTGTTCAAGGTTCTATCAAGGACAGAACCCAACAAGAAAGCAAATATGGTTATTACCAGGAAACCATAGAAAGATGATATACAGAACACATGTGCAGGACTTATCTTCCCACCAGAAATAAAGGCTTTTCCCCATGAAAGTAAAAAAATTTTTATGTGTTATGATTTGAATCTGAACTATCTCCACAGGTTCAAGTGTTCAACACTTGGTCCTTAGCTGGTGGCCATAGGTTAATGGCCTGGTTAAGCAAAGTAGGTCACGAAGGCATGTTCTTAAAGGCACTATCTTTTTTTTTAACTTTGTAATTATATTTATGTACAGAAAACTTAAGTGTACATTTAACCCAGCTTAGTGGCGAGTTCTTTAGCCTTTGCCTTTTCAGCTTGGCAATGTGAGCCACAACTTAGGACCCAGGACGTTGCCTCCCCAGTGGCGGTGGATCTCATCATATCTGTCATTATAATTGGTCCTAACAGCTTCCACCAGCTTAGCCAGAGCACCCTTGTCTTCTGAGTTAACCTGTGTGAAGGCAACAGTGGTGCATGTCCTCCTGTGGACCAGGCGCTCCAGCCTGGCCTTTCCCTTGATGATGCAGTAGGGCACCCCCATCTTTCGACACAGGGCAGGCAGGAAAACCACCAGCTCAATGGGGTCTACATCATGGGCAATCACCACCAGCTGAGCCTTCTTGTTCTCCACCAAAGTGGTGACTCTATTGACCCCTGCTCGGAGGACAGGTGGTCTCTTAGTTGGGACGTCCCCTTTGCCAGCAGCTTTCTTCTCAGCGCGGGCCAGCAGCCTTTGCTTCTTCTCCTGCTTTGTCTCTGCCTGTACTTGTGGGCAAGCTTAAGCAGCTGAGTCTCTGTTTGCCTGTCCAGGGCCTGGGTGAACTGGTTGATGGCAGGAGGTACTTTGAGCCGCTTATAGATGATGGCTCTTTGCCACTACAGCCTGATGTAGCAGGGCCATTTGACAAAGCACCTGAGATCTCTTTTGGGCTGGATGTCCTGCCCAATGCCGAAGTTCTTAGGTCTTTTCTCAAACAGAGGATTGACCACCTTTTTGACCTCTTGTTTCTTGACCACGGCGGGGGACACGGCCACCTTCTTCCCCTTGGCCTTCTTTCCTTTGGGCATCTTGCTCGACTGGAGGAGAGAGTAAAGGCACTATCTTGCTTCTGGCCACTTCTTTCTGTATGCATCTTGTCCACCAGGAGTAAATCGCCTCCTCCTCCTCCTCCTCCACATATTTCCATTACGGTGGTGCTCTGCCCAAGTGTGTGAGCTGAGAACCCATGACCCAAACCCTCTCAAACCGTGAATTAAAAGAAACCCTTCCTCCCTTAGTTGTTTGGCCATAGCAATGCAAAAATAACAAGCATAAGGGCCAGCAAGATAGTTCAGCAGCTAATTGTGCATGTCACCAAAGCTGATGACCTGAGTTTAATCCCTAGAACCTATGTGGTCAAAGGAGACAGCCAGAAACCAGGAGTTGTCCTCTACTGCTACATATAAGCTATGACATTAATCTTTTTAACTCACAGAAAAGTAATATGGAAGAAGTGGGTTTGCTGCTATGACCGAACGTGACTATATGGTTTATAAGTCTTTAGAACTGATTTTTAGCATGAATTTAGAAAAATTTGAAGAAGAATGCTGGAAAAAGTTGGGAATGTTATGAATAAATCTTAATGGGTGATTTTGGGGAAGCTCACAACAGTAAAATACTGACAGGAAGGCAGAGAATAAGAACTGCGCCATGGCCTACAGGCAGTTCTTCTGATAGTCTGAGAAGGTAGACAGTAAGGATTGTGCCCATGAACTACAGGCTGTTTTTGTGACAACTGACAAGGAAGACAAATAAGGACTGTATCCATGGACTACAGGCAGTTATTGTGAGATAATACCACTAAAGACCATGTGGATGTCCCTGATCTGGGCTGCCACCTGGGAGTATATTGATGTCCAAGGGCTGTGCAGAGCTCGCCCCACACCTCACTGGTTGCAGCACTCAGAAGAGCAGGCCTTGTACCTTGTCTAGGCAGCACAGTATAACTGTCCTTGGGGGCAGGACACAGATGAATAGGCTCCAAGGCATTAGTGAGGAAGAACGTCCAGCCACTCGTCTGTATGTGATGTAGGCATATAGGGAAGAGATTCACTTCCCACCTTGCCCCTTGTCATCTGCACAAGATAAGAGAGCTGACCCTGCCCCTCACTGGCTGCAGCATTCAGGAGAGTGGGCCCTACACCTCATCTGGGCAGCACAGTAGAGTCTGCCCTGAGGATGTGACAGCAGGAAAGCTTGTCTAGCCCCTTGCCGGCTGCAGCATGTTGTGAGCTAACTGGAGCCGCCCTGGTGGTGTGGGTGTGGAAGAACTGGTGGACTATCCAACTTAGCTACAATTCAGGTCCAGATCTAGCGCTTTGAGTTGGCCCACTTCAATGTCTAATTCATTATGGGCTGCTGGAGTATGTGAAGGAGGCAGTCTTGCAGCTCCAAAGTGGCAGGATCTCTATAACAAAGGGCAACAACAAGGTATCTATGAGGAGTCCCAGTAAAAATCCTGCATTGACATTGTAGCAGAAGCTAGAGACCTCAAACCAGACTAATGACACATCCTTGAGTTGGCAGTCCTGGGTTCTACAAGAAAGTAGGCTGAGCAAGCCATGAGGAGCAAGCCAGTAAGCGGCACCCCGCCCCCCATGACCTCTGCATCAGCTCCTGCCTCCAGGTTCCTGTCCTGACTTCCTTTTATGATGAACCACAACAAGAAAGTATAAGCCAGCTGAGACACCGCCGGAACCTGAAGGAAACAGACCGGATAAACAGTTCTCTGCACCCAAATCCCGTGGGAGGGAGAGCTAAACCTTCAGAGAGGCAGACACGCCTGCGAAACCAGAAGAGACTGCTCTCTGCACACATTGCTGATTCCAGAGGAAAACACCGGAGGCCATCTGGAACCCTGGTGCACGGAGGCTCCCGGAAGAGGCGGCACAGATCTTCCCGGTTGCTGCCACCGCAGAGAGCCCGTGGGCAGCACCCCGCGAGCGAACTTGAGCCTCGGGACCACAGGTAAGACCATCTTTTCTGCTGCAAGAAAGCGGCCTGGTGATCTCAGGACACACGGAGGCAGAATTCCTCTAGGACCGGGCACGTCCTGTGTTTACCGGAAGTCCCACACCCGCGGATCCCGGCCCGCAGCAGCTCTCTGCTCCCAAAACCCGTGGGAGAGAGACTTCACCGCCTGGTCAGGTGGGCACTCCTGACGCTGCAGAGCGGAAGAGACCACCAACACTGCCCACCCCTGCCCACATCCCTGGCCCAAGAGGAAACTGTATAAGGCCTCTGGGCTCCCGTGGGAGAGGGCCCAGGAGCGGCAGGACCCCTGCCTGAGACACCGCCTGAACCTGAAGGAAACAGACCGGATAAACAGTTCTCTGCACCCAAATCCCGTGGGAGGGAGAGCTAAACCTTCAGAGAGGCAGACACACCTGCGAAACCAGAAGAGACTGCTCTCTGCACACATTACTGATTCCAGAGGAAAACACCTGAGACCATCTGGAACCCTGGTGCACGGAGGCTCCCGGAAGGGGCGGCGCAGATCTTCCCGGTTGCTGCCACCGCAGAGAACCCGTGGGCAGCACCCCGCGAGCGAACTTGAGCCTCGGGACCACAGGTAAGACCAACTTTTCTGCTGCAAGTGACCTGCCTAGTGAACTCAAGACACAGGCCCACAGGAACAGCTGAAGACCTGTAGAGGGGCAAAACTACACACACAAAAGCAGAACACTCTGTCCCCATAACTGGCTGAAAGAAAACAGTAAAACAGGTCTACAGCACTCCTGACACACAGGCTTATAGGACAGTCTAGCCACTGTCAGAATTAGCAGAACAAAGTAACACTAGAGATAATCTGATGGCGAGAGGCAAGCACAGGAACACAAGCAACAGAAACCAAGACTACATGGCATCATCGGAGCCCAATTCTCCCACCAAAACAAACATGGAATATCCAAACACACCAGAAAAGCAAGATCTAGTTTCAAAATCAGATTTGATCATGATGCTGGAGGACTTCAAGAAAGACGTGAAGAACTCCCTTAGAGAACAAGTAGAAGCCTACAGAGAGGAATCACAAAAATCCCTGAAAGAATTCCAGGAAAACACAATCAAACAGTTGAAGGAATTAAAAATGGAAATAGAAGCAATCAAGAAAGAACACATGGAAATAACCCTGGATATAGAAAACCAAAAGAAGAGACAAGGAGCTATAGATACAAGCTTCACCAACAGAATACAAGAGATGGAAGAGAGAATCTCAGGAGCAGAAGATTCCATAGAAATCATTGACTCAACTGTCAAAGATAAGGTAAAGCGGAAAAAGCTACTGGTCCAAAACATACAGGAAATCCAGGACTCAATGAGAAGATCAAACCTAAGGATAATAGGTATAGAAGAGAGTGAAGACTCCCAGCTCAAAGGAACAGTAAATATCTTCAACAAAATCATAGAAGAAAACTTCCCTAACCTAAAAAAAGAGATACCCATAGGCATACAAGAAGCCTACAGAACTCCAAATAGATTGGACCAGAAAAGAAACACCTCCCGTCACATAATAGTCAAAACACTAAACGCACAAAATAAAGAAAGAATATTAAAAGCAGTAAGGGAAAAAGGCCAAGTAACATATAAAGGCAGACCTATCAGAATCACACCGGACTTCTCGCCAGAAACTATGAAGGCCAGAAGATCCTGGACTGATGTCATACAGACCCTAAGAGAACACAAATGCCAGCCCAGGCTACTGTATCCTGCAAAACTCTCAATTAACATAGATGGAGAAACCAAGATATTCCATGACAAAACCAAATTTACACAATATCTTTCTACAAATCCAGCACTACAAAGGATAATAAAGGGTAAAGCCCAACATAAGGAGGCAAGCTATACCCAAGAAGAGGCAAGAAACTAATCGTCTTGGCAACAAAACAAAGAGAAGAAAAGCACACAAACATAACCTCACATCTAAATATGAATATAACAGGAAGCAATAATCACTATTCCTTAATATCTCTCAACATCAATGGCCTCAACTCCCCAATAAAAAGACATAGATTAACAAACTGGATACATGAACGAGGACCCTGCATTCTGCTGCCTACAGGAAACACACCTCAGAGACAAAGACAGACACTACCTCAGAGTGAAAGGCTGGGAAACAACTTTCCAAGCAAATGGTCAGAAGAAGCAAGCTGGAGTAGCCATTCTAATATCAAATAAAATCAATTTCCAACTAAAAGTCATCAAAAAAGATAAGGAAGGACACTTTATATTCATCAAAGGAAAAATCCACCAAGATGAACTCTCAATCCTAAATATCTATGCCCCAAATACAAGGGCACCTACATACGTAAAAGAAACCTTACTAAAGCTCAAAACACACATTACACCTCACACAATAATAGTAGGAGATTTCAACACCCCACTCTCATCAATGGACAGATCATGGAAACAGAAATTAAACAGAGACGTAGACAGACTAAGAGAAGTCATGAGCCAAATGGACTTAACAGGTATTTATTGAACGTTCTACCCTAAAGCAAAAGGATATACCTTCTGACACCGCACCTGAAGGGACCGACCTGATAAACAGTTCTCTGCACCCAAATCCCGTGGGAGGGAGAGCTAAACCTTCAGAGAGGCAGACACGCCTGGGAAACCAGAAGAGACTGCACGCTGCGCACAGTTCTGATCCCAGAGGAAAACAAAAGCTATCTGGAACCCTGGTGCACGGAACCTCCCGGAAAGGGCGGCGCAGATCTTCCTGGTTGCTGAGGCCGTGGAGAGCTCATAGGCAACACCCCGCGAGCAAACTTGAGCCTGGGGACCACAGGTAAGACAAACTTTTCTGTTACAAACGACTTGCCTGGTGAACTCAAGACACAGGCTCACAGGAACAGCTGAAGACCTGTAGAGAGGAAAAACTACACGCCCGAAAGCAGAACCCTCTGTCCCCATAACTGGCTGAAAGAAAACAGTAAAACAGGTCTACACCACTCCTGACACACAGGCTTATAGGACAGTCTAGCCACTGTCAGAATTAGCAGAACAAAGTAACACTAGAGATAATCTGATGGCGAGAGGCAAGCGCAGGAACACAAGCAACAGAAACCAAGACTACATGGCATCATCGGAGCCCAATTCTCCCACCAAAGCAAACACGGAATATCCAAACACACCAGAAAAGCAAGATCTAGTTTCAAAATCATATTTGATCATGATGTTGGAGGACTTCAAGAAAGACATGAAGAACTCCCTTAGAGAAACACAGGAAAACATAAATAAACAAACAAGCAAAAAATTCCTAAAAGAATTCCAGGAAAACATAAATAAACAAGTAGAAGCCCATAGAGAGGAGTCACAAAAATCCCTGAAAGAATTCCAGGAAAACACAATCAAACAGTTGAAGGAATTAAAAATGGAAATAGAAGCAATCAAGAAAGAACACATGGAAACAACCCTGGATATAGAAAACCAAAAGAAGAGACAAGGAGCTGTAGATACAAGCTTCACCAACAGAATACAAGAGATGGAAGAGGGAATCTCAGGAGCAGAAGATTCCATAGAAATCATTGACTCAACTGTCAAAGATAATGTAAAGCGGAAAAAGCTACTGGTCCAAAACATACAGGAAATCCAAGACTCAATGAGAAGATCAAACCTAAGGATAATAGGTATAGAAGAGAGTGAAGACTCCCAGCTCAAAGGACCAGTAAATATCTTCAACAAAATCATAGAAGAAAACTTCCTAACCTAAAAAAGAGATACCCATAGGCATACAAGAAGCCTACAGAACTCCAAATAGATTGGACCAGAAAAGAAACACCTCCGTCACATAATAGTCAAAACACCAAACGCACAAAATAAAGAAAGAATATTAAAAGCAGTAAGGAAAAAGGCCAAGTAACATATAAAGGCAGACCTATCACAATCACACCGGACTTTTCGCCAGAAACTATGAAGGCCAGAAGATCCTAGACTGATGTCATACAGACCCTAAGAGAACACAAATGCCAGCCCAGGTTACTGTATCCTGCAAAACTCTCAATTAACATAGATGGAGAAACCAAGATATTCCATGACAAAACCAAATTTACACAATATCTTTCTACAAATCCAGCACTACAAAGGATAATAAAGGGTAAAGCCCAACATAAGGAGGCAAGCTGTACCCTAGAAGAAGCAAGAAACTAATCGTCTTGGCAACAAAACAAAGAGAAGAAAAGCACACAAACATAACCTCACATCCAAATATGAATACAACCGGAAGCAATAATCACTATTCCTTAATATCTCTCAACATCAATGGCCTCAACTCCCCAATAAAAAGACATAGATTAACAAACTGGATACGCAATGAGGACCCTGCATTCTGCTGCCTACAGGAAACACACCTCAGAGACAAAGACAGACACTACCTCAGAATGAAAGGCTGGAAAACAACTTTCCAAGCAAATGGTCAGAAGAAGCAAGCTGGAGTAGCCATTCTAATATCAAATAAAATCAATTTTTAACTAAAAGTCATCAAAAAAGATAAGGAGGGACACTTTATATTCATCAAAGGAAAAATACACCAAGATGAACTCTCAATCCTAAATATCTATGCCCCAAATACAAGGGCACCTACATACGTAAAAGAAACCTTACTAAAGCTCAAAACACACATTACACCTCACACAATAATAGTAGGAGATTTCAACACCCCACTCTCATCAGTGGACAAATCATGGAAACAGAAATTAAACAGAGACGTAGACAGACTAAGAGAAGTCATGAGCCAAATGGACTTAACAGATATTTATAGAACATTCTATCCTAAAGCAAAAGGATATACCTTCTTCTCAGCTCCTCATGGTACTTTCTCCAAAATTGACCATATAATTGGTCAAAAAATGGGCCTCAACAGGTACAGAAAGATAGAAGTAATCCCATGCGTGCTATCAGACCACCACGGCCTAAAACTGGTCTTCAATAACAATAAGGGAAGAATGCCCACATATACGTGGAAATTGAACAATGCTCTACTCAATGATAACCTGGTCAAGGAAGAAATAAAGAAAGAAATTAAAAACTTTTTAGAATTTAATGAAAATGAAGGTACAACATACCCAAACTTATGGGACACAATGAAAGCTGTGCTAAGAGGAAAACTCATAGCGCTTGAGTGCCTGCAGAAAGAAACAGGAAAGAGCATATGTCAGCAGCTTGACAGCACACCTAAAAGCTCTAGAACAAAAAGAAGCAAATACACCCAGGAGGAGTAGAAGGCAGGAAATAATCAAACTCAGAGCCGAAATCAACCAAGTAGAAACAAAAAGGACCATAGAAAGAATCAACAGAACCAAAAGTTGGTTCTTTGGGAAAATCAACAAGATAGATAAACCCTTAGCCAGACTAACGAGAGGACACAGAGAATGTGTCCAAATTAACAAAATCAGAAATGAAAAGGGAGACATAACTACAGATTCAGAGGAAATTCAAAAATCATCAGATCTTACTATAAAAGCCTATATTCGACAAAACTTGAAAATCTGCAGGAAATGGACAATTTCCTAGACAGATACCAGGTACCGAAGTTAAATCAGGAACAGATAAACCAGTTAAACATCCCCATAACTCCTAAGGAAATAGAAGAAGTCATTAAAGGTCTCCCAACCAAAAAGAGCCCAGGTCCAGACGGGTTTAGTGCAGAATTCTATCAGACCTTCATAGAAGACCTCGTACCAATATTATCCAAACTATTCCACAAAATTGAAACAGATGGAGCACTACCGAATTCCTTCTATGAAGCCACAATTACTCTTATACCTAAACCACACAAAGACCCAACAAAGAAAGAGGACTTCAGACCAATTTCCTTATGAATATCGATGCAAAAATACTCAATAAAATTCTGGCAAACCGAATCCAAGAGCACATCAAAACAATCATCCACCATGATCAAGTAGGTTTCATCCCAGGCATGCAGGGATGGTTTAATATCGGAAACCATCAACGTGATCCATTATATAAACAAACTGAAAGAACAAAACCACATGATCATTTCATTAGATGCTGAGAAAGCATTTGACAAAATTCAACACCCCTTCATGATAAAAGTCCTGGAAAGAATAGGAATTCAAGGCCCATACCTAAACATAGTAAAAGCCATATACAGCAAACCAGTTGCTAACATTAAACTAAATGGAGAGAAACTTGAAGCAATCCCACTAAAATCAGGGACTAGACAAGGCTGCCCACTCTCTCCCTACTTATTCAATATAGTTCTTGAAGTTCTAGCCAGAGCAATCAGACAACAAAAGGAGGTCAAGGGGATACAGATCGGAAAAGAAGAAGTCAAAATATCACTATTTGCAGATGATATGATAGTATATTTAAGTGATGCCAAAAGTTCCACCAGAGAACTACTAAAGCTGATAAACAACTTCAGCAAAGTGGCTGGGTATAAAATTAACTCAAATAAATCAGTAGCCTTCCTCTACACAAAAGAGAAACAAGCCGAGAAAGAAATCAGGGAAACGACACCCTTCATAATAGATCCAAATAATATAAAGTACCTCGGTGTGACTTTAACCAAGCATGGGAAAGATCTGTACAATAAGAACTTCGAGACTCTGAAGAAAGAAATTGAAGAAGATCTCAGAAGATGGAAAGATCTCCCATGTTCATGGATTGGCAGGATTAATATAGTAAAAATGGCCATTCTGCCAAAAGCGATCTACAAATTCAATGCAATCCCCATCAAAATACCAATCCAATTCTTCAAAGAGTTAGACAGAACAATTTGCAAATTCATCTGGAATAACAAAAAACCCAGGATAGCTAAAACTATCCTCAACAATAAAAGGACTTCAAGGGGACTCACTATCCCAGAACTCAAGCAGTATTACAGAGCAATAGTGATAAAAACTGCATGGTATTGGTACAGAGACAGACAGATAGACCAATGGAACAGAATTGAAGACCCAGAAATGAACCCACACACCTATGGTCACTTGATTTTTGACAAAGGAGCCAAAACCATCCAATGGAAAAAAAGATAGCATTTTCAGCAAATGGTGCTGGTTCAACTGGAGGTCAACATATAGAAGAATTCAGATCGATCCATGCTTATCACCCTGTACAAAGCTTAAGTCCAAGTGGATCAAGGACCTCCACATCAAACCAGACACACTCAAACTAATAGAAGAAAAACTAGGGAAGCATCTGGAACACATGGGCACTGGAAAAAATTTCCTAAACAAAACACCAATGGCTTATGCTCTAAGATCAAGAATGGACAAATGGGATCTCATAAAACTGCAAAGCTTCTGTAAGGCAAAGGACACTGTGGTTAGGACAAAACGGCAACCAACAGATTGGGAAAAGATCTTTACCAATCCTACAACAGATAGAGGGCTTATATCCAAAATATACAAAGAACTCAAGAAGTTAGACAGCAGGGAGACAAATAACCCTATTAAAAAATAGGGTTCAGAGCTAAACAAAGAATTCACAGCTGAGGAATGCCGAATGGCCGAGAAACACCTAAAAGAAATGTTCAACATCGTTAGTCATAAGGAAATGCAAATCAAAACAACCCTGAGATTTCACCTCACACCAGTGAGAATGGCTAAGATCAAAACTCAGGTGACAGCAAATGCTGGCGAGGATGTGGAGAAAGGGGAACACTCCTCCATTGTTGGTGGGATTGCAGACTGGTACAACCATTCTGAAATCAGTCTGGAGGTTCCTCAGAAAATTGGACATTAAACTGCCTGAGGATCCAGCTATACCTCTCTTGGGCATATACCCAAAAGATGCCCCAACATATAAAAAAGACACGTGCTCCACTATGTTCATCGCAGCCTTATTTATAATAGCCAGAAGCTGGAAAGAACCCAGATGCCCTTCAACAGAGGAATGGATACAGAAAATGTGGTACATCTACACAATGGAATATTACTCAGCTATCAAAAACAACGAAGTTTATGAAATTTGTAGGTAAATGGTTGGAACTGGAAAATATCATCCTGAGTGAGCTAACCCAATCACAGAAAGACATACATGGTATGCACTCATTGATAAGTGGCTATTAGCCCAAATGCCTGAATTACCCTAGATGCCTAGAACAAATGAAACTCAAGACGGATGATCAAAATGTGAATGCTTCACTCCTTCTTTAAAAGGGGAACAAGAATACCCTTGGCAGGGAAGAGAGAGGCAAAGATTAAAACAGAGACTGAAGGAACACCCATTCAGAGCCTGCCCCACATGTGGCCCATATATATACAGCCACCCAATTAGACAAGATGGATGAAGCAAAGAAGTGCAGAAGTGTAGATCGCTTCTGAGAGACACAGCCAGAATACAGCAAATACAGAGGCGAATGTCAGCAGCAAACCACTGAACTGAGAATAGGACCCCCCTTTGAAGGAATCAGAGAAAGAACTGGAAGAGCTTGAAGGGGCTCGAGACCCCATATGTACAACAATGCCAAGCAACCAGAGCTTCCAGGGACTAAGCCACTACCCAAAGACTATACATGGACTGACCCTGGACTCTGACCTCATAGGTAGCAATGAATATCCTAGTAAGAGCACCAGTGGAAGGGGAAGCCCTGGGTCCTGCTAAGACTGAACCCCCAGTGAACTAGACTGTTGGGGGGAGGGCGGCAATGGGGGAGGGTGGGGAGGGGAACACCCATAAGGAGGGGAGGCGGGAGGGGGATGTTTTTCGGAAACCGGGAAAGGGTATAACACTGGAAATGTATATAAGAAATATTCAAGTTAATAAAAAAAAAAAAAAAAGAAAGTATAAGCCAAATAATCCTTTCTTCCCGAAGTTGCTTTGGTCATCGTGTATCATCATACCAATAGCAACCCTAACTGAGACAAGCAGCAAGTAAGTACTCGTGATACATTAAACTTGCTCTCAGGCCCTAAAATGCTGAGAACTCTTAAGAGATTGACTAAATATGTTTGCATTATGAGATGGCCATGAGCATTTGGGGGTCCAGGACAGAATGCTGTAGTTTGAATATGAAATATCTCCCACAAGCTCACATGTTGAACACTTGGTCCTCATCTGGTAGTGCTATTTTAGGGGGCACTGGAAACTTTAAGATACGGCACTGAGTTGGAGAAGTAGTTGACAATTTAGGGTGTGCTGTTTCCTGTGCCATGAGGTGAATAGCATTCTCCTGATTCCATCCTCTCTATCTTTCCTTCTCCTCCCCTTCTCCTCCCCTTCTTCCTTACCCTTCTCTTCTTTCTCCTCCCTCTCCTGCTGCTCCTTGCCTCTGTGATGTTCTGCCCAAGCACATAGGACCAAATGACCAAGTATATAACCTTATGAAATGGTGAGCTAAAATAAACTTCTTCTTTCACATTGTTCATAACTGTCACAGTGATGAAAAGGGATACAGAATGTCACAACAGGATACATTATAAATGACTAATTTAATATTATCAAGTTTTTTTGAATCTGCTAGCTTGAATCATTATTGTTTTGTCATCTTTGAATTTCTTTTAATTTTAACATGTATCTAAAGGTACTTCAGATGTATTGTATATTTATAAACAACAAGGTTGGTCCACACGAATATCCACAAATGTTAACACACTGCTGAAGTGGAAACTTAAGGGTTCTTTGTTGGTCGATTGTGCTAAATGAGGTTCTGCTAAAGCAAGCACACAAAAGGACACATGATGAAGGGTTCTTGGCAAACAACACATATGTATTGGTCTATCTTACATTTCATAGTTGGGACTGCATTTGTTGGGAATCCATAGAAAGAAATGCACCAAAAAACTTCTGGTGATATGTTGCAGTTTCTTGCTGCTTCCACAGACTCTGCTGATTGGCAGAGTGATGTCAGTTGAGACAGATGAATGTGCTGAGGCAAGACCCATGGAGGACATGTGATATTTAGAGGGAGTATAAATAGAACGGGATGGACAGTGACAGAGGCTGAGCTACCTTATACAGGTAGCTGTGCAATGCTTGTTGGTCTTGAGTCTTTGCTGATCTTAGTTTTGCTGAGAGAACTTCTCCTGGAGTTCCTCTGTGTCCCTTCTGCTGACTCATGCTGAGGCTGAGGCCTGGCTGTCTCTGGTAGGTAGTACCACTGCTGCTGATTTGTGATTGCTATTCTGACTTGACCAAACTGGACTACTTGTGTATCCATGAAGTGTTTGCGAGTGGATTGAGCTGCCTCTGCAAACCTGTAAACTGAACTGCTGACTTCCAGACAACACAGACAAGAGTTGCTCCAAAGAATCATTTCTAAACATGTCCCCTTCCCCCCATGTCCTCTTTTCCACTACCTCTGGTGGGTGGTGGGCTAAAAGGGAGGTTAAAGCATTTAAGGACCATCATTTAAAAGTTAAGATTTGAAAAAAATAAAGTTATACACAGCTCATTTCCTCTTATAGGATCTTCGATTCCTGTGTTTTTCTTGGTTCTCAGTGAAACAATCCATGTGGCAGTTTTTCCTATGGGCATGAACCAACAAAATTGGGCCTTCAAATATTCCAAAATACTAATTAAGATGTTTAGATTATGGCCTAATCACTGACAGAAATTAGTCCCAGCTTTGAACCAATTACTTGAAACACCAATGTGAATTGGTGTTTCTATAAGCATACACGCTCATTGTAGACAATCCGCAGCAGAGCATTCTGAGTCTGACCATCCACTACGGGAAACAGCAGCTGTATGGGAATAACTTCCTCTAACTTGGGGCTGGGAATGATAACCCTGGAGCTTAGTCTTTCTTTGTCTGAATTCCAAGGTCTCCTGTCTTAAGATTAACTGTCTGGAGCAGTGTCCTACAGGAACTCTACTGTCGTCTCTTGTAGGTACTCCTGACATGAGTTTGAACAGACAGAAGACATGCTACCACCATAGTACAGTGAGGTCAGTATGTGTTAACCTCATTTGAAATAAGGAAACACGTTGAAGAAGGTTCTGTTGCCTGTCCAAGTTAACTGAGTTCAAATCCAGGTCTTTCTGACTCAGACCCACGCGTGTTCTTACTCACAGTGCCAAGCTAACCTCCCACCACTTATCTAGTCTGTAGCATTTTGAAAATGACAGGATTATCTTAGATCAGTGAGCATTTATTTCTCTTGTTTTGTCTGCTTTTTAACCTTTTAAAACTTTTCCCCTGGGTTCGGTCCCCAGCTCCGAAAAAAAGAAAAGAAAAAAAAAAAAACTTTTCCCCAATATGTCTGAAAGCTACTAATTCAAAATAGAAATTAGGCCACAACATACTGTCAAGAGAGAGGATTGGGGGGCGGGGAATCGCCCGTTTGGAGCCACAAGGAGGGAGTGGATTCCCAGTAAACCACAAGAAGAGACATTTCTTAGGACAGATCTCACTGCTAAATACAACTATTCTCTAGAACTCACCCAACAAAAATATCTGTCTTTACATCTTTCTGGACAGAACCAGATCATATGCCCTGGTTCTGGATAAGAATATCACTAACCCTGGTTAGGAATACTGGCAAAGGACAATGGATTCACCTGAGTAGTTTAAGACAATCCAGTTTCTCTCTGATAGCTGGTAATTTCCAACCAAACAAATCTGGCTTCTCTTAAGAGGATTAGATGGGTGATAACAGTCCCATTGCCTTCCACTAGCCTCCCTCTTCTTGATTTATCATATACATTTGCAACAAACACTACCAACAGAATGCAGGAAGTGTGGCTCTCCTTAGAACATCTCCTACAACTCACACCCTGCACTCAATACTGAATACATCTCAAAAAACAAACAAAGTTACCAGTTATAGATCCTTTCCTGAACATTCCATAACATGGAGACAAATAAGTAGAGACTTTCAGCACATGGCCCTCCAACAAACCTTCAGATTTCTTTTCCTGATTCAACTCCTTCACACTTCCTCCACAAAAATGGCCCTGATTAATCTGCCCTTGCCATCAGCTCACTCTGCCCATCCATCCAAGCAAAGGCCCAGAGCACTTCATAGATCTGTAGCAAAATATTTCCTCAAGCAAAGCAGCTAAAATTATCATCTGATACCATAGATGTTGATAAGTAGGAAAGCCAAAGACAGAAATAGATACTGAAGTAGCCTTTTCCAATAGGGAATACTGCAAGAGGACAGTTGAAAACTATACCATTGGATAGGCCACCATCTTGAAGTCACTCAATAGATAAATAACATTGATAAATAAAAGCCTTGTCTCTCTGAGATTGAGAGGGGAAGAGAGATAAAGGGGAGAAGAGAGACTAGAAAGATGGGGGGTAGGGAGAGAGACAGAGAGAAACAGAAAGACAGAGAGACACAGAGACAGAATTAATGCACTTATAGCAAGAAAGGATGCAATCATTTTAGCTCGGGAGATCCTATTTTCATCAGCTCTAATTTCATGTTCATTATTTTCTATATGGTTGTAATATAGATTTGAGCATTAACTATCAAGACTGTTGGCTGAACAGACACAATATTGGCCTTGTGAGATTTTGCTTAAGTGGAACCAATTGTGCTTCTGTCTGATAAAGGGACAGGTGTTGGCACTATTCTAGGATCTGCTGTTCTTGGGAGGGTTGCTGTGCTGCCTTTATCTCCAGTCAGATCTGGCCAGAACAAACAGTGAATAAAACAAATGAAGCCCTCAAGGACTCACTAGCACAGTGTGCGGAGAGCTGGCCCAGAGGCACCTCACACAGAGGGAGCTCTTGCTACTCTCCCAGAGCCAGAAAATTTCTCCTGCTCCCCTTACCCCCATCTCAGGCCAAGTGCTCCCACCCTGTATTTCTGCTTTCTGTTGCTATATGAAACACACACACACACACACACACACACACACACACACACACACACACACACCCCAAAATGTTACAACTTCAATTATTGGCAATGTCTCCTGCCTGTGGGTTCTTCTACTCCATGCTGTTTTGGCTGTTTCATTCAGGTCACTTATATTCCATGAGGAATTCAACTAGAGCTTCATATTTTCCTTACTACAGTCTTTCTTTATCTTGTGTCTCCAGATCTGGCTTTCCCCTATGATCTCTCTCCAGTAGGATAACCAAGACTTCATGATAGCATGGTGATTTGGTTCCAGCCAGTCTATTCTAGTAGATAGGCCACTCTACAACTATGGACTCAGCCTGTACTTATATCCTGTCTTCTAATGTCCTATTAGCCATAAAAAGGTCATGTAGCCAATATGGAGGAGACTTCACAAGAAGACCCACTATACTTGTCTGTCATGACCTTTAAGCACTAATTGCTTTACTCATTTTTCTGGGAAGCAAAACACTCAACCCTGCAGACTAAAGACTCTCCAAGTCAGTAGAAGTCTAAGACTGACAATGAACATTGACTTAAATTAATTAGTTGTCAGGCACGGTGGCGCACAGCTTTAAACCTAGCATCCAGGCATCAGATGGATAAATCTCTGGGAGTTACAGGCCAGAATGATCTAATAGGTTCCAGGCCAGTTTGGGCCACTTGAGGACTTATTTCAAACATCAAACAAGATACTTGCATTCAAATCCTGGCTATGATTTTAAGGCATGTTGGGCAATTTCTTTAGACTTTAGTTTTCTGATTCGGAAAGCAGGAACACTGAAAACCTCAGAGTGTTATCCAGTGACATACCTTTGTGAAACAACATGGCACAAAGCCTACTGCATACTGTGTGTTCAATATGCACCATGATACACTTAAAAGACACAACAACTTTTGCCTGGACAATGAAGATTGCACAATCATGATTTGTTTCTTTTAGTATCCATTAGCCATTAAGATTTGGTTTGGGGGAGGGGCTTCTTTGCTTGATTGGTTTTTGTTTGCTTGCTTCATTTCATTTGTTGAGAGGATAAAGTCGTGTTGTCCGTCCTTTATTTTAGTATCTACCTTAGTGAGATTTCAAGGATAGAAAAATAAAAGAACAGCACTAACCAGGTGTGGTGTTGCATTCCTGAAATCCCAGCACTGGGGAGGCAGATGTAGTAAGATCAGAAATTCAAGGTCATCTTCAGCTGCATAACAACTTGGAGACCAGTAGCCTGGGCTACATAAGAGTCTGTATTATATTGTCCAAGCATTTTGAACTTATGACACACTACTGCCAGAAAAACAAACAGTAAATTCTCTCTTCTCTCTCTCTCTCTCTCCTCCCCACTCCTCCTCCTCCTCCACCTCCTCTTCCTCTTCCTCCTCCTCCTCTTCCTCCTCCTCCTCCTCCTCCTCCTCCTCCTCCTCCTCCTCCTTCTTCTCTCTCTCTCTCTCTCTCTCTCTCTCTCTCTCTCTGGATCATAGCTCCAAATCTTTAGATAAAAGCATACAACCTGAACCAGGAAAGTAAAGACGATTATGGGGACAGAAGATCTAGAGAGGAGGAGTTAGTAGGACATAGGTGCTATGGAGGGGGAGATGAATAAAAAGAGGGAGGAGACTTCGCCCGAGGCAAAGGAGGTAGGATAATAAAGAAGGAAAGAAGAAAGGGGACAAATAAGGATTTTTGAAAATGCTATATAGAATCATATTACTTCATGCTCACATAATTACATATACATGCCCTGAATGATCAAAAATTAATTTAAAAATGAAATTTGCATTTCAGAATCCAATTCTAAAAAGGGCTGAGGGAAGATCTTGCTTTGCTTTGATTTACTGAAAACAAGATCCAGCAAAAGAAATGCACTCTGGTTGGGCACCCTGGATCCCAGAGCAGACTCTAGGAGCCAGGTCTGCTGGAAATGTTCTTCGCTCTTTCCACAGGATTAATTAGGCCCCAGAAGGGCTCTGTGACAAACAGGAAACATGAAGTTCTTTTATCACAGAAGAAACAAAACAGCAAATCCCTGAAGCTGCTTGAAGTAGCATTGATAGAAACCTCAGGCTCCCTACCAGCAACCTCCTTATGTCCCCGTCTTCTCCGAAGCCCGCCACACACATGCACACACACCCTCACAACCAGATTAGCTGCTTAGAACAAAAGACATCAGATTTCCATCCTGAGGAGGCCAAGTCTACTTCACTTTCCTCTAGACAGTGCCCTAATTTGTCTCCACTTTGCCACATAGCACAGGACACACGCTTTTGAAATTAATGATGCTTTTAAAAGAATAATAGCTCTGCTCTCATCAGATGATATTTCTTGCTACTCACAAGCTCACTATTAAGACTACCTATGAAATAATCAGAAAATCCCCAAAATGCACTGCTTTCAAGCCTGCAAGTTGCTTAGTGAATGGTAATGAGTCGATCCAAGCCAAGTAGCCATCTCACGCCTGTGTAACGAAGCGTGCAGTACATCCTCCAACAGGCAAGTCAGAATATGAAGCTGTGGATGTGAACTCAGTTTTTAAACATTCCTAGCTTCATTGGTGGTGGTGGTGGTTTTTCCTCCATTGAGATAACAATCACATAATCATTCTGCACGTGCAGAATAGTTCATGTATAGTTCATGTTTTTATGTTGTATAACCATCAACTTCTCCAGTTTCAACTTTTTCCATAAAAACATCCTGTACCCATTAAATAGCCATTCCTTATTTCCCCTGACCCTATCCTCTGACAACCTCTAAGCTCCTTTTTCAGTATGGATGTTTTTATTCTGGATATTCTGGGGGTACCAGGGGCTAGGGCAATAGTTTAGCCAGTAAAATGCTTGCTTTGCAAGCATGAACATCTAAGTTCAGTCACCAAAACCCATATAAAAATGCTGGGCGTGATACAAGCATGTACTACAGGATAAGCATGCATTATAAGCATATAATACAGGCTTCTTATAAACCAGAGAGCATAGAATCTCTACTCTTTCTCTTAAGCCTGTAAGAGAGAAACCTTCATATTGCCTTGTGGGCTGAAGTTCTTCAGAGTCCCACCATGCTGTCCTTCTATAATGTTAAGGACTCTGCTAATGAGTCTCTCACCCCAAAACAACAATAAGCAGTAAATGCACTGCTGCTGTGGACCACTGAGGCTCCGTACTAGTACAAGTTGTATGTGAGGCTGGACAATGTGCAACTTAGAGCCATCAAGAAACAAAGTTGGACTCCTTATCCATCAACTCCTGGACCCTTAGATGCTGCTCCTAGTGATATTAAGTCCACAGAATTTCAGGCATAACATGCTTATAAGGCCAGAGAAAAGCTGTAAACAGAACAGTACACATAAGGAAGCAGTCCACCCAAGGCAAAGGGACCCACAGGGTGGGCCAAAAGACTATTGTAGGAAACAATGACGACATCCGCCATCATTCCCAGAACCTACTCCATGGGAAAACCCCTCAGTTTCCATGTCTTCAACATATTCTCCCCACTTTTTGTGTGCCCTGATGTCTACCTTACCTAGATACTACCTTGATGCAAGCAGCAGCAGTAAGGAGCAGCTCTTCCATAGTATACACTGAGCTGCCCCCAAGGCATTTGGAATGGAGGGGACTTGTATTTGTATGTCTGTATGACCTACCACAAAGCCACAAGTCATATGGAATATATATTCCATATATGGAATATCACGCTCAGAGTATTCTTATAATGCTCACAAGGGAAGGTAGAAAGACGCAGGCCAGAGGATTGCATCCTGGTTCAGGTTACATTGCCTTTACCCAGAGACAGGAAAGCAGGAGGCAGGGTCTCATTTCCCATCCTTATCCCACAGAAGATGAGAAATATCCTTGTCTTCTCTGTCAACCTTGGACACACCCCAGATACAACCTCTCATGCTGGTGAGAACACAGAAACTCTAAGCGTAACCTGTGAATGGGGAAGCAGCTTTACTTCACGGTCCAGCCTCAGAACTGGAATTATTTCCTGGTGCTCTAAAGCCCATTCATTGCTTGTAGATCTATTTTCACCCACAGTGATTTACATGGCGTAGATCTGGATGTTTCTGGGGAGACAGGAATAAGGGTGTCCTTAATAAGGGCTGTTCTCAGACCCCCAAAGAGTATGTTCCCTTCCCTTCCCATCACCAGGATGGGAGCTCTTCAGTGTGGCTCCATCAAAACCCAACCAGTGCCCAATTGGCACAAGACAACAAGTTCAATGCTATGTAGCCTGCATGCTGCTACCCTGTGAAAATCTCTGGGGCAGATGGTGTTCATCAGTTGTGCTGATTACAAAGGGAAAAAACAAAACAAACAAACAAAAAAAAAACCAGAGGCTTCCAGAGATGGAAACCAGTGCCCTGTTTTCCTCCTTCTCCCCAGTAGTTTACATTCTCACCCACAATGGACCTATCAGTGCCCTCACCAGGTCTCATCTTACAGAGCATACGGAAGCTGAGAGCTGAAGAGAGAAGCACACCTCTGTCTCAGACAGCTGGAAACATCACCGAAACATAAATCAAGTGCAGAGTCAAGTTCAAAGCCCCAAACTCCTTCTTCTAACAACTGAAGAGAATGCATTGAATCTTCACCAGCTGCAAAGAATGTTTCCATTAAATAGAGACACACAGGGTTAGGAAGTTCATAAGAAATTCGCATAGGCCGGGTTCTCCTGAACATATAGCATGAGATTAGTCTGACAGTTTGATAGAGGTATATTTTACTAATGACTGAGAAAAACCTGTTTGTGTGTAACTAATTCCTTAATACCTTGATATATCTGCCTACCATAAAGCCCTTTGCACACAAGGCCAGCTAACTTTGCTGCTTTGAGTTTATCTGAAGAGAGTGTGGAACAAGCTACTAGAAAAGGCCTTTACATGTTAGCTCTCATCTCAGGAACATTTTCCAAGGGCTGAGGACTAAAAACTCAGAACTTGTTGTATTTGCCTATCAGAGGAGCAAGTTCTAAGCTATGGTACATGAGACAGTGAACTGGAGTACGAAGGCTGTGCTGCACTAAAGAACTAGATAATTTTAGCACAGTCACCTGCAGGTGATTTCCCCAATGAGCCACTCTCTGGAGAGTCCTGCCTCCTTTTCCTGGGCAACATTCTTTCAGCTCCTTCATATCACAAAATTACTTACCTACATAAGAAGGTTCTAGAATTAGCAGTTGCTACAGTTTCAGTTTACACTCATTCACACTCCTCCCAGTCCAAAGAAGAGCATCAAGAAACAATGATGATCAAGGGTTTCTCCAGGCATCCAAGGACTTCAAGAAATGGATGATTGGCATTTTCTGTGTGTGTTAAATCTGACAGTTAGGAAAGTTTCTGCTATTGTGTCTGATACATATGGGTACTAAATAAATTTCTGTTCCCTTTCCTTTAATATCTTTTGAAACACTCACTTTCTTGGGACTGTCTCAATTTCTCCGATCTTCTCTAAACCCAACTTGAAATAAGTCAGGATAAAAGCAATTAAATATACTAATCCTGTGAATACAAAAGAGCAGCTATTACTAGCCTCATATTTAGTTGAGAATTTGTAACCAGTCAGGCCATGTGGTAGCACGGCAGTTAGGAGCATGGGCTTTAAAATCTGGGTCAGAATTCTGACTCTATGCCTTCTTGATAAATTCTAATTTTTCCTTTTTATACTCAGAAGTGAGCCAAAACTTTTGTCCATGGTGTAATACATCATTTCCTGATGTGATGTCCATCAATAGTTTGCCTTAGTATTTTTATTGGATATTTTATGTATTTACATTTCAAATGTTATTGCCTTTCTCCAACTCCCCCCTCTCCCATTCGTCTCCCCTTGCTTCTATGAGGATGTTCCCCTTCCCATCCACTTCAACACCCTGGCATTCTCCTACACTGGGGAAATGAACCTTCAAAGGACCAAGGGCCTCTCCTCCTCTTGATGCCAGACAATGTCATCCTATGCTGCATTTGCGGCTGGAGCCATGGGTCCCTCCATGTGTGCTCTTTGGTTGGTGGTTTAGTCTCTGAGCTCTGGGTGGTTTGGTTGATTGATGCTGTTGTTCTTCCTATGGGCTGCAAACCCCTTCAGCTTCTTTAGTCCTTTCTCAAACTCCTCCATTGGAGGAGTGCCCAATCCCAGTCTGATGGTTACCTGAAAGCATCCTCATCTGTATCAGTAGGTCTCTGGCATAGCCTCTCAGGAGACATCCATATCAGGCTGTCAGTAAGCACTTCTTGGCATTAGCAATAGTGACTGGGTTTGGTGGCTGCATTTGGGATGGATCCCCAGGTGGAGCGGTCTCTGGATGACTTTTCCTTCAATTCCTGCTTCACTCTTTGTCCCTGTATTTCCTCCCATGAGTATTTTGTTCCCCATTCTAAGAAAGACTAATACATCCACATTTTGTTCTTCCTTCTACTTGAGCTTCATATGGTCTGAGTTGTGTTGTGGGTATTCCAAGCTTTTTGCCTAATGTCCATTTATCAGCGAGTGCATACCATGTGAGTTATTTTGTGATTGGATTACCTCACTCAGGATGATATTTTCTAGTTTCATCCATTTGCCTAAGAATTACATGTAGTCATTGTTTTTAATAGCTAAGTAGTACTCCACTGTGTAAATGTACAACATTTTCTGTATCCATTCTTCTGTTGAAGGACAGCTAGGTTCTTTCCAGCTTCTGGCTATTATAAATAAGGCTGCTATGAACATAGTGGAGTATGTGTCCTTGTTATATGTTGGGGCATCTTTTGGTTATATGCCCAGGAGTGGTATAGCTGGGTCCTCTGGTAGTACTATGTCCAATTTTCCTCGGAATCACCAGGCTGATTTCTACAGTGGTTGTACCACCTTGCAATCCCACCAACAATGGAGGAGTGTTCCTCTTTCTTCACACCCTCATCAGCATCTGTTGTTACCTGAGTTTTTGATCTTAGTGATTCTGGCTGGTGTGAGGTGGAATCTCAGGATTGTTTTGATTTGCATTTCCCCAATGACTAAGGATTTTGAACATTTCTTATGTGCTTCTCAGTCATTCGATATTCCTCAGCTGAGAATTCTTTGTTTAGCTCTGTACCCCATTTTTAATAGGATTATTTGATTCTCTGGAGCCTAACATTTTGAGTTCTTTGCATATATTATATATGAGCCCTCTATCAGATGTAAGATTGGTAAAGATTTTTTTCCCAATCTGTTGTTGCTGTCTTGTCCTTTGCCTTACAGAAGTTTGTAATTTCATGAGGTCCTATTTGTCAATTCTTGATCTAATAGCATAAGCCATTGATATTCTGTTCAGAAATTTTTTTTGTCTGTGCCTATGTGTTTGATGCTCTTCCCCACTTACTCTTCTATTACTTTCAGTATATCTGGTTTTATGTGGAGGTCTTTGATCCACTTGGACTTAAGCTTTGTACAAGGAGATAAGAATGGGTCAATTTGCATTCTTCTACATGCTGACCTCCAGTTAAACCAGCACCATTTGTTGAAAATGCTGTCTTTTTACGATTGGATAGATTTAGCTCCTTTATCAAAGATCAAGTGACCATATGTGTGGATTCAGTTCTGTGTCTTCAATTCTATTCCATTGATCTACCTGCCTGAATCTGTACCAATACCATGCAGTTTTTATCATGATTGCTCTATAATACTGCTTGAGGTAAGGGATGGTGATTCCCCTAGAAGTTCTTTTATTGTTGAGATAATTTTCATTATTCAGGGGTTTTTGTTATTCCACATGAATTTGGAAATTGCTCTTTCTAACTCTATGAAGAATTGAGTTGGAATTTTGATGAGAATTGCATTGAATCAGATTGCTTTCAGCAAAATGGACATTTTTTACTATATTAATCCTGTCAATCCATGAGCACAGGAGCTCTTTCCATCTTCTGTGATCTTCTTCAAGTTCTTTCTTCAGAAACTTGAAGTTCTTGTCATCCAGATCTTTCACTTGCTTGGTTAGAGTCACACTGAGGTATTTTATATCATTTGTGACTATTGTGAAGGGTGTCATTTCCACAATTTCTTTCTCAGTCTGTTTATCCTTTGAGTAGAGGAAGGCTACTGATTTGTTTGAGTTAATTTTATATCCAGTCACTTTGCTGAAGTTGTTTATCAGCTGTAGGAGTTCTCTAGTGGAATTTTGGGGTCAATTAAGTATACTATCATATCATCTGCAAATAGTGATATTTTGACTTCTTCTTTTCCAGTTTGTATCCCTTCCTCCTTTTGTTGTCTGATTGCTCTGAGTAGGACTTCTGGTGCTACATAGAATAGGTAGGAAGAGAGGGGGCAGCCTTGTCTAGTTCTTTATTTTAGTGGATTGCTTCAAGTTTCTCTCCATTTAGTTTGATGTTGGCTACTGGCTTGCTGTATATTGCTCTTATTATGTTTAGGTATGGGCCTTGAATTTCTGATCTTTCCAAGATTTTTATCATGAAGGGGTGTTGAATTTTGTCAAATGCTTTCTCAGCATCTAATTAGATGATTTTTTTTCTTTGAGTTTATTTATATAGTTGATTAAGTCTATGGATTTCTGTATATTGAACCATCCCTGTATCCCTGAGATGAAGACTACTTGATCATGATGAATGATCATTTTCACGTGTTCTTGGATTCAGTTTGCTGGAATTTTATTGAGTATTTTTTTATATTCATGGGGGAAATTGGTCTGAAGTTCTCTTTCTTTGTTGGGTCTTGTGTGGTATAGGTATAAGCATAATTGTGGCTTCAAAGAACAAATTGGGTAATGTTTCTTCTGTTTCTAGTTTGTGGAATAGTTTGAAGAGTATTGGTTAAGGTCTTCTTTGAAGGTCTGATAGAATTCCGAATTAAACCAATCTTGTCCTGGGAATTTTTTTTGCTGGGAGACTTTTAATGACTGCTTCTATTTCTTTAGAGGTTATGACACTGTTTAGATGGTTTTCAAGAACATCAAAATAATCTTGTGCATCCTCTCAGATCACCACAGAATAAGGCTTGTCTTCAATAACAAGAAAAGCAACAGAAAGCCCACATACACATAGATGCTGAACAACACTCTACTCAATGATAATTTGGTCAAGGAAGAAATAAAGAAATTAAAGATATTTTATAATTTAATAAAAATGAAGGCACAACATACCCAAACTTGTGGGACACAATGAAAGCAGTGCTAAGAGGAAAACTCACATCTCTGAATGCCTCCAAAAAGAAACTGTAGAGAGCATACACTAACAGTTTGACAGCACACCTAAAAGCTCTAGAACAAAAAGAAGCAAATATACCCAAGAGGAGTACACAGCAGGAAATAATCAAACTCAGAGCTGAAATCATCCAAGTAGTTTTCTTTGAGAAAATCAACAAGATAGATAAACCCTTAACCAGACTAACTAGAGGACACAGAGAGTGTATCAAAATTAACAAAATCAGAAATGAAAAGGGAGAGAGAAAGACAGAATCTGAGGAAATTCAAAAAAAATCATCAGGTCCTACTACAAAAGCCTAAAAAAACAAAACTGGAAAATCTGGATGAAATGGACAATATTCTAGACAGATACCAGGTACTGGGAAGGGCTTTAAAGTAATCCACATTTAAATAAATGGATCCAAGGGCAGGATCTGAGTCTGAAGGAACAGTGATACATCTGTCATTTCTCATGATCCACTCCAATAGTGAATGGTTCCAAACACAAAACTCAAGAAGTCATACACCTTTGAGCAATCAGAGACCTGTGATCCTCAGCCCCATTGTTCTTTTTATCTCTCAGGTTTGTTCTCTTGATGAACATCCAGAGTTCAAACAGCCCTGACCCCAGTAGAATCAGGCCCAGAGTTTGTTCTTGTAACAAGAAAATGAGATGTATGGAGTTGGCTTACATGACAATTAACAATAAGAAGATAGTTTCTTGGATTACTGGGTAAATATTAATATGGACTATGCATTAAACAACCTTACAAACTACTTCTAAGTAGATAACCCATAGTTTCTCCTTGGTTCTTTGACTTGGTTCTGTGACCAACTAGCTCTAACCCTATGCTCTGTTTTTTTTAAAAAAAAAAGTCTATTTTAAAGACAAACATAGACTTATTTAGAGATAAACGGGTACAGGGCAGAATGTTTTTAAAAGACTATAGCCAAAGGAAACAAATACTATATTAGTTACCTATACCTTTTACCACCATCTGGGGACCAAGTATCCAAACACATGAGTCCTTCAGTGACATTTTACATTCAAGACATAGTATTCTGCCTCTGGCCCCCAGAGACTCAGAGCCATTTCACAATGCAACATCCAATGCAGTCCAATTTCAAAAGTTCCCATAGTCCTGCAGTTTCTACCACAGTTCAGAAATTCGCTCTCTTCTAAAATTAAAAATAATATTTTGAGTGTGAGTCCCTTAAAAATTGTATTTCCAACATAAAATAACAGTGTAAGCATCTACTTCCCAGAAGGGAGAAGCAGAGGTAAGAAAAAAGATAAAAGGATCAGACCAAAGTATGACTAAAGCCTAAGAGGCTAATTATCAAACCCAGAAACTCCTTGTCTAGCATTCACTAGCATCATCTAGGCTCTAACATAAGTGAATATCTCCACTCATCCAGTTCTGTGGCCTGCAAAATATGTGACCTTTATCTTGGACCAAGTCTACTTGGTGCCTGTAGCTTTCTTTGACAGACACCCCACATTTCTGACATGTGCAACATCATTCAGTCTCCACTGCAACTTAACACAATGGCCTTTAAGACCTTCCTTTGGGAAGTCACATTGCCCAGACTCTGCTGCTTTTTGGAGCCTTGGCATAAGCCTCCAAGACCTTCTCATACTGTCATCCTCTATACCTGCAAAACCAGCACTAAGCAGACAAAACAAACTCCTACTTAAGATGACTGTACCCCTTCAAACTTGCTACAATAGTAGTCTCTGAGTATCTACCTGGTTAAATCTGCGGGAACATTTTTCTAGGCAGATCTACTAGAGCAACAAACCCAGTATTCTATGTTTTCTTTGGCACTCTCTTTTCAGGTACTGTCACTTCAAATTACTTTGTCCTTGGACAAGGTAGAACCTTTAGTGGGTGGGGTTTTGTCTCAGATTAGATAACCTTCCAATTCTGAGTTCCTGGATTACCTTTAATAGAGATGATCTCTTTATCAACTGTACTTAGTCCAAGATAAACCAATCTTCAACTTTAGCTTAATTCAACTGTACATTTTCACATCTTTTGCTCTACTAGTTAATCTTTCTCTCATTATAAATCTGACTAAAAGTGGAGAGCAATAACCATGCTATAGCCTTACGATTGTGTAGTCTTGAAATTTCCTCAACCAAATTAGTCTACTACTTTTCAATTCAGCCTCATAAAAATATTTATAACATGAGCAAAATATATCCAGTTTCTTTGCAAGAATTTAATGCAAATAGCCTATACACAAATTCTAAGAGTCCCTTCCGAAACTTCATGAGCACAATCTTTACTGTCTACATTTCTATCACCATTCTCATTTTGAGAACTTCTCCAAAAATAGTCCATTAATCTCTTTTAACATTGCTCTAGGGTTTGTCTTGCCTGATGCCCCAAACTCTTTATTGGCCCTTTGACACATCAGTTCTGAGAGCTAAGAAATGCATGCTCACTTTTATTGAAGTCATGTCCACACTTTTCATTATAAATTTTCTACATTACTTTTCTAGTTGATGTGATCAAATACCTGAAAAGAAGTGGTTCAATAAAGAAGGATTTATCTGTGTCTTACAGTTTTGAGAAGGTACAGTCCATCGTGGTGAGGAAAGCATTAGCTGTGTTCATAGAAACAGGAATATGGGGCTGCTTGCTTAAATCCTGGCAGACTAGAAAGCAGATAAGTAGCCTAGACATGCATCCAGCCTATAATCATAAAATACTGCCCCTGAACCCTACATTTGCTGTCTTGTCCACAAAGTTTCATGAATTTTCAAACAGTAATATCAGCTGGGGACCAAGGGAGCCTGTGAGATACATTTCATATATAAACCATAACAGAAAGAGAGACAGGAGAGAAAAAGGGAAAAAGAAAAAAGGAAACTACAACATAATGTTAGTAATTGCTGAATTAGAATAAGATATTCTCTCCAGTTTTGTGAATGTTTGGTGTTTTCATTAAAGTGGCTTTTGAAAGGGCTTTTTGGAAAGTAAATATAAAGGAATAGACCAAATAAATACTAAACAATCTTCAGATTTATTTCATTCATATAAACAAGCTACTAAAGATCTATGTGACAAAAGACCTCTAAACCTCATAATTCTAAATTATGTTAAGAATTTAAAGACCAGCTATGGTAACAACACTTTCTTTGAAAAATCCTGGACTGTCTTCAACATGCTCTGAGTTTAGATGTAAGACAGCTTCTAGCCTGAAAAATAAAAGAAAGGGGGGAGAGAGGGAAAGAGGGAAAGAGGAAGGAAGGGAGATCATCTGCAAATCCTAGCTGGGCAAGTTAGGACACAGTAGTTTCTATTTGTATCTGTATTGGTTAGTCTTGTGCAAGCCTCATTCGTGCATTGCCCATAATTCCCAAGAGTTTCTTGTTACTCTGCAACATCCACCTGTAACCTATGACTTGAAACTGAATTGGCCAGAATCTTGTGATGTAATATATAGACACCACATTTGGCTGAAACAGACTGTGGTGATTTGAATATGCTTGACCCAGGGAGTAGCACTCTTAGGAGATATGGCCTTGTTGGAGTAGGTGTGGTCTTGGAGAAAGTATGTCACGGTCGGGGTGGACGTTGAGATCCTCCTTCTAGCTTCGTGGAAGTCAATCTTCTCCTGTTTGCCTTCAGAACAAGATGTAGAACTCTCAGGTTTCCTTTCCAGTGCCAGGCCTACCTGGATGCCATCATGCTTCCTGCCAGGATTATAATGGACTGAACCTCAGTAAGCCAGCCCCAATTAAATGTTGTCCTTTGTAAGAATTGCCTTGGACTTGGTGTCTCTTCACAGCAATAGAAATCCTAAGACACAGAGGCTTAGAAACATAGTCTTGGTGTGGTACCCAATTATGACCCTGTAGCTGCAGCTACCCAGGAAGAAAGCAGGAAAATCATCTGAGCCCAGAAAGTCAAGGCTATTCTGAAGAATATTTTGACAAATTATCTCAAAAAAAGAAGGAAGAAGGAGAGACAGGAAAGAAGGAAGGAAGGAAGGAAGGAAGGAAGGAAGGAAGGAAGGAAGGAAGGAAAAGAAAAGAAGGAAGGGACAGTGAACAGGGAGAAGAGGAAATGCTAGGGAGTGAATTTCATTTAGTAGAGTACTTTTCTAGCCCTGGACTTAATTCTTAACTTTAACCAGGCACTGAGGCAAAAATCAATAACAATTAAGACCTAGAAACAGAAGGATGAGGAATTCAAGGTCATCCTTAGATACATAGTTCTTAAATACATAGTGAGTTTAAGGCCAAACTGGGCTCCATGTGATCTTGTCTCACAGAAAGGAAAAGAATAAAAGAAATTAAATGAAAAATAAAGAAATCTTTAGCTGAACAGCAATGCAAGAAGAGAGTGAAAACCAGGGGCAACCAGCCATTACTGTCTCCATGCCCAAGCAATAAAGGACTTTCGTTATCCTCTGTGTATGTACACTTGCTGGGACTGTTTAAAATAAATTCATTGATCAAAGGTAAAAATCATTTTTCATGGCTTCCTACAAAAACAAAGTTGGCTTCCTACAAAAACAAAGTGTCACTTTAATGTCACTTTATTGTTGGCATTTATTGGTCTCTACTGGTGCCTTTCATCAAAACTGTCTGGACATCAGAATGTGGGTATGCACCCCTGCAAATACATTATCCCACCTCATCCCCATGTAAGTCTAAAGCACATGACATCATTCCACTGTAGAGAGAAAATATTAAGGCTTAGAAACATTAAGTAATTTTTAAAGCACACCACTGATAAGAAAAAGAGCAAGAATCCAAAGCCAGAGCTCCACTCTGCCCACTTAAATTCCTTCGAGGCCTTTTTTTTTTTCCCTCTAGAAATCTGTCCAAGCTAAGCTCCTTCTCCTCTTCTTCCTCCTCCTCCAATACCTTTTGGCTCCAGAACATGAACTTTTTTCAAAGTGCCAAGAGCTCAAAGGTAAAAGAGACATCACTCCAAAGGAAATTGCACCTTTGGGGAAGAGATGGCTCTTTGTAAATAAACTGTAAGTGCATCTCTAGGATTCCATAGAGTAACATAATTGCTCTCAGACACAAGTAGCTTCAGTCAGTTGCTGAAAAGGAAGAGATAATTTTCTCTAGGGCAACTCAGTCACTACCACCCACACTGCCATTACCAGTAGACACTCTCCAGGTAACTCAATCATAAAGACAGACTTGTATAGAAGGTTCCAATGACCTCAGCAATGGTCCAGAGCAAACTATGAATTCCTTCAGCAAGTCAAAACCCCTTTCTGTCCTCTCATCATCCAGTAAGAAACTGGACATCAAATTGTAATGAACTCCCTTCAACACATCATACTCTTCTTTCTGCTGTAGAAGCCACAGGTCCAATGGGCTGTGCTTGGTCCTGCGTGTCAACCTGTCTGGATTAAAGGACACCTAGGAATGGTGGGACACATTTCTGTGTATCTGTGAGGACAGTGCAATAAAGATTTATCTAGGGGAAAATGAAAGGGGAGTAGAGACCCACTCTGAGGAAAAATACCATGAGCATTCCTAAAAGTCACTCACTCTTCTCAGTGAGTGTGTCTGTCCCTGTGCCACCATCCATTAGTGATATCAAACTCTCCCTTCAGGATGTGCTCAATATTGGCAACTCTCCAGAGAACCCCCAGTCCTACAACAAATGTAGTTGAACTACTGAGGAATCCACTGTCTTGGAGTAGACAGTCTGATTCTCTGTTTCACCAGCACACATCCATTGTCAGATTACCCAGCAAGTCTAAGAAATACCTTTTAATATTATGGTCGTATGTTCTATTGGTTTTGTTCCTCTAGATAACCCTGAATAGATGATATAGTCCTCAAGCCTTAGTCACTAGTATATCAGAAGTCAGGCTTCCTTGGGTAAGGTTTCCTCTCTCAGACTTACCATTTACTTTCCCAGATGCCAAGTGGACAGAAGAAATTATGTGTCAGGGGCGGGGGGTGGTGCTTTTTCACCCCCTTCTGCTTCTACAACCACTGCCTTGATTATGTGCAAAGTCATTCTGGGTCTATAGTACACCTGAACCCCAACCCTTTCTCACTCTGTCTGTGACACAGATGTCTCTTGCCTGACTCAATGTTCTCTACTAATTAAATATCACACTTCCAACTGCAATTACCAAGAGAAAATCTCCAGGCAATTCTGTAGAAGAATAAATAAGGCCCTTCTCATTTCTCACTGCCCTTATGAGATGCTGACCTTAAAGCAAGTTAAAACCAATGACAAATCACAGGGTTTTTTTTTAATGAAGCATTAATGAGCCTGTGAAGTATAAGTTGGCTTGGATTCATTAAACAGCTCAGGCTGGTCTGAACTCTGATGATACTCAGTATAACCAGCATGACAGAAATGAAGATATTTAAAGAGATGATCACATCTTTTAATCAAACTATTTGAACAATGGACCCCCACAAAATGGGAATTTCCCCTAGGAATATCATGCTGGAAGAAGGGAAGGGCAACATCCAGGAAAGGAACTTGTCTTTTTGAAAGACATTTCATACAGTTCTGGCAACTTGGCAGACTAACTTATAGGATATGCCTGAAGCTCAAATAATGGTGGATCAACAGTGTGAGAATTACACCTTGAATACATTCTCAAGACCCTAATGACAGTTAGTGAACAGTGGCTTCCAAACACAGCACAGCTAGAAATGGACAGCTAATAGTTAGAAGAATAGCATGCTTGACCTTGAGGGTAGCAGTTGCCCCTCATCAACATCCCTTATTTCCTCCTTGAACTTCAGGATCTTAGCTGATTTTATCCTACACAGAAATGCAGACAACCATATACAGAGCTCAATCAGACTGGAGAACAAGGCTAAGAGTATTTCCAAAATGCTTTACACAAAAGTTATTGTTGCTTTCCACTAATTGGTGGTAAGGCCTCATTGTTGAAGACAATACTTCCATATCTCATCAGACATACAGAAATGGACTGATGGCTAACTAGAGGCTTCACTCCTATTGACTACCATTCATGGTACTAAAAAGTACTCTGCCTGCTGCCAGAGGCAAAAGATAATCATGTACAAGATACAAACTCTGCAAACTATTATAGTTACTTGCCTTTGAGATATGTTGGTGCAGTTGTGGTACAAATTTTGTAGGAATAACCAACCACTCTTTGGCTGGACTTAAGTTCCAGTCCATGAGACAGAACCCATGCCTGCCAATGCCAATAACCTAAGAATAGATAGGCCATAGGGGTAAGGGAAAATCAAATACTATTGTTCTGCTACAGAAACATAGCAATAAAATGATGCCTAATGATATTCTGCTATATCCATAGGTCAGTGTTTTGTTTAGCCAATATGAGAAAGGCTTCTTCTTGCAGTAGATAAACACTATCACAGAGATACACACTGAACAATGTACTTGAGAGTAAGAGACCTTGGAACACGCAGTTCTAAAGAGGGATGTCTTTATCAAACCCTTCTCCTCAGGACTCAAGAATCTATACATAAAAAGAAACAGAAATATTGTAAGAACCGGAGGAGATAGATGACACCAAGTATCTTCCAGGCACGACAAGACTGATCCGCATCTGAGCTTAAAGAGACTGTGGCCTATACACATTCAAGACAGTCCTAAGATGGGAAAGCAGACACAGTTTCTCATCTCTAACCAAGAAGTTATCTGCGGTTGATAGTCACTGGCAAAGGGAAAATCAGCTGTCTCCCATGGAATCTCCTTGGGTAAATAACGACATTATAGGGCAGGCCCTATGCCCAGAAATAGATGGTCAACACAAAATGATATTTGATATTTTGTAGACATTTTTGTCTCAATTTGATTTATTTTAGCATGTTTTGTTTTATTCGTCTTTTTATTTGTATGTTTCAGATTTTTGTGGTGTGTGTGTGTGTGTGTGTGTGTGTGTGTGTGTGTGTTTTGTGAGGAATGTGTATGTGTGTGTGTGTGTGTGTGTTTCTTGTTTTTTGTTTGTTCATTTTTGTTTTTATTTGTTCAATTTTTTAGGAGATGGAGTAAGTAAAGGCATGAAGTTAGGTGGGGGGGAAGATCTGAGAGAAATTAGGAAAGTAGAAAAGCATGATCAGAATATGTTGTATGAAAAAAATGATTAATACAAAAAATAAGCATGCAAAAGACTAGGCTTTTCTCATCCCCACCCATTGCCTCCATTGAGATTAGCAAGTAGAGCTTGCAGGAGAAAACTGCTATATAAATATGCAAGAAAAAACTCACTACGCAAATAAACTACAAAAGTCCCACTCTTTATACAAAAGACAATTGAGATTTTAACTTTCCTCCCACCTCTGGCCCACTTCCTTTTCTTCCTAATCCTATCCATGTCTCTGTCCAGTTCTTTGTTCCAGGACACAAAAACAAATATAAATCCTGGTAGGTATCCACCAAACCAAGCGTCTGTCAATCTCAGTTGGACTTATATTTCTAATCTCAAACTTTCTACCCATTCTTGTGCTGCCTGAAAGGAGCCACTTCAAATGGAGGTCATGGGTCAGACATTTAAGAACCATGATGGTGCCTGCTTCTTGGGAGTCTTGTGACAGGATAATCTGGTCATGAGCTGGGGTTAGAAATCAACTACGGCCATATACAGGAAATACTCATGCACCAAGACACACTAAAGTCCTTTGTAACTCCCCAGAGAAGACTAATAATCTCAGAGGAGCCTGGATTGCTTTTCTCCTCTCTCTTTTCTTCTCTGTCTTTATCAGCTGCCTCTGCTCCCTCCCTCCTTCTCCTCTTTCCTTCACGACTCATAGGCCTCAGGGACATTGAACTGGGGTGCAGGAATGCAAGCTTATGCATGGTGAGAGGTAGGTTTCTCTGGTGTTTCTTGTTTGTCAGACAACAAGGAAGGGTTCAGGCCATAGTGGCCCTCTCCAGTGGTGACATGTAGCTAGAAGACTTAGGTTGATAGATAACCATCTTGCTGGCTGGCTCCAGGAAGCGATGGCAGCAGCACTGGTGGCCATTGTTTGGTTGGGATTGATTAAGGCTGAAGTGAATAGACCTCTATTGAAGCAGATTGTCCTTTATTCAAACAATGTCTCTGTTGGAGTGGAGACATTGTGCTGAAGACCAAGGGACTTGGGCATTTTATGAGACAGAAAAGGGAACTTTGGGTGTGGCCAATCCCATCTGAAGATCTTTTCCCCAACAGTTTCAAAGTTATAAACACCAGCAAAGATAGACGAAAGAACCAGCACTTATTTACCGAGCTAGGGTGACTGATTATGATCAAAGGGAATGTCAATCAGGCCAGTGAGGGATCTGACCAAAACTGAGGCTGAAATATGTTTATTCCAAGCAATCAGACTTGTTATACACTTACGAAAAGAGAATACAATGGTGGTTGTCACAATATAGTGGTGGTTGCAAGTTAGACAGGGTACACAAAACTAATGTCTAAATCTAATTGTTCAGCCAATTATTCTACATGCTTCACTGATTTCTAGGGAACACAGAGATACACAGGCGGCCTGAGTGCTTCACTATCTGAGGGAGTGCCTTGGTTTCCAGGAACTGAAAGGCACACAGTACTCTAGGAGCCAGAGGACTCTAACCTAAGAAACCTATGATGTGTGCTTTTAAAGAGAGCTAGATCAGGCCAACTCTGTGACTCCCTGCAGGTAAGTATGTCGGTGTTCTTATCAAGATCGTCCAGATACTAGCTCGCTCCAGATGTTATCAGTGTGTCACCCGGGGCTTTTGGTCATTAGCTCTTTAGCCATGATTTGGGGCCATGAGGCTGTAGCTATCATGAAGCAATCCCAGGTTCAAGCTTATCAAGTCACTGTTTCCCACCACTCCCTTAGCTTTTCCCCACAGCCAGCACTCTGCTCACCTATTTTCATTTTCTTTCTTCTTCGAGTTCCTATTATCTTTGTTCCACACCCACCTCCTGCCATTCGGCTCACTTCTGAACCATCATATCTTTTCTCCTCCCATGTTCTTCTTTTTATTTACTCAAGATAGTTCCATCCCTAAAAGTATGGATTTCTTCCTACCACCTAATGAGGTACAACGATCTTCCTATTAAAACTTTTAATGCAAAATAGTCTTTAAAATGACAAGAACTGTTTATGTAGAAGGCCTCCTTTTTAAAAAAAAGCATATCTAACAGGCCTTTTTTAGAGTATCTAGGGAAAGATAACTCTTTCTACTAAAGTAAAAAAGAAAGACTACCTTAGACGTCCATAGTAGGGTGGGGCATCTTGGTGTTGCCCGAATTGGTCTCAAGAGAGATAACACAAGCAATTAGCTCAAACTCAGAGACAAGTAAGCCTAAAATGGATAAGATCTCTCTTTAGTGTTTCTAATCCTCTTATAGGTGACATTTGGTTCACCAAGAACACTTGGCAGTATGGCAGAATTGGGGAATTCCCCAACTGTAAGGTCTTCTTGAGGACTCTTGTATGTGGACAAGAGTTAAAGCTCCCTTGTTTCAGAGGTCCTCCATGTCTTGCCTTTCTTTTAGGAAATTCAGTTCCCCTGGGACCCCCTACTACAAGGCAGCAAAACTTTGAATAAATCTGATCCCAAATTAAAAATAGTGAACATGTTACTATGCCACTTCTGGCTCCAACATAGACTGGATGTAAAGAGATTTGGCCAAGGGATGGAAGGACTCATACTTGATCCTACTTCTTATACCTATAAGGAGAATCAGAGACCCTTGGAGAAAAATAGAGGTGGGTTGTTGATTCTTTTTTTTTTAATTCTATTGATTGCCCATCTGGAGCACTGCTTGGAACTATAATACCTCATCAGGAACTCATAGATGTAGGCTGATGGCAGACAGCCACATATCAGAAATGGGAAAAAAAACTATATGCAGAAACCTGTTAACTAACCCTTTGTGGCATTAAAGGGGTTACTTAAGTGAGGGAAATAAATTCTGTTCTATTTCTCAGCAAGTTAAGGAAGGACTTTGGAAAATTGAGGTTATCTCAGCTGACCTCCCTCTACTGTTTATCTTTGTTAAACAGGAAAAGACATTGCCTTAAGTCAAATAACACACTTCATGTTCTTACCTTTCTGCCTTTCTGAGTTTTTGAGATCTAAGTTTTCTATTTTGCTTCTCTCTATATACTATTTGTACTTTAAACAGGCTCTCAAGTGGCTTAAGCTAGCCTCGAACCCTATTTATGTAGCCAAGGGTGATTTTTAACTCCTGATCCTCCTGCCACTACCTCTAGAATGCTATAATTATAGGCATATGGCACACACCATTTTTAAAGTGTGTGTGTGTGTGTGTGTGTGTGTGTGTATGTGTGTGTGTGTGTGTGTGCGTGTTGGTGCAAGCATTCCCAGTGCATGGGTATAGTTCAGAAGACAGTTTTCTACCTTGTTGAGGCAGGGTCTCTTTCTCTGGTGCTGTGGAGCATGTTCTAGACTAGCTAGCTGTTGAGTCTCTGGAACATTCACTCTAGGAGTACCTGAATTATAGACACATCCTCCTCAGGCTTTTTATATGGGTTTTAGGGATCCAACTCGGGTTGTTAGATTCTCCCAGCAATCTCCCTGTGTTATACTCTGTTTTAAGCAGGACCATTTTCTCTTCCAAGATGGTCCTATTTTGAGTCAAGTTGAAAAAAGATCTAACCATCTGTTTCCCTTGTCAGTTTGATACGCAAGCATATCATTACTAAACCATAACCTTTTGTTTCTTATGTGTCCCCAATATCTTATATTATTATCGCAATATTAAACAATATTAAAATTTTTATATTCTTTTTTTAAAAAAACACTTTTAAGTTTAGTCTATTTAGAATATCCAGCATCTCTTTAAAAGTTCAATGTATTTCAGCCATAGACTCCTAAAAACTAAAAACGACTTACTAGGTAGCCCTGACTGGCCTGGAACTCACTGTGTAGAACAAATAAACCTCAAACACATAGAGATCCACCTGCCTCTGCCTCCCAAGTGCTGCGATTAAAGGTGTACATCACTATATTCAGCAAATTACGTACTTCTTATTTCAAGAAGAAAGAACCAAGGTATAGTTATAAAATATCAAACCAAAATAAATGCCTAACAGCATAAATCAAACCCTGTAGCTCAGTGTCTCAAGTCCGGGACTCACTCAGGGTCTTCTGAGCTCCAAAGGGCTTGGAGAGCTTCACATCTCATGTTCTGCTGTGCACAGCACCCATAACTTGCCTCATAGGATCGGGCCAGACTGATTCCACATCTACCACTGCCCTTGGTGGTCATCCCTTGGTACTGGAATCTCCATTATGCTGTAGTTTTCACTGCAAATGTGACTGCACACTCACCAATAGCCTCTGACCCTCTATTCTGGGACTTTGACCCTGCTACACAATGACAAGCCTCAGCTTTTATGATCCCTTGATCTGGGATTTTCACTGCAACTGAAGCTGAATATTCATCACTGGTCTCTCTTGACCTCTTGTACTAAGACACAGTTTCTCTCTATGACACATTCGTGCCTTGAAAACCGATACTACCTGGGAGATTCTTACAACCATTTCCAAATTGAGCAGCCAGCACGAGGTACAGCCTTGCCCCCATTCTGGACCACAGCTTCTGTATGCTGACCTCCAAGGGAACATTTTCCAAAAGATTTTACTTCAATGATACTGGTTTCTTTTTACTCACAGCTGAGTTTTCATCACCATCTAACTAGCATTGATTGTCCCAAAACAATAGTCTCCTCCCCCAAACTCTCTGTATTAGCTAAGTTTCTATTGTTTTAATAAATACCATGACCAAAATCAAGCCGGGGAAAATGTTTATTGCAATTACAACACACCATTGAAAGAAGCTGAGGCAAAAACTCGAGGCAGGCAGGAATTAAAACGGAGTAATCTAAAATAAAAACCTAAGACTCTAGAAGAAAAGAAGCCCAACACAAATGCATGAAATGGCAAGGAATAATAAAAATTAAGACAGAAAACTAAAGTAGCAGAGACAAAAGTATGAACACATAGAACACCACAGTTTGTCCTTTGAAAAGACTAATAAGATTAATAAACCCTAGCAAAACTAGAGAAACTAAAATTAATAAATTAGAGATGAAAGAGGAATTGCTACAACACATTCCAGTGAAACCCAGATCTTCCCGATTTAATTTATGTGTTTTGAAATTTATTTATTTTTAGATTGCTTAGCCTTTTGAAATATGTGTTCAAATATTGACTAATGATCTGGGTTTCAGTGAAATCTGTTGAAGCAATTCCCTTTCCTTGTTAGATAAGCTCTCATTACAAAATCTTCTTCCTGCAGTAGATAGTAATTAACTTGAAATAGATACCCAAAACTGGAAAACCTACAGACAGAGATCTTGGAGCACTTAGCCCTCAAAAGAATGCCTTTACCAACCCCCTCCCCTCAAGGCCCAGGGATCTATTCTGAAACAAAGGCAAAAAGATTGTAAGAGGCAGAGGTGGTGGGCAAGTCCAAGAATACAGCACCTTACAGACACAGCAGGGACGGTCCACATATAAACTTATAGAGACTGTGACAGCACACAAAAGATCTGAATTAGTTGAAACTAGACAAAATCCAGCACTGAGAAGGGAAGGTAAACACAAAGTCCTACCCCTAACCAAGAGGCTATTTGCAATCTGCCAGAAAAGGTAAAATCAATTTTCTCCAATAGAGTATCACTATGTATATCAGCTATGCTCCAGAGTAGACCCTATGTCAATGCCAAGAAGTAGTTGGCTTGACCAACACAGCGTTTCTCTCTCTCTCTCTCTCTCTCTCTCTCTCTCTCTCTCTCTCTCTCTCTCTCTCTCTCTCTCTCTCCTCCCTCCCCTCCCTCCCTCCCTCCCTCTCTGTACGTGTGTGCGTGTGTGTGTGTGTGTGTGTGTGTGTGTGTGTGTGTGTGTACATACATGAATATACACTTTAGGGAGGTTGGTTTTTTAACTTATTATTTTTGTTTGATTGTTGACATTTGTTTTGTGCTTTGTGATTCATGAGGCTTTTGAAGGGATAGGTAGAGAGGGAGAGAGAAAAGTTGAGCAGGCACAGAGGCACAGCAGTACAGAGGATTTGTGAAGAGTTTGGAGAGGGGAGAAATATGATCAAATTATATTGTTTGAAAAACATTTTAAATAAATAAATTAGGGAAAACATCCTATTTTAATAGTTTCAAAAAGTCTACGTAGAGATCTCATCGATTTCAATGAGATTCTTTAAAGATCTAGGGAAAAATGTAAAATTCATACAGATACAGGAAAAGTTTCATTTAGCCAAAGCAATGCTAAGCAGAAAAAAACACTGTATCTGGGATCACATTACCTCTCCTAAACTATACCACAGAGCCGTAGTGACAGAGTCACTGATATATAGACCAATGGAAGATAATAGAAGACAGACAGACAGACACACACACACACACACACACACACACAAATACAGTATCAACACATAATTTTGACAACTATTTCAAAAATATACACTGGGAAAAAACTATTCAAATGATTGATGTTGGCAAAATTGGATATCCATCCACAGAAAAATGACCATTGATTTAGCATAAAAGTCAATTGAAAATGGATCAGACAACTTTAAATATGAAACACCTATAAGACCTATACTTATATCACAAAGTGTTTCCTCTAACAGTTTCAAACTATAGTCAAGAACTTTCTAAATAGAACCCCAGTAGCACAAGATCATGCTTCAAGAATTGATAAACAAAATTATGTGAAATCAAAATGCTTCTTCATAGGACTGGAGAGATGACTCCGAGGTTAAGTAATATTGCTCTTTTAGAGGTCCCGAGTTCAATTCCTAGCATTCACATGGCAGCTCATAACCATCTGATGTAGTGGGATCTGATGCCTTCTTCTGGTTTGCAGAAGGACAAGCAGACAAAACACTGAATACAGGAAATACATAAGTAGGGCTGGAGAGATGGCTCAGTGGTTAAGAGCACTGACTGCTCTTCCTGAGGTCCAGAGTTCAATTCCCAGCAACCACATAGTGGCTCACAATGATGCCCTCTTCTGGTGTGTCTGAAGACAGCTACAGTGTGCTCATATAAATAATAAATAAATCTAAAATTCAAATTAAAAAAACACATAAATTAAATATGTAAATTTAAAAAATACATAAGGTAAATAAATCTTTTAAAAATGCTTCTTTGTAGCAAGATAAACTGTCAGAAGAGTAAACAGGCAGCCTACATTTAGAGAACATCTTCACCAGATAAAGAGTTAATATTTAGATAATACAAAGAACTGCAAAAATCGTACACCAAATATACAAAACTGCCTATTAATAAGTGAGGCAATGAACTGGTCAGACTAAAAAAGGAAAAGAAAGAAAGACATATGGCTAATATATATTTTTAAATGTTTAATATCTGTAACGATCATAAAAATGTAAATTTAAACTACTTTGAGGACCCAGAGACCCACACTCCAACACAAGGCCCAGGCAGGCAGAACACAGCCAGAGGTCCTCCCACCAGTGCATGACCTGCCCTCTGTTGGTGCCACTACAATGTGCAAGTGTGTGGTGCAGAATGGGACAGAAAGAGAAACAGTGGTTTGAGCACTATGAAGAGATGGAACTGTAGAGCAAAGAGCCCTGACTCCTGAGGTCATAGTGAAGTTGCAACCTTGGCCGCCCAGCAGCAAGATTCTGGGACAAAGTGGGGCCCATGTTACCAGGAAAAGTCATGCAGATGTCTCTGAAATGGGCTGCTGCCTTGAGCCATGTTGCTATCAAAGGGCTATGCAAAGCTAGCTCCACCCCTCACTGACTGCAGCACTTGGGAGAGCAGCAGCACACCTTGCCTTAGTAGCACACTATAGCCACAGCCTGAGTGGTGAGGAGGGGATGAGTGCAAGAGAGCTGGCTACCCCTTATCTGCCCTGTGTAGATATGGGAAAGGAAGAGATGATCTTCCCCCACCCTTCACTACTTAGCTTGCAGGCAGGAGAGCTGGCCCCACCTCTTGCAGTTGGAGCACTTGAATGAATTGTCCAGGGCGGTGCTGGAGAGAGCACCCTGGTGGTGCAGGTACAAGAGAGCTGTCCCCTGACCAACCGCCCAATCCAAGATCCACCAGGGTTTTGAGTTGCTCAACCTCAAAATCGATCTCATCTGTGAACTGCTGGAGCTCATGAAGGGGCTGTTCCTGCAGATCTGAAGCTGCAGGATCTCCAAGACACACGTTACAAGCTGTGTGAAGCTGAGAAGACCCCTGGTTATTGATAGGTTATTCTCAGTAGAGTAATAGAATGAAAATGAGGCCTGTATATATAATGGAATTGTTTTCACTGATAAGGAAAAATAAAATTTGTAGGAAAATTGATGCACTTAATTAATAGTAAAGGCAGGTGCAGAAAAACAAGGATCGCATGTTTTCTCTTAGATGCAGATCTGGGTTTATACATGTGATGGCTCCCCAGGTGGCGGTGCAGGCCACTAAGCCTAAGCTTCTGGGTTCTGTGCCAGGGGCTGCACGGGATGGAGAGAACTGACTCCCACACACAAATAAATAATGGAATACATGTATTCGTGTGGGAATGAGTGTAGGTAGAGGTCAGGAAGCTAGAAAGGGGCCCATGAAAGAGGGCAACAAAGAGGCCTTAAAGGAGTCAGTGGGGGAAGGCAATCGAATGTGTTGTTATAGAACCTGGAGAAAGTCAGAGAGCACCGTGCTTATTAAGACAATTAGGAATATAGAGAGTCCTTTATTCAGAAAGCCAATGGCAGAGCAAGCAGGCTCTTGCCACAAAGAACTCTTGCCACAAAACCAGGCAGGGGAGGAACTTAAAGTCAAAAAGTCTAATCACATCACACCAGGAACAGGCTCCGAGGCTCCGTGATTTTGGTGGTGGTGGTTTGTTGTTTTTGTTCTTGTTTTGTACTTTATGTTTTGTTTTTTTAATCACATAGTCACAATTTATTTCAAGGCCGGTGAAAACATTCAATCTAATCAAAATAGTACTATATTTTTAAAATTATTTTATTTACATTTCAAATGTCCCACTTCCCAGTCTCCCTCCGCAAACTTCTCACCCCAACGCCGCCCCCTTCACCTCTAAGAGGGTGCCCCCCCACCCGCCCACCCACTCCTGCCTCACCTTTCTAGCATCCCCTTCGCTGGGGCATCAAGCCTCCACAGGACCAAGTGCCTCTCCTCCCACTGACACCAGATAAGGCCATCCTCTGCTACTAAGTAGCGGGAGCCATGGACCTACTCATGTGTACTCGTTGGTTGGTGGTTTAGTTGCAATCCCCTTCAGTTCCTTCAGTCCTTCCCCTAACTCTTCCATTGGGGTCCCAGGGGCACAGTCCTTTGGTTGAGTGTGAGTATCTGCATCTGTCTTAGTCAGGTGTTGGCAGAGCCTCTCAGAGGACAGCCATACCAGGCTCCTGTCTGCAAGCACATCTTGGCATCAGCAAGTGTCAAGGTTATGTGTCTGCCTGGGATGGATCCCAAGGTGGGGCAGCCTCTGGATGGCCTTTGCTTCAGTCTCTGCTTCTTTTCTCCCTGCATTTCCTTTAGACAGGAAAATGTTTAGAAAGCTACAGGACTCTTTAGAAGGGCATTAGATTATACTTAAGTAGCTGTATATACGGGGCTAAACAGCCTTCATTTGCTTTGAGAACAAAGGATGCCATCCAAAAAAGAAATCCTTCTACTTCGACACTTAGTTATTAAATAACTTTCCTAAGGGGAAAACAAGTGTTTTGTTGGTTTTCTTTAAAAACCAAATAAACAAACCTTGTATAACTAGACATATAGCAGTACACCCCTTTAATCCCGACTGAGACAGGTGGATCTCTATGAGTTTGAGGAAATTTAGGGCTACATAATGAAACTGTCTCAAAAAAGAAAAAAGAAGAAAGAAGGAGGAGGTGTTTACAGATGAAAAACTGTCCACTTTAACCCCATATAAGCCTGATGATACAAGTTTCTTTAGTTTTTCTTAAACTTGCAATGTGGATCTGCGCATGACCACCGTTCACACAACAATGAGTAGGATGTCAAAGCTCACAAAAAGCTCGTATATGTTTATGCTTATAAAAATATATTGGTGCGCAAAACAATACAACTAAGGTATAGATCTTCCTCCTTGGATGAGTTCTGTGTGATGGTTTCCTGAGAAAGCCCTCTCTGTTTGGCACGGCACGCTCGCCAGCACACAAGGTTCTGACAACGTTATTTAAATCCTTATTTCACTCCAGTGGCTTCCTCTTCTACCCACACTCACAGATTTCATTTCCATTTTAAGACACTGAGTTTCTAGTGGTTCACTCTAATTAATATTACATAAAAATATCTTGATTTTTTTAGTACTATAACATGGTGGATTTAGTAACTGAAGCTTAGTAGTACTGTCAAACTAATTCCCAGCTACTGGAAAATGTTTGACCTAAAATAGAACTGAGATGAGACCGTATCATGAGCAGTGAAACACTGCAGTGGATGGGTAGATAAGGAACCTTTCATCAGTGGCAATTCACAAATGTGCCTTTAGAAATGTGGAAGAAACTGGTTTCAAATCCAGTCTTCGTTGTTTTGATTTATTTGTTTTCTCTTTCTACAGTACCTGCCTCGAATTGCTGTAATAAGTAACTCTAAAGAATCAAGGTCCTGACTTTATGAAATTCATAGGCAAATGGATAGAACTGGAAAATATCATCCTGAGTGAGGTAACCCAATCACAGAAAAACACACATGGCATGCACTCATTGATAAGTGGCTATTAGCCCAAATGCTCAAATTACCCTAGATGCACAGAACAATGAAACTCAAGAAGGATGACCAAAATGCAAATGCTTCACTCCTTCTTTAAAGGGGGAACAAGAATACCCTTGGCAGGGAATAGGGAGGCAAAGTTTAGAACAGAGGCAGAAGGAACACCCATTCAGAGCCTGCCCCACATGTGGCTCACACATATACAGCCACCAAACTAGATAAGATGGATGAAGCAAAGAAGTGCAGGCTGACAGGAACTGGATGTAGATCTCTCCTGAGAGACACAACCAGAATACAGCAAATACAGAGGCGAATGCCAGCAGCAAACCACTGAACTGAGAATAGGACCCCCGTTGAAGGAATAAGAGAAAGGACTGGAAGAGCTTGAAGGGGCTCGAGACCCCATATGAACAACAATGCCAACCAACCAGAGCTCCCAGGGACTAAGCCACTACCCAAAGACTATACATGGACTGACCCTGGACTCTGACCTCATAGGTAGCAATGAATATCCTAGTAAGAGCACCAGTGGAAGGGGAAGCCCTTGGTCCTGCCAAGACTGAACCCCCAGTGAACTAGACTGTCGGGGAGGGTGGTATTGGGGGGAGGATGGGGAGGGAAGCCCATATAGAAAGGAGGGAAGAGTTAGGGGAATGTTGGCGGGAAACCGGGAAAGGAATAACAATCAGAAATGTAAATAAGAAATACTCAAGTTAATAAAGATAAAAAATATTTAAACTAAAAAAAAAAAAAAAAAGAATCAACGTCCTTGTTTTCAACTTCTGGGTGAAGCCACTCAGATGACTGTTCTGCTAGCCTCCTGTCTGCAAGGATAGCAGAATATTATTAATATTAATAGTGTCAGGGGGTGGGCTCTCTCATGGCATGGGACTCAAGTTATATCAGTCATTGGTTGGCCATTACCTCTTTATCCTTGAACCTCTTATATGCAGGGGAAATTGTGAGGTGAAGGTTTCGTGGCTGGGTTGATCCCCATCCCTTCATTGGAAGTCTTGCCTGGTAACAGGAGGTGACCATTCCATGCTCCATATCCCCCATTGCTAGGAGTCTTAGCTAGGGTCCCCCTTACAGATTCCTGGAAGTTTCCATTGTCCTAGGTTTCTAGCCTGTCCAAGTGATGCCCTCCAACTGATTCTAGTTCTCTTACCTGCTATCCTCCCATACTTGATCCCTTCTGTTCCCTTTTCCCCAACTCTCCCTCCCCAGATGTCTATTTTATTTCCCCTCCTCAGTGAGATTCAAGCATCCTCTCTCAGACCCTCCCTATTTGTTACTTAGTTTGGGTCTGTGGATTCTAGCATGGTATTTTATGGCTAACATACACTTTTAAGTGAGTACATACCATGTTTGTTTTTCTGGATCTGGGTTACCTCACTCAGGATAATCTTATCTAGTTCCATCTGTTTGCCTGCAAGTTTCATGATGTCATTGTTTTTAATGTAATATTCCATTGTATAAATAAATGTACCATATTTTCTCTATCCATTCTTCAGTTGAAGGACATCTAGGTTGTTTTCAGCTTCTGGCTATTACAAATAAAGCTGCCATGAACATAGCTGTGAATGTGTCCTTGTAGTGTGGTGGAGCATCTTTTAGTTATGTGCCCAGGAATGGTATAGCTGGGTCTTGAGGTAGAACTATTCCCAGTTTTCTGAGACACTGCCAAACTGGCTTCACCCAGCATCTCACGAAAACAGATGCAGAGACCTACAGCCAAGCAGAAGGTGGAGCTCGGGGAACCTTGTGGAAGAGGAGGAGCAAGGACTGAAAGAACCAGAGAGGTCAAGGACAGACACCACAAGAAAATATATAGAATCAACTAACATGGGCACAGAGACTGAATCACCAGCCAGAGAGCATGCATGGGACAGATCTAGTCCACCTATACATATGTAACAGGCATACAGCTTGGACCTCATGTGGTACCTCTAACAGCAGGAGCAAGGGCTGTCTCTGACTCTGTTGCCTGACTTTGCATCCCTTTTTCCTAACTGGATGCCCTTGTCTGACCTCAAGAACAAAAAGATGCTCCCAATCCTACTATGACTGGATATGGTGGGTTGATATCCATGAGAGGTTTCCCCTTCTCAGAGGAGAAGTAGAGAGGCCTGGGTGGAGGGGAAAAGGAAGAGTGGTAAAGCTCTGGTTGGGATATAAAGTAAATAAATGATTAAATAAAAAAAAATTAAGATTCTTTCTGGCAACATTGAAAATTTCTCCATAGAAGTCCCGTTTCAAGGGTGTATGATCTGGATTTCCATGGACTTTTTCACATTTATCATATCATGGACATCTTTAATCCCCAAAATGGGCCAGCCATAATAAATGCCAGTGGATACATCAGCTGGAAGATTGTCCATTGCTTGTTAAGGAAAACTGTCTGAGGGAGGCCCTGGTGCTTGGAGCTAAACCAAAGCCACTTAGTACTTGGCTGCTACAGAAGGGCAGCTCCTCCGGACACTGACGGCAGAGAAGTGGGCTTCTGCGGCTGCGCACCTGCCGCACCCAGTAAGTGAAGCACCCGGGCCAGCAGGGGACCAACAGAAGCTGGGCGGTGAATGTGGGATGCCTCTAGTGAGGAGTGCCTGCTCACAGACCTTACACAAGCTGCTAGAACTCAGTCAAGTTAGGAGGTATCCGGTCTTTTAACTATACTTTCTCTCCCAGAGGGAAGGAGGAATCTTTGATCTGTAAAACTCTTTTCAGAGTGAGAAATCATTTGTTTACATACGGGATATGGCTCCGGTGGGAGGAGGTGTGGGAGCAGGGTAACCTGACCTCCTAAGCCTTTCCAGTGTGGCGTGAAAGTGGATAGTGTGGGAAAAGCAAGAGAAGCAGGTGTTGGGGTGATCAACCAGAGCTCAGTGTTTGAAAATGCCATAAGGACGGCTGTTATTTTGTTGTATGAGTTACTCTAACTAAAAAATAAGGCTACGTTTTAATAAAAAGAGGCTCTTCAACAGTAAAAAGCCTTCACTCCCTGAGAGCTTGCTATATATCTAAACAATTATGGATTTATATATATATATGGTCTTTATTAATCTTCGCAAGCTTGAATGGTAGTTATTTTCCCCTAATTTACAAGTTAGAAATCAAAGCCAACAAGGTTAAGTGTGTAACCTGTCCAAAGTCAAACAACTGGCAAAGGTTAAGATTACAGCCCTGGGTGAGTTTAGGCCTATAGTTCATGTTTGTATTACACCACATTCAGGCAGAAGCAGGGTGATTCAAAGTTCAGGACCAGCTTGAGATAAAAAGTGAGTTCAAGACCAACCTGAATGACTTAGTGATATCTCGTCCTTAATTTAAAACTGGAATGTATTTCAGTGGTAGAGCACCTCCCTAGCAGGCATGAGGCATAGTCCAGGTAAAACATTATTCTTCATGAATAAAAATTTGTTTCCTTTTTAGAATAACTTGCATTGGTATTTTGACTACATGTTTGTCTGTGTGAGGGTATCAGATCCCCTTGGAACAGGAGTTACAGACAGTGGACAGTTGTAAGTTGCCATGTTGGTGCTGGGAATTCAATTTAGGTCCTCTGGAAGAACAGCCAGCGCTCTTAACCACTGAGCCATCTCTCTAGTACCCAAAATTGATTTCCTTTTTATAGTATATGCATGGCATAATGGTATGAGTGTCTTTAATACCACAACTCAGGAGGCAGAACAGGAGTTCAAGGCCAGCTTGGTCTACAATAGTGAGTTCCAGGCTAGCCAAGCCTACATAGTGAACTCTGTCCAGAAAAAAGAAGAGGGTAAAACAATAGCGTGAGTTAAAGCTCTCCCCAGCTTATCTTGTGATCCAGCAATAAACACTGCAGAGTAGGTAACCAGAAACCAAGTTCCCCCGGGGGCTTCTGGGAGTGAAAAGTCACAGGCTCCAGCAACTATCAGACTAGTCCCACAGTGCCCTCTGGTGGTCAGTTGATAACAAACATACTTTTGTTTTGTTTTGTTTTGTTTTGTTTTGTTTTGTTTTGTTTTTTGAGATGAGCTCACTCCAGGCTAGCCTGGAACTAATTATGTAAAATTCACAGTTTTGTCTCAACCTCCGTAGAGCTGGGATTTGAAGTAGGAAGTCCCATCACTGTGCTTGGCTTCATGAATTTTTCTTAAAGTTGAAAATGAAAGCTTGATAACCAGATTGTCAGTGTCACCCTCGGATAAGTAGATTGAATCTGCTTTCATCCATCTTGTTCCAGCAAATGTATCCTGACCTCACAGTCCTTAAGACTGGGTCCACAGGACATGCATTGGGCATCAGACTACCCTAAGATCACTACTTGGAGATGTCAGGTGATGTCTTTCTAAAGTGGGATCCACAGAGCACAAGACGTGACCTCCTGATCTTTAGTAAACCCCAGTAGTACAATCTTGATAATTGTACCTCCTTGCACTGAAGGAGATACAACCTTGCTGGCTATCAACCATGCCAGCAAACTGTGCAAAAGCTGGTGCTGTTAAAAAGCGGCTTAAATTCTGAATTCTAACCTAAACAGGGAACAAGATTCATCTCCCTTGAAACTAGGACTTTGCATGACATCCATACTAGATGCTACTTTCCCAGAAGTGAACAGCTGTACAAAATTGGAAAAGCCTTTAAAGTCACTATGACGCATCTAGGTAAGCAGTGAGTGGTGCTGGTAAGGGATCTTGAAGGACTTCCTAGAGGATAGAATTCTACAGTCAGTCATGAATTGAACAAGACCATTCCCCCAGAGGCTTAATATGCATTAAGCCAAAATCCAAACCAGGGAGCAAGAACCAGGAACTTCTGTTAGTGGTTCAATAGATCCTAGAATCCTGTTATAAAGCTTGAGTTCATTTCTAAATGGTGAGTTACTAAAGGATTTAAAGCCAAAGTTATATGACTGTAAACCATATGCTAGAGCAATCATCCCTGTTGTTGGGGGCTGTGAAAGACATATATAAGGTAAGTGGACACCAGGAGCCAGAGAAGGCCATCGTACCAGTGCAGCAGAGATGAGGGCTATTGGAGTCTTATAGGGGCACGCAGGCTTGGTGGCTTCAATCAATGTACTGTGGTTAACTTCTTTGTATGAAGTTCAGAATCTCTGAGATTTACCCAAGCTCAGATTCTTGTGTAGAAGCAGATAGCCATAAAACAACAAAGAATGCATACTCCCTCCAACAATTCAATCCCAAAAGGAGAGAGGAGTAAGCATGCCTACACTACTTCTGCTTTCCACATTTAGTCAAATCAGTCCATGAGAGCAGACAGCATCCAGGTGTGGTGACTAATCTCCCTGCACACAAAAGAAAACACCAGAACTGGCAAAGCAGCATTCCTCCCTTTCTTCTCTGTGTTTTTGTGCTTTTGACTTGCTGGTAAAATTCCAAGTCTAAAAATTCATTCAATTTCCCATGCCGGGTTATGCCTAGCTAGCTCCTGATTTAAACTGGCATGTATAAGGACTTAGAACCATTAATAATGATAATATCGCCAACCTCAATAAGCCTCTCATTATCAAGTTTATAAGGAAAATTTAAAAGTTGAATATTGTAAAGCAAAATCCGATATCAAGAGGTGCTTGTTGATAGGAGCTAGATACGGGTTTCTCCTGAGAGGCTCTGCAAGAGCCCTATTAATACAGATGAGGATGGTTGCAGCTAACCATTGGACTAAATAAGAGGGCCCCAATGGAGGAGTCCAAACATGTTAAATTTAACAAAATAAAAAATCTAACTGAAATTGCCTTTCTCGGTGAGTTAAGAATCCAACATTCTGCCTGGTGTGGTGGCATATCTTTCACCTCAGCACTCTAGAGGCAAAGGCAGGCAGATCTCTTTGAGTTCAAGGCCAACCTTGTCTACATAGAAAGTTCCAGGGCCAAATAATGAGTCCTTGTCCATCCTGATCCCATAAGTTTAAAAAATAAAATAAAATAAAAAGAATCCAACATAAAACAATATTCCTTAAATTCTTACTGTTCTAACTTAACCAAAAATACTTTCCTTTCTCTCTCTCTCTCTCTCTCTCTCTCTCTCTCTCTCTCTCTCTCTCTCTCTCTCTCTCTCCCCCCCTCTCCATTTGTTTATTTAACCAGTTATTGTATACATGGGTCTGAGTGTGCAGGACAGAGGACAACTTACAGAAGTTGGTTCTTTTCTTCTTACCACGTGGGTGGGTCCCAAGGATCAGATTCAGGTCAGGCTTACCAGTCAGTGCCTCTACCCACTGAGCCATCTCACCAAGAGACTTCAGAAAGTTACTTCAGTCACAGGCTGAGTGGCACTCATGAAAATGGTTCTTTACTCTCACTAAGTTATAGATCTCACATCTTCCTCAGTTTTAAAATTAATATATAATCTGGCTTCAAAATCACCTGAGTTCAGTGAGTTTCCATATATTGGCCAAATTCTGCAGACAGCCACCACTAATTCCAGGTTTGCACCACCCAAAAACAAGCACTGTACCCTTTAACAGTCACTTTCCTTTTCTCTACCCAGCCCTGGTAACCAACAATATCTTCTGTGGATTTGCCTGCTCTGGAAACTTCACATAGATGAGATCAGTTTCTCAATTGAGTTGTTGCTTGATCGTACTTCATCCTTTTTACAGCTGGTGACCGTATGAATGGGAGTTGTTCACACTTGGCAGGGGCAGTCATAATTGATGCTGCTATGGACAGTCATGTAGCTGGACTGCCAGCTAGTTCTGTTGAAGGCGTAGCCCAGCAGTGGGACTGCTATGGCAGGTACAGGCTACTTAACTCTGTGGATCTGTCAAACTGTTTCCCACAGTGGCTACATCTTTACTCCAGCAAGAGAGTCCACTAGAGTCCAATTTCTGCCATTTCTCAACATTTTTTGCTTCTCTGCTTTCTGACTACCAAGGTCTAGCTATCATATTGAAGGTCAGAAATCAAAGCCCCCTTTGGGTCACCTAATTAACATGCCCAGTTAAAATTAAACACCTCTTCTGAACACAGGGTTTCCCCTTGTGCCTTTATAAACTGACATTTTCCTATATGCCACGTCTGTCTCCCTCCGACAAATACCACTTACCCTCTCCTTTGCCCCTTTCCTCCCTTCTTTGTTCCCTCCCCCTCTTCCATTCATCCTCCTGTCTTCCTCCCTCTTTGTCCCTTATCCCTGCCCTCTGTCCCTCTGGGGCAAATAAATCTCCTTCGGGATGAGAGTAAGCCTTTTCCTTTCAAATTTAAGTCACAAATACTTTCTCCCACCCTGTGGCTCATCTTTTCACTTCTTGAGGTGAAAGTTGTTTGGAATGTAGCCCTGCCGGGCCTCGTCCTTACTCAATACATGTACCAGGATGGCCTCAGACTTGCAGCAACCTTCCTGCTTCAGTACAGGTGCTGAGATTAGAGATACATGCCATTACTTAGGAATTTTTCTTCATCTTGAAGACATCCTATTCACTTTTTATTACTCACGCTTTACTTTTCATTTTTAAAATTATTTTTGTTTACATGTATGAGTGCGTGTCAGCCATGTGTTTGTGGGTTAGTGGAGGCCAGAAGAGAGCGTCTGATACCTCTAAGTTGGAGTTCCAGGCAGTTTTGAGTCACCTGACGTGGGTGCTGGGAACCAAAGTAGGGTCTTCTGAAAGAGCAGCAAGCGCTCTTAACTGCTGAGGCATCTTTCCAGGCCCATGATTCACTTTTTAATGGGGCCAAAGATACAAAATATTATCACCAGCCCCAACATTCAATTTAGAAAACAACTCATCCTAGATCTCAGTTCATGATTCTATCGAGTAAAAAATGTCCTGGAGCCTGAAACCTAACACTGTCAAAGTCACAGAACAGACTCTGAATATGAGGGGTGCAAATATAGGTCTGACCAGTGTAAATTCTGAAGATGAACTGAGAACTGGAATCTGTCAGGACCTTACTTCAGATGTGCCAGGCTGGAAGCAGGCTTTCTTTCTGCTACATCTATATCTGCAGCAGTGGCCTTTGTCCAAGTTCACTCTAATCCATTTCTGTGTGCTCCTGCTTCTTTCTTTAAGACTTGGTCACACTCCTGCTTCTGTTGCATAGCTACTTCCTCTGAATTAAAGCATTCCTTCATGGAGGAAGTGCCTGAGAATCCAAAAACTCAGAAAATTCCTGAAACTTACAAGACTCATAGAACCCCTCAAGGTTAGAAAGCAGTAAACAGTCCCTGGGTGACCAGTTCCAGTGGGCGTTGCCTAGAAGGTGGGCAGGGAACTCCAGTACAGCTTTAATGTGTCATCATCTTGCCAGGGGCTACCAACCTGCCAGTGAAAGATCATGTATGACTAGCACCCAGTTCATCATCCTTCCAGATTAAACCCACCCATTTGCCCAACTAGACCCTCTTCCACAGCATTTTCTCCCACAATTTTTAGTTACCTAACACCAGTGCTCCTGGTCCTTGACTAAGTATTAGGTGACTTGGGAGAGCCCAATAAATAACACCTACTTATTCTGATGGTTCAGTCAAAGAGTGATTATTTACTCAGGATATTTGGCAGTATCTGGACAGTTAGAAGTAGATAGAGAATAAAGGGGGTGGTCTACTCATATTTCATGGCTAGAGATCCTGACAGTGAGTGCCAAGGTTGAAAAATTCAGAATAGTAACTATTCTAAACAAATTGAGAGTAAATGTGTAAACAGAAGGGAATTATATCATTATTACTGTTACAGAATAGATTGGGAGAGCATATACAGGACTCTGGATTTGATTCAGCTCTGAGAACAAACAGACCAGGAAAGCTAGTTTGACTGGAAGCAAGTGTACTCATCCATGCAGCCACATGGGCAACTATGACTCCTCCTATAAAGCTTATAGCACACTTAAGAATATATGCTCCCTGTGAAGTACTAGGTCCGAGAAAAGAAAAGGGAGTTGGCAACGACCACGTTTCCCTGGTATTGAAAAATAAGAGGTGGGGAAAGCCAGCATTGCATCGTTCAGCTTATTCCAGAAGGAAAAGAGCAAGCAAGTACCAAACCATAGTTTTCCTGAAATTAGGCAGTGTAGTAATATTTATACCATGTTAAGTCAATCAATATTACAAGTAACTAACTTTGTTCTGAAAATTAAGATTGTTTTTAAAGCCAGAAACACTAAAATATTTAATATGCTATATTAAGTATTTTTCCTTTCCTGTCATATCACACACACACACACACACACACACACACACACACAGAGCAATGAACTTTCTGATCAATTTGGGCCAGATGAAAATGCAGCCTAGGTAAACATAAAAGTACATTATATCAAAAATGCCACTAGGCTGGGGATATTATTTGTAAAATATGTGACAAAAATAATTTGATTATTCATCATCCTAGCTTTCAATCTGATGGGAATTAGAATCACCATAGAAAGAAACCTCTGGGCATGTGTGTAAGGGACTCTTTTAAAGTTGAGGTGACGATCATCCCATACCTGGGGTCCTAGGTTGAATAGAAGGGACACAGGGAACTGAGTAGCAGCACTCATTGCTCTCTGCTCCCTGGCTGTGGACACTATAGCTGCCCCATCTCCTGCTGCATGCAACGCTGACTTACCTGTCCCTGAACTACAAGGGAAAGCAACCCCTTCGTTCATTAAGTTGCTCTGTCAAGTATTTTGTTGCAGCAACAGGAAGAGTAAAATAATCTCATAAAAGTTTTTGCAAATTTAAGACACATAGGCAAAAGCTTGATATAAACATTTTTGAACTTTTCAAAAGATTTATTAATTTATACATGAGCGCTCTGAGTGTACACCTGCATGCCAGAAGGAATATCAGATCACTTTTACAAATGGCCATGAGCTACCATGTGGTTGCTGGTAATTGAACTCTTAACCTCTGAGTGAGCAGCCAGTGTTCCTAACCACTGAGCCATCTCACCAGCCCTGCTTTATATAAATTTAATGTGGTAGAACCTGCCTGTAATTCTAGTGCTGGGGCACTGAAGCAAAATTGCAAGTTCGAGGCCAGCCTGGAAGGTATGGCAAGACTCTGTCTCCAAAAAGGACTGGGATGAGAAGGCCTCAAATAACTCATAAAATACAAGTAAGTTCAAAGTACATTTTTAAAGGTTTTTAAATCGGGTTTTGCTTAGCATATGGAAGAAAAATATATAGCATAGTTGAATGTTGATAAGGGTGTAAGGAAACTGAAAGAACTGGCAAAAGTAGCGTGGAATAAACTTTATTAGCAATACAACAAATATGTGCTCTATGAATTTATTCTAGGAAAAAAATTACAAAGATTTAGTTAAAATTGCTATAGCCTACAAGAATAGGCAAAATAATTTACTGCTGAAATATTTGACACAGAAAAATACTCAACATTCAACCTTCTTTAAAATTATACTCAGCATAGAGTCTAAAATTTAGGATAAGCAAGTTTTTGTTAAAATGTACACATCAAAAAGCATTGACAGGAATGAATGAGGTGGCTCTGCAGGCAAAGGCACTTGCTACCCAGCCTGACGGCCTAAGTTCAATATTCAGGACCCATATGACAGAAGGGAAAGGAAGGACTCCCACAAGTTGTCCTCTGCTCGCCATGCATGCTCCATGGCACTCACACACTCACACGGCACATTCATACCCAGAGTAAGGACATGTTTATTGTTGTCGCTGTTGGTTTAAATATAGGACAAGATAGAGCTGGAGAGATGGCTCAGCAATTGAAAACACTCGATGGACTTGCACATGACCCCAGTTCATTTCAGGCATCCATATAAAGTTCACAACCCCTTGTAATTCCAGGGGACCCAACATCTTCTGGCCTCCAGGGTACAAAGCGGGTAAGTGGTACACAGAGATACAGGCAGGCTCTCGTATACATTAAAAAAATAAAATTAGTGTTTTTTCAAGCCAGGAAAATATAAGATGTGATTCTACCTTTTGCTAACCTGCACTTGCACAATACAACACACATGGTTTGTGTTTTTTATAGGAATTAATAAAAACTGAATTCGATATGAAAAGCATCATTAGGGAATATCAGAATTTGAACTGAATTTTCTTAAGGGATCATGAAGGTTTTTTAAATGATATATATTCAAACTCATTTTGTTTTGGAGTGATACTGTTTAAGTTCAAGAGCTGAAGAGATGGCACGATGGTTAAGAGCACTGGTTCCTCAGAGAGAACCCAGGTTTAATTCCCAGACTCACATTGCAGGTGACAACCCACAGTAAGTCTAGTACCAGGGACCAAACAACCTCCTGGCCTCTGCAGACCTGCACAGGCAGCAGACCTACATGCAGAGAAGACACTCATACACATAAAAACGAACAAAGTCTTTATGAAAAAACAAGAGGTAAGTTCACTTTCAGCAAAGAGGCCAGGAGCAGCTATTGGAGGACATCACTTCAGGAGGATCTCCTTTGCTCTACCCTACCCTCAAGCCACTAAGTAAACTTACCCCTCCCCAATCGAAGTAATACAAATGAACAGAAATCAATATGAAACCAAGTATCAAAATAACTATATTTGTTCCACTAGCTATTTCAACATAATAAATCAAATCACAGTTAACCAAAACCATCTTTATTTTTTTAGTCTTTAAAAAAACAAGACAAAACAAAACTCTTCTTTTCCCAAAATAACCATGATTAGCTTAGAAAAATGGATGTATATCTTCAAAGTGTTTCCCTTTAACGGAAACTTCATTTTATAGAATCTAAACATTAAAGGTTTGAAGAAAACAAAGCCAGAATCCAGCATAAGTCAAGGAAATCCACTCATACTTCAGGCCCTTCTCCTCCAGGAACCAGCTGCATTGGAGAAAAAGAGTTTATTAATAACACTATCACATCACCTAAGAAACCCTGAGTGTTCCTCATGGACCAAAGCTAGCTTTGCCTCTCCCCCATCCTTCAAATCCCATCTTCTCCAAGTCCTCTGTATGTAATCCCTACATCACTGACTGACGTTTACGTTACTGATGATTTCTGATGAGCTAAAAGTCTACAAAGACTAATAAGCAAACTAACGTCAAGCTTAGACCAATGCTCTTTCCACAGCTGCCTTGGGGCACCAAGGCTCCCTTCCCATCTCAGCCTCGCGCCTAGGCCATGAACACTGTCAACTATCAGTTTAAGTCAGTTCCGTAATTCCTGCACCACAAAAGTAAAATAATTTCAAAAGAAAAGTTTTAATATCTTACCATTGTTATATTATTTCCATTTAGTAGAATTTGATCTAATTTTGTAATTCTTCTTCCTTCTGGTGTAATTTCACTAAATAAACAGATTAAAATGGAGTCAGGATAAACAAGTAATCAAATGCAGTATTTTGGAAACACTTTCCCTCCCTAAGAGTTATTACTGGGGCAAGGAGAATAGCTTGCTGGAAGAGTGTACACACACACACACACACACACACACACACACACACACACACACACACACGGCCCTGGGTTCCATCCCTAGTACCAAGCTGCTATTCTTACATATGAATGAATGTGAACTTATACAATTACAGTAAGTTTCAGAAATATAAACTGTCCACTGGATAACATTCATGTAAATATAATTCACCATAAAGCTTGCTCGCAATTCTTAAAAATTCAGGAATATTAAGATAATAATTCTCTAACTGGACCTCACAAATACCAGTAAATAATGTTTCAATGTTAAGGTATTTTCCAACAAGTAATTTTTTTTTAACCAATCATACTAAAGCTGCTATGGAGGTTTAAAAAAGAAGGGCCTCCACTTGGTCCTCAGTAGACTGGGAATGATTAGGAGGTGTGGCCTTTTTGGAGGAGGTGTGTCAATGGGAGTGGGCTTTGAGATTTCAAAAGCCTAAACTACACCCGGTTACTGCTAACTCATATTCGAACTCTCTCTCCCTCTCTCTGTCTCCTGGTTGTTGTCTCAACATATAAGCTCCTAGCTACTGCTCCAGATGCACACCTTGCTGCCTGCTGCCACAATCCCCACCAGGAGGGTCAAGGACTCTAATCATCTGAAGCTACAAGCAAGCCCTCAGTTAAAGCCTTCTTCTATAAGATGACTTTGTTATACTGTCTCTTCACAGGAACAGAAAAGTAAACAGAGATTACTCGATAAGAGATGTCCTCCCCTCCTCCCCAATTCTTTAACTACTCACAACTCTGTGACATCTTCCAACACCATATCTGAAATTCGACGTTAAGAAAATAAACAAGGTTGACTTTATTCTGGTGTATGTTTTTGTTTGGTTTCAAATATGTTCAACATTATGGTAGTGCAAATTCAAAGGTTTGTTGTTGGCAAAAACCCTATCACCAAACACACCTCTTAAAATGCTACCAAGTTCCTGGAAAACAAAATTATTAATGTAATAACCAGAAAGACTTCGTCTGTCTATAGTTCTTACTTATATTAATACATCTTTAAAACCCTACATCATTACCACTTATAAAAAGGATACTGACAAAGTCATCAAATCCTAGAAGTGTACCCACGATTTCTTTATCACTCTTCATCACAATGTGAATTCTTGATCCTATACACTTGTCCACAAGCTCTGTGGAAGGAAAGAGGTAGTTTTACCCACTTATTAAATCAACAAACATTTGAATGCCTACTTTATTATTTTCTTATCATTATAGATAGGCAAAAACATTCAACATTTATTTTGCTTTTTATTTATTTTTATTAATCATTCCATTCGTTTACATCTCAAATGATATCCCCCTCCTGATTACCCCTCCACAGCCCTCCTCTGACATCCGCTCTCTCCCACCTCCTCTTTGCCTCTATGAGAGTGCTCCCACACTCCTGCCCCTCCACTCCAGCCTCTCCCTATGCTGGGGCATCAAACCTCCACAGGACCAAGGGCCTCCCCTCCCACTAATGTCAGACAAGGCCATCCTCTGCTACATATGTATCTGAAGCCATGAATCAATACTCAATAATTTTACATCTTATACAAATCTCTGTTCAATCATTAGCACAAATGTCTGCTTTAGCTTTCACTTAACTCTTTATTTGCAATTAATAGGACTGTGATTTTTATTTAGATTAATTGATTAATATAGGAAAATACAAACACCATGAGATGGAAACCATGACTGTTTTCCTTCATCAGTGTTTGTACCGATAAACAATATCTAACATTGTAAAAACTTTCAATCACAGCCACTTTCACTACGTTCACCAGACCCAAAGCATTACAGGGGAGAAGCATTATTAGAGACACCAGCTTTCCTGTCACTTCTTCTCTGAGCTCCAAGACCAACCTGAGCGTCTCAGCATCTTGGAATTGTTCAGCACGATGTGTGCTGGTGTGCTGCTATCTGAAAGCAATGGCTGTAATTTAAGTTCGTTATTCAACAGTTCTCTGGCACTGCGCGGGAACTGCTTGTTGAATTAATGAATAAGGGAGCTAGTTTCCAGATTTCTATTTTAAGATTCACTGTATACCGTGGATGCAATGCCTAATACAGGGTCTGCCTAATCTAGAGGCCGAAAAGGCCACGCAGAGAACTGGGACTGGTACCCATGACATCTTATTGGCGAGCTCAAAAAGAAGGCCGAGCATGTCCTTCACTAAGTGAGACCTTCGCCGACCACCGACAGGCAAAACGGTCTGTCTTCCCAGCGACGCCAAGGGCGGTACAGTCGAGCTCGGAAGGGCGGCGGCCCAGCCTCGGCCCCCAACGTGGAACTGTAGCAACCCGCCCGCTCCCCAAGCAAGACTTTTACCTAGTGGCAGGAGTTGAGACGGGTTCGTGGTCGCGTTAGCCGCCATGGCCACGCCGGAAGTGGCATAAGGACACCGGCGCAGACTTTAAAATAGCGCGCTTCCGCCCTTTTCCCACAGCTGGGTCAGACAAGACTAATCGGAGGCCGATCTTGCGATTGTAGAGCTCTGTAGAGAGGTTCGGCCCTCTATCCCTGCCACCAACTGGACTATAGTCCCCTGAAGTTTTACTAAACTTCAGAGATAGTTTGCCTCCAGAAGACCACAGCAAATGAGATCTCCGAGTTGGCTAACTTTCCTTTAGAAGGTTGCATCTCAAGCCGGCATTTTTCTTCAGAGCAAAATAATCAATTTATATTTCCCACCATAGTTCAGCGTGTTCCTTAACAACTACTCATTTTCTTAAGGAATCTGTTACTTTTAAGGACAGAGGACTGAAAATCCATAAGCAGCATTATTTTTCATTATCCTTTTAAAAAAAGGTTTTAATACTTATTTAATTTCTTCGTATCGTTTCTAGGAGTCTAGTTTATTACAGGTTTTAAAGTCATCAGTTTTTGACTTACAGGCAACAGAAAGATGTCGTTCTGTATGTTTTCACCATCATGTTTGGAAACCTTGCTATCACACTTCTGTGTTGGAAAAGATTGAAAAGGCCCCTTTTAATGTGGAATGGCCAGTAAACCCAGAGACAGAAGGAGGCTTCAGTTGCCATCATGGCCACCTTAGACCCTGACATAAAAGAAAAAATTAAAACTAACAAGGGTTAGCTAGTAGCTTCACTATAGAGTACTTTCCTAACATTGATGAGGCCCTGAGTTTGAGCCCTAGTGTTTTTGTTTGTTTGCTTGTTTGTTTTATTGTTGTTTTTAAAGCAGATAAATTCTTTGCCTTTGTCCATATCATGTGATAGACTTAAAATCAAACAATCTAATATGAGAGATCATTATGAACAGCATTCATTTTACAGTGTTTGGTAAGCACGATCCTTTCCTTCGTTGAACAAACATATCCATCAAATACTGTCTGACTACCAGCTTGCTGGGTATGTAAAACAATGTCCAGAAAAGTCTTCAACCAAGTGAGTGGGAAGAAGGACAAATAATACATTCCATGTACACAGAACTACAGAATTTAATATAGAAAGCAATGCCTCCAAGGAACTTAGATAACTCAATCCCATTCTCAATTCCAAGCCAGTGGTGGCTTTTCTTCCACTCCCAAAGGATAAATTTTTTGTATCTACTAGGTGCCGAAGCAATTGCAAACACACTTTACAGCCGTCCTTTGAAGCAAGAATCAGGATTAAGTTTCTTGTGCTTAAAAAAAAAAAAAAGTTAAAACACTGTCCCCTGGCCACACATAACAGCTTAAAGAACTGAGGAGTTGTTGGGAGTCTAATCCCGCACAGTGATTAAGGATGGAAAAGCAGAGAAGAGACAAAAGTAGCATCCTGAGAAAAGGAAATATTGTGTGTCGTGGGTATATGTCACTTACAAGCTTTTCTTGTTGATCTTGTCTTTGAGCCATAACCATTTATTTCTTCTACATTTAACATAAAACACTTGCCTTTCAAAATGTGGGGTTTTTTTTTCCTGAATAACCCCAGTCTTCAGTTTTTTCCTATTTAACTTCATGCTATTCCTCAATGTTCTGGTAAAGATGTTCATTTTTCAAGACCCTGATCAGAAATGATCACCTCTCCTGACTTGTGTAGTCTTTTTGGAGTCTGATGCTGGCTGGCAGCACTGTCAATAGCTGTCAAAGTTATTTGGATGTATTTTTTAATATAATTATTCAACAAAGCACCTACCCTTAAAAAAAAACTGAGTTCCTCAAAACTAAGAACATTGGGACATAGTATAGTGATTAAATCCATTGGTTCTGAATTTAGTGGCTTTTTTTCAAATCCAAACTTCGCAGTTTTTAAAAGCTTTTAAAAATGTTTTTAACATTACCTTTAATTGTGTGCACCACATGAGTGCACACATATGTGTGTAACAGCAGAAAATTGGAAGGAATGTGTTCTTTCCTTCTATTATGTGAGTTCTGGGACTCAAACTCTGGTCAACAAGCTTGGCAGAAAGCATCTTTACCTATTGAGCCATCTCACTAGCCCCAGCACAGTTTCTACTAACTACTTTTTCTTATGGGTACATTATTTATGCTTTTTAAATCTCAGCTTACCTGTTTGAAGCACTGGTGGTAATACCAAATACAATATTAGTTTTAATTATTAATTATGTATATGGATGTTTTGTTTGCATGTATATGTGTCTTTGTGACCTTCCTATTACTATGAAGAGACACCGTGACCAAGATAACATATCAACATTAATTAGGAACTTGCTTCAAGCTATAGAGCTTTAGTTCATTATCATTCTTGAAGGGGTGGGGTGTGTGCTCCATGGCACTGAAGCAGTAGTGGAGATCTACGTCCTGATCCACAAGTCAAGAGAAAGAGATTGGACCTGACAGGGCTTTTGATAACCTTAAAGCTCACCTCCCCTCCCCGCCCCCCCAAGTGACATACTTCCTCTAAGGCCAATCCTACTGCAATAAGGCCACACCTACTAATCCTTCTAATCTTTTCAAACAGTTCCAACCCTTAGTAATTAAACATTCAAACATATGAGCCTATGGAGTTCATTCTTACTCAAACCAGCCTATTGTCTGTGCACTACATATGTGCCTGGTGTCCATGGAGGTCAGGGAAGGTATCAGATCCCTTGGAACTTAAATTATAATTATGAATCCCATGCAGATGCTGGGAATCAAACCCAGGTCTTCTAGAAGAGGAACCAATGCTCTCAACCTCGGAGCTATCTCTCTCATTATTTTAATGATTAAATGAAATAACCTATGAAAATTGGTTAGGACACGATCTAATATACAGCAAACTATTCTTATATTTTTGGTTGTTAGCCTATCCTTTAACAGCTGAGCCATCTCTCCAGCCCATAGCAAACTATTCTATGTGATGTAGTGTTACTTATAGATCTTTGTTTCCTAATGCTAACATTCTATTTGGCTTTGGGTAGAACAGCATATAGGTAGCATTATTAATTGCTTGCACATGTATGTTATTGAGGGGGCTGGTGAGACGGCTCAGTGATGGTAAAGGTGAGTGATGCCAAGCCAAATGAGCCAAGTCCAACCTCTGGAACTCACAAGGTAGAGGCATACCAACTCCCAAAAGCTGTACTCCCATTACCACATAGACACTCCAACAGGCAAAATAAATGTAAAAGAAAGGTTATTTTATAACCATAAACCACATTCAAGCAACAATTTATCTGCCTTGGCACAGTAAAACTACCACATATGAACAAAATGAACACTAGCAAGTTTCTTTTTGCAGTTCATATCAGGGAAGATGTAAAGCATCGGCTGTATTCTTTTTCTGATGAAAACAAAACAGGAATACAGATAGAAAAGAAAAGCAAGAAAAGAAGGGGGCTTCATTAATGAGTGTGGCCTTACTCTGTATGAGATTTTACAAAGATTAAGGAGTGTGCCAATGAGCATACATGAGATATAATAAATTCAAAGAGCATTGATTAGACTCTATAACTACATCTGGGAATGTGGTAGTTTTACTCCATAGGCTGTTGCTGCTGTTGTTGTTATCATCGTCATTGTTTTTCAAGACAGCGATTCTGTGTAGCTCTGGCTGTCCTGGTACTTGCTCTGTAGACCAGGCTGGTCTCAAACTCAGAAATCTGCCTGCCTCTGCCTCTGGAGTGAGTGTTTGAATTAAAGGCACGCACCACCACACCTGGAGTGACTTGAAAGTTATAAAGCTTTGCTGGGTCATTATACTTGCAGTAGTGATCTTTGACCTTGTGAGCACATTTCTAAGACAATGTAGCCCAGGTTGGCTTGAAACTTGGAACTCTCTTACTTCAGCTCCTCAAGTTGTAGCATTACACACTTGCAGCCTAGTACATGGGACTGTACAGAAAAAAAATTAAATGAAAAAATTCTAGAGTGAAAGTAAAGAAAAATTTGAGTAAGCAAGCAACTTAATTTCAACGTTGAATACACAAGATTCCAAACTTCATGAAAATGCATGCGTCGTTGTGAAACATTTAAAACTCAAGGCTGAGAGATTCCACGAAAGATTTAAGGAGTGAAAATACGTTTATAAATAAGTAAAATTGAAGGAGGAGGAGTAAGGATATTTCATGAAGGAAAAATAGATTTTTAGAAGGAAGTGATTTGACAAAGATCGTAGGGAGAAAGGAGCAGGTTTAAGTGGAAGCCAATTCAACTCCTATGCCTCTCCACCACAGACTGCAAAGGGTCCCTGATGGTCAGCTTCTGCCTTACCTTGCCCCGCCCCGCCCCGCCCGCTCCGCCCCGCCTCACAGGTCCTATAGGCCCCGCCTTCAACCTCTTCCGCCAATCCTGCTCTCAAACAGTCCCGCCTCTCTTGTTATACAACCCCGCCCTTCTCCGACTTATTTTCCTTTAATCCCGCCCCCTAGTCAGGCTCCGCCCACACTGCCTCAGACCCTGCCGGGACATGGGTCTCAGGGTACCGCCCCGCCCTGCCGGAGGCGGCTGTAGCGTCAGGTGACAGCCCGGAAGCTGCGGAAGCGGATGAAGCAGAGCGGTGGAGGCCCCGTGGGGCTTCGCGGAGGTGAGGGAGCTGGTCGGCGGCCCCCGAGCCCGTGGCGCAGCGCGTATGTGGCGCTCCGGTTGACATCTGAAAGCCGTCGCTCTGCTTTGTGCGGCCCGGCCTCGGCGTTTGGAGTCGCGGTGCCGGTCTACGGCGAGCGCCCATGGAGAAGGCTGGGCGTGAAAGTGACGGCGCCCCCTGCGGGCCTGTCCTGCATATCGTGGTGGTCGGCTTTCACCACAAGAAGGGCTGCCAGGTGAGGACCGGCCCGCGCCTACTCGGCGCCCCGCGGCCTCCCGCGCGTTGTGCCTCTGGGAATTGTGTGACGAGCAGCGGGGGTTCGGGTTTAGAGAAAGAAGGACGGTCGAGCCTTCTGTTCCCTGTCAATCTCCACCGACCTGCTGGGTGTCTAACCGTAAAGGAAATCTTGAGGAAAAACTCGGCGTTTGAACGCCGGCATGTAGTGAGCTATGGGTTTCCACACGAATGCTCAAGTAGGCTGACGCACTTGTAGGCTCCGCTCTGAAGAATCAGCTTCCTTTGTTTATCTCCCGCAAGCCTCCGAATCTGTAGTTTAGGGTTGGCGAGCGGCCCCGCCCCCTTCTCTTTGTGCCATGTAAGATTTGATCCTGCCCAGAACTATTCTTTTGGTTAGGTTGACCCTCCAAGTCGATTGCAGTAAATGAAAATGTAACGTGCCAAACAGATAGTGCAAATGGACATGGATAGTGCAAATGGAGCCAGCTTCTTAGCTTACTCTTCAACCTACCGTCTGAACAGAGCATTTGCTTTGTTTTGAAGGCAGAGGAGCAAAATAGAATAGGGTTGTTTAATCTGAACAAACACTGGAAGGCAATGATGTCATAATGCGCTAGTGGATGTATATATTGAATACCTAAGGTGTTGAAAAAACGGAGTACTGCTAATAGAAAACAAAGCATTTGGTTTCTTTCTTTTCACAGAGAATGTAACATTAGAAGATAACAAAAGTAGAAAAGGGAGTGGAGAACTGCTAGCTAGCTAGCTAGCTGCGCGCGCGCGCGCGCGCGCGCGCGCGCGTGTGTGTGTGTGTGTGTGTGTGTGTGTGTGTGTGTTTGTATAGGTGTGTGTCGACTGTTAACTTCAATCTAGGTGTGGTGGTACACAGCACACATCCAGCAAATGGGAGGCTGTGGCAAATTGATTACCTTAAGTTGGACAGGATACTTAGATCCTGCCTCAAAAAGAGACTATTAACTTTAAGATGTTCTATCCTTTTATCCTCAGATTAGAAAGATGTAGAATAACACTAAAGAGAAAGTAGCATTATTGTGTGTGCTATTATGATTTTTTAGTACTTCATGACTACAGCCTTTGAACTAACTAGTTGCTTTATAAGCTAGGAGTAAAGCGACAAAATGACAAAAATCACACTGAAAAAAAAAAAGATTGCTGAGATCATACTGTTTTGAAAAACAGCCCTGGAGTCAGTCAGAAGTAGTAACCTTGCTTCCTGTGCCATGTGTGTCCGTGTGTGGCAGTATAGTCATTGTGGAAGCTCGCTTCAGAACTACACTGAATGGAGCTCTGGAAAGGAAAGAAAAATCAGAATTGATAGAAGATAGGGTAGTCTTCTGATTCTTGCTGTCATTTGAAAGCCAAGATTCATTACGTTTTCTGCCTTTCTTACTGGTTTTATTGCTAATATAAATTTCAACAAAGGAAACAGTATATAGTGCTGCATAAAGACTAGAGAACAGAGAACTGTTCTTAAAAGCAAAGATACAGGGCTGGAGCGATGGCTCAGTGGTTAAGAGCACTGGCTGCTCTTGCAGAGGTCCTAAGTTCAAATCCCAGCAACCACATGGTGGCTCACAACCATCTGTAATGGGATCTGATGCCCTCTTCTGGTACATCTCAAAACAGCTACACTGTACACATATAAATAAAAAATAATAAAAGATTTTTTTTTAAAAAGCAAAGATACAAGCAACCTGCAATTCTCTCTCTCTCTCTCTCTCTCTCTCTCTCTCTCTCTCTCTCTCTCTCTCTCTCTCTCTCTCTGCCTTTGACTTTTGGTTTTAGCATGCAGGTAAAAGTGACTGCTTTTGTAAAGTAAGTTTTGTGCCAGAAGCAGGAGGCCTATATTATGTTTCTCTAAGACCATCAAATCCAAATAGCTTCGTAATTTGCCCTTCTCAGTTTCTATTGCCAAATAATATATAATAATTCCAATGAAGCAAATAAATCCTAGTTTTTCCTCTATTTGATGCTTAAAGTAGCTTGATTAATTATTGATCTTTTAAAAGTTACACCTACCTAGGGTATTGTAGAAACAAAGCACTAAGAATCTAATCCTAGACTAGGGAATGTAGGTAGCTCAGTGGTAGAGTGCTTGCCTAGTAAGTACAAAGGGTAGATCTCTGTGAGTTTAAGGCCATCCTGGTCCACAGACTGAGTTCCAGGACAACAGGGCTATATAATAGAGAGATCCTATCTTAAAACAAAAATAAAGATTTATTTGCTGCCATGCCCTGCTCTTTTTTGTCACATATGAATATTTTATTTACATTCTTTACACCTCTTCCAATTTCTCTTGTGTCCCTCCCTCTCCTCAAATTTATCATTTCATCTGTTACACACATGCAAGCATGTGTGCTGCACATAATCATCCACACATATAAATTTAACCTGCTGAGTATGTTTAGTGTTGCTGGTGTGTATGTGTTTAGGGTTGACTACTTGGAATAGATAACCTATCAGGGATATGTCCTTGGAGAAGACTGAGTCTCCATATCTAGCTCAATGAATTACCTATAGCTCTTCATCTAGGTATGGGGCCCTTTCTGCTTGCCCTACCTACTGTTGTCATTGTGTAAACAACCACATTACTGAGAGTTCTTGTGTGCAGCTTTCCTGCTATATATAGAAGATATTATCTCACAGATGTCCTTGTCCTCTGACTCCTAGAATCTTTCCACACACTGCTTCTACCATGTTCCCTGAGCATCAGGTGTAGAGATTGTGCTATAAATATATCATCAGCTTGGGTTATGTACCTCATGGTCAGTTGTTGTCCTCTGCATTTTGACCAGTTGTAGATTTCTATGAAGAAAAAAGCTTCTTTGAGGAGTAAGAGCAGCAGCAATACTTACCAGGCTGGGCCAGCCCACAAATCAGATTGCCATAATCTTTTATTAAATAATCAAGTATGTATCACGTAAGCTCTTTGATTTTGTTCATACTTTTAAATTTTTTAATGTTCAATAGAGAGCAATTATTTTCCAAGCCTTAACATTATTATTATTATTATTATTATTATTATTATTATTAATTGTGTATATGATGTGCTTGGAATGGGGTATGGCCCATGTGTAGAAGTCAAAAGACAATTTGTGGTATCAGTTCTCTCAACATTTTCATGAATTCAGGTCTTCATGCTTATATTATCAGGCTACAGGCACCTTTACCCACTATGTTACCATGTCACCAATCTAAATTTTTGCTTTTGGCCTATTTTCTGATAGAGTCCTGGATTGTATACATAGCTAGCATCTTTAATTCTTGAATAAACTGATTTTTTTTGTTTTTGTTTTCTTGGGTTTTGAGAGCAGGTTGTATGCTTTTTGTTTTTGTTTTTGTTTTTGTTTTTGTTTTTTTTTACCAAACTGTTTTCTTTCTTTATTATGCTTTGACAGTATCATACAAGTATGTAAAATCTTTGGGTCATTTTCATATCTCATTACTCTTTTTCATGCCCTCCACTCCTACTGAACATTTTCTTCTCAACAAGTCTTTCTTCTATTTTCATGTTTCTTTGTTTTTGTTGTTATAGTGTGACCCACTGCACAAGCATGGATGGGGAAATTAGTCACTGGAACTTGGGCAGGTTAATGGCTATACTGTGAAAGAAAATGATCCACTCCCATGCCCTAGCACCTATAAATGCTAATAGCTTCTCAAAGACGGGTGGGGCCTTATGACTCTCTCCATAACTCTCTTTTTATTGTCTGGCTTTTTTTTTTTTTTTTTTTTTTTTTTTTTGAGACAGGGTTTCTCTGTGTAGCCCTTTGGTGTCCTGGTACTCAGTCTGTAGATCAGGCTGGCTTGGATCTCAGATCCGAACTCTTATTTTCTTTTTCTTTTTTTTCCCCCCAAGATTATTTGTTTTGTGTGTATGTGCGTGCCTGAGTTTATGTATATATGTTCACCATATGTATGCAGGTGCCTGTGGAATCCAGAAGAGTGTGTTAGTTGTCCTGTAGTTACATTCAGTTATGAGCCCCTCAAAGTAGATGTTAGAAATTGAAACTTAGCTCTTTGCTATCCAGCCCCACACTATATTTCCTAGGAAGAAAAAGCAAAATTGTAAGACAGTTGGAACTTTACCAGGGAAACCGATTTTCTAACAGTTTAGGAACTGACTCAGAAAGAAGTTTAAGGTTCATTTGATAAACAAAAACAAAACCAGGAGCCAGATGGTGGTATTGACACTGTTAATCCAGCACTCAAGAGACAGAGGCAGGTATAACATTGAGTTCCAGGACAGCCTAGTCTACAAAACAGTTTTAGCAAGGGTACACGAGAAAACCAGTCTCAAAAAACAATGGAACAAACAAACAAACAAACAACCCCACCAGGGTCAATAAGTTATAAATTTTGCAGCTGCCAGGCTGGAAAGACAAAGGAGAAAGAGAGAAAGTCATCACTTGTTTTTTAACTACATTTCAATTTTATTTTGTATATGCATGGAAGTTTTACTTTTCTTTTACTGTGAAGAGCCACAACCAATTAATGGATGCTTAGAGAGGGAGACAGCGGATAAGTCCCTGATAATGAGTTAATCGTTTCAAGTGCTCAGCCACACACACACACACACACACACACATACGGCACTAAATAGACTCAGTAGTTTATATGAACATTTGTGTGTGTGTCTCTGTGTGTAAAATAACAAAGACAAAGTCCTGAGAGAGAAGGGCATGGGAGGAGTTGGGAGTAGAGAGAAAGGGTGAAAATTGTGTAAATACGATACTCATGCATTGCATTTTAAAAAAAAGCTGGACATGGTGGCGCATAACTTTAATTCCAGCACTTGGGAGGTAGAGGCAGGCAGATCTCTGACTTCAAGGCCAGTCTGGTCTACATAGTATAAGTTCCAGCCAGCCAAGACTACATAGGAGACACTGTCTCAAAAATAAATGAATCACAATATTTTTAAATCTGGCAATCTGACAATTATACTTTATACTTGAACAAATAAAAATCTGGGTTCTATAGCAAATTTCCTGTAGAAATATATATATATTTTGAGAGAGAGAGAGAAAGAGAGAGAGAGAAAGAGAGAGAGAGAGAAATTATTTCATGTCAAATAGTCTAATTTCAGGCAAATTTTAAAGGAAACAAATTGGAAACAGTTCTCTCCTTGCACTGTGGGAGTTCTGACTCCAGATATGAAGCTTGATGCCTTTAACCTTCTGAGCCATTTCATAGTCCCTGAAAGTCATGCCTTTCAAATTAGAGTCCAATAAACCAGGAGGGTTCAGCCCTAGAAGTCAGTAAACAGCTATAAATGGAGGTGGAGGAGTCTTCATAGAAAGTGAAAAGGCATGGGCATGTGTTGTTAGGGTTTTGGAGTGTATCAAAAGAAGAAATAGAAAGATAGAAAAGGAAATGTTGGCAGACTTAGTAGTACTGCTTGATGGGAAAGCTATAAGCAGCTTTTTGGGAGTTGTGCTTCTGGGAGATGAATACATGATCTTACTAAGGGGATCATTTTCCCATTTCCATGATGCCTTCAGGTGAACCAGGCTTTCTAACCAGGTTTTCTGGTGGGTGAGTGACAGAGCAGGTACAGAAGTGGAGGTTAGAAGAACAGCTGGAAAGAGAGTTCTCTCCTTCACTACAGGACTTCAGGGATTGAATTATGACTGCAAGTACATTACCTGCTGAGCTATTTTACTGGCCCAGGATTAAGAGAGAATAGTATGTAATGTTCTAATCTTTGGAGCATATCAGAATGTCATGTCTCCTCCTAAGACAAAAGGCATAATTAAGATTCTATTATTTTGACCCAGAGAAAGTAGCTTTCCCTTAATGGGCCTCAACATAGCTTTCACCTTTTTATATTATCATTTTAAACTCTAAGTGGCAGTTGTGATGTTTCCTATTAGGTACCTAAATCGGAATTAACCGTGTGGGAGGCCATTGAGGATAGATCCTTGCCTCGTGTTCAGCTTTGGACCCCACCTTCTGTTTCGTTGGCAACCACTAGAAAAAGACACCCGCATGGTGTTCTTACATAGATGCAGGCAAGACACCTGTACACATAAGAAAGAAAAAGCTTATTCCTTGTGATTTAGAGCATCATTATTGTTTCCACTTTTCGTAAGTCAGCCATTGTCTTCTTTCCTTCTGTTACCACTTCTTAATAAATATGTAAGATTATTAGAATCAGAGTAGATCTACCCACATGAATTGGTTATTTAAAGAGAGATACTCGGGGTTGGGGATTTAGCTCAGTGGTAGAGCGCTTGCCTACCCCAGCTCCGAAAAAAAGAAAAAAAGAAAAAAAAGAATTGGCTAAAGAGAGATACTTGAAATTTTCTTGGTTTTAGTTTTATCCTTTTGGGGGATGTTTGTATCTCCTTTACACTGATGTATATTAATGTCTCACTGTGTTTTTTAATCCTTAAATTTTACTTAGATTTTGGCCCATGAACTACTTAGTAGTAGATAATAATCAGGATAAGTATGAAAAGGAAACTCCAGATATGAAGCTGGAAGCTTATTGTTCATGTATGATCTCAGATTCTTACCATCTCTGCAGACCTATTATTAACTACTCTGAGTTAACGTTAAAACCCATAATTTAAGGGCTTGGATCCATAAGACTTATTACAAAGCCAGTTACAGGTGCCAAGGTCCCAGGCCACTTGAACTTGTCAAATTTAAAGGTTCCCACAACCGTCAGCTCAAGAATAGCCAAATGAAGAGAGTGGAATATAAAGCAGAATATGAAGGAGAGATAGGGAGCATCCATTCCTTCCCTTCATCTTCATGTATTTAGCAACTCAGGAGCTCCCTGAACCCCACTGCTAAGGGCATGATTGATCAACACACTGGCTATTTGCTGATCTCCAGGATCTCTCCTAGGGTGAAAGGACAAGCTTGAAAGTTCCATCTTTCTAATCAAGGCATGGATTTCGGGTGACTACTCTTTATTCTAAAGATGGTTTAAGTATAAGGGGCTGATTACAAGTAATTTATGATTCAGGAAGTTTTAAAGGTTTTAGTATCTTTGTTGTAGGAACCAGTAGTATTTTTATTATGCCCATTGAATAACAATAGCTAGTTTATACAGCTATTAAAACCTTCTAATATAACAGAAGTATTGACTAAACAAGTAGTAGTACTATGTAGCTATTAAAATCGTGAGTGTTCATGTAGAAAGGAGGTTAAGTATTTTAAAATTGATAGCAAATTCTTCTAATTTTCAAGAACAAGTGTCTAATGGTAGCAATTTTACCAGCAGGAAACAAGAATTCTAAAATTGCCAACATAAGGTAGGCAGTCTACAATTTATGGATGAATTGTGTTCCCAAAGTTGGCTGTTTAAAGTCTGGACCACATTTTTCCAAAGAAACTGTGTTACAGACACTGTGAACCCAAGTCATCCTAGCATAGCCTTAATTTCACTTACAGAATTTTTGAGTATACTTAGCACCTAAATTCTGTTTAAACATACTTACAAGTAGATAGCACTTTGAGTTATAACTAGACGCTTTAAGTCAACTGGGAATAGTCTATAAACCTTCCCATCTTTCTCCACTTCTGTGTTTGCTGATAATCTTCAATAGCATCATTCAGGATTTAAGAGCATCACAGTTTATCAGTGTAAGATCCCTTCTTTGATCACTGCTTGGCTAACATTCTTTTCCGTTTTAGGTTGAATTCTCTTACCCACCACTAATTCCAGGAGATGGACATGACAGCCACACTTTACCTGAAGAATGGAAGTATCTGCCTTTCCTTGCCTTACCAGATGGTGCACATAACTATCAGGAAGGTATGCAGTCAAATAATAGATGAATTACTAAGTGCAATTTTGAAATTTCTCTCATGGTTTTGATTACTTTGGACCTGTTGTGATTATTTGTAAAATGTGTATGTGTTGGAGGTGAGACACGCACAAGAGAAGCTTCAGAGAGTACTGGGCCTATTTCCTTCCTATGGAGTCTTCTTCCACCATATGGGAGTGCTTTGTCACATCTAATGAAGGACTATTCTACCTTAATTAAACCAGATTAAACATCATTTGAGTACTTGTTTTCCTCATGCATTACTTAATACTTATAAATAAATCCCTTATAAAATAAATCAGATGTTACCATACAGTTTAAATAAATTTTATTATAAGATTTGTAACCTCAGAAATTATGTTTCTTCCTAACTTTTTTATTATGGATGCTTTCAACCTGGTGGGAAAATTAAATTAAGATTATAGGGAATATTTGCAAGTTTTCTTTGTGTGTATTGTCAGTTTTGTAACTTTTTATTCTAAAGTCATTTGGAATAATGACAGACACTTGACTTCTAAATATTTAAGTGCATGCACCCTCTAAGAATGTAATCATTTCCCAGCATCCAGTTGTATTATCATAGCTAAATAATTTAACAGTGATTTCATAATATCATCTCACATCTAGTCTATGTTCAAATTTTTCCAGTTTTTAAACCAAATTTTTTGAGTGCACTCAGAAAATTGAAGAATTCACATGTTGCCATCAGTTTTTATGATTTGATTTTCCTTTAGTCTGGAACAGTCCCTGTATATATTTTCTGTAATTTTATAGTCAGTTTGACTTGCTATCTTTGACACTCCTAGGTGTTGTGGCAGACATGTACTATAAGGCTTGGGAAAAAGTCTGATGCTAGAAATAAGTATCACATAGTTCCTGGATGTGTCATTATGTTTATGTTAATGACTGCATTATAATTTCACATTTGATTGTTCAGTAATAAGTAACTAATGTCACTACTTATATTTTTCTGTGTTTCTCTTAGATACTGTGTTTTTTCACTTGCCACCCAGAAATGGAAATGGAGCCACAGTGTATGGTATCTCTTGTTATCGACAAATTGAAGCCAAGGTATGATGGTTGATGATGAGCAGCAGCAGGAAAAGGTCCTCCATCCTTTCTTGGTTGTTTGTCATTTGGTTGTTTGTCACAGTCTTTAACTTCATGTAGTACAGGTGTGCAAAGGCCAGAAGAGGATGTTCAGTCCCATAGAGTAGGAGTAATAGGTAGTCGTGCCTCATCTGACTTGGGTTCTGGGAACAGAATTGGGGTCCTCTGCCAGAGCAGTGTGTATTCCTAACTTTTGAGCCATTGTTCCAGCTCTTAATTTGTAGGTTTTTGCCAAATCTCCATACTGATTTCTATAATGGCTGTAACAATTTGCACCCTTACCAGCAATGATTAGGGTTTTCCTTTCTTTACATAGTTACCAGCATTTGTTAACAATTTTTTTTGCCGTGGATTATTTTTATTAGCATATTAAAATTTATATAATGAGAACTAGTGAAAGATGGAAGGCATCCATCAAAATTACATTAAAAATTAAATTCAGTAGTAGTTAAATGTATAGAAATGTACAAAAAGAAAATGTTACAGCACTTCAGTAGCATTACTAACAAACAGGAAATACATCCATAGTAAATTTGAGTATCAGTTTCTAAAAACACATTTATGATGACCTCCTTTATCTCTCCTGACTAGTTTTGAAGTCTGCTTTAGCAGCTATGAATCTAGCAACATTAGTTTTTGTGGCGGCTCCATTTGTTTGATAGGTGGATTTCCATCCTTGTGACTCTCAGTTTTTGGATGTGTGACAGGTATGCTTTTTTAGAAGATAGCAAATTTTGTTTTTTAATCCAGTCAGTTTTTGTTAGTTGGTTCTCACTAAATGGTTGGTCTGGTATGTGACTTGTACGTAAAGCAGTTTTCATCAGCCAGTAACTTCTGGGAGAGGAGGGTTTGTTCCTCACTGTTCTACCCAGGGCATAGCTTCTGACATTCAGAACAAGGCTGGCAGGTACTCGCTCAACTAGCATATCTGAAATTCACTGTGGCATTCTTTAACCAAATACACAATTTTTGTATGTTCTTATTGAAAACTGTTTTGTAAATGCTGCTATAAAGTATTTCTAATACTTAACTATTTGCTTATAATAGGCATTAAAAGTAAGGCAAGCCGACATCACCAGAGAGACTGTTCAGAAAAGTGTCTGTGTTTTAAGCAAGCTGGTAAGAGATCTAGTAACTTACTTACCTATTAACATTCAAGGCAGAACTTTGCTAAAATTAGTCAGGTGCTTACTAATGTGCTCTTATTTCCTCTGTATCCATCAGTGTGCTCTCATTTCTACTCTGCTGAAGACTCTAAGTTGAGCAAGTTTGACCCAAATGAAACAGCTGTTACATTTCGTTTATCTATTTTTGTTTGTTCCTAAGACTGTGGATAACGGTTCTTTTAACAACTTAAAAAAAATCTTAACTTCTCCAATTTTATTGATAATACAGAAGTCCATGACTATTGCAGTTAAGAAATTTAGCCTTAACATGTACTTTAAATTTTAGAATGTTTGAGGAAAGCCAGTGACATGGTATAACTGTACTAAAACAAAATTTCAGAGTTGTGTTTCTTCTTGGTGCATAGTCTTCAAGTTTAAATTAACAATTACACATTTAAACATGTACATTATCTTTAAAATTTGGGCTGCTAGAGAAGGGGGAGGAGTACCTGCCAGAGTGCACATGTGGAGGCAATAGAACACCTTTGGTGGTCATTTCTCTCCCTCTGACTTTATGTGTCAGGGATCAGACTCACTCATCGGGGCTCTCTCAAGTTGCAAGTACCTCTGTGAGCGGAGCCATTGCCAGGCCCCTATTGTAACATCATTTTGTTTTTAAGACAGAGTCCTTTTTGGCCCAGGTTGGCCTGCAACTTTTTGTATAGCTAAAACCTTGAACTCCTGATCCTTCTGCCTCCACTTCTCAAATTACATGTGTGTTTGATCACATTCAGCTTATTTTTATTTTCTTTAGAGAAACAAATGACTGGGGTATTAATCTATCTTATGCAAGTCCTAGTTCTGTTCCCCACCACAATGGAAGAATTGGAGAGAGGGTCAGAGAGAGGAAGGAAATACTATATACAGTGATATTGTTGGTTTTCATAGCGCTCAGTTGAGTAATACACAATATTTGATGTCTATTGATAACGAAGGGGATCTTGACATCTTTGCATCAAATGCCTAATTCTACAGTAAAATTTATTCCCCCCCTCAAAATGTCATAAGGAATAGTCTAACTGTATATCATGTTAATTACCCATATTTTATGATACTATCTTAGCCATTCTGTAATTGTTCCAAGCCAAAATTGAGAATATTTTATTGGCCCAATTATAAGATATATGTATGTTTTGTCTGATTATTTCTTGAGTACTTACCTAATTTCCTTATCCACAGACAGTTTAAATAGTCTTGTATAGCCAGGCTATACAAGTGTGGTAGCATACACTTTTAATCTCAGTACTTGAAGCAGAGGCAAGCAGATTTCTGAGTTTAAGACCTGCCTGGTCTACATAGTGAGTTTAGGCAAACAGAGTTACATAGTGAGAACCTGTTTCAAAACATTTTCTATATTGTCAGTTTTATTTTCCTAACAATGTTGAGATATCTTTGCTAGTCTCATTTTACAAATACCATATTTTAGAGTAGCAATATCTAATTCTCATATATGAGACTACCAAGTATAAAAATAGGATAAAAATACAACTTTGTTGTATCTAAAACAAACTAAGGAATGAAAACTGCTTACTTAGAAAGGTTCATTTGTTCGTAGTGCATTGTAGTAGATATGAAAATGTACTGATATTGTGCTTAATGATAACAGTCATATATTCACAGGAATGGGTACTAGTTCAGTATTAATTACTTGCATTCTAAAAGGGAGAGAAATATGAGAAAATGTCTCAAATGTAAATAAAAAGGGTGGATCTATCTTGGGTAGGAGAAATAAGAATTGAGGAATAACTTTGTTTAAATATACAAAATAATATGGTAGAGGACCTAGATTTGGTACTCCCACCATTCACAAATAATGGGAAAGGATGTGAACTTAAATCAAATCATGAGTGTTTAACTTGGTGTAAGAACCAGACTGCTTAAGCATGATTAAATGTTGCCACAATAGAATGCAGTGCAGTAGCTGTTGACATTCTTGCTATGTGTCAAAGACTCTGCTAAGTGCTTTACCTAATCCTTTACGCAGCCATAGAAGCTGCACCTTTTGGTATACAGGATCAGCTTGGTGAGGAGGTATGGAGAGGTTAAGGCATTTAATTAAGCAGATTGAAAGATGGAGCTTGGCCCAGAGTCTGTCTCACAACCTTGCCAAGATAGCTTTCACCTGCTGCCAAAGAGTGGGACTAGGAGATATCACAGTTTCTGGTTCTGAATGTGTACCCTACAGTTGATAGTTACTAAACTTTCCACCCTGATATCTTTGAATTAAAAGCTGAAGGGTTTTGTTTGCTTCTGTTGTTCACTATGATCAACCTAATGATGGTTTCTCTTTTTCTTAGCCTCTTTATGGCTTACTTCAAGCAAAACTTCAACTTATTACACATGCATATTTTGAAGAGAAAGATTTTTCCCAAATTTCCATTCTAAAGGTAATCAATTTCCATACGTGTTTGGTGAATGGTAGCTTAATGAATCAAATAGCTCTTGTGGCAGTACTGTGAAGGCTAGTCCTGATAGTTTAAGAAAAACATTGTATGAAAATCCATTTGCTTGGACCTGAGATGATTCAGTGCTTAAAAGCTCTTACAGAGAACCCAAGTTTGGTTCCTAGCATCCACATTTGATGGCTCACAACCACCTAGGGATCTGATGTCTTTCTTCTTCTCTGACTTCTTTAGGCACACACATGCATGTTGATAAAAATCTAAGATAAATCATTTTTAAAATATAGAATAGAGTAAATCTTTATCTATAATATATCTGCATTAAACATTGAAGTGCTAGTAGATTAACCCAAGTACTAAATTCAAACTGTTTTTGACAAGGCAGTGACTATAAACAACTATTATCAGTGTCTCTTAGGAGGAATGATATCTTGCTATGGCATTGTATCTATAAATTTAAGTCCAGTTTCTAGTTCCTGGTATTTTATTGAAAAAAAGATAACATCCTTCTCAAGACTGGCAGTGGTATACAGTTCTCTATCTTTCTTGGGCATTGGTGAGAGGGGAGCCAGCTAGGAATTTAGTGGGGAGACAGAGGGAAGGTTAATTTATATTTCTGTTAAAGTTCTGAAAAGGAACAGAGAGAGAGAGAGAGAGAGAGAGAGAGAGAGAGAGAGAGAGAGAGAGCGCGCCCCCGAGTAGCATTTTGTTCTTTTTGCTCAGATCTCTCCTGTTACTGTTCATGTCTACAAGAAAAGAAATGGGTTGAGTGCTGAAAACTAGCAGGTTTCGGAGACTGTGGTTGCTTATTTTATTTAGTAGGTGGCAGAATAAAGTCCCTCTCTGGTCATCATATTTCTAGGAGCTTAGTGGCTAAAGTATCAGTGTAGAGTTCTAAACTCGTTCTGCATTCCACAGGAGCTCTATGAGCATATGAACAGTTCCTTGGGAGGAGCCTCATTAGAAGGATCACAGGTGTATCTTGGTGAGTGACTTGCAAAACAAGTTAATGTCCTCAAAGTTTTCTGCTTTGAGTTGCATGTAACTGTTGATCAGAACTGTTAAGCGTATGTACATTCCATTGAGTATTATACAACTAATAAGTACTCACACAATCTTCGTATGGGATCTAAGTTCTTAAGTTTGCTTCTTCCTTAAATACCCAGAATTCATCTGAGATGGGTCATTATTTTATACTGGTGGTGATATTTACATGTATTGCAGAGGCAAGTTTCAGCGTTTTAGACTAGTACTAGACTTTTTTCCATTAATGCTGATCAGCTCAATTCCAATAGAATGGCACAGGTGTTGCTTAGCTCTTCACTGAGATTCTTCACTTTGGGGGCGGGGGGGTTGTTAATGTACACTATCGACAGCACAAAAAAATCCATTGTTAGCCTAGGTAGTCAATAAATATTCTTTTGTGATAAAAGAGTTGTAATGCTATGGTAATTTTTGTTTCCTCGGTTTCCATTTCAATGTAAAGTAGCCACATTGTGGTTTACTAGTGCAGTCTTAGAAAGTCAGCTAGACATTCCTATTCTAAGACTGTATTTGTAAGTTGTTTTCTCTTTTACTATGGTGTTAGAGCTATGTGATTGGAAAACACTGTGATTCAGAAATAGCAGTATATGTAATGCAGTGACCAGAGTTCACATTTAAAAGACTGACTGCCATTATGGTGTAAGCTTTATGACTTAAATTTATGTGGTTTATGTGTGTAGAATAGAAGTGTTAAACCCAGTGTCTAAAACTGTATCTACTAATAGTATAGACTAAGTGTATTATACTATAGTTCATAAAATTTGAAAGCCACATTTGAAGTGCTTAGTGACCACATGGCTAATGTGTCTGACAGGGTATATTTTAAACATTTTCATCCTTGGGGATGATACTCTTTCAAAAAAAAAAAAATATATATATATATATATATATATATATATATATATTTCACCAAAAATTACATAAATGTTTGAATATTTACATGTTCTCATTTGCTTCTCTAGATTTTTTTTTTCACATTTACCTCTCCTGTTTACATTGTAGGTCTGTCTCCTCGAGATCTTGTCCTTCATTTTCGACACAAGGTGTGATAGATCTCCTTCAACTTGCGGTGTACTGAAATGGGAGAGGCTGTGATTGTGTTCCTTTTCCTGCGAACTCATTGGGGCAGCATCACAATCAGCTGGCGGCATAATTGTGGTTTTGCTCTTCTAAGACAGCTTCTTAAGTATACAAGGCTGGAGGCATCAGGAATATTTGTGTGGTAAAAGTCTGGGAGTACCTCTTGCTCAATAGAGTTTGCTTTTGATTTCTTATTCTGCAGTCTTTGCAGTTTCACTTAGTATGGGTAGAAACGAAGATGTTTCCCTGAAAGTGGAATATTCTTCTACATGACTTACTTTTTCTTTTGTTGTGGTTTTGGTGTCAAAGATATGGTCCTTATTGTTAAAGCATAAGTTGCCAAGGACACACACATACAGTCACTTTTACCGAACTTTTATTGAATAGCCATGTAAATGTCATGTATCCCAGACTGGCCTTGAATTCACTGTATAGCTAAGGATTACCCTGAATTTGTGACTCTCCTGCCTCTACCTCCCAGTGCTGAGATTGTAAGTGTGTACCACCATGCCTAACTTACTGGTTCTGGGAATCTGAACACCAGGCTCTCATGAATGGTAGGCAAGCACATTACCAACTAAGCAATTCCCCAGCCTCAAATCTCTTCCTCTTCAGAAAAATGTCAAGCAGAGATGACACTATTCTTTCCAAAAAAAGATTATTTCAATTAAAGGTCAAATGATTCACATTTTTAGAGGACATAGCTAATGCTTAATTTCTCAGCTCAAGTTCAGTTTCTCATGTATCTTAAGTATAATTATATAATATTATATAACATGATTATATTTAAAAAAGAAATAGCAAATGATTAATAGATCTGAGTTCTGGGGTTGGGGATTTAGCTCAGCGGTAGAGCACTTGCCTAGCAAGCACAAGGCCCTGGGTTCGGTCCCCAGCTCCGAAAAAAAGAAAAAAAAAATAGATCTGAGTTCTTGTTTTAAAATAGTATTTCTTTCTCTTTCTGCAGGTCTTGATCCTGTTTAAGCTAATTCTTCTTGAAAAGAAGGTGAGATACAGAAGGATAAAAGGAAGAACAGGTTTTTTATTGGCATTTTTACATACTATTGTAATGTGGAAATTAATGATTAAGTATTAAAACATATTTTGTCTGTCAAGTGAAACACAAAATTCTTTTTTACTATCATACATATACAAATTTGTGTTCTTTTTAAAGACAGTTTGATAGTATAGTCAATTGTACTGTCACCATAAGAAGTTTAAACTAACTTAAATAGAAAAGGAAATGTGTTGGTTCACTCAGACTTCAGGGTTGATGGTTGATTTGGTGCTTCCAGGGTGTCACAATCTTGGGTTTTCTCTTTGTCCCACAGTCCAGCTGGTTTTACTCAAAGTGATCTCCCTTGTATACAGTAAACTGCCAACAATAATTTGGCTATTTGCTTTCTCAGATATAATACCACTTCCCGAGCTATTGAACATGAATTTGTTCCATCAGCTTGCTATCAAAATTCTGCCTAAACTAATTGGCTTAAACTTGGGTTCCAGACCACTGTGTACGACAAAGAGATGGGATTGCCATAGTCATTGTAGACCTCAGGTCTATGAACTAGGTCTTGTAGCCTACTCTACCTTACCACTTTCTTTTAGGGAAATTTGTTGTTTTTAAGACTTACTTGTTTTTATGTTTATGTGTGTAGGTATATGCATCTGCTTCCATGTTCCTGCAGAAACCAAAAACAGGACATCAGACACTCTGTAGTTGTGGTTACAGGGTACCTAATGTGAGTGCTAGGACTTGAACTCAGGTCTTTAGCAAGAGCAACGGCTGTTCTTAACTATTGAGCCATGATAAAAGTTTTATTGGAAAAGAGGCATAGCAGCTACTGTTTGCTTATTGTTTATAGCTGTTTTCATCCTTTAGAAACAGTTGAGTAGCTGTGAGAAACTATATGGCTAACAAGCCATGTGTCTGACCCTTTATAGAAAAAGTTTGCTGAACTTATGCTTAGACTAATCAGAAGCTGTCCCTGAAATACATCCAGTTTTATATCCCACATTAACTGTATTCAGTGCATCTAAGGTAAAAGGGATGTTGAGGGGTCAGTCATGCACTATGCTCATTATGGCTCATTACCTTAAAGCTTATTACCTTCCTTTGCTCCATAGAGTTTTTTTTTTTTTACAATTAATCTGAGTTGGATGCAAAACTACCTGAAAGAGTCCATCACAGAGCCATTTAAAATGAGTTACAAATCAGCTAATTATGTTGTGTGTTGCATGTTACTCTGGACAATAAAAATTTCCAATACTTTTTATTGTCAAAATGCTTCATGGCACATGAGGCTAAAAGCTATCCAACCTTCAAGTCTGTGACTTTGTTTTTAAGTTTATTTATTGTTACCTAATGAGGATGAGTGTTTTGCCTGTATTTGTATATATTCATTACATGTGTGCCTAATGCCCCCAGAGGACAGAAGAAGGTATCAGATCCCCTGGAACTGGAGTTATATAAGGTTGTGAACTGCTCTGTGGGTGCTGGGAACTGAACCTGGATCACCTGCTAAAGCAGGAAGTGTTCATCACTGAGCTATTTCTCCAGCCCTGTGTTCTATTAACTATGATCCTGTTTTATAGACAAATACAGATTCACTGAAACAAGACTGTAGAACACAATATACAGTCTGTTTTCAAGTTTCCCTAGATGTTTTAACCTCCTTTGCTTTCTTTTTTTTCTTTTTTTTGGGGGGGGCCATGGAGGGAGTTGGGGTGGGACAGGATCTCTAATGTGATCACAGCTGTTTGAAAACTTAATCCCAGTGCCTCCAACATGGGAATCTGGGATTATAAGCATATATTACTACTTGTAGTTATAATAATGTCCTTATGTTAATTCGATTTGCCTAGAAATAATGTAATTATAATACACAAGGTGAAGTAGAGAATTTTTTTATCAATGCAGGTGTTAAGTGTCATTGTGGGGATTTAGGAGAATGGATTTTTACTGTAATTAGGATATTAAGGATTGGGGAAATGGCTCAGTTAGTAAAATGCTTGTGATGCAAGCATGAGCACTTGAGTTCAGATCCCCAGTGTCCATGTGAAAAGAAAAGCTAGCACAGTACCTGTTCTGTAATCTCTGCACTGGAGAAATAGAAATTGACGATCTCTGTCACTTGCTGACTAGCCCATCTGACCAGTCTATGAGCTCCAGATTTAAGTGAGAGACTTTGTCTCAAATGTAATAAGCTGGAGAAACAATGGGAAAAGATACCTGATGTCTCCAGCCTCCACACACATTTAAATGTGTACATGAACACCTACAAACATGAATATGAAATAAGGATTAAAAACACAGGCGTAGGAGCTGGCTCATAGGAGATGACTCAGCAGTTAAGAGTACTAGCTGTTCTTTCACAGTCACAGGGTTTGATTCCCAGTACCCACATGGTAGCTCATAACCATCTGTAATTCCCGTACCAGGGTATCTGACGTTCTCTTCTGCCTTTCTGCAAGCACACATCTGTACAGTACACATTGTTCATGCAGGCAAAACACACATACAGTTTAATTTTTAAAAATTCTGGTGCTCTATTAAAAAAAGAAGAGAAAAAGAAACCCAGACATAGTATCTCAGTCTTGTCATCTCAGGCCTTGGAAGGCTAAGACAGGAGAATGGTGGTAGGCTCCAGAGTAGCCTGGGCTACATGGTAACTGCCCAGTTTTCACACTCTAGATTTTATTTTTCTTGCACTATAGCCTTTGCATTTATTTCTCTGATATCTCTGGCCCATCCCATCAATCTCTTAGTCATTTATCTTGTATAAAAATTACAGATTTAAAGAGTAGTAAGGAGCTGAGTTTTCAATGTCTTTATAGAAAGATAATGAATGAGAGTATCTTACCTCTAACTTTATAGATAAAACGTATAGACAGTTGTTCATTTTCATCTAGGAACCACATGAATCAAGAATCCTATATTGTATTTCTAGTGTCTGCTAGTCTCAAATTATTCTATAGCACAATGGTAGTACATCTAACTCCAAGTCAAATTGTACCATCATTACTTCATACTCTTTTGTTTATTCATATTTATTTAGTTATTATTTATTCACTCCAGATTTTATTCCCCTCCCAGTCTACCCCGGAGAGTTTCACATCTCATACCTCCTCCCCCCTTCCCCCGCCCCCGTACTCCCCTCCCTGCACACACGTGCTCACACGCACACACAGTCTCCACAAGGATGCCCCCACCCAACCACTAAACTTCCTGGAGCCTCCAGTCTCTTGAAGATTAGATGCATCTTCTCTGACTGAATGCAGACCCGGGAGTCCTCTGCTGCATGTCTTGGAGGCCTCATCTCAGCTGGTGTGTGCTGTCTGGTTGGTGACCCAGTGTCTGAGAGGTCTCAGGGGTCCAGGGTAATTGAGACTGCTGGTCCTCCTACAGGGTTGCCCCCTCTGCTCCTTAGCTTCCACCAGCTTTTCCCTAATTCAGCCAGAGGGGTCAGCAGCTTCTGTTCATTGGTTGAGCACACATATCTTCATCTGACTCTTTCAGCAGGTCCCTTGTTGTGAGTGCTCCATAGCTTCAGTAATAGTGTGAGGGCTTGTGGCCTCCCCTTGAGCTGGATCCCACTTTGGACCTGTCACTGGACCTCCTTTTTCTCAGTCTTTTCTCCATTTTTGTCCCTGCAGTTTTCTCAGACAAGAAGACTTATGGGTCAGAGTTTGGCTGTGGGATAGCAACCACATTCCTCGCTTGATGCCCTGTCTTTCTGCTGGAGGTAGATTCAATAAGTTCCCTCTCACCACTGTAGGGCCTTTTATCTAGGGTCCCCGACTTTGAGTCCTGATAGTCTCTGGTACATTCTAGAGGGTCCTCCCAACCTCCTTCCTCCCAAGGTCTCCTGTTTTCATTCTTTCTGCTGGCCCTCAGGGCTTCCGTCCTTCTCCCCCCCCAATCCAGATCATGTTCCCATCTCCCTCCCACCCCCATCTCCTTTCCCTCCCCTGTCCCTCCCTTGTGGTTGCTTTCTTCTCCCTCCCAAGTGGAACTAAGGCGTCCTCACTTGGGCCCTTCAGCTTATTGACCTTTTTCAGTTCTGTGGACTGTATCTTGGGTATTCTGTACTTTTTTTTTTTTTTTTTGACTAATATCCACTTATTAGTGAGAACATGCTGTGCATGGCCTTTTGTGTCTGAATTACCTCACTCCAGATGACATTTTCTAGTTCCATCCATTTGCCTGCTAAATTCAGGATGTCCTCATTCTTAATAGCTGAGTAGTATTCCATTGTGTAAATGAACCACATTTTCTGTATCCATTCTTCTATAGTGGGACATCTAGATTGTTTCCAGCTTCTGGCTATCTCAAATAAGGCTGCTATGAACATAGTGGAACATGTGCCCCTGTGGCATGGTGGGGCATCTTTGGGGTATATTCCTAAGAATGGTATTTCTGGATCTTTAGGTGGGTCTATTTACAATTTTCTGAGGAACCTCCAAATTGATTTCTAGAGTGGTTGCAATCCCACCAGCAATGGAGGAGTGTTCCTCTTTCTCCACATCCTCGCCAACATGTGTTGTCACCTGAGGTTTTGATCTTAGCCATTCTGACTAGTGTGAGGTGGAATCTCAGGGTTGTTTTGATTTGCATTTCTCTGATCATTAAGGACTTTGAACATTTCTTTAGGTGCTTCTCAGCTATTTGAGATTCCACTATTGTGAATTCTTGGTTTAGTTCTTTACCCCATTTTTTGATTGGGTTGTTTGGTGTTTTGGTGGTTAGCTTCTTGAGTTCTTTATATATTTTGGATATTAGCCCTCTATCAGTTGTGGGGTTGGTGAAGATTTTTTTCCCAATCTATAGGATGCTGATTTGTCTCATTGACTATGTCCTTTGCCTTACAGAAGCTTTCCAGTTTCATGAGGTCTCATTTATCAATTCTTGATCTTAGAGCATAAGCCATTGGAGTTCTGTTTAGGAAAATTTTGCCTCTGCCAATGAGTTCAAGGCTTTTTCCCACTTTTATTAGATTCAGTGTATCTGGTTTTATGTTGAGATCCTTGATCCACTTGGACTTGAACTTTGTGCATGGTGACAAATATGGGTCTATTTTTATTTTTCTACATACAGACATCCAGCTAGACTAGATGCTTTCTTTTTTCCGTTGTATTTATCAAAGATCAAGTGTGCGTAAGTGTGTGATTTTATTTCTGGGTCTTCAGTTCTATACCATTGATCAACCTGTCTGTCTCTATACCAATACCATGCAGTTTTTATCACTATCGCTCTAGTAGAGCTTAAGGTCAGGGGTGGTGATTTCCCCAGCCATTCTATTTTGTTAGGAATTGTTTTCACTATTCTGGTGTTTTTGCCTTTCCAGATGAATTTGAGAATTGTCTTCATGTCTTTGAAGAATTGTGTTGGGATTTTGATGGGGATTGCATTGAATCTATAGATTGCTTTTGATAGGATGGCCATTTTCACTAGGTTAATTATGCCAATCCATGAACGTAGGAGATCTCTCCATTTTCTGAGATCTTCGATTTCTTTCTTGAGAGACTTGACGTTCTTATCATAAAGGTCTTTTACTTGCTTGGTTAGAGTTATCCCAAGATATTTTATATTATCTGTGGCTATTTTGAAGGAAATTGTTTCCCTAATTTCTTTCTCAGCCTGTTTATCATTTGTACAAAGGAAGGCTACTGATTTATTTGAGTTAATTTTATATCTGGCCACTTTGCTAAAGTTGTTTATCAGCTGGAGAAGTTCTCTGGTAGAATTTTTGGGGTCCCTTATATACTATACTATAATATCATCTGCAAATAGTGATACCTTTAATTCGTCTTTGCCAACTTGTATCCCCTTGATCTCTTTTTGTTGTCTCATTGTTCTACCTTACTATATTGAATAGATGTGGGAAGAGTGGGCATCCTTTTCTTTATTCATTTTTTTAAGATCTGTCTTATATTTAACTATGTGTCTATGTGTGTATCTGTGTATATAAGTGAAGCTGTGCTCAGAATCCAGGAGATCTTTGGATCCTCTGGAACTGGAATTATAAGCACTTTTAGACCACCTAATGTGGATTCTGGGAATCTACTCATGTCTTCTGCTAAAGTAGAATATTTTAACCACTGGACTGTCTTCCTAGTCCTGCCTCTTTTTCCCATTTTTTTTCTTGAATTTCATGACATTGGGACTTTTTAATTGATCTATATCTGTGTGGGTTTATGTACACTTATATGCAGGTATGAGAACCTGTGCCTGCATGGGTGGCTAGCAGAGGGTAATGCTTATCCTCATCTATCAATCACCCTATTCATTTTGCGTCAAGATCTCTTTTTAACCTGGGACTTTATTTTTTTTTTTTTTTTTTTTTCTGTGTGAAAATATTTAATTCTGAGCAGTTACAGGTGCTTTACTAATATATATACACACATATATATACATATATATATATATATATATATATGAACATAATCTGAAAAATTTTCAAAATAAAAAAATAAAGCCAGGAAAGATAAGCAGAACTACAATTAATATAGCCCCTGAGAACTATCCCTAAGACAACAAAAGGAAGCATACACAGTAATTCTGGTAAGATTAAAACCAGTAGATGGGAGTTGGGGATTGGCTCAGTGGTAGGCGCTGACCCTGGGTTCGGGTCCCCAGCTCCAAAAAAAAAAAAAAAAAACCAGTAGATGTTACAATGTACACACTCTGTTGAGAATTTTTTAGGTTTGTCAGTCTTACAAGAAAGGGATTACAGTGAGTAGGAAAAAAAGGACAGGTGTATGAAAAAAGTTAAAATATTAAAACAGAAGAAGAATGTATACGGTACAATTAAGTTATATGGGTCTGAATATTTATTTATAATAATAGCTTAAAACTGAATATTGATTGAATAAAACTAAACAATGTAAATGAATTAAGGATTAATAGGAGTGTGTATGAGATTCCTCATTAAATATGCAAAACTGACAGTTCTGGAAACTTTGCCATTGAGAAATTTTCTTGCATCTACCTAACTAGCAGTAAGCATACTGATTTTCTACTTCTGGCATTAGAACTGGGGACTGGCCAGATCAGCAGGACCTCTTTTTGCACTTATGTGTCATGCAGATCCATTTTAAATCGCATCACAATACCAATTGTGCTGAACAGAAATAGAAAGCAAATTAATTCCTGTTCTGTACAACGGTAATAATCTAGCCAGTGCAATAATGACTCTAATTATGAAATAACTACATATATAAAATCATTTCCCTTAGCAATAAAAATATAAAATATATCAAAATAACTTTAAAAAGAAGACAAAAGACATGGTTTTTTTTTTCAAGAAAATAGAAAGATTTCCCTGGGTTTGCTAAGAATTTTCTCATATTTTACATATGTGAGTGGTCACTGTTATACAGCATGAGTCTTCTAATAAAGTTTTCTCTGCCAATGAGGCCTTTCCTTAGGACCTGCCATGCTCACGTGACACTTATTCTCCTTCCGTCTGAATTGTCACTTATTTATAGATTTTTTTTTTTTTTATTATTAACTTGAGTATTTTTATATACATTTCGAGTGTTATTCCTTTCCCGGTTTTCCAGGCAAACATCCCTCCCCCCTCCCCCCTTCCCTTATGGGTGTTCCTCCCAACCCTCCCCCATTGCTGCCCTCTCCCAACAGTCTAGTTCACTAGGGGTTCAGTCTTAGCAGGACCCAGGGCCCCTTCCACTGGTGCTCTTACTAGGATATTCATTGCAACCCACGAGGTCAGAGTCCAGGGTCAGTCCATGTATAGTCTTTGGGTAGTGGCTTAGTCCCTGGAAGCTCTGGTTGGTTGGCATTGCTGGGTACATATGGGGTCTTGAGCTCCTTGCTCTTCCAGTTCTTTTCTCTGATTCCTTCAACAGGGGTCCTGTTCTCAGTTCAGTGGTTTCCTGCTGGCATACGCCTCTGTATTTGCTGTATTCTGGCTGTGTCTCTCAGGAGCCGATCTGCATTCACATTTTGATCATCCGTCTTGAGTTTCATTTGTTCTAGGCATCTAGGGTAATTCAAGCATTTGGGCTAATAGCCACTTATCAATGAGTACATACCATGTATGTCTTTTCTGTGATTGGGTTAACTCACCAGGATGATAGTTTCCAGTTCCAACCATTTGCCTATTTAATTTCACAAAGTCATTGTTTTTGATGGCTGAGTAATATTCCATTGTGTAGATGTACCACATTTTCTGTATCCATTCCTCTGTTGAAGGGCATCTGGGTTCTTTTCCAGCTTCTGGCTATTATGAATAAATTACAAGATGAATATAGTGGAGCACGTGTTTTTTTATATGTTGGGGCATCTTTTGGGTATATGCCCAAGAGAGGTATAGCTGGATCCTCAGGCAGTTCAATGTCCAATTTTCTGAGGAACCTCCAGACTGATTTCCAGAATGGTTGTAGCAGTCTGCAACCCCACCAACAATGGAGGAGTGTTCCCCTTTCTCCACATCCTCGCCAGCATTTGCTGTCACCTGAGTTTTTGATCTTAGCCATTCTCACTGGTGTGAGGTGAAATCTCAGGGTTGTTTTGATTTGCATTTCCCTTATGACTAGCGATGTTGAACATTTCTTTAGGTGTTTCTCAGCCATTCGGCATTCCTCAGCTGTGAATTCTCTGTTTAGCTCTGAACCCCATTTTTTAATAGGGTTATTTGTCTCCCTGCTGTCTAACTTCTTCAGTTCTTTGTATATTTTGGATATAAGCCCTCTATCTGTTGTAGGATTGGTAAAGATCTTTTCCCAATCTGTTGGTTGCCGTTTTGGGACTTTTATTTCTTAAGATATACAGGAAACCAGCAAGCCTCAGCAATCAGCTAGGCTCTGCCCACCTCAGAGCTGCTCTTTACAAGTTTGATATGTGGGGGCATTGGAACTGGAACTTCAGTCCTTATGATTGACACCTTTTTAAATTATGGAATGCTTCATGAATTTGCATGTCATCTTTGCAAGGGGTCATTTCTCTGTATAGTTCCAATTTTAATATCTATGGTGTTGAAGTGGGTGCAATTGGCACTTTTAAAAAGGATCTACTTGAGTATTACAGAATTAAATGTGTAATTGTTTTCTTGTGGTTACTTTCATTTTAAACATTTTTAGCAAGATGCTAGATCAATGATGATATGACGTCAGTGTTACACAACCGTATGGTTCTTTGATAATAGGAGTTTTGATCATTTGGTTAATTAAGTTGACAAACTACCTTAACCAATAATTCATGGGACAATGACTCTAACATGTTGTGACTATTCTGTTGCCCAACCTACCATGGTCATTTAGTGTCGGTTGGCAGTACTTTCTAAGTTATAATTTTTTTTTATTTATTAAAACTTTATTATAAAGAACTTGAGATTTTTTTTTTAAATCATGAAATTAACTAGACCCAAAGTCTGGTTAACTCAGTGTGTGTCTCTGCATGTGTATGTTTGCACTCCCACCGTCACCAAAGCGTATAGAAGTCAGAGGACAGCCTTTGCAGATGGTTTTTCTTCTTCTACCATGCAGGACACACAGATTAAACTGAGATGGCACTTTTATCCTTTGAATCACCATCAGACCTTATTGGCAGATTTTATCTGAATTGTGGGTGGTTGATTGTTGTTGTTGTTGTGTTGTTTTAAAACATGACTCGTTTGTTATTGTTGTTGTTTGTTGGGGAGGTCCTTAAATCATCCAAATCGTTATATTTCTCTCATTTTTTAGGGGTGTCATTTACTAATCTACTAGCTACTTTTATATAATTAGTATTTATTTATTTGCTTTGCTTTGCATCCTGATAGCAGCTTCTTCTCTTACTCTCATGTATATCAACCCGCCATGGCATATCACATTGCAGCAGGACTAGGTGCATCTTCCGTTGAGGCTATACAAGGCAGCCTCATTAGGGGAAGAGAATCCAGAAGCAGGCCACAGAGTCGGAGACAGCCCTGCGCCAGTTGTCAGGGCTTCCCCATGAAGACTAAGCGTACATCTGTTCATAGGCTTTTTAAGTATTATTCTTATGCAAAGGATCCTCCCCTTATATATTATTACAGCCTTGTGAATTTTCTAATTTAATTTCATTTGGATCCATTTCAGGTTCTGTTTTACATTTCTCCAGTGAATAGGTTGGTGGGTGCACTAATGACTGTGCTATCCCTTTTTCCAGGTAAGCGGGTAGCCATTGCTACTTTTGCTTAATGTTATTGGAATTTCAACTTTTTAATAATAAAAATAGACAAAAAGTAAACTCATTAGGGTTAACCTTTCCAGTTCTTTTGGCAATATGTTTTTTTCATTTACCCTGGTTTTCCTTCCTTACTTTAATTTTAACATTGGGGGTGGGAGTGGGGTGGCTGTAAGCCTTGTCATGCTGGTGGTCAGAGGACATCCTGTGAGAATGTACCCTCCATTGTGTGTTGTGGTATTCAGTCTAGATCTTCAGGCTTGGTTTGGCAACAAGCACCCTTACCCGTCTTGCCAGCTCCCATCTTTCCTTTGTTTGTTTGGTTGGTTGGTTGGTTGCTTGGTTGGTTTGGGTTTTAAGATAATAGTTTCTCTGTGCAGCCCTGGCTGTCATAACTCACTTTGTAGACCAGGCTGGCTTCAAACTCAGAGAGCTGCGTGCCTCTGCCTCACAAATACTGGGATTAATTTGTGGGCCACCACACCCAACTTCCCAGCTTTTCCTTTTTTAATAGAAATTTCATTTTAAAAGATGCAAATATAGCTTTTGGAAACTTTTTATAGGAAATTTCCACTGTATAAAACAGAAACTACACTTTATTTTCTTCCATATTATTATAAGCCAAGCTGTTCTTCAATATTTTATATTTTAGGCATGATTGAGCATGGTCTCAGTGACTGTTCTCAGTATAGACCCCGAAAGAGTATGTCTGAAGATGCTGGACTTCAGGAAAGTAATCCCTCTGCAGATGATTTTATTTCTGAGTCTACTTCTGACAACTTAAATACCAGCTTGGGAACTGTCACAAGAATCGTGGCAGTAAACCATGGAGAAGATGCTGTTCCTCCGACGGAGAAGCCTTACTTCCAGGTAGAAGGTAACAACAACAAAGGACAAGAACACAGTGACACTGGCCGATATTTGGAACTTCCACCTCGACCATCTCCAGAGTCTTCAGAAAGTGACTGGGAAACTTTGGATCCTAGTGTCTTAGAGGATGCCAGCTTGAAAGAAAGGGAGCAGATGGGCTCAGACCAGACACACTTATTCCAAAAGGACTCTGTGCCCTCAGACAGTCCTCCAATCACAGTACAGCCTCAAGCTAATACCAGGCAGGTGGTCCTGATACCAGGGCTCATTTCTGGTTTGGAAGAAGACCAATATGGCATGCCTCTGGCCATCTTTACAAAGGTAAAATGGAGTATCCTTAATTGAGACATTGATTATAACGAGACTAAAGAACTTTTAAAATTATTGTGTTTATATTATAATTAATATGAGATCTTTGGGGATGAACAAGAAAGGAAAAGTTATGATTAATAAGTGATGTGTTGGGGGTTGGGGATTTAACTCAGTGGTAGAGCACTTGCCTAGCAAGCGCAAGGCCCTGGGTTCGGTCCCCAGCTCCGGAAAAAAAAAAAAAAAAGTGATGTGTTTGTGTGAAGTTGGCAAGGGGTTAAATGAACCTTGACATACCTGGGAAGAGGAAATCTTAACTGAAAAAACACCTCCATAAGATTGGCAAGTCTGTAGGGCATTTTCTTAGTCAAACATTGCTGTGGGAGGGCCTGCCCCCCTATGGTTGGTACCATTATTGGGCAGATAGTTTTGGATTGTTTAAGAGCAGACTGAGGAAGCCATGGGAGATAAGCTGGTAGTAACGTTCTTGCATGATTTCTGCTCTAATTTCACTCAGTGATGGATGTGACCTGAGAGTTGTAAGGTGAAATAGACCCCCTCTTTCCCAATTTGCTTTTGGTCATGGTATATTATCACAGCAATAGAAACCCTAAGAAAATATATATACATATGCCATGTGTACCTAGTGTCCAAACAATACTAGATCTCTGGAAAGTGGAGTGAGAGATAGTTGGGACCTATCATTAAGGTGCACCTAGACCCAGGCCCTCTGCAAAGCATCAGGTGCTATTAGCAGTTGAGCCCTCCTTCCCACCCCAAATTGTACAATTTCTTTAACTGCTGTTATTTCTGCATCTCTAAGAGCACTTCTTGTCAGGAGGCAAATGGACTGAAAAATTTTGGTTTTGAGGGTCAGGTTACTCAAAGTGATCTGGATTTTTTTCAATAAACCATGTTAGCTATTAGTTAGATTTGTGTGCTTTATGCCAGTACTAAATAAGTGGTAGGCTTACCACTGTTATTGTGATAAATAAGTCATTTTTCCTCTTTGGTTTCATCTTGTGTGTTGAGTAAAACCCAGTGTGTTGCTTAATCACACTTCTAACTACAAATACTGATCCTTTTGGTCAATAACTTTGGAAGATAAGATGCTCTAAAAACTAAATTTTTTAAGCTCTTTTCCTCTTGGGATTCTTTTACTTTCTTATTTATTTTTATCTTATATGTATAAAGTTTTGCCTGTATGTATACGTGTGCATACAGTGCCTGCTCAGATCAGAAGGAGGTGTCAGATCCCCTGGAGCTCAGGTGACAGAAGGTTGTGAGCTACCATGTGGGTGCAGCTAATATCCTGTGCTCTGACTCTGCTTTTGCTTTTGAGAAGGGCGTGGTTTTGTTGTTGTTGTTCTCGTTGTTATTGTTGTGTGTGTGTGTGTGTGTGTGTGTGAGTACACGTGTGTGCGTGCGCGCATTAGAGGTTACACCAGATTGTTAAATAATTTGTATGGCTTTTTTCTGAGAGCTTATTTAAGAAATACACAGAAGGGGCTGGAGAAATGGCTCAGAGGTTAAGAGCACTGACTTAAGAGCTCTTCTAGAGGTCCTGAGTTCAATTCTCAGCAACCACATGATGGCTCACAACCATATGTAATGGGATCTGGTGCCCTCTTCTGATGTGTCTGAAGACAGCTACAATGTACTCACATATATAAAATAATAAGTCTTTTTTAAAAAAGAAGTAACAGACTGGCTGAGGAAGTGATGAGTCTAGAAACATCTATTCCAGCAGACCAAGAGAAAATTGAAACAAATCATGCCTGTATACTCATGCTTTGCTGCTATGCAAAATGAATGAGCAGAGGAACACTGAAACGAGGGATGGAGTAAGATAAACTGAAAAAGAGAGACAGAATAGCATTTGGGGGTGTGGAAGTCCAGTATTGAAGGCCTTCCTTCTGTTTCCTCCTGATTTAGTACTGGAGTTGGGCACATGCTGCAACTAACACTAACACTTAACATGTTAAGTGTTAGGACTGGAATCCTTTTCTGTTTAATTTCCTGTGTCAGCTTTCCTCTCTAATTACAAATCTTTTAGTAAAATCAGTTGATGTACTGTAAAAACTATGATTAGAAGTTACTTTGTTTTAATTTCTATATGCCAATTTAAAACAAGGCATCTTAAATAGTGAAGTTTAGTTATCTTAGCCATGTGTGGTGGCACATGACTGTGACCCAGCACTTTGGTAGCAGAGGCATGAGGATCCTGAGTTTGAGGCCAGCCCAAGATACATAGCAGGATCATATCTCAGACAATAAAAAGTTATGTAACTTCTCAACTTGTAATTGAATATAGCATTTTTTTTTTAGTATTTGGATATTTGAAGGGGAGATGAATAATATTCCATTATAGTCCACCCTACTTTTTTATTTATTCACTCACTTCTGAGAATATAGATAGGCAAATATCTCAATAATGTTTGCTTGTAATTTTTATCTTTATAACTTGTGTATTAGTGTATGTTTATCATACATGATAATTATTCTGTGGTTTTTGTCTTGTTTTGTCAGTATATGTTACCATTTCAAGTATGGGTATTGAATTGTCTTAGATAAGTGGGAAGCCAGGAGTAGGTTTGGATATAAAATCTGGTCTTTTGAGCTTGAAGGGCTCGAGACCCCATATGTACAACAATGCCAAGCAACCAGAGCTTCCAGGGACTAAGCCACTACCTAAAGACTATACATGGACCGACCCTGGACTCTGACCTCATAGGTAGCAATGAATATCCTAGTAAGAGCACCAGTGGAAGGGGAAGCCCTGGGTCCTGCTAAGACTGAACCCCCAGTGAACTCTACTGTTGAGGGGAGGGGCGGCAATGGGGGAGGGTTGGAGGAACACCCATAAGGAAGGGGGGGGGAGGGGATGTTTGCCCGGAAACCGGGAAAGGGAATAACACTCAAAATGTATATAAGAAATACTCAAGTTAATAAAAAAAAAAAAAAAAAATATCTGTTCTTTTGGATAAAGACTTATATTCTTCTATAATCATATTCCAGCACCTTCCAAAGGTTTTAGCTAAATTGAACATCATAAAAAGAAAAATAATACCATATTAAAACTGTTTTGAACAGTTGTATTAATATGCAATATTTTCATATAGTTCAATAGGAAAAAGGTCCAAAGCACCTGTAATAAAATTTTCTGTGGACTGAGGATGTAGAATGCATGCCTAGCATACACCCAGCACAGGATTTAACCCCTAGAACCAAAAACCAAATGATTCCTAACCCATCTCTTCTGCCCATCTGCCTTCTCTGGTAGCTATGAGTATTACCAATATTGTGCTTCCTTCTAGTGGTATTTTTATAGCACAAAGAAATATATAGACTTTCCCTTACCCCTTTTACACAATGATTGTCTGTGCCCATCTTTCTCTACCCCTTGATCACTTTTACATTTCTGAGAATTGAACTTTATCACTTTTTTAGCTTTAGAATGTTCTAGCTAGAAATATATCTAATCCAGTTTTCATGAAGTTATTATTCCTGTTTATAAAAAGTACTATATTAAATAATTTAAAAATATGTCAACAGATGAGCAGGCATGTCTATAGGATAAATTTAGGTAAAGTATTGGGCAGAAGGATGTGTGTGTTTTTTCGAGACAAGGTTCTTGCAGCCCAGTTGAAATATTCACAGGAAAATAGAAACTGTTGCTGAAAGATTCTGAATCAGAATAGGTTTTCAGTAAGTCTGATGGTTTATGTATAACCTCAGACTACAAACAGGATGAGAGGTTCAACAGCTCTGTCCTGCATTTATGCCCAGATCATTCCCACTGACCACACCCTTAACTCTAGGGATTGGGATGGGTTGGGCTTGCTTTCGGTTGGGTGGTTTGTAGATTCAAATGCCTTTTGAAGATTAGTGATTCAGCTATAATTTTAAGGCAGTGCTTTTTCAAATGTAAGTTGGATACTTTTACTTTAATTTGTAGCAAGTATTTTGACATATTTTTGCTTTGTGTCTAATAGTAAACTGGATGCTTTACTATTCTCATTGCACATTGGTGACTGTGTGAAGATGTATGCTTTAAAATTCTTAACTGCTTTCTATTAGACAACATACTTTTTAATGGATGTAATATGTTTAATTCCCTAAATTAAAAGAAAGTCAGACTTTAAATTGAACCAAGAATGAAGGGATCAAGTAAGATGGCCTTACAGAGGCTTGGCCATTTATGAAGAAAACGAGCTAATCACTAGCTGGACGTACTGCAGTCAAGGCGAGCCATTGCTCTGTGAATACTAATGAGTCAAAGATTAAATGGGCAGCAGAGAAGAATGGACATTTCTTGCATGAAAAGAGGAGTAGCTGTGTTTTTCACATTTCTCTTATTTTCTCTTGTAATCCATAGGGATATCTGTGTTTGCCTTACATGGCACTGCAGCAGCATCATCTTCTCTCTGATGTCACTGTTCGGGGATTTGTGGCTGGAGCTACTAACATCCTTTTTCGACAACAGAAGCACCTCAGTGATGCCATTGTGGAAGTACGTTTATGTCTGAGTATATGAACTCTCGGCCTGCTGGTTCACTATTTTTTCCTAAATATAATTATGAACCTATTATAAACAACATTAATAAGAAAAATAATATTCTAGTCATTTTAATTTTATATTTGTTTGAGTTTTTGGTTTTGTGTTGTTTTGGTTTTGTTTGGTTTTGAGACAGGGTCTCTACTTAACCCTGGCTGGCCTGGAATGTACTTTGTAGACCAAGCTAGCCTTGAACTCAGAGATCTGCTTGCCAGTTCCTCCTAAGTATTGGGATTAAAGGCATACTTCACTATATCCACTTTATATATATTAACTGATCTTAATTTTCCTAGCAGCCCTATAAGATAAATACTGTCTACATTTTGCACATACATAAGCTGAGGGACACAATTAAGTACTTGTCCCATTATCAAAAAACTGATAAATGCTTGAGCAAGGATTCCAGCCCGAGCAAACCAGGCCTATCATGGTCTCAATGCCTTATTAAAATGTGAAATTTTTTTTCAGAACAATTTAAACACATACCCTGCTTAATATGTTCCTGATATTAAAGAACTTCATAGCAGTTATTCAATTCTGTATCACTATTTTTAATTTTTTTTTTTTTTTTGGAGCTGAGGACCGAACCCAGGGCCTTGTGCTTGCTAGGCAAGTGCTCTACCACTGAGCTAAATCCCCAACCCCTATTTTTAAATTTTTTAATTCATTTAATTTCACAATTCAAAATGTTGGGATTATTTAACTGCACTAAGGTTTTTATAATTACTAACAGATTTATTATTATCCCCAATATAAATGAGAGAAAAAAAATTTATACCAGATAGGAGGGTACAGTGGGAGAGCACAAAGTGCTTAACATTCATAAGTTGATTGATCCAAAACTAACTTTTCGGGTGAATTCACTTGAAGAGCAGTTGCTAAGTATGTGTAAGATCCTAAGTTTAATCACCAGCAGCTAAAGAAGAGAACAAAACCTTGCCAGTTAGGTAGGGGTGTGTGTGTGTGTGTGTGTGTGTGTGTGTGTGTGTGTGTGTGTGTGTGTGTGTGTGTGTGTGTGTGTGTTTAGTATTAAAAGTATTTTGAAGTATACATACCCTCAAAATGGAAAATTTGAAGGAATTATAACTAAACTTGTTCTTTTCCATGTTAATATAAGGGCAAGTTTCATTGTGTATGTATTATATTTTCCAAAGTAAGTATACTATCAAAGATTTTAAAAGCATGAATTACTTTCATAGTTCAAAGTCATGTTCTTAGTTGCACATATATTTTCTGTAAGTCTTTTCTTAAGACTTATTTATATGTGTGCTTATTTTGCCTGCATGCACCTGTGTGCACACTAGGTGACCATGGACATCAGAAGAGCGTGTCAGATTCCCTGGAACTGAATGGATATAAGCAACCCTGTGAGGCTGTTAACCAAACACAGATCATTCCCAAGAATAGCAAGTGCTCTTAACCACTGAGCCAACTATCCCCCTCTACCTGTAATTTCTAAAATTAGAAAAGGCACTCTTTTCCATAAAAAGAGAGAATATATAGAAACCTCAGTGTACAAGCCTGTCTCTTTCTTAGATTCATCCTTTGAGAATGTTGTTACTCATATTTTTTTATTCCAGTACCAATTCCCCAGTAGTTCCTTTTTATAATGTGGCATGGATATCTGTGTCCTAACTCTGACTTGTATCTGGATACTCTTCTAGGTAGAAGAAGCACTGATCCAGATCCATGATCCAGAACTTAGGAAGCTGCTTAACCCAACAACTGCAGACCTAAGGTTTGCAGATTACCTAGTGAGGCATGTGACTGAGAACCGGGATGATGTCTTCCTGGATGGCACAGGCTGGGAGGGAGGTGATGAATGGATCCGGGCCCAGTTTGCGGTCTACATCCACGCTCTGCTGGCTGCTACACTGCAGTTAGGTAAGAAGCACTTAGCCACAATTCTTCCTATAAGCCTTCTAAGAAATAGGTGTTCATAGTTAGAAAATTATTGGTACCCATACAGATGTAATGACTCTTTGACATTTTGAGTACTTTATATCCCCCCAAATCTTTCCTTTACATATGTTTTGAACTTTGATTTTATAGTTCAGTGTAGTCTTTACAAAAGTGAGTCTATTTAAACATATTATCTGACCATTACTCTTTTCTTTATGATAAAAATGTTAAAAGAATACTGACTGTTTTTACTTCCACTTGGCTGCTGATTATTTTGTATCAAAGGAAATGTCAGTATTTGGTAACTTCATAAATACTGCTTATATATTTTCAAGTTATTAAAGAATAAATTTTAAAGGAATCATTGCAAATCATATTCAGAGTGATTGGACCCATTTTAAAAAATATTATATTTCCCATTAAATTTAAAATGGGACAAGTGAAAATACGTTCCTGGTTAAAACTACTTCACTCTACTTAGAAAACAACATGAACTAGAAGTGGAGTTTTGCAATGAACATTTCTACTTTGGAATTGTGGCAAATACTTGTAGACTTGTAGCAAAAAGAGATTTCAGTATATATTTTGCTTTTTTAAAAAAATAGCAATGAAATATTTACAACATGCAGTTTACTTTCTTGTAACAGTCTATAAGAGTACACGTCTGCAGTGTCATGTGACTTATTTGTAACAGTCTGTAGAGTGCACGTCTGTAGTACCGTGCAGTTGCGTTTTTTTGTCAGCAGAATTTATTTTTTAATCATTATTATCATTTCCACCTACCAGATTTCTAGATTCCAGGGATAGATTCTCCATTATAAAGAAAAAGTAATGAACAAGTCCTCATTTATTAGTTGGGTATTTTTTAATGTCTATCATCTCTATAAACATAGGAGCAGAGGCATCAAAATTAAGTCTTTTAACCCAAATTTACTTCCTAATATTAAAAAGAAGGCCAGATATCTACTAGTTATTTGGCCTCATGAATAATCACTTCTTTGTTTTCAAGACAGGGTTTCTCTGTGTAGCCCTGGATGTTATGGAACTCACTCTGTAGACCATGCTGGCCTCAAATTCAGAGATCTGTCTGCCTGCCTCTGCCTCCCAAGGAGTAGGATTAAAAGCATGTGCCATAATTGTCCAACATTTACCTTTTTTTCTAATTGAAAAAATCAATACATTGCAAGGTGTGTTCTGAACACGTAATAGCTGGTAATTAATTTGGGCCTTAATAATCTCAGAAATTCCAATTTACAGAAGACAGGAAACTACTGTAACTTGGTCATCCATCTGGTTGAAAGGCTTCAGCAGTCAAAAGCCCATTCTTCTGTATGATTAGCAGAGGAGGTTGAGCTGTAGCAATACCTTGGGGGAAGCATACCTTTATGCTGTAAATTGAACTTTGTGTCTCCTAGTCCTTTTCTTGCAATGAAAAGCACTTGTATTTCACCTTAAAAGCAAACAATATAGCCAGACGTGGTGGTACACACCTCACATACCATCTGCCTGGACAGAAGGAAGCTAAGACAGAAGGGCCACGAGAGTTCAAAACCAGCCCGAGTGCATAGCAAGATCTTGTGTCAAAAACAAAATAGCAAACCTTCATTTGTGCTAAATGCGAGGCAATAGCTACTTCAATCACTTCTCTAGACCTTTTGTGTCCTTCTGTGTCCAAGCAAAAGAAAATATTCATTGACACTTCCCCATGGTATCAATAGCCAAGAGCTCCTTAGCATTAATGTGAAAATCCTATGTTGTTTTAAGTATTTTTGACAGTATAAATGCTTCAGTAATTCAAGAATGCAGCACCAAATACTGAGACAAAGTCCAAAAAAGAGAAACCGTGGGTAAAAGAAGTAGTTTAGTTCTTTGTGCTCAACCTCTTTAACATTTGGAAGGAGATTTTAACTGCCTCACCATATGCTTAAGCCAGTATGTCTGCTCAGTGTCATGTCTGTGGTTTTTCTTTAATAGATAATAGGATCCTTGTAAGAGTAAGGAAAACATGGAAACATTTTGGTGTTGGTAGAGAGCCTTGGGCAGTATTTGGCTCAGCCCTCTTATTTCACAGTTAAGGAAATAAATTTCTGAATGATTAAGTGACTTGCCAGAGGCTACATCGCTTCTTAACAGGATTTCTGGAACTAGAGCCAAATTTGCTTACATCTATAGGCTATGTCCCCACGATGTGGGTGTGGGATTTAAAACCGTAAAGGACTTTCGCCCTTTACAGTTATTAATCTTCATGCCCAGATGGCTGTGATCCAGCTTAACTTTTCTTCAACCGTTTTCTTTGCAGATAATGAAAAGATGTTATCAGACTATGGGACAACTTTTGTTGCTGCCTGGAAGAATACTCACAACTACAGGGTATGGAACAGCAATAAGCATCCAGCACTTGCAGAGATAAATCCAAAGTAAGCATGTCTTCTAGACTTAATGGGATAGAAAATGGTTGCTTTACAACGAAAACTTTTCTGATATTGAGGCAATCTTACTATGTAGCCCCTGCCTAACTTGGAACTCACTGTGATAGATCGGGCTGACCTCAAACTGAGAGCCATCTGCCTCTGCCTTCCCAGTGCTTAGATTAAAGGTGTTTACTACCACTCCTGGCTTAAATACTAATTTTAATGTTACAAGCATAAATTGGCTATTTTTATTGTACTTTGAACTTTTTTTTCTGGGTGGGAATAGACAAAGTCAACTTTGTATTCAACACCATTGTTATTTGGGACCTATCGTTTATTGTTTTTAGCTAAAGTAGAAATGCCACTTAAATGATGCTAGAAAAGATAAACACATACACACACTTTCTGACATACAGATTAAACAATAAAACTTCTAGATGAATTTGGTGGGAAACATGGTTTCAGAACATTTTGGTGGACAAGTCTACAAAATAATATCTTTATATTATTTCTCAAAGAAAATGAATAAGTTCAACTCTAATTTCGGTAAATTTTTTGTCTATAGCAAAAGCTATATTTGATGTCTTTATATGTTCTATGGAGGTGTGGTAATAATATTGCCATCTGAATACCTTAAAAACAATTAAAAAGTAGACCATGTTTTAGTGCTATTAAAGGAAAGAACTAAGAGTTCAAAGTAGTCTACCTCACCAGTTACAAGGTCTGGGTGCTGAGGCACACAGAAGGAAATGTATGTGAACTGGTTTGCCGGGGACACATGAGGTGGCTCTTTTTACTAGCTGGGTCACCCTAGTTATTAAACTATCCAGTGTGTGAGCTGTCTTGATCATTGCACCTGATGCTTTTAACATGAACCAACTCTGCAAACCTTAATGCTGGTACCTAGGCTTAGCTAGACTGGGCTTTAAAAAAATGTTACCTAAAAATATATATATAAAGAAACGAAGGTTCTGGGGATTGAAAAGCAGACTGGAAAGCACACATAAGTAGGTATGGTAGCACATTCCTGTAATCTCATACTCAAGAGGCTAACGTAGGAGAGTTGTAAGCTTGAAGGCTAGACTTACCTCAAAAACAAAAATAAACAAAGAGAACACCAGTAGATATGCTAACACGGAAGGAGGAAATCTCATGGGGCTTCAAACTCAGGCTAAGAATTATAGGCAAAAGAATGCAGAGCACTGAAGAAGCAGGAGAAAAAGTCCTCCCAGGGGAGAGCCCCCAAATTGTGGTCAGCCCTGAAAGCATATACATACAGTTAGCATTATATACTATACAGACTGGTAAGGGCTGTGTGTGTGTGTGTGTGTGTGTGTGTGTGTAACAAAAATTGAAGAAATGGAGGCCATGAAGGTGAATTACATTGTAAGGTTTGGAGGGAAGAAAGGGAGGAGGAAAAACAATGTAATTATATTTTAATTTCAAAAAATAAAAAATATTTTTATAAAAGTACACATAGAAAAAAGTTTTTTTTTTGTTTTTTTTTTACATTTTTAAAACACAAAGGCAAGAACATCAAGGATGAAGAGGCCCATTAGAGTAGTAATTAGGGAGTCATGGTAATCACATTTTAAACATTTTCACCAGATTAAAAATAAGAAATGAAAAAAAAAGAAATGGTCTTTATTAATTATCAGGAAATGTAATTTGAAATATTCTGAACTAATTACCCTTGAGATCTGTCTGCACTATTTTAGCTTCTAAAGAGGAATCCTCTAAATTACCAAGCATCAGACACATCCCATCCCTGAAATCAAGCTTTTTTGGGAAATAGGAAAAATGACTGTTTGATACTGAACTTGGGCTTCGAATATGTTAGGCAGCTACAAGCACAGCATGTTTATATGATTTGTTAGGTTAGTTCTGTGATCCATAAAAGGAAGAACTTTTTGTATGCTTACTTTAACCCAGAGCACTTTGCTGTCATTTGACAAAACCATAGCATTGTGTAAATAGCTATGAATTTCTCTTTCTCTGTAACACAGAACAGAGGACCCCGAGTATGAGACAATTCTCTCTTCCAATCTTAACTGTGCTTAAGTCCTGTGGTTGATTTGGTTTTGGTTTTAATAAAATGTTTCTCCTTTGGTGTGACAGAAATTCTCACAAAACTACAGTGCCATTTTAGATTCTTCATTTTGAGTTGCTTTTCTAATACACTACAGATTTTGCTGATTCACTAGCAAATTTTCATGGCCAATGACACATATTTACCAGGATCAAGGTAAAGTTGTGACTGTGGCTTAAATCAGCTACTCACCTAATTTCCTGATGTATTTTTAAGTTGGACTGATGCTTGTTCCTTACCCCAGATTAACTAATTCCTCTATCAGAGTAGTGTTAGCACGTCCATCTCCCAGTACACACACACACGTTCACTTTTAACCACAATCATTCATTGCACAAGGAAAGAAGGTAGAACTCAAAACTGCTGAGTCACTTGGAGGGTTCATATTCGGAATGATGCATGGGACCCCACTGTCAGTTTCAGAGCACTCTATCCACTTGTGTCTCCCAAAAGGTTTACTAACAGTTTATGTGGCTGCTCCTTGCAGTGTTATTGATGTATTCACAATATAAACTTAAACTTTGTTTTACAGCCATCCTTTTCAAGGCCAGTACTCCGTGTCAGACATGAAACTCAGATTCTCACAGTGAGTACTTAGAGAATATAAGGGGGAGTTATTCTGAGTATATGCCATATGTTGCCAATTAGGTATTTTGTTTATATACTTGATAGATTAGTGTTCCAAATAGTAACCCAGTGTGTATAATATTCTGTAGCTCAATAGTATGTATTTCAAAATGAAAACTCTGTCTACACACAATAGTATGATATAATAACAGGACTTGCCATTCTTATTTTGATGATAGCCTCTCTGAAATCATGTCTGTCAAGGAGATTTAGCCATAAATCTTTCTGTCCTCATCTCAGCTCATTTCTGTTTTCTTTCAAGTATACTCAAGTATTTTTTCATAATAATTTTGTTTTTTATTTTCTCAATACTAATTTGGGATGTTAATAGAGTTGTTTGGTTGTGAATATTCTCAAATGTTTGAGATTTTTAAAAATTGTATTTCTTTTCTTAGTTCTGTTCAGAACAGTGAACGTGGCAAAAAAATTGGCAATGTCATGGTCACAACCAGCCGGAATGTGGTACAAACAGGAAAAGCCGTTGGTAAGGCACACCCTCAGCAGGAGCTGTTTGTCATGTATCCATTTTCTGTCTTCAGTGAGCAATTCATTACAATAAAGTTATAGAGATATCTGGATCACAAAACAATACAGAAAGGCTTTTAAAGCTTTCGATTCTAAAATAAAAAAGGAATGTATGTTTTCTAAGTAAGGAATAAAAAGAGAAACCACAGATAGCCAGGAAAGTGAGACTAGCTCTGGATATGCTGAAGAATTTAGGACTCCTGTAGGGTTTCTAATGTAGTCCACATCTATGTTGACTTGGCTCTTGAACTCTTTTCTCCTCTTTTTCCTCCTTCCTTTCTCTCTCCCTGCCTCTCTTTCTTTCTTTCTTTCTTCTCTTATTCAACCCCTCTTGTTTGTTTGTCAAGACAGGGTCTCACTTTGTAGTCCAGATTAGCCTCAAACTCCAGATTCTCCTGGCTCAACATCGCAGGTGCTGAGATTACAGACTTCACATTGAAATTCTATCAGATATTTAAGGAAAGAACATAAACTGAATGCAAACCTTTTATAAAGGAGTGAATGAGGTAATACTTTCCGACTCACTTTATGAGGCCAGTATTACCCAGATACCCAACACTAGATAAATCATAGCATGTACATATATTCTATGCCTAGCTTTTTTTCACTCAAAATTTTTTGAAGATTATCCTGTGTTATGTCTGAATAAATTTCTTATTTCCTTTTTTATTTGTTTGTTGTTGGAGTCCCAGGTAACCTGGAACTTAATTTGTAGACCAAAATGGCCTTGAACTCAAAATCTGTCTGTCTCTATCTCCCAAGTACTGGGAATAAAGGTGAGGTGTACACCACCACACCCAGGACCTCTGTTCTGAACTTTTAACTTATTTCAATCGAGTTTCAAACCTAGAAACCATATTAGTTACTTTCTTATTACTTTGACCATACCTGACTCTGCTTTGGCTTATGGTTTTAAAGGGCACAGTTTATGCGGTCGGCAAAGTCGTGCAATGCATAACAGTGTGAGCACGTGACTGCTGCTCCTTATATCCTAGTAGACCAGGAAGCAGAGAGCTGGAGCTGGAAATAGATACAACTTCAAATGCCCATGTAAAACTTCACTTCTGCTAGACCACAGGTCCCAAAGTTCCTTAGCCTCCCAAAGTAGTATCACCATGCAGAGAGAAAGTATTTAAACATGTGGGCCCATGCAGGACATTTTATGTTTAACCCATAACAGAAATATAACTGTTAACTCTTATTGAGTAAAACACAAAAGCCCCAGTATAAGAATGTCCTAATGATCTGGGTAGCTAGCCCTCCTCACACCTACAGAAAGTTGGTGTAAGGACTCTTTGGACTCCTTTTAAAAGACACAGAACACATAGCCCTACTGCTAGGTACATTTTATTGCCAGAGGAATGAAATTTGATATATTTGTTTCTGTATGGTTATACATTTGATTTATTTTGAATTCTTATATTTAATAGAAAAAATTAGCTTTGTTGAAGACATAAGCATCACTACAGTAGCATACCCCCACATCCAAGAGATCTATTCAAAGAGTCACAGAGAAGACTCACAGCTACGGACATGCCATGGTTTTTTGTTTTGTTTTTGTTTTTGTTTTGTTTCTTTTGCACATCCAACCTGTGATAAAACATTAACATGTAAATTAACCACAGGAATTAACAGCAATAATAGGATGAGAGAGTTATATAACAGTATATTTTAGTAAAAGTTATATGAATATATTCTGTCACTCAAAATTTTTTCACTTTTTCGTTTAAAGAAATCACTTTACAGCTCTTCTTTGCCGTGTTCAAATTGCCAGCTCCACTGCTCTTGCCTTTAGGGTTACTGGAACATAGACACTGCGATACCAGGTATCTTAGTCAGGGCTCTATTGCTTTGATAATCATGATCAAAAGCAACTTGGAGTAAAAGGGGTTTGTTTGGCTTCATGTCCTAGGACACAGTTCATCGAGAGAAGTCAAGGCTGCTTACTGGTTTGCTCAGTGCCTTGCTCAGCCTGCATACCAGCAAGACCACTTGCCCAGGAGTGGTACCAACCACGGTGGGCTGAATAATCCTAACTAATCATTAATCAAGAAAATGCCCTATAAATGTATGCACAGTCTGTTAGTAGCATTTTCCCAATTAAGGTCCCCCTTTCAGATATGTCTAGGCTTGTGTCAAGTTAATGAGAACCCACCTGCACACCATGGGACTGAGTCTATAACCAGGTGTCTACCAGATGCCTGGTAGGCGGAACAGAAGCATGTATACATTAAATAAAAGGAGATATGAGTAGGGCCCAACTGGTAAGTGTGATGGGCGTACTTAGACTGAAGTTTATAATTTATAAATAATTTATTTCTAAAATAGTCCATTGAACATTTATCACCTGGATATAATTCTCTGAAGATTCAGATGTCAGGGAACTCAAATGTAAGAACTGAAACCATAGGCAGGGAGGACTGTTATATTTGGTTTCCGGTGTTGCTGCTGTTAATTAAATTGCAACCCAAGTCTCCTCTACACCCCCTTTCTCTAACATCAGTGACTTAAATAATCTCACACTCACAGCAGCTTCAAAGTATTATTTTAAAACAACAAGACTTGAGACCTACAGGACTCTCTTCCAGTATAGTACTACTCTTCTAATACAATTGGGTTCAGAGAATGTGTGCGTGTGTTCTGTCTACATGTGTGCGTGGGTATCCATGGAGACCAGAAGCATTGGGTCTCCTGGAGCTAGAGTTAAAGGCAGTCTTGAGTCTCCTAATATGGGTGCTAGGAACTGGATTTGATCCTGGAAGAACAGTAAACAGTCTTAATTCCTGAGGCATCTCTCCACCTGTATATTTAGCTATTTAAGCTCTCCAGATAATTCTCATTATAGTCAGAATTGCTAGTGCTATGGCTACAAAATTATGTCATTAGCCCCCACAAAGTGCCTAGTGTGTTGAAATATAACTCAGTTTAGTCTTTTGAACTAAAAATTTAAGTGGTGTCTCAGTAACTACAAGTGAGTTAACCTTATTCATGTTTATTGGGTTCTCATTGTCTAACCAAATATTAGATGTGGTTCACTATTAAAGGACCTGCCTACATTCTATTCCCAGCATGCAAAATACTTAAACCTTATATTAAGCTCATCCATCTTTCCTTTTGTTTTTCTTTTTCACACAGGCCAGTCAGTTGGAGGAGCTTTTTCCAGTGCAAAGACAGCTATGTCTTCATGGCTATCTACTTTTACCACATCCACCCCTCAGAGTCTTCCTGAGCCACCCAACGGGAAGCCCTGAGTCCAGCAGCAGAAGCTGCTGTGTTTTCAAAGGTGTAATGCTCCCTCTCCATCTGCTGCTCCCAGGGTTTCTTCCTCTATCCGAAGGTCCATACCCAGGGACCACGATGACAAACTGTTTACATGGACGGTTGCACTCTGTCTAAATGAAAGTTGCAGGATGCTGAATGGATGAAACCAACATAGCAGAAATAGTTTCCAGGTTGGGGTTAAATTGACTACTTTCACTTCATTCTGAGCCTAATTAATGTGCACAATGAACCTTCTAGTGAATTTTAAGTTCTGAGATTGTACATTTGTTTACTTAGAAGAATTTTTACATATGTATATTTTGTTCTATTTTGCTGTTTAAATATTTAGATGGTCATTGTAATTTATATTGACTAAAATTAAGTTATATTACTATTTGACTATCTCTGAAGTTAGCCCTAAAATGTATTTGTAAAGCGTAGGGACTATGCATTCCAGCCTGAGTTCTAGGGTGGGCTTTTATGGGGGCTTAGAGGAAACACTCTACCCACTAAACATATCTGCCAACTCACTTCCCAGAGCTGTGAGAGTCAAGAGGGGAAAGCTGAAAGTAAGGTACCATTTTCTATGAATGTCTCCTGTCACAGTTGCTGTGAAGCAGCCGAGATGCCCCTGTGCTGCTCTCCTGCTGGCAGTGCTCATGCAAGGAAGCAGCAGTGCTGACTCAGCAGCACTGAAGGGTTGGCACATGTCTGGAAGGCAGTACTTTGACGACCCACACGCTAGCTTGATCAACTCCAGTTATGTTGCTGTCCGATCAGCACTTCGTTATTGAAAATATGTGCCTTGTTTCTTCATGTGAATGGTTGTCCATTGGATCTGGATAGATCCACGGGCCTTCTCTTAGTCTTGTTCTGCATTGAGCTTTTAAGGCACTTGACCTTCCTATTTCCCTGACTGAAAATCCTCCTTTATTCAGGTCTGACACCTTCTAAAGAAAACCAAAGTGACCAATAAAGGTTAAATATAAACCATGACTTAGCTCACATTTAGAACAACAAGAAGTGGGCCAAGGAGATTTAGTGAGGAGAAGTGCTTACTGTGCAAGCATGACAACCTGAGTCCAGATCTCTGGAACCCACATAAAAAGCCGCATCTGTAATCCTAGTGTTCCTACAATGAAGTGGGAAACAGTCAGGAGAATCTTCTAGAATATCGAAAGCCAGCCAGCCTAGAGTGAACAATGAATTGGCAGAAACGAGAGACCCTGCCTCTCGTGGAGAGGAAGAACTAACTCTTGAAAATTGTCCTCTGACCTCCACATAAGCAGTGTGTCATGCCTAGGCTTATATTCACACACACAAGGACACACACCTCAAGTGAAAGAACAGTAAGAAGCAAGAGAATGAGTTCACACCCATGCCATGAGTCACTTGCTTGGCAAATCAGTTTCATATTACCACAGGCATGAATTTGCCAGCCTCTCATTTAATTCATGTGTTTGTCATGTGTAACTGTCATTTGCCTTTCAGAGGGTCCTTAGTTGGTGTTCTCAGGGAGTACTTATGGGAAACAATCTGCCTTTTCAGTAGCACAGGGCATGTGGAATAACCATTATATCTACATATGATTGGGAAAGTAAGGGGCCTAATTAAGGACATTAATTGTATTTCATTTATCCCCTATGAGATTCCCTAAGGACTATAAAAAGAAGATAGGGCATAACTCAATATTTTTAAAACTTTGCAAGTTAGATTTTCACACAAAACCACAAAATACAAACTACTTCCAATTGGGCATAATAACTTGAGAGAGTCCAGTAACAACAAATTAATTGGTTAATGGGAGAGCACCATTAATTTTCTCTGGTCATTAAATATTTGAAAAGAGAAGAAAGTAAAGCCACACAGAACTGCGAGAGGCACATCAATCAAGGTTGTGCCGAGACTATTGAGAATTCGTTCTTAGATATCATTTCATGTGGCTGCAGCATACTGATAGGCCCATGGTAGTTGACATTGCTAGGAGCCGTGCCTGGGTTAGCTAGTAAGATAATGGTTGTTCTTTAGTTTGCATCAGGTTTGTATGACTTGGGGAAATGCCTGCTGTCACTTAAACAAAAGCACTGCAACATTCACCTTGAAATATACTTGGGGGAAAATTGTAACTGCTTTTGTTTCACATTCCCCATTTGAGTGTATATGGGTCTCCCTGTGTATGGTCTCACAGTCTTACCACATAGGTCTCTAAATTGCCAAACTCCTCCCTCTGTCTCAACTGGGATTATAGGAGCACACCACTATGTGTATATTTTAATTGAACTTTCTCTTAATGTAGTTAAAAACTTAACTCTTAAAATGGTCACTTAACTGGTCAGCATAAAATAACTTACCTTGGAATATAAAACATCTTAGAATGGTCAAAAGACCATACACTTATTTCCTTCAGGTTCTTGGAACTGTTGACTTTTCAAGACCTAACATTTTGTTGCTGGCAGGGGCATCACCTAATACAGCAGCCAGTGTCCTGGAGAATAGGAGATACAGCCAGTGAGCCAACACACGTGAAGACTGTATTTTAGGCTCCAGTGAGCTAAACTAGCTGATGAGTAGTCTCCCTCCAGTCCCGGCATGGTGGCTCTTTAGCCAACAGTAGGCCTTTACCTATTGCCAGGAGCTATGGCTATTGGAAACCACGCTTTCTCCAGTGATAGCCAATGCTTTTGTGTCTAAGAACTGAGTGTTTATAACTAGACCTGCGGGAGTGAAAGTCAACCACCATTTTTCAGGTTTTCAGAAAGCAGACATTGGCAGTAGCTGCACTGCTGTTCAAGATGGTTTTGAGGAAGCCCACTGTGATCCTAGTGTAATGACAGTGACGCAGATAAGGAGGGGAAAGAGCTAAAGCTGTCAGTCTGTGGAGTAGAGTGGAAATTCTGAAACTGCATGTAACAGTGTAGAGCAATTGTATATGTATATCTGATTTATAACCAATATGAATTGTCTGTCCTCAAATCCTTCACTAGCTCACAAGCCTGAAAACAGTTCTCTCCTTTTGCATTAAGAAACAGTTGGCTTTCTTGGGCAGCAAAGTAGAGCCCATGACAGGACTTCCTCAGCCTTTCTGCTTTTCAAATTTTGTACTAAGCAGTTAACTTTTTTTTTTAAATTAGCTTTCTTTAGCTATTTCTTTAGAAATTCAAGGAAAAAGCAAATTAGGAAAACAAAAATGAAAAGCTGTCACATGGTTTAGAAACAGGGCACTTAAAGTCTGAGTGGAGAGTATTTTGACATCAGTATTTAGCTTACGAAAGGCATGAGTCTAGGCAGAAGTTAGAATTGTAATATGCTATTTACATTTTTAAGTGAAGCTATAACATTCTTTTCCTGGTAAGCGGGTATTATTGAAGCTTTATATTCTATGGAGAAAATTTTGTGGGAGTTAACAGCCGGTGGCCCCTCTTCCTTTCATGTTGTTAAGTTTAGAAGCCCTGCAGGCCAGCGTCCTGATTTATACCCACAGGCAGTGTCTGCTACAACCTCCACGGAGGGCAGCCTGTTAGAACAGAAGTGCTGGCTCCTGCCTATGGTACCTGCCTGTTAATGTATTGGAGTATTGCTTTAGGATCCCTAAAACGTTTGCACAGTGATTCTGTAATGAGAAATGGCCCAGCATTCATGGCTTTCCACGCCATCTCCTGGTAGCTTTTAACTCTGACAGAATGCTCCCTGAATCACTTGACAATAACCATCATTCCTCATAACATAATGTGCCGCTAGAATTTTCTCATTCCAAGTCTTCTGACTTCATTAATTTGAAATTGTTTTTCCATAATTTCCAACATTCCATAAAATTTTTTTAGGGACAAAAGGAATGTGTTTTTATTTTTTCATATAAAAAACTTCATAAAAATGACTTCCTACCTACATTATGAAGAAGAAACTGGCTTCCTCATATGGTATAACACTCCAAAATTAAAAGATTGTGCATGTCAAAGGTGTTGGATATATTTTGTAAAACTCTAAATACATTTGTATTTCTGTGCTATTCAGAAATTTACCTTTTTACTTACACTAATTAAAGATATAGAAAACTATATATTTAAATCATGTATATTGAACACAATTTAAGGGGATTTCCAATCTTATTTTTCATCAGCTTCTCATGCACATAGTATGCTGCTAAAGTTTATGTTGTGTGCAATATAAACATTTGAACATTTCAAGTCAGGTACTGAGCCAGAAAAGGTCATTGAAGTTGTCAGAAACTGCTTAGAGCATATTTTATTTTGTTAAGATACTGTTATTTTATAACTGGAAAAGCAAGATTGTGCATTACATGTTTCAGTCCACTTGATCATCCGTTTCTAAATTTAGGAAGCATTTGATTAATGACTTGGTAAAGACACTTAATGGTTGGAAAATAGTTTTTAAGGAAGTTAAGCTATAGCTTCTCTTTCCTCTAGTAGCTTTGTAGTTTGTGCTGGTTCATCTCTGTTGTCATTTGTTTTCTAAAACATATTCAAATTATAAATCATGTCTAATCATGCTGAGCTGTAGAGCTTCTACTGTACCTTTATTTTAAGGAAAACCTGATAATAAAATTATCCTGTTTCTCTTGCACACTGCTGTTGATCTCCTGGACTTAACTACATGCTGTCTGTGTGATTTCTGGTCTTCACAACTGGACAGCATTGCATTCTTCATTTGTCAAGAAAGCAGCACATAAGTGAGCTGAAGGACTCCACACCAAATCTAGCTTCCTCCTGATACTGCTTATGGTGGAACCTCAGCTTTCTAGGAAACCTCTGCAGAAAGAGCCCTATATAGCATCTGGGGAACTCTGAAGGAATGCTATGCAAGTTCTAAGGAGGTTGGTCATGTAATCACCTCATGGTCAAGGCCAGGGAGGAAAGAAACTGTGCTACTGTAGTCCATTTCTCCACTTGGACTGGTAAGATTAAAAATATTACACTGAAGATTTCAGGCATGTTTGCTGTGCACCGTGACTCCTTCCAACTTGTTCATGGAATAAGATAAACGTTCCTTTCCTGGGGTTGTATTGAGTATGGCCTTTATCACTAAGGAAGGTGATCTGGATATAAAAGGATGGTTTTTCAGTTGATAATACAAGATAAAAATCAAAACAATTCAGGTAGAAAGTTATAAACTCTTTAAATTAGATGTTATAGCAATGTACTACATTGACAAAATTGATGGACTGGATGTTATTATTGTATATCTTACCTTATAGTTTACATAACTGTTACAACTATGTTCAATCTATATCTAAGAGGCCTTTTTAAGGATGGAAAGGGTGAATTGTTGTAAATTGGTTCTAATGCTATTTGTGTTAATTTGGCTCCCAAAATCACAGGGAACCCTAACTTCTGCCTGAAAGATGCTGAGGGTCCCTGTCCCCAGTTGGCTCTAATTGGTAAATAAAGTTGCCTGTGTCCAATGGTCAGGCAGGGCGACAGAGGCAGGACTCCCAGGCAAGGGAACCATGGAGAGAAGTTTTAGAATTGCCATGACGGGGAATCAGGAAGATTGGACTTGAGAGCTAGAGAAGTGGGAGTGTACAGCCATGTAAGAGTGGCCCCAATTCCCCGACCCCCACCACCATTTGGGTCTGGGGTAACAAAGATAGAAATTAGATCTTAGTAAGTAATCAGGGGTATTGGAGGGGAGGCATTAGCTACGTGAAAATTTGGAAATAGCCCAGCTGTTGAGCTGCTTTGGAACATATTAAAAATAAGACTACGTGTGTGCCTTTCATTTGAGAATCCACAACTTTGGGGTGGTAGTGAGAAGCGCTAGCAAACACGGCTGCCAGAGGATTAATTTACTGCCACAACAGGACAAGATCTTTCAACTGTCACACACATAGGTGTATGTGTTCTGCATACTGTTTCTTTGTAATTTTTGGTTTAACAGGTATTTCCCATGATTCATTCTTCACAATGTCTTGAGAGTTAGTTTTTCTTTTAATTATTTTTAATTATGTGTATATTGAGAGGTTGGTTTTTCACAGTGCCGTGACCATCAGAGCCAGAAGAGGGAATCCAATCCCCCAAAGCTGGAGTCATGGGTGGTATCTAAAGTAGAAGCCAAGACCTGAACTCTGGTTTTCTTCAAGTGTAGCATTCAAGGGCATTTCTCACCTTCTCTTTAGCACATGAAAAAATACTTAATCTAGTTGCATTTACCCAATTACATTTAGAGGCTTTGTATTCTCTTTAAGAAGCCCTTTACTCACAAGATCATAAAGACACTCTAGTGTAGAAGTTATTTACTCTTGCGTTTCACATTCAGGACTACCTGGGATTTCTTCATTAGAGCCGTGTGAAATCAAGACATACAAGAATAGTGTATCTTGCTGCTGCTTATTTCCTCAAGGAAGAACTCTTGTGAAGCTAACTTCTCATCTTTGTACGTTCATGCAAAAACACAAGAGGAGCATAAAATCAGTAAGTGTTAAAAAGAAGTCTTTACGGAAAACAGTAAATTTACAGTATTAAATATTAGCTAAGATTCTCATTTAACTTATCCATATTTTTCTCATTTTGTTTCAGGTCTTGGCAAAGTATTACCTCAGCACCACTTCGTAGAGATGGATGAAGGGACCTTGTTTTGGTACTCTGATTGGCTGATGTCCTCAAAGTCAAATAGTCTCACAGTGGCTCCAGTGTTTCCAAACCTGTCCTGGGCAGCCACAAACTTTGAGGGCCTTTTAACTGTACCAGAGATTCCATTTTCCCCCAGGAAACTAATGTTTACAGTCTGTGGCCACTTGAAATTTGTTAACATCAACTGAGTCCCTCAGGCTACACTAAGTTCTGCCTTCCTTGTGGAGTATTTGAGTATCTTCTGTGTGCCATGTGTATTGCATGGTAGCACACACTATCTCCGGCTGAATATAGCTTGCTGCCATAGGTTGCCAGTTGCCAGAGGGTAGAGCGTACTAACTTGTGAGCCAGAGTACTAAACCAACACCTTCCTAGGGGGTGGCAGCTGTTCATCAGGGACAGTTAGGTTCCTATGAGCCCGAGCCAAGACCTAAAGGTTGGGAGTTTTAGCATGAAGGGAGTTGAACATGAACTTGAAGACACTAAGGATCCCAGAGCTTTGTGAACAGCACAAATGAAGACTAGGGAGCAGCATGTCTTGGAGAAATCAAATGTTAAGAGTGACAACAAGGGTCAGAAAGGAAATGAAACCAAAAAATAAGGTCAAGTCGGGGCAAGGGGAGTCCCATCAGCCTGGTGAAAGTAAACAATTTGGAAGGTAACAGGACTTCCTAGGGGCAGGTAGCATCTTAGAGAGCTGCTTCAGGAGTCTAACCACCACAGCCTGTTTAACTGAACTGAACTCAGTTTCTTGGCTGGCCATCTCGAACTCACCTGCTACTCCAGCCTTTTTCACTGAATCTCAGCTTCCCACCAACCAAACATATGTGTCCAAAACACAGTAAGCCCCAAAACAAAACTCCCACAACTGTTCTCAGTCAAAATCCAGTCACTGTGAGCACATGGCTTCTTAGGTTTCTCCAGAGGTTAGACAGTAAGGTGACTAACCAAGAGGCACTGTAAGCCACTATAGGTATAGGGGTGGGGTAGTCATTGAGGGCCCGAACAGCTCCAGCTACTGTCTCCCGCATAGCCTAGAGATGTGGCTCTACTACAGTGCTCCAAGAAAGAAACCTACTCTGCATGCTTCACGCTGGGGTTAGTCTACATGTGTGAAAAGTCCATCTAGATTCTTCTAGCCAACCTAATCCATGAGCCTGTTTTAAGCAGGAACTTGTTCTTCTCTGGAGAATAAAGTGATGAGTGAGCAAAGAACAGGAGCCTTCCCACCTGCTCTGCCCCAGAGAGCAGCCACTGAGCACTTTGTAGAGCTCTGCAGCAATTCTGTTGCACCATTTTCAGCTGCCATGGCCTGAATTGGTTCTTTGTTCCATAGTGTCCATCCATTTAGAAACTGAAACCTCTGCCCTAGATAAATCATCTGCTCACACCGAATGCCTGTGAGATGGAAATTCCCAGATAGACTTTTGACAGCTCAACCAGTACTTTTTGTTATTAAAATCACAAGGCTAAAAGCCAGGTGTAGTTATAGCTGTATAACTCCAGCACAGCCGAGTCCAGAGAATAGTTCAAGGTCAGCCAGATGCTTTTGGGTTTTATTGCTATGAAGAGACACCTTGACCAATGCAATTTTTATAAAGAAAAACATTTAATTGGGGATGGCTTATAGTTTGAGAGGTACAGTTAACGTATCATCATGACAGGAAGCAATGCACCATCCAGGCAGGTTTGGTGCTGGAGAAGGAGCTGAGAGTTCTACATCTTGATCTGGAGGCTGCAAGGAGGAGCTTCCTATAGGGCAGAGCTTCCACATATATCTAAGACCTCAAAGCCCACCTCCACAGTGACACACTTCCTCAAAGGCCACACCTACTCCAATAAGGCCACACCTAATAGTGCCACTTCCTATGGGTCAAGCATTCAAACGTGAGTTTATGGGGGCCAAACCTTTTCGTGCCACCACACCTTGGCTGCATAATGACACATTGTCTCACGAAACTATAGGGCTAACAGGAATTAAAATAGAAAAATTTAATGTTACATGCTTGTGCACAAGTGTGAGTGTGTGTGTGTGTTCTAAGTGCATTTTTTTCCCCAATTGGGACATTGTAGACAATATGCAGGTGTACAAGAGTGTAAGTATTCCTTAGTGTTCAGCAGTAGGGATGCTGTGGTTTGGGCATCATTTAAATGTAGCCTAGGGTTAATGTACCAGGACCTTGGTCCCCAGCATAGCAAAAATGAGAAGTAGGCCTGGGGAGGATGTTGGGTTACTAAGATCACTGTACCACCAACCATTGCCCCTCTGCTTACCCAAAGCCTACCATTGTGATAACATCCACCTTGAGGCCATGAATGGATACTGTTTACTGGCTTGGCTCTCTATAGATAGTTTAGTTTATATTACCCAGGACCACCTGCCCATGAGTGGTACTATCCACAGTCAGCTGGGCCCTCATCAACCATTAATCAAGAAAACCCCCACAACTGGTCAATCTGATGGAGGCATTTTCCCAATTGAAGTTTTCCTAGATGAACCTAGCTTGTTTCATGTTGAGAGGAAAAATAAATCAGTGCAGTATATAATTATATCACAGTATATAATTAAATTAGTAGTTCAATTGTACCATTAATGAAATGTGAAACAACTTGCATACTAATGAGAAGGGCATGATTTTTGTTGTTTTTGGTTTTGGTATTTTGTTTTTCAAGACAGGATTTCTCTGTGCAGCCCTGGCTGTCCTGAACTGGCTCTGTAGACCAGAAACTCAAAGATCCACCTGCCACTTGCCTTGAGGGCTGGGGTTAAAGACATGTACCACCATCACCCAGCTTGGGTATGCTTAATTTCAATTGAATTAAATTCTGGCAGAATATTTGATACCACAAGACATAGAAAAATCCTAAATGTTTTTCAGAGTTGATTAATGAAAATACCACCTAGCACAGATGCAGAGTACAAACTATCACAAGTGTGTTTAGGACCAATTCTGCCCTAACCTCAGGCTATTGAATGATTTAAAAGACATATTTTCCCCTAAGAAGAAAAGAAAATTTTCTGAGGAGCCTGAGGCTGCTGCAAGCTGCACAAAGAGCAGCACAAAGAAAAAGAAAAAAGTTGCAGAAGGCACGGGAGGAGGATTAGAATGGACCTGCTTGGTGGGAGGGGCATACTTTATGGTGGCAGTCCCTCCTGCCCATAATAAACCCCAATAAAAATGCAAAACCAGAAAAAGAAAGACATATTTTTAGGGCTAGAGAGATGGCTCAGTGGTTAAGAGCACTGACTGCTCTTCCAGAGGTCCTGAGTTCAATTCCCAGCAACCACATAGTGGCTCACAATCATTTGTAATGGGATCTGATATTCTCTTTTGGTGTGTCTGAAGAGAGTGACAGTGTACTCACATAAAATCTTTTTTTAAAAGGTGTACTATCACTCTTAGAGTATTTGAGTTTCTATGTGTGGTACATGTGGAGGTCAGAGGTCAACTTCTTGGAAGTCAGCTCTTTCTACTTTTGTCCTAAAACACTAAACTCTCTCCCCATCTCCTTAACCCCTCTCTCCTTCCCCCCTCCCCCCCGTGTGTGTGTGTGTGTGTGTGTGTGTGTGTGTGTGTGTGTGTTTCCCACAGCATTCATGTGTAGGTCCAAGGATTACTTGCAGGAGTCAGTTCTCTCCTTCCACCATGTGAGTTCTTAGGATCACATTTGGAATGTTATCAGACTTGGCACCAAGTTCTTTTACCTGCTGAGCCATGGAACTGGCCCTCAAATAACATTTTTTTCATTGATTATTTGGGAATTTCACATCATATACCCTGAGCACTCTCACTTCCCAGTACTCCCAGGTCCTCGACCCTATCCTTGCAACCTCCTCTGATCTCCCCGTCTGCCAAACAAACAAACAAACAAACAAAAAATAGGTCCAATTTGTGATGCTTTATAAACTCACTGAAGTATGGTGAAACTGGTGACTGACTCCTTAAAGAAGCCATCAACTGTTGACATTTTTTTTCTTTTTTTCAGAGCTGGGGACCGAACCCAGGGCCTTGCACTTGCTAGGCAAGTGCTCTACCACTGAGCTAAATCCCCAACCCCACTGATGACATTTCACCATCTTTATCACAATTTTCAGAAATTCTCTTCAATGGCTTTCTGTCTAGGCTATTACATTGTTTTTCATGTGGGAATAAAGTTTGTCATGGAAGCCTTCTATGTCCTATTAACTGTGAGTCTGTAATCATCAATACCATGGCAGAAGTATCTTCCTTGTTCTTTACAGTCAGTGGGAGAATGGATCATGAATTTACACATGATTTCTGGCAACAACACTGACCATAGACATCAACGCATTGGCACATGCCACAAACCTCAGCATGGTCTCAGGCGGCAGTGCAGACCACACACATCAATACAGCCCTATGTCACTGCACCGGCTACAGACACCCTCACAGCCCTCAGCAACACAGGGCAAGAACATCAACAAGGTCTCAGTCTTCAGCACAGGCCATGTATATCATGTAATATTGATATTATGGCTTCAGGCTACAGCATAAACCATGGACATCCTCATGGCCTTTTGTGGCAACACAGGTCATGGGCATCGACAAAGATCAGGCTGCAGTAGGACCATGGACCTGAACATCACCATGGTCTCAGATGGCAGCACAGGCCATATCAATACGGCCTATGGTGGCAGCACAAAGAACAATTTTAAGAATCAAACATTGTGGGCTGAGGATATATCTTTGCCTAGTGAAGTCCTGGGTTTGATTCTCAGTGGCATATAAAATATAGGGCTATAATCTCAGCACTTGAGAGATGGCAGCAGGAAAAAGTTAAAGACCATTATGGACTACATGAGACCCTATTTCAAAAAATAAAAAGCCAGGAGCATCAAAATAGTTAAGTGTGATGCCCAGAGTTCAGTCTTCAGAACCCACACGGTGGAAGTAGAGAACTGACTCCCATATGCCATGGCATGAGAACAGGTGTGTACATATACATGCTAAAATGAAAATGTAAAAAGTATTTTTTAAAGCAAAATATATAAAAAATAAATGTAGAATAATATATAATATAAAAATATAATATATAAAATTATATAATATATAAAATGAAATATCTTACATTATAACACAACACAGTCCAAAGTCTGATAGTTTAATATTTACAAGCTGAAGAATGAGGTGGGAAATATTTAGAAACTTTGTCTTCCATAATGAAAAATTATGTTTCTATATGAGAAAAAAATCTTTTCATGTATAGTAAATCACTAATTTATAACACACAGTAGTCCCCAAGTACACCAAGGTGTTTTAGATAGTGTAAGGATAAATAAGAAATAAGTTTTTATGAGAAATAAAAGAGATTTTTTATGAGAAACATAGATGGTTTCAACCAGCTAGAGCAGCATTATTTAATGTCATAGCAGTAAAATCTCTAGTTCTGGCTATGCCTTGATGGGGATGTGGGACCCAGTCCGTCAGTGAGCAGAATTTAGATCACAGAGTACATGCCTTGAGCTGAGGTTTTTATAGCTAAGGATGGGGAAGGGGGTTCAGTATGGGTAGAGACTATTGTCTTTTCTAAAGCCACCAGGTGTCTAGGATGGGGAATCACTGCTTTGCTTCTGTAGTCCCCAAATAGCTGTTTCTGGATGCTGAGCTCAGTTTCATGTGGTGGATTTGGGTGGGTCTGGTTTGGTTTTTTGTTTTCTGAGACAGGGTTTTATATAGTCTGTGATAGCCTCAAATTTACCCCTGCTTCTGTGGTCCAAGTACTGGGATTACAGATGTATTCCACTACGTCAAGCCTCAGTGGAGCCTCAGGATAGGATTTAAATCAAAATCCTCCAGTAGAGCATCTCTCCAGCAGCAAAATTGAAAGGTTTGTTTATTTTGTGTTTTGCCTTTTGTTTTTCAAGACAGGGTTTCTCTGTATAACAGCCCTGGCAGTCCTGGAACTGTAGACCAGGCTGTCTTCAAACTCACCAAGATCTCCCTGCCTCTGCCTCCCCAGTGCTGGGATTAAAAATGTGCAGCACTACACCCAGACCAAGATGAAGGTTTTTTATAAATGTTTTTAAATTTCAAAATAAAAATTTCTGAATATTATCATGCAATAAAACAGCAAACGTCTGTAAGTCTTATAGTGCTCTATCTTATTGCAATATGATGTATACACCATAAAATTTATGGTATGTAATTTTTACCTTTTTAAAATAGTTTACAGGAATATGTAAAATGAGTCAGCAGGAAGGTGCACAGCTTGAGGCCAAGCCTGAGCTTTTAAGTTGAATCTCTGGAACCCAGTTGGAAGAAGAGAACCTATGCCACAAAGTTGACCTTCACGCCCAACCCATAAATAAGTAAGCATAATTTTAAAAAATTAAAGTAGCTTCTAGGATATTCAGAAAGATTGACAGTTCTCACTACTGTCTATTTCTGCCACTCCAAAAGGAAACTCTGTCCACTAGCAGTCACTCCTTCCCAGCGGCCCCTCCCAGCCACCAGTGTTTTCTATTCCATGGATTGTCTGTTCTGACTGTTTCCTTTAAATGGAATTCCACTGTTGAGGTTGAATCGGAAAGACTCCCCACAGATTCTTGTTTTGAATACTTGTTCCCAGCTGATACTTCTATTTTGGAAGGCCAAAGGAATACCACTTCAGGTGGTATGGAGCCTAGATGATGAGGACTCCTAGTGATGGATGACCTCTGATGACCATGGCCTGGCATCACTTTGTGTGATACATTCTGGGCACAGGGAGTGCTCATCATGGTGTCCAGTTGCTGTGTGCACCTTTCCTGCTGGGTGGGGCAGAGATTCTTGTCTGTTGGGTCCTGTGGCCACAGTGAGCAGATAATAAACTAATACCCACACATATAATACCCACACATTTTCTAGTAGTTTCTTCTTAGCTTTTTGACCACTTTTTTAAAGGTTTGTCTTATGTATCTGTTCACCCAATGCTCTGGCAGACTTTCAGATTTTGCCAATTCAAAGCATATATGATTACTTAGGGATGGAGATGTAGACTGAAGAATAACTGTTACTGAGCCAGCACTAGGGAATATTTACATAAACCTGCGGGGTGTAGCCCACTACACTCCCAGGCTGTATAACCCTAATGTTATGCTGTTTGTATTTTGTTGAGACACTTTAGCTTAGACATACACTCTTCCTGCTCCATTCTCCTAAGTGCTAATCTTCACTGGGTCTGTGCTGTGCTTTCATGGCTGGCACTGCAGTAGGTTTACCCTGGCATCATCACAGACACGCCATGTTTTACTCATTATTTTAGCAACGTTATGCACCTGTTGGAGACATGGCCCATCAGGGTAAGAAATAGAATTTCACTGTTGTTAATTTCCTATTTAGGGGTAGGTACTCACATATGACCCAATGCACATGTGGAGGGAGGTCAGAGGACAACTCCTGGGAGTGGAATCCAGGAATTGAACTCAGGTCATCATCCCTGCATGCTCTAACTGCTAAGCCATCTTGGTAGGGCCTCCTCTTCAACTTTTTGGCATACGTTATGTCCTGGGATTGTATATATTCCTGCACATACATGGCATATAGCATAGAATTGCTGATATCTAACTACTGATCTTACTCCATTCTTGCCCCATGTCTCAGACCCAGTAGTTATAATTTACTTTCAGGCTTATTTTCAAAATTTCTTTTCACGCCACCCAATTAGATAAGATGGATGAAGCAAAGAAGTGCAGGCCAATAGGAACAGGATGTAGATCTTTCCTGAGAGACACAGCCAGAATACAGCAAACACATAGGCGAATGCCAGCACCAAACCACTGAACTGAGATCGGGACCCCAGTTGAAGGAATCAGAGAAAGGACTGGAAGAGCTTGAAGGGGCTCGAGACCCCATATGAACAACAATGCCAAGCAACCAGAGCTTCCAGGGACTAAGCCACTACCCAAAGACATGACCTGACATGGACTGACCCTGGACTCCAACCACATAGGTAGCAATGAAAAGCCTAGTAAGAGCACCAGTGGAAGGGGAAGCCCTTGGTCTTGCCAAGACTGAACCCCCAATGAACGGGATTGTTGGGGGAGGGCAATAATGGGGGGGGATTGGGAGGGGAACACCCATATAGAAGGGGAGGGGGAGGGGGTTAGGGGTATGTTGGCCCGGAAACCCAGAAGGGGAATAATAATCGAAATGTAAATAAGAAATACTCAAGTTAATAAAGATAAAAAAATTGTTTTCACATATGAGAGAGCATATAATACTGTTCTTTTTGAGTCTTGCTTGTTGCTCAATACAATATCTTGTAATCAATGCGTTTTGTTGCAAGTTATGGGATTTTGTTTTTCTATTCAGTTGGATAATACTCCATTATGTATATATGCAATGTTTTCTTTAGTCATTTAACTGTTCATTTATTTATACCTAGGCTGGCCAATGCTGCATCTTAGCTATTGTGAAAATAAAATGATACACATGGGCAGGCATATGCCACACACACATCACCTCTGTTGTCAGGTTTAATGGTGTGAGTAAATTTATATAGTTTTTGTATTTTGTCCATATTGATTGACAACCACTGTATCTTTTTTTAAATGTTTTTCCATCTTTATTAAATTGGGTATTTCTTATTAACATTTCAAATGTTATTCCTTTTCCCAGTTTCCAGGCCAACATCCGCCTAACTCCTCCCTCCTCCCCTTCTATATGAGCGTTCCCCTCACAATCCCCCCCATTACCGCCCTCCCCCAACAATCCCGTTCATTGGGGGTTCAGTCTTGGTAGGGCCAAGGGCTTCCCCTTCCACTGGTGCTCTTACCAGGCTATTCATTACTATCTATGAGGTTGGAGCCCAGGGTCAGTCCATGTATAGTCTTTGGGTAGTGGCTTAGTCCCTGGAAGCTCTGGTTGCTTGGCATTGTTGTTCATATGGGGTCTCGAGCCCCTTCAAGCTCTTCCAGTCCTTTCTCTGATTCCTTCAACGGGAATCCCGTTCTCAGTTCAGTGGTTTGCTGCTGGCATTTGCCTATGTATTTGCTGTATTCTGGCTGTGTCTCTCAGGAGAGATCTACATCCGGTTCCTGTCAGCCTGCACTTCTTTGCTTCATCCATTTTATCTAGTTTGGTGGCTGTATATGTATGGGCCACATGTGGGGCAGTCTCTGAATGGGCGTTCCTTCAGCCTCTGTTCTAAACTTTGCATCCCTATTCCCTCCAAAGGGTATTCTATTCTTGTTCCCCTTTTAAAGAAGGAATGAAGCATTCACATTTTGGTCATCCTTCTTGAGTTTCATGTGTTCTGTGTATCTTGGGTAATTCGAGCATTTGGGCTAATATCCATTTATCAGTGAGTGTATACCATGTGTGTTTTTCTGTGATTGAGTTACCTCACTCAGGATGACATTTTCCAATTCTATCCATTTGCCTATGAATTTCATAAAGTCATTGTTTTTGATAGCTGAGTAGTATCCATTGTATAGATGTACCACATTTTCTGTATCCATTCCTCTGTCGAAGGGTATCTGGGTTCTTTACAGCTTCTGGCTATTATAAATAAGGCTGCTATGAACATAGTGGAGCATATGTCTTTGTTATTTGTTGGGGCACCTTTTGGGTATATGCCCAGGAGAGGTATAGCTGGGTCCTGAGGTAGTTCAATGTCCAATTTTCTGAGGAACCTCCAGACTGATTCCCAGAATGGTGTACCAGTCTGCAATCCCACCAACAATGGAGGAGTGTTCCTCTTTCTCCACATCCTTGCCAGCATCTGCTGTCGCCGGAGTTTTTGATCTTAGCCATTCTCACTGGTGTGAGGTGAAATCTCAGGGTTGTTTTGATTTGCATTTCCCTTATGACTAAAGATATTGAACATTTCTTTAGGTGTTTCTCAGCCATTCGACATTCCTCAGCTGTGAATTTTTTGTTTAGCTCTGAACCCCATTTTTAATAGGGTTATTTGTCTCCCTGCAGTCTAACTAACTTCATGAGTTCTTTGTATATTTTGGATATAAGCCCTCTATCACTTAGTTGTAGGATTGGTAAAGATCTTTTCCTAATCTGTTGGTTGCCGTTTTGTCAACAACAGTGTCCTTTGCCTTACAGCAGCTTTGTAGTTTTGTGAGATCCCATTTGTTGATTCTTGATCTTAGAGCATAAGATCAAGATGGTGTTTTGTTCAGGAAATTTTCTCCAGTGCCCATGTGTTCCAGATGCTTCCCCACTTTTTCTTCTATTAGTTTGAGTGTATCTGGTTTGATGTGGAGGTCCTTGATCCACTTGGACTTAAGCTTTGTACAGGGTGATAAGAATGGATCGATCTGCATTCTTCTACATGCTGACCTCCAGTTGAACCAGCACCATTTGCTGAAAAGGGTATCTTTCTTCCATTGGATGTTTTTGGCTCCTTTGTCAAAAATCAAGTGACCATAGGTGTGTGGGTTCATTTCTGGGTCTTCAATTCTATTCCACTGGTCTATCTGCCTGTCTCTGTACCATATACATACAGTTTTTATCACTATTGCTCTGTAATACTGCTTGAGTTCAGGGATAGTGATTCCCCCTGAAGTCCTTTTATTATTGAGAATAGTTTTAGCTATCCTGGGTTTTTTGTTATTCCAGATGAATTTGCAAATTGTTCTGTCTAACTCTTTGAAGGATTGGATTGGTATTTTGATGGGGATTGCATTGAATCTGTAGATTGCTTTTGGTAAAATGGCCATTTTTACTATGTTAATCCTGCCGATCCATGAGCATGGGAGATCTTTCCATCTTCTGAGATCTTCAATTTCATTCTTCAGTGGCTTGAAGTTCTTATTGTACAGATCTTTTACTTGCTTGGTTAAAGTCACACCGAGGTATTTTATATTATTTGGGACTATTATGAAGGGTGTGGTTTCCCTAATTTCTTTCTCGGCTTGTTTCTCTTTTGTGTAGAGGAAGGCTACTGATTTATTTGAGTTAATTTTATACCCAGCCACTTTGCTGAAGGTGTTTATCAGGTTTAGTAGTTCTCTGGTGGAACTTTTGGGATCACTTAAGTATACTATCATATATGAGCACTGTATCTTTATTATTTTTTAGGGTCTCATTATTCTAGTTTCTACCTTGTGATCTTTCTACATGGCTTCCCGAGCATAAGTATCACAGGTATGAATCACCATGCTCTGCTTCTGTTATCTTTGATTAATTTCCTTGGTGGTGGCCTTTGTTTCTTACTTATTTTGCATTAAGGTGTTTGGTCAGATAGTGCAGCTGCTCTGTTGGCTTTAGGAGCTGGTTGTCATATGCCTGGAATATCATTTTCTATCTTTTCCAGTTGGGTGTTCTCATTACTCGTTCCTTATAGGAAACATACTGTTGTGGCTTGGCAGCCTTTTGTTTATAGTTTCTTTGAGATGGTATCTCAGGCTGCCCTTAACTCACAGCAACCCTCTTGGCAAGTGCTGAGGTTATAGATGCTTGGTTTTGTGGTACTGGAGAGTAAACCAGTGCTCTCAGGGTAACTGAGCTACCTCCAACTCTGTTTGCTTTAATCCATTCAGACTATCTGTCTTTTATTTGGAGAATTTAATCCATTTACTGAGTGGTATTATTGTCTTAGTTACTGTTCTATTGCTAGTAAGAGACACCAAGACCAAGGCAGCGCTTATAAAAGAAAGCATTTTAATTGGGGGCTTGCTTACAGTTTCAGAGGGTTAGTGTCTTATCCTCATTGTGGGGAGAGAGTAGCAGCAGACAGGCAGGCATGGTACTGGAGCAGTAGCTGAGCACACGTCTGATACTAAAGTTGCAAGCAGACAGAGGGATTGATGGAGGGACAGAGGAAGGAATGGGCTTTTGAAACCACAAAGCCCACCCTTTGAAAAAACACATCGCCCCCAACAAGGCCACACCTCCTAATCCTTCCCAAACAGTTCCACTAACTGGGAACCAAACATTCAAATATATGACTATAGGCGCCATGCTCATCCAAACCAGAGGTACTGACTGACTCAGGGTCAGTTGCTTGTTTCCTTCTGGCTGCTTTGCATAGTCTTTGTTCTTTTCCTCATTTGTTAAGCTCCATGGTTTGATAGTTCTACTGTGCTGATGTTTGATTCTTCTCTATTTCTGTTTTTGTATCTACTCTTCTAGTGGACTTGTACTTTTAGTACTTAGTATGGTTATAGTTTTACATCTGGATTTAGGACCCTTAATGGTTTGTAAGGGTTGGTCTGGTAGTGTCTTTTTCTTTCACTTCTTAAAGTTAACCTTTCTGGGTAATTATTTCTGGACTTGAATATGCCATAGTCCCTCTAGGACTGTAGGATTCCAGCTGAGAAACTTCATTAGTCTAACAGTGTTACCTTTAAATGTGACTTGGTGCTATTTGAGATTTTAAATTTTTCTTTATACTATACCTATACTAAGGTAGTTTGACTAGCTTGTCTTGGTGAGCCTTTTTTCTGGCCATGAGTATTCAGAGTTCTACAGTTCTCTTGTACATGAACATTCATAGCAAAGCAGAGGAAACACTTCAAGCCTTTTAAACTAGAAACAACCCTGGCTTTATTCCAAGGGTACAAAGATACAGAGCAAAAGCAAGACTTCCTTTTAGACAATCTGGTTCAGTCTGGTGAAAGATCAATGAGGAGCCCTTTGGAGAGGGGTCTGCTAGGATGATGGCCACAAAACCAAATTCCAACTGTTTGTGGTAATGGTTGTACAGTTAAGTATTCTTAAAAACCAAGCAACTGTTTGTACTTTTAAATGGATGGATTACATGGTATAGACTATAGTCCCCCAAATTATTTACCAAAAGAATTTTTGAAAGTTGATTTTCCTTTTAGACATGATCTCTTTATGTAGCTCTGGCTGTGCTAGAAATCATTATTGTGTAGATCAGGCTGGCTTAGAACTGAGAGGTTCACCCACTGCTGCTGGGATTAAAGACATACCACCACACTCTGATAGAAAAATTCTCTAAGAGACAATGGTGTGCTGCTTAGTTTTCTGTCAAATTGATACAAAGTAGTTCATCTGGAAAGAGGCAAACAACTGAGAAAATGTGCCCCAAGGCCCCGATTGGCCTGTAGGGCAGAGTCTTGAGATGTGGGAGGGACCAGCTCACTGTGAGCTATACCATCCTTTAGGCAGGTGTAAGATAGCAGGCTGAGCAAGCCATGAGCAGCCTTGTCAATGGCCTGTGCTTCAGTTCCTGCCCTAATTTACCTACATGATAGATGTGTAAAGTATAGAGTGAAGTTGCTTGTGGTCATGGTGTTTTACTGCAGCAACTGAAACGCTAAGACAGGCCTTAAGTATGCCAAGGAATGGGGTGTGGTATTTCAGTGGTTGGATTGAACCCTCTGGGTTCAATCTCCAACAATTTAAGGCCTGAACCAACAGCACTCAAGTAGAGGTGTGACTATAGGCCAAGCGATCCAGCTGTGGCTATCCCAAGCTTTTAAAAGAACCCCCAGTGAATTCTAATAGTTCTCTTTATCTGCAGACATATTCTAAGACTGCCATACCTCAAGCTGAGCCATTCCACATATACCATTCTCATACCTTTATTATAAAAGCTTATTTCACAAATCAGAAAGTAGATCAACAATTATGATGGTGTAACAAGTAGGTTTCTAAGTGACTAACAGTATGTATCTTATTCAGTTCAAACATGCAGCCTAAAGGGACAATTTGCATCAATTTAAAACTATAAACTATTTACCTCTACAATTCTCTATTTAGTATTTTCAAACCAAATACTAAATTAAATGTTGGATGATGGGACCAAAGAAAGATGCAAAGCAGCTAGAAGGAAACAAGCAAATGACCCTGACATCAGTCTTTCTCACCCTCTCTGTCTCTCTGTCTCGCTATCTCTCTCACACGCGAGCGTGTGTGTGTGTGTGTGTGTGTGTGTGTGTGTGTGTGTCTGTGTATCTCAAAAACATTTTTGAGAAAACACCTTCAAGTACCTAATCTGCTTCAGCAAAACCTCAAATAAAAGCATAGCCAGAACATTCCCATCACAAAAGAAACCAACAACAGATATTGATTATATACAATTTATTTAATAAATTAATGTCATTCAAAATACAGTGCCAGAGCATTATGCAGTTGAACATGCCAGCCATGTTTGTCATGAGGCACCTGTGCTCATGTTATATTGGTGGCGCCCCACTACTGCTAGTGGTTCCTGGGATTAATGCCAGAGCAGCACTCGGATCTGCTCTTCTGCACAGTGCAGACAATTCCTGCACAGTTCACCTTTCTAATCCTAGCCCCCCAAACATACACACATCAGGTTAAAAAAAAAAACACACCTATTAGATACCTACACACAATCACTCTACAGTAATGCTCTTTATTAAATTAAGATGTAATGACCTGGTTAATCCACTCTCAATCTTTTTAAGATGGATAACTACATCAGCAGCAGGTGGTTATATGCATGAGCCAACGTTAATGTAATATAGGAAGTGGAGACATTTACTGATTAAAGCTCCACATAGACCCGCACAATGAGGGACTAGCAATTTGCAAGCCCAGCAATGTAAGTCCACACCTGGTAAGTGACCAGCTGACTGGACAACCTGTATTCTAGAGAGACGAGTGTAAGTCAGTGGGAAGGGAATACATGCACCTAGTAGAATAGTGAGACTGATCCTGCAGTCACAGCTTTCCCTGTGTAATACCATAGACGTATAGCAGATCTTGCTCAACAATAGTATAGGATTTAAAAGACATTTCTATACCAACATGAACATTAGTGTTAAGTGCAGCGGAATTATACTAAAAAAAAACAAAACAAAAAAAACAAAACAAAACAAAAACAAAAACAAAAAAACCTATATTCCAGGACTTTGGAAGTACAGGAATTCAATACATATACTAAAATAATCTCGGCACAATTTTGAGATACCACACTGGGAACAGGAGATTACTTTTAAAAGTGAAGTTCTGGACTGCACATACACAGGGCTAACAATGTTAGATAATCCAGACTCTTATGCTCACATGATACACTTAAGTTTCTCAGTTATCAAATAACCTATTTCATATTACAGAAGCATATCTTTCTGTATGACACACTGATATATATTATACTGATGCAAATATTAAGTAGGGCATAAAAATAAAATGTATCAAAGATAGATTTTATGTACTCATACTCTGTCCTATTATACCCTCTGGTTTAGCAAAGGATATCACAAGTTCAGCATGTGCACTCCCTCGACTCCCTATACAGGTGGGAGTGCAACCATCTCTCCATCCAGTTCAAACTCCTCTGTTCCATCTGCTGAAAAAAGGTAAGTTGGTGGCTTCCATGGAGATTCCTCAAGACAGGATGGATAAAGTTTCCCCACAGTGCATCGAAAATCTCTCCCTAGGTCCCACAATACACGTTCAGATATATGCTGCCGCAGAGACCACCGGTCAAGTTCCAAATCATACTGGTAGGTGACATACTTAGCTCGTTCATTTAAGTGGGTTTCTCGCATAAAAACACAAAGAGAATTTGAGATCACAACAGCTCTAACACAGGGATCAGAATACCTTTTAGCAGGGATGTTGGCTGCCATTTTCCACTCATTTTTATTCACATCATAAATTTCCACAGTTACTGAAGACCCATCTACAGTGCCAGAGGGGAGTCTTATACCAGAATTGGTAGCAATATGCAACCCTCCAATATAGAAAATTTTATCACCAAAAGCTGCGGCCGAAGCAAAAGACCTGCTGGTCTGCCTCATGGCCATTTCTACCCATGAGTCAGACCTTGGAAAGTAACAGTACATGAGGTTTAACGTCATCACATAGATGCAGTCATGAACCACAACTGCTGCACTCCACTGCCAAGCGCAAGGCAAGGGGCTCACCATTGTCCACTCATCCTTCTCAGTGTCATACCTTTCTACAGTCCTCCGATTCAGTTCTCCACCAACACTGTCTCCTCCGATTGCATAGATATAGCCTTCACAGCAAACCAAAGATGGCTTCACCCGGACAAAAAGCATCGGCGTCTTTGGAAACCAGGTATTTTGTTGTGCATCAAACCAGTAAAAGCAATTCACAGTTCGAAAGGCAGTCTGCAGTTTACTTGTTTTACTGTGATTTGTCTTTGTGTTTTTCAGGGGCACTTGGCCCCCTGCTATGTAAATATCATTATCAGGGGTTACGACAGTCCCAACTTTATGCAAATCAGCTGGTGGGCTGCATAACTTGTAAACTTTTTCTGCCTGGGGGCTGTAACAGACAGAAGAGTACAGACTACAAGGGTTTTCTGATGATGCTTCAATGAAAATCATCATCTCCTCCTTAGTCATCCCAAGTCTGGGTTTGAAGAACTTGGGCATGGATTTATAAAGACCTTGAACCACAACAGACTTATCGTTGGGTGGGAGACCTTGGAACCAAGCTCTTTGTGTGACTTCAGAGAGTGCATCAATTCTGATCTGGCTAAGAACCGAAGACAAATACTGGGATCGGGACTCTGTGTTGTACTCTAGCCACAGCATGGCAGCTTCTCGCACGGTTTCTTCCTTTTCTACATTTAAGTTGTCACTGCTGAGGATGTCTATGAGGAGGTCGTGGGACAGCTGCATGAAGGCTTCCTGGCGGTACACAGCCGTGAACTTGTGCTCCACCATCCTTTTAGCACTCTGCTTTAATTCTTCACAACTGAAGAGGTCAGCAAAACTCAACAGCCGTACACAGTTCTCTGCATTAATTTTTTTAATTAAATATTCTCGGCAACGCTGTAGCACATCTTCTACCTAAAATAAGGGGGAAAAGATGATTAATAGAAAAAAATTAAAAAATACAAACATGCTCAGAATTTGAACCCAGGACCCTGCACTGAGAACCATACTCCCATCCGCCAGTTTATTTTTATCTAAGATATAGGTTTTCCATAGCAGACTGTCCCATAATGTCAAGTTTTATACATTTGGGGTAAGAGACAATTTCCTACAATGACAAAATTAGACTCCTAGACTATATACATTTTCCATTTCTTCCTCTTGCCCAATAGCCTAATTTACCTGTTGTTCTATTCAGGCTGGGTAAGTGGCACACAGTGGTAATCTCAGATTTAAGGAGTTGTTTAAATTCTCTAAATGCCTGTTTACTGCTGTTTCCTGTTTGTTTTTGTAGACAGGGTCTTGTTACAGGTAGCTGAGGCTGGCCTTAAACTCTGATTCCTTCCCTCACTTTCATCTCTCGCTACCATGCCTGGCTCAAACACCAGTTTCCAAAGTACAAAGTATTCGTAAATAGGGAAAGAGATGGGAAAATACCCACATTCCTATTAAAATCTGAAAGGGGAATCTGAGAAATACAGACTAGAATCATACTAAAATGCATTAGTCATCCATTTTACTTAACTGCTTAACAGCTCAATATAATTCCACGACCATTAGAGTTTAGGGTTCGCTGGAATTTGTGATCTTCCCACCTCAGCCTCCCTAGTACTGTGATTACAGGAGTGTACCATCATACCCAGCTTATTAATTTTTAATTTTAATTTAATTCTGTAATCAAACCCACACAGATTATGACCTTGTGTTTAATATAGTGCTACCCCTGGAAAATGGGGAGGGAGGGCAAATTTAACATTTCTACACCAATATGGCTGTTACTCTGGCACATACTTTTAAATTATATGCCTGTCTGGACTGACCCATGGCTCCAACTGCATATGTAGCAAAGGACAGCCTTGCTGAGCACAATGGAAGGAGAAGTCCTTATTCCTGCCAAGGTTGGACCCCCAGTGTAGGGGACTGTCAGGGGTGTGTGTGGGGGGAGTGGATGGGGAGGGGAACACTCTTATAGAAGGGAAGGGGGAGGGGATAGAGGGCTTATGGACAGGAAATCAGGAAAGGGAATAACACTTGAAATGTATATAAGAGATACCCAATTAAAAAGAGAGAAAAAATTATATGCCTGTCATAAAACTACCAACTGAAAAAAATCCTATTTTTTTAATTCGACACTTTGTATACAAAATCTGACCCATATAAACTCTGCAATAAGACTGTAAGGCAAAGACTATCATCAATGAAATACTGTTTACTGATGAGATAAGCTACACTTCGTCATAGGGAGAGGCCTGCTTTACCTGTAGGAAACAAGCGGTTTCATAGAGCTGCTCTACAGTGCTGTCGTTTACCGCCAAGTTCCCTGTGTATGCGTAAGTTATTATCATCTGCAAGGCAGCAGCATCCACATTCCTCAGGTGCACGTGTGTCTGCTTGCTTTCACTTAGTCCACTCATGAACATGGCCCTGCAGGACACGGGAAACACACTTATAAATGAAAACTAGGTACCACAGGATGCTAATTTAATTGATAAGTTGATAATTCTATTTACTTATAGACAACCCCTTCAAAGACCATGAGAAAATCATATATAATCCAGGGTTCAAGACAAGCCATATAATAACCACTAAGCCATTTTAACAGAGGACATCAAAATGATTTTATTCCTCACCGTCACGTAATGGAATACTATTCAGCAATAAAACAAGTATTGATAAATAAATGAGCCTCAAAAACATGCTCAGTGAAGAAACCAGATACGAAGACCACATATTACATGAAATGTCCAAAAGCTGCCAAATCTTCACTGACAGAAAGCTGACTGGCAGGTGGCTAGAGCTGTGGGAGGGATGAGAAATGATTATAAACACGCAGATAGGGCGGCAGAGGTGCTTACAATTAGACAGTGCAAATGGTAGCATGACTCTGTCATCAGAATCCAAGGAGGACGGCTCCTGGATACTTCAACACAAAAACAAAGATGCCAAGTCCTTTTAAAAAACGAGGCACATATGTATAAACCCAGCACATACCTTTAAACTGTTTACTTACCTATTTATCTATGTATCAACATGCCTAGATTATGTAGGCTGGCCTTCAACTCTGATTCTCCTGCCTCTCCCTCCAGTGCTGAGATTATAGACATGCACTATCATACCTGGTTCATGTGGTGCTGGGAATCAAATATAGAACACTGCACACATGGAAGGCAAACCCACGCAATTTCAATGTCACCCAGCCTCATACCTCAAACAATGTAAATACAGGAAAAGTAGCTAGACTGGAAGGTTTTCCTTCTTAGAGCATTTATTTGCAGCTGAATGTGTGATAAAGGAAGCTGCTGAGAGCTGACCGCACACTTAAAATGGGTGGATGTTATGGTATATAAATTCCATCTTTAAAAAGCTTATACATCACTAACTTTCCTAAAAACCATGAAGCTCCATTACAAAAAGTATGCAGGAAATTATACTAGAAAGATTACACTGTGGCAATATACTATACTCCAAGTCTTGTGAGTCAGTTGTCTCACTTGTGTGCCTCTGGCTGTCCTGGAACTTACTATGTAGAAAAGGCTGTGGAATTCAGAGATCTCTCTCTGCTTCCTGCTGAATTAAAGGCACGCACCATTACACACGGCTCAGACCGTAACTTTTAAAAGTGTACTTTAAAAAAAAGTTGCTTTTATTTACTGTGCATCTTCACTGTGCGTGAGATAGGGTGCAGGCCGAAGTGCATGTGTGGAGGTCAGATACCAGTTCTGGGAGTCAGCTCTGTCCCTCCACGGTGTGGAACTGGAGGGTCTATCTAACTTCAGGCTTGATGGCAAGTACTGAGACATCTTGACACCTTACCTATTATTTATCTGGAAGAGTATTACTGCATTCTCAAGAGAAAAAAAGCTCCTGTATCAGTGAATTAAGAGTAAGTACCGAAACAGTCACTAACTTTCACTCTACAAAGAGACGAGGAAGGCTTTGGATAACACTTTGGATAACACATGTGGGTTAAGCTGAATAAAGTTCATGCAGTATAGTAGAAAACGAAAAAGATGAGTAGAAGGTCACAGGCCTTTAAACAGACAGGGCTGGAAAGGCTGTTCAGTGGTAGCGTACTTTGTGTACCATACATGAGGCCTTGGGCTCAATTCCAGTCTCCCTGCTGCCTCTGAGTAATCTTGTAAACAGTAAAGGAGACAATGTTTCGAGCTTGCATTAATCATGACAAACTCTAAGACAAATACTCTATACACAAACAGCTCAAGAGGCACAGGGTGCAAACTAGAAAAGTGGCTATGAAACTAGAGCAGGCATCTAGCTGGAGACAGATTATGCCAACAGTGAGTACAAAAGGCTGATAAAGTCTAGCTCCTTTCTGAACACAGAACAGGATACTCGGAAAGTAGATAAGAGTCAAAGCTACCTGTTTACTTTCAATAAAATACCTGGAAAAAATGTTAACCATTAACAAATTGTAGGGCCAAGAAGGAAAGTTCATTGGAAAAAGGCAAGTCAGGCTGTGCGTATGTGAAGACCAGTTGAGTCTAAAGGAAAGAGTATCATCACCAGTAAAGAACGCATTAGTAGAGGGAAACTGGAGGTTAGGCATTAATGCAGGATAAGGAAGATCCCTCCCACCTTCCCCCACCCAGAAAAAAGAAATTGCAAGAGAACCGTACTTAAGAATTCCAGTTTAAAAAACAAACAAACAAAAAACCCACCAAGTAGACAACATTGTAGTAGAACTCAGTTTTTGGTTTTGTTGGTTTTTTTGGGGGGGGGGTTTGAAAGATTCCTGAAAAGCAAACAATAACAAAACCCCCAAAACAGTGAGATGCATGCAACACTCCTCGGCACAACTGAAGTATGGCTATCAAACTGTGGAGTCAGCTATCTGGAAGGCTGTGGCCAAAGCTGGAAAACAAGAAGCTGAAAGCCAGACTAAACTTTTTAAATTTTCAAAAATTTAAAACGGCCAGTTTATCTCAATCGGAAAGTTCTTGCCTTGCCCATATCATACCCCAGGCTTACTCTCCAGTGACTACACAACATACACACACCAGCAGCACCCGCACCATCAATAATATAAATACACCTGCTGCTGGGCTCAGCGGCTTGCACCGCAAACCCAGCACCTGGCAGTTAAAGCAAGAGGGTCACTGTGGGTTCGAAGCTGGCCGGCATCAGTCCTAAGAACCAGCAACAGCTGTGGCTACACTGTGGAGAGTGGCAAAGCCGTGCCCTTGGGCTGTTTCAGCTTGTCTCAGGTCCTTTGCCTTGGCTTTTCATGATGGATTGTAGCCTATATAGCTGAAATAGTACCCCACCTCAACACACACACTGCAGGAGGAACTGAAGTTACTGGTGGTTCCTAATACAATACAAAATGAGCAATATGGACAAATGTTAAAATCAAGGCAAGCAATGAGGGAACACAGGCACCGATATCAGCGTGGCTCTTAGGCCCCACCTGAGGCTAAAAGATAAACACAAATTATTATGACTGAGTCAGGATAGGGTTCTTAGAAAAGACGCCCAGAACGTTTATTGCTACCAGCTTCATCTGTCTGGAGAAAGAGAATATGAGTATGAATCACACTCACTCAAACCCGCAAACTGAAAAAAGAACTGCAAAAACCTTGAAGCACCAGACACGTGGTTCTCCTTCACCCACCAGGCAAGGATGACAGTGAGAATGGTTACCTAATACTGTCACAAGAACACGCGACTTCAGTGACTGCTTCCTGAACACTAAATGTAGCAGGAGCCTAACCAATGTGACCACAGACATTTTTAAAATGTACATTTATTGACCGATTGATTGGTTGATTGCATTTGTGCCTATGTGTGCCATGGTGAGTACGTGGAGGTCAAAAGACAACTTGTGGGAACCAGTTTTTTCCTTCCACCATGTGGGTTCTGGAAAATCTACCTAGGTTTAGGCTCAGTGGCAAACACACTTACCTACTGAGACACATTGCTCACCCTTTGTCAAAGTTCTAAACTGGCTTAGAAACACAAACAAACAAAAATGGGCTGGAGAGATGGGCTCTGGAAAAGTGCACTAGCTGCTTTTCCAGAGGTCCTGAGTTCAATTCCCAGCAACCACATGGTGGCTCACAACCATCTGTAATGGGATCTGGTGCCCTCTTCTGGTGTGTCTGAAGACAGCGACAGTGTACTTAGATATATGAAGTAAATAAATCTTTTAAAAACCAAATAACGAATCACATAATGATGTAACAAGTATCATAAAATTGCTGAGTAATTCTCAAGTAGTAACTCAGTTACTTTGAGTACAAAATGATCAGTAAATTTTACCAAAATACAATTACTATTTGGGTAACAAACTACAAAAGAAAAAAAATCACAACTAGTTTAAAGACAGAATTTAGATACTGGGGAGATAGATGACTCAGCAGGTAAAATGCTTGTTGCATATGTATTGAGGATTTCCGTTCAAATTCTCAGGATCCGCTAGCATCTGTAATCCCAGTTTTCTACAACGAGAGAGAGAATGCCCAGCAAGTCTGGTTTATGTGATGGCAAACAAGGAGACGATCTCAAACAAAATGGGAGGCTAAGTCTGACACCTGAGGTTTGTCCCTGACCTATACACATAAAGAGGTATGTGTACTCTGCAACACACCATAAACACATATAAAAAATAAAAAGCAGAATTAATTGTGTATGTAACAATACTGAATTCTGAAGGCAGAATCCAGCTAAAAATATTTGAGACAGATGTATTATTAAGCCATATACCATAATCTACTTAGAACAAAAGACACATAAGAAAAGGTAATTAGTATGCTTTCTTCTGTGGCTATAAAACCAGTCCAATCACATGATCTTAATGATACAAAGCTTTAATTATACACATGTACCGAACTATTGTATGTTCTCTATAAATATAAGCAGTTGCTTTTCCCATAACATCACAGAAGCTAAAGAACAAACTACAGGGTGGGGAGAGATGGCTCAGTGGGTAAGAGTACTGGCTACTCTCCCAGAGGACTGGGTTCTGTTCCAAGCACCCATATAATGGCTTACAACCATGTGTATAACTCAAGTTCTGGGAGATCCAACACCCTATTCTGGCCTCCATGAGCACTGCATGTAGTCCAACATACACATAAAATCACAACTTTTAAAAGGTGGCTTGAGTGATGGCTCAACAGCACAGGCTCTGCCAGGACCTAGGTTCAATTCCCCCATGGTAGCTCATAACCATCTACAACTCCAGTTCCAAGGGATCTAAAAGCCTCTTCTGGCCTCTATGGACACCAAGCACACATGTGGTGCAGACTTAACGAGTAGGCAAACTTCTGGTAGACACAAACCAATAAATAAAAGGAACTGGCTAATAATAAATAACGGGAGCCTTGTTGCCTTTAAATTGCAATATTAAACAGTATTAATGAGAGATTAAAGTGCACTGTCTTCAAACCAGCAAGATGACTTGGCAAAAAAGCCAAGCCTAATGACCTCAGTTTGATCCCTGGGACCCACAGAGTGAAAGGACAGAACAAACTCCTCCAAGTGGTACTCTGGCTTCCACACATGAACTGTTTGTTTCCCTCCCTCCCTCCCCTCCTCTCTGAATGTGATTAAAACTTTACATAACATAAAATATGTTATTTGTACAGCTACGAACTTAAGAAAAAAATGAAGTGGCAACACAGAAAACAGTAGTAGAATTTCTCTTGCGTAGTTTAATATTATACAAGATAATTGCTAAGATAACTAACTCTAACTATTCTATTAACAATGCTGAGGCAGGAGAGTTGTACAAGTTCACAAAATAAAGACTGACCTGGGCAAAAAAACCAACTCCATGACTATGCAGCTGCCAATCTCTAACAAAAGCATAAAGCTCTTTCTAAAAGTGGCTTAAGATTTACAATTAAGTCATTAAGAAGAGAGAGCTTATGAACTCAGGGATCCATTCACTGAACCTATAACTGAATTTCTACCACTTGGTAAGATAATGGGTCTGAAAACAAAAATGACCCCACAGTCATGTGAAAAGTTCTTTAATATATAGCATCTAAGTCTGCACTTGAGAGCCACCAAAGCACAACTGGTGTTGAAACCCATTAACCTCCACTTGTAAAACATGCTTGATTATTGCACATAGGCTCTGAAACAGACAGGAAAATCTGTGTCTGAAACTGCATGAACACCCACAACACAAACCAAAACCAAAGTAATCTGCACTGAATAGGGAACTGGCCCAGTGGGCTCTGAGGATTGTACCATCTCCACACTTTTTGGTAAATCGACTTTCAAAGGCATTTAGTCTGTCTTGCTTACAGGTGCCACAAACAGGCAACAGAAGCAAATGCTTGTAACAGGAATACACTTAGTATACATTTATGTTCCCTTATTTATCCTGTCTCTTTCTTTACCTTGGCTTTTATTCTCAAGAGCCTTTAAGATGAAAATCATCTTGAAAGTTTAAAGTTTTATTATTTGTCTGAGATGGACTGTAACTTGGAACTGTGAACTAAAATAAACCTTTCTTCTCTAAAGAAGAAAAAAACGTTCTATTATTTCTAATGAGCATAACTAAATGAACTTCTAAGTTCTGGGACACAAGGCGTCCCTACACTGCTGGAGTCTGGTAAGACTGAGGAGGTACCACAAGCATAATAGTAATCAAGTTACTATTAAGGTGGCACCTAGTTTTGCTGTTGTTGTTAAGCTAGTATCTAAACAGCAACAATTATCCCCTAAAAATTATCAGTCTATTGTATAATTCTTCAGTTTATTATGACTATGAGTTTCTAAAAGAGTAAATTATCTATTCTTATTTTTCTTTCCAAGAAAAATAGTATTTTGAATTTTTATGCCACCTCGCAGTAAAACTTTGGTCAATTTCAACAATTTTGTATATTTAATACTTTAGTGAAAATGTCATCTGTCCTTTAATGACATTAGGAAATTCTGACAAATATTGCATCTTCTGAAATAAAAATTTAAGTAAAACATGGAGATGGGAGCTTTAAAAACTTGAACATATGCTGGGAATAGTGGTATATGCTTTTAATCCTAGCACGTGGAAGGCAGAGGCAGGCAGATAGATCTCTGGGAGGTCAAGGCCAGCCTGGTCCCTATAATGAGTTCAAGGATGGCTAAACAGCAAGATTCTGTCTAACAAACAAACAGAAACAACAACAAAAAACAAAAACCACAAGCTCTAAAATTTAAAGAATCTATATAGATGAAGCATCATTGCAGCGTCTCCAGTAAGATGCTCAGTGGGTTCCGCTGCTTGTTCTGGCATAGCTGAGTATGTAAACACACACACACACACACACACACACACACACACACACACACACACACACACACACACATACACACACACAGAGTAATAAAGAAATTTAAATGACACTTTTCTTACAAACTAAACAAGACAAACTACTTACCTGAAATAGGAGCTACATGTTGCAAGAACCATCTTATGACAAGGGAATTCGGTGCCCTCAACAATTAACACTATGTCAGTAAATAACTGCTGTTCATAAAACAGTTTCAACTGTTCCAACAAGGACACAGCATACTCCGTATTGATCTGCCTTTCCTCTTGAGTGGACATGATTGTATTCCATTAATATCTTCAAGAACAGATTAGAAAAGTCCGTCTTGATGGAAGGTCAAATGAATACTTGAGAAGTAGAGGAGGGAGTTCACTTGCTGTTATCTGCAGCATTCAGAACAGAGCTGACACAGCCACTATGAGTATCTCGTTACAGGCTCACAATCTTTGCTAGGTCATCCTGCGCTACAGTTCTTCAACAGATTTTCCAAACATCCTGCTCAAATTTGCAACTGTGAAGCTCATGAATAAAGGGGAAAAGTACAGGAGGTAGATTTTGTTGCAACATTTTATGTTCAGTAGGTTTTCTGCAGAACTGAAAAGAAAAAAGGTCAGTTAGAATATGTAGATCAAGCTTTTAGAACACAATATTTAAAATCAACAACCTTTGATATGCATTATATTTATGTGAACTTCTAATCAACTTCAGATATTAGTACAAAAATGAAACAAGAGAAATGAATTATTTGAGACGTAAACACTTAAAATAACTAGGCAGCAGAAAATTAACAGTTGTACTCTAAACTTTTTTGCCTTCCAAACAAGATACAAACATCCTAGAAAATAAGCAAATGAATAACCAGACAATTCTAAGGTTCTCTAAAAAATTTAAATTGCAAAAGCCAGATCTTTTAGATATTTAACAGCAATACCTGAGTGCAATTTAAGGGGAAACCAAAACTCAAACAGAAGCCCTCTTTGGCAATGGCTCTTTGAACATATCCATACGTTCATAAAGACTACACAGCAAGTGGATTCAAACTATGCTAGTTCTAAATTTGAAGACATTCCACTGTGCAGACATTTGTATGTATAGGTATCAAACATGTATTTTGTTGAGGAGATGGAGGTAGAGTTCAGAACCTTGCAAGATACCAGGCAAGCACTCCACTGAGTCACATCTCTTCTCTAAATTCTACACAAGACAAGTTATGTATAATTTATCTCTTTGTAGTGTGTTCTCTCTTAGAAATGTTTGAGTGACAATAACAAGTTACATAGAAACACCCTTACCATACAAATTGTTTTCCAAATTAATGAGTTGGACTTAAGTTGTCAGAATATTTGAAAGAACAAGTGTCTCTCCCTGCCCATTCTCGCTCATTGAAATGCATTTTAAATCACCAATAAACCCAAAAGTACCCCTAAGAAATCAGACATGATCAAATAGGACTTGAAAGCAAGAAGACGAGCTTATTTCAACAAATAAAATTTGTTGAATAGCTAGCTGGCTAATCTTGACTGTCACCTCATAAGATTTAGGATCACTGTGAAAACAAATCTCTAGGCATGTTTGTGAAGGAGTTTCTAGGTTAGATTAATGTGAAAAGGCCCAGGCTGAATAGAAAGGAGAAAGGTCAGTGGGAAGTAGCATTCAGTATTTGCTTCTTCCTGACTGTGGGATGATGTGACAGCTGTCTCATCCCTTGCCCCCACGGACTATACTCTCAAATTGTAAGCCAAAACAAGCCTTTCCTTAAGCTACTTGTCATTTATTTTGCTATAACAAGAAATGTAACACCACTCAATGGGGACAACCCACAGCTAAATTCTACTACATAACATTCATTAAAAAATATTGGAGCTAGGGTGGTGGTTCAGTGGTTAAGAGCACTGGCTGCTCTTCCAGCACCAGCATCAGTTCTTAGCACCCACATGACAGTTTACAACTTTCTGTAACTCCAGTTCCAAGGAATTGGAGCCCTTTTCTGGCCCTTTCAGCACTGCATGTACATGGTTCAACATACATGCAGGAAAAAATCCAATTCATGTAAAACAAGAAATAATAAAAAATTTAAAACAAATTAAAATGAATCACGGCTTAATTTAAAAAATATTTGGAACTCAGGATTTATAACATGTGATGTCAAAGGAACTATAAGCAGAAAATGAAAAGGGAAATCCAAATAGGTGGCTACCCATAAATTAACCCCCCAAATTATCTCAATTTTAAATTAGATAATTAATCCTGAGCTTCAAAATCAGAAAGGGAAGTAATTTTAATTTATTAGAACCACTGCTTTCTCCTACAAAGTATCAATTATTCAGGGCACCAAAGAGATCACAATGTATCTTTGGGCTGGAACCAAACAATTGCCAGAATTGCTAACCCCATACAGACTGTCATGTTTCCAGCAAATTAACTATGGAAGTAACTGAAACAGGTGTAAAGGCAAAGCAAGACTGGACCCCTAGAGGTTCTGTTGTCCTTCTAGATCTGAAAGGTACATCATAAATCTAAGTTTCACCCTGCAGTCTCTGAAGTTAATACCTAATATCATTGGCTGCTACCAAATATAATGCAATGTTCCACGCTAGTGAAGGTTTGGAAAAACTTTCATTCTTAACATACACCTACAGCCCTTTATTCATAATTCTTAGACTGAGATATGTTCTAAAATCTGAAGTTACATATTTCTATAGAGGTAATATGATGCATATTATCAAATATTAAAACTCTCAAGAAATCTAGGAAGTATTCCATAACTGAACACATCATCTTTACCAAAGGCAACAACATGGAATAGTTGTCCTGTGACTTCCACACCTGAGCTGTGCATATACAAAGTTCAGGGTGATTAACAAATGAGATGCCCAACATCAAGTTTTTCTGTAACAAAATTCCTTGCTCTTTAAAAACAAAAAGTTGGAAAGACATCCTTAATACTCTAAGCCCATTTTGACTTTTGCCTTGATTGGAGTGAGAACCATTTAAATCTAGTGTCTAACTGAAGAGAGATGTCTGTGTGGGTGGTTCCTGAGGCAAGGTCATCTCTCAATGAGAGGATGGTTTAATCCACTGATTCAAATTATGAAGACTACTGGGAAACAGTTAAATTGTAAGATTGGGTACTGATGGGAGGACTAGGTGTCGGGGAAGGGGGTGTTCCTGGGGGTATTTATCATGCCCTAGCCCCTTCCTGTCACTGTTCTGCTTCTCATCTGCCATGATAGCCAAACCTCTCCTCCTTTAAGCTGTTCTCTCCAATCACAGCAGCAAATCTCAACCACTATTCCCATCATTTACTGTATATAACACCACATTTTACTTTTTTCCTTTCAACAGCTGTTTTGCATATTATCCTATATTATATTTAAAATTAAAGGGCTGGTGATATAGAACAATCATAGAGCACACACTTGGCGTTCAAGTCCCCAGGCTCAATTCCCAGCATAGCAATAACAATAAATCACATACACCTTATCAATAGAAGTTGACATCCTTTTTTGCATAGTACTGAAGAAACTGTTTAGTTTTTATTAGATAAGCTAGTATTACTTAAAATGAATTCAACTACTGTTAATTGATATGAGTACTTACACGTGAGGAGCTGAGTTACCAACCACCGGTGCTCTTAAATACCACATACATTTATTGTTAGCTAAAAATCACAGTGAAAACTACAAATGACATTTTTAAAGGTCTCTTTAGAACCAGTGAGAGACACCAAAGGCAGACAAAAGAATAAAATGGGTAACTGTAAGAAGCTGGTATCAGAAACATTTTCCCCGAAATACAGCTTTCCTTTTAATTTTGAGCTCAAGGGGCAATGGGGACAAACCAAAGACCTTCTTCTACCAAAGCACACTTCCAGCCCAAGGTTGTTTTATTCCAAGACAGGGTCAGCTTAAGCTCCAAACGTGGGCACTGTTTTATGGGTTATTGGGTTGTTTTGTTTTCAGTTGGTTGATTTCTTGAGAGATCTCTATACATAGCCAAGGCTGGCCATTAAGTTGAAACTCTCTTGCTTGAACCTCCCCAGTACTGGGACTACAAGCTCATACTACTATGCCCCACTCAAACTACAAACTATTGGCAGAGGCACAGAGCACTTTACTCTTTTTCTTAAGACACACTGCAGAACAAGTAAAATGGGCACTCAGCAAGCACTTGTCTACCACTGAAAGCTACTCCCAACGAAAAGGGAAATTTTATTTAGTATCTACTTAAATATTCTGGGTTTTGTCAACATACAAATTTCATTTACCTAATTTTCAGGCATATTTTCAAAACATGTATTATTTCAACTCAAAGACAATATATTTTGGCTCTGGCCTTCATATCACCATCAATGGCAGCATGCAAATGAACGAACTCTTTTTTTTTTTTAAATCTACTTTGGATGAGACACAGTATATCATTGCATATTCTCAGGCTGGACTTCTGATCTTCCTGCCTCTACCCCTCCAGGGCGCTGAGATTACAGGGATATGCCATATACAGTATACGTAGATCCAGGGCTTCCTGCATACTAAGCAAGCATTCTTGCCTCCCTGGAGCAGGGGGTAGGGTGAGGGGGCCTGGATCTCATTATGTAGCCCAGGTTAGCCCAAGGGTACCTTTGCCTCAGCTTCCTGGGTGCTATGCATGTCTTTACAATTTTTCAGAATGAACAGCTACTGACTAAAATATATACCTATAGTTTTTGTTAGAATTATTTTCTCTTTGGATCATAAAGACAAGGAGTAGTACAGACTTAAATTACTGATAACTGAACTAAGTATGACTGTTAATTAACTCTACCTGGACATACTGTATATACACGCCCGAGATTTTTTTTTTTTAATTGGTAGTTGGTTTTTGAGACAGGGTTTCTATAGTCCAGGTTGTCCGAGTCCAGAATGGTCTCAAATTCATAGTAAACTTCTGACAGGAGCCAACACACCAAGTTTCATCTAACACCTCTTACTATTCAAACACTGCTACTCTGGTTCAGTGGACTTTGAAAACAGTTTTGTACTTATATGTGGACCCTTCATTAAGGCTCAAAAAAAAAAAAAAAATCAAGCCCAAAAGTGAAGGGATGTCTTATCCCTCCCCAGATATATACACATGGTGAAAAACACTGTTACGGATTCAAAAATTCTTGGCTAGGCACACATTAAGTACCTGTTATCCCAGCCAACATCTGAGGCATTAAGAATGCCTGCGTCTGTGACCTCAAAAGTCCATGATCAAGGACAAGACTGGTGATGCTCACATGAAAGGCAGCATTTGGGAGGCCGAGGTTGGAAGATTCTAAGTTTAAGGCCAGCCTGGGATATATAGGACTAGATTTTTTCCTCAAAATCAGAAATACAAAGGCCATCTGTAGTAGTGCACACCTAAGCACAGCAGAGGCAAAGGTAGGAGGATCTCTATGAGTTTGAGACCAGTTGGTCTATATAATGAATTCCAGGCCAGCCAGAGCTACATAGTGAGACCCTGACTAGAAAGCAAAACAAAAAAGAAAAAGAACACAACTACTGCTTATATATAATGACCTGATCCAAAACTACTCAAAATTGCTTTCTGTTTTATTAACTACACCAGCCTACACAAACACTTGAAAAACACAAGATGTGTAAAAGACATGTTTCTACAATATTAATACACATTCCCATAATCCCAGCTCTAAGGCTGAAGCAGGAAGATAAAAAACAAACAAATAAGGAAAAAACAACAAATCAAAAAAACATTTACCAAATACAAGGACTAGATGAAGCCAGGGCAAGAGATTGGCAAGCTATTCACTGTACATGCAAAACATAGTTGCTGGTTACACTGGAGGGTTTGTGTCTGTTGTGAGAATTGTCCATTTCACTTTGTTTTAAGAGTATTAAGTGTTGGAAGACAGGTCAGTGGCGGAGTGTGTCTAGCATGTGTAAGTACCCATTTTCCAAGTGTGTAAGAGGGAATAAAGTTCAGAATAAACACAACTGTATGTGAAAACAAGGCCTATCAAAAATTAACTGAGTTGTGGATGAAAAATGAAGTATCAAAGGCAGGAAAGGACAGGTATGGTGACAGCTACCATACATCCCTGAACATGGGAGGCTAAGGCAAGAGGACTATCACAAGTTTGAGGCCACTTGGGCTACACAAATACTTACATGCCAGCTTCAGTTACCCTATCTTTAAAGGATCAGTGATGGACAAAAAGAATGTGAACAAGGCTTGTAGATGCTACATTACAAAATTTTAAGACAGGAAAAATAAGTTTATTAGAATCTCTTACACTGTGAGGCCTTTCATAGAAATAAATACGTTATTATATAAAGAATAAGTTATTATATAAAAACTGCTAATCGTCTGGGAGACGGGTCTCTTGACATGTCTGCTAAGTGAGACTGTCTTGATTACATTAGTTCATGTGACCCATTAAGTAAGACCCATCTTTGTTAGAGACCAGTTTCTGGGCAGAGGGTCCTAAGTGGATATAACAGAAATCTGAAACTAGCAATTATCTCTCTCTTGAATGTGGATGCAATGTAACTAGCTCCCTTAAAATCCTGCTCCTGTGGCTTCCCAGCCAAGACGGACTAGAACCTGGAACTTCAAGCCAAAATAAAGCCTTTCTTCCTCATGTTGCTTTGGTCAGGGCATTTTATCACAGCAGGAGGAAGCAAGACACTGGGCTATACAGTGAGACCCTATCTCAAACAGTAAAAAAACAAAAAACTGCTAAGGGTAGATTTTAAATATTTCTGTCTTTCTCTGTCTCTCTTGCCTTCTCTCTCAAGGTGAGGCAATGAGCATATTAAATAACTTCACCATTCTACAATGTACACATCAAAACGTTAAATTGTTCTAGAAGAGATGGCTGAGGTTAAGGGATGGCTTTTGCAAGGATGTAGATGCAGTTCCAGCATCTCCATCAATCTCATAATAGCCTGGTATCTGACATTTCTGACCTCTTAGAGCACCTACAAACTTGGGTCTACCCACATTCAGAGATACATACCTAATTAAAAAAAACAAATCTCTAAAGAATTACATTGTATTCCACAAAATATACAATTACTTGCCAGTCAAAAGTAAAACAAAGGCTGCAAATGCAGCTGAGTGATAGATAGGGCACTGGCCTAGCCTGCAAGAAGCTGTGTTAAGTCCTGTCTTCAATCCCAGCACAGGAAACACACTAGAAAACACACGTGTACACACGCATGTATATACACACACACACACACACACACACACACACAGATGAAGGTCTTCCTCTAGGAATCAGGTTACAGGTATTCAATTGTAGTAAGTACAATCTCTTGCTGCCATCTTCCAGTATTGCAAGTGTCACTACAGAAGGCTGAAGACTTATTGAAAAGGATCCAAGGCATTCTGGATGACAAGTAGTATTGTGGTGTGTGTGCATGTGTATGTGCATATACAAAAGCACATAAGTGGAAATGACTCTGGGGAAAAGCCCACTTCTGCAGCTCACTAGTTGTGCACCTTAGTTTGCTCATATATAAAAACAGAACTCTTCCACAGCTTTTTCAGGGTCATCCTTGAACAATGCCTTAAACAGAGCACTGCACACATTGTACAATTTTTATTAGTCCCAATCACTGGTGAAACTTTGTATCCCTTCCCAAAGGCCGAATCTCCACATTCTTAACAGGCTTAGAGATTTCAGTTACAAGGCCACAGTATCCCAACGCAGCTCCCTATTTTTGTCTTTTTCAGACAGGGTCTCACCTTGTAGGTCAGGCTGTTCTGGAGCCCTCAATATAATCAGGTTTGTCTTGAACTCTCATCTTCCTGACTTAGCTTCTCCAATGCCAATAACCCACACATGAACTACCACGCTAAGCTGTAAATGAAACTTTAATGGAGTTAGTTTTTTAAATGTACAGAGTTTTTTGATGGTACAAAGTATGAATTTATCAGCCCAACAAGATTAACCCTTGATGGCTGATGTCAGTGCAGAAAAATTAAAGACAGAGAGCCATAATAGCAGAGTCATTAAACAAGTGTCTCTTTAAGAGAGGTCACTCCCTTGGGAGGACTAAAGGGGTGTCAGTAGCAGCTTCCTTTCAAGTACTTAAAAAAAAAAAGTTGAGAATGTTTAGAAAAGAAACTTGTTGAGACAGGGTCTCTCTCTGGCTGTCTTAGAACTCACCATGAAGACCATGCTGGCCTTCAACTAAGAGATCTGCCCGCCACTGCATCCCAAGTGTTGAGATTAAAGATGTGCACCATTACACCCGGCTCACTATGTGATCTTTAAATGACAAATCTTACACAAATGAGTTTTGGGAGCTGTGACAAGAAAAAGTAAAAGGGTTTTGAGAATGGCTGGGGTTTTTGTTTGTTTGCTTTTAAAATATGGCAAATCTGATAATATCAGTAATTTTCCCTCCTCTAATAAACCTTGGAGCTCAGGTCTGTTCCTACATGTTCCTTTATTCCCAGCTCAGTCAGGTTATCGATGCGTACTTATGTAAACTGAAGCATAAGGACAAGCTCCTACACTACAGTATGGTCAGTAAGTTACCAAGGGCCTATGACAGAATCATTGAGCTCAGGATGCCATTTTGAACTATCACTCCTTTACCTCTCCATTTTACTCAGCCTCAAGAAGGGGTGGGGCCTGGCTGATACAAAACTGACCCAAAATTTTCCATTAACACTGTTTTCTTGGGTCAGTTCCTCCAAGTACAACAGACAACAATTACTGACAAGAGAACCAAGAACTGTTTTTGTAATTTTGTAACGACATTGTTTAAATCAACTTGCCATTCCTGATACCCCAAGTTATGCAAGTATCATCTTGGATACTCACATTCTTATATAGAGTATAAGGGGTAGAGCCCCTTAACATTAATTATGAATACTAAAATGTGTTTCCTTACAGAAACATAGAACTCAAAACTTGATGCTGAGTGTGCCCTTTCTCCAAAAGTGGGCAGGGGAGGAAATGCATCCTGGTAGCTCAGGCCAACCTTAGGCTACCCAGCAAGATCCTGTCACAAACAAGGGCTGGGGCTATTGCCCAGTAATAAAAGTAGGGTGTCTGCTTAGCATCCCCAGTGTTACCACAAAGGTAAAGTTCTTGGAGGCCCCTGCTTGCAGTGAAAGGCACTACGAATCACCACTGTCATTTCTATGAGTGGAGTAAAGAAAGATGGTCCTGTTACACTTCATTGTCTTCACTATCCCATGACCACCTCTCCTTCCCATAAAAGGATCTGGGGACTCCAATCGTCCCAAAACATCAAGAACACCTTCCTTCCTACACCTAAGTGCTTGAGACCAACCTGACTAACGCTCTTAACTACTCAAGTTCCATATGTATCTGCTTTATTCAAACTCTGAAAAACAGGGCAAGACTGGTGGATATCAAGACGTGTTTCAGGACAGCAAAACTCATCATTTTCTCAGCCCCAACTGTCTTAGGAATATGGCTGAGAAGGGGTGGGTGGGGGGTTGTCAACAGTTTACTAAATCGCATGCAAATCTGTGGAAAACCACGTATCTTTTGGCTTTCAAGACTGTATTCAATAGGGCATGGTATGCTAGTACTAGTCTTCAACTCCAGGTTGATGCAGGATTTTAAGGCAAGCCTGGGTTACACTATTAATACAGTATACCTCAAGAGACACCTCAGGTTTCTAGGAATTTAACAAACATCTAAAACACAATCAATATTAAAAGCATAGAAACTAAGAAATTCTCATTATTTCTGCTAGCTAAAAAAGAAAACTCTACAGTGGCCTCACTAATTAATTACCATGACTCCTTTTATTTCTGTCATCTCCTTAAGTGAAAAGTTAACATTTTACAGTACTGCGCTTATGGAAATAAAAGGGAGAATAATTACAGTACTTATCTGAATAGAGGAAATAACAGCGTGGAAACACACGGACTACATACAAAGTATGCTCAACGGAAAAGTATGCCATAGTTGCCAAGAATTATACCCTCTAAGATTTCTGGCCCTGATCTAAAAGAACCTGAAAAAGCGCTTAACTAACAAAAGAGCAAAGCAGAAAGGCATAACGTTATCAGACAGACAAAAAGAGCAACAACACTTCACATCACAGAGACTGGGAAAAACAACTGACTTGGCTTTTCAAATAGACCTTAGGTTACAAATAAGAGCTTTACCCAAAGGCCGACTAAACGAAGGCATTCTCAACTGCAAAAAACATGGTCTATATTACTCAAATTTGGGGAACAATTCACAACGCAAAAGAAAAGATAAGTAAAATGTATTAACTCACAGGAAGAAAATATAATTCCAGTCAGAGCATTCTCCTGATAGGACTGTTCTTTAGTGTCTGCTCATTGAGCCAGACTTACAGATTCATGTATAAACAACACGTGACCAGCACTGTCTTTTCCCCAGTCTTTACAAAGCTGATATAGCTGTTCACAAAGCAAAGTCTATCAAGTTTACTATCTTAATTTCTTGCTTAACTTACGAGGGGCCACCAAGGAAATTCTAGAGAGCTGCAGCCCGGAGAATACGTATTTCCTTTCCTTTAAGTAGCTATAAAAAGAAATCTTAAAACTAGTAGGCCAGGAGCTTGATGGGGCGGGAAGTGGAGGAGAGCACACGTTAACTCAAAACAACTGCACTACGGCAGCGAACAGTCTATTCAACCGTCTTCTGATTTAGCAGGAGAAGATGAGTCCAGTTCAAACCCACGATTTCCCTCTAAAGCAAACAGGTTTCAAAGGGCAGCTTCCCCTTCCCACAGTAGAGCACACGCAGGCCGAGGACAACAGAACCCCGGCTAACCTGGCTAACTCTTAGTTACTGCCGATGTGCCAAGAAAAAAAAAAAAAAAAAGAAAAGAAAAAAGGCAAGGACGCGGTCGCCGGTCTTCAGTTGCCGCGACACGGCGGGGCAAAACAGCTCTGCCTCGGAAGGACGCCGCCCCGAGCCCGCGGCCGCGCAAGGCCCTGCCGGAAACACGCGCGCGCTCGGCGGAAGCGCCTGAGTTTGAAAGCCGCCGCCGCCCCGGCCCACAAAGGCCGCCCACCTCGCGTCCGACCGGGCTCACCTCGGCCCCGGCCGCCCAGCTCACCGCGCCGCTCCGCCGGGCTGCACTCACGCGGCCGCACGCACAGCGGGGGCGTGTCGCTGCGGGGATCCGGGCCGCTCGCTTCCACCCCCGCTTCCGCTTCCTCGCGCCTCCTGGGCTGGGCCGTCACGGCCTGCGGCCCGCGCCCGCGCCCTGGCCCGCTCCAGCAGCGGCTCTGCCGGCTCCCAGGTGCCCGCGCCTGGACCCCGCCTTCATCTGGCTCACCGCGCCCTTTTCCTTTGCCCCACCGGAAAGCCAAAACAATCGGAGCCGCGCAGGCGCGGGAAGGAAACGGAAAGCAGGAAGGGCGGAGGCGGCGCGAGGTGACGCCGGCGTCTGTGTTGGGGCTTCCCGGGCTACCGCCGGGCAGCCAGGGCGCGTGCGCGGAGCGGGGTCGTGGGGCCACCCAGCCTCAGGCGTGGCCTGGAAAAAGCAGTTCGGAAAGTTCTATTCAGCGGCGCTTGTAGCTGCAGTTGTTCCTCTTTGAGGAGTCTGGCGGAGATACAGACATTTGCAGGCTTGGCCAGACCGGGGACCAGTATACTCAGGGAAGTTGAAGTTAAGGGAGGACATTGGACCGTTTGCTGAATGGGCTCTGTTTCCTTAGTTTCAACCAACAACGCCTTCGGACGTTCAATTTGTTAAGGCTTCGGAAGTATTGCCCCCACGGAGATAACCCGCAGTTTGGAAGCGAATGGGTGCAGAGGACGGTCTCCACAAGTGACGCCTCCAGCCAGTTTTTACTGCAATGCAGCGGACACCCTCCATTCCCCAAATTTCAAAGCAGAGCCTCGAAGCAGCAAATGCTTGTGGTCTATGCCTGTTATTTATAACTTGCCGTGGCTTGTTAGCAAGCAAAAAAATGATAGATTTGCTTGAAGATACGTGTTACAATAAAACCAAAAAACGTTCAGAATTGTCTACTTCCTAACTTCCATGTCCAGTCTCGAGAATAGGGGTGACTACAAGACAAAAAGCATTAGGTAAAGTGGCAGACGCCTCTAATCCCAGCGGGCAGGGGCTGGAGAAAGGATATCTCAGGAATTCCAGACTGAGTTCAAAGTTTAAGAGGAGCGTATGAACGACATGAGACCATTTAAAAGTACGAGTTTGGTAGAGGAGCTTAACGGGCCTCAGAATGCATTACAGAGCTAATATACAATGTATCTATTTTGCTTCCTTCTAAGGATACAAAGAAAATCTAGTTGACTGCGCTCGTGTATAATGTATCTATCCATTCCATTTTGCTTTCTTGTAATGATACAAAGAAAATATAGTTAAGCGTGCTCATATACAATGTATCTATCCACTCCATTTTTGTTTCCCTGTAATAATAATGCAAAGAAAATGTAGTTGACCGAGGTCATTATGAACACCTAGCACTGAGCCCAAGGAACTTGTAATTATGCGGCTGCTTTGCCGCATCTTGACTGTGTGTATATGGGAGTCATAAGTCACCCCTATAACGATAAATTATACAAAGTTTAATCTGGGCATAGTGGCACAGTCCTTTAATTTCAGCATGGCAGAGTCAGGTAGGCAGATTTCTGTAAATTCAAGGATAGCATCAAACCTGCATAGGACCAAGGGCCTCTCCCCAATGATTTCGTAATAGTGTTTTTTTTTTTGTTGTTTTTTGTTTTTTTTTCCTTTACAGAGTTACCATGTGATCCAACAATTCTGTTAGCAGTCCGCTGCTGGGATCTCTTTGCGCTAGATGTGTTAAAAAAACACAAGTATGACAGGAGAGGCTTTTCTGGAATTGATAGTCCGGGATCTTTGAATGCCCTCGGTCTAGGGATTGAGGTGACCCAGAAACTTGCAACTAGTAGAGATGAAAGCCAAGGGTCTTTTGCTCTAGGATTGAGGATCTAGAGACTTAGGGTTTTAGGTATGAAAGTTGAAGACTTATTTCTCTGGGCTTCAATTGCTAGCTTCCTCAGCACTTAGCAGTAATCCTAGGCTTCCAGCAATGACTAGCCAAACCAGATATGCATGCTAATGTTATAGCATCTAGACAAGCCTTAGATGTTGGGACCCTTGGGTCCTTGTGTTACAGCTCTCTATCTGGGTTGTAGGGACCCTTGGTATTTAAGGATTGGAAGGTTCTTGTCTTTAGCTCTTCACAGCCTCTGCAGCCTCTGTTCCCTATCCTGTTGCTCTCTGCAGGTTGCCCCTAGAACACTGCCACACTCCTGCCCTGTTGCCTTCTTGGCTGCTCCCATTTCACTCATTTCTGCCTATCTCTTCTTTATATTACCAGTTCAATATGACCTAATAATAAATATCAAAAGTAGACCAGAAAAGACCACTCATGGGGGTTGGAGAGATAGATGAATGGGTAAGAACACTTGCTCTTCAAAGAGGAGGACCTGACTTTGAATCCTCAAATCCAAATATAAAGCCAGACACATTGCTGTATCCCCAGCACTGAGAGGCAGGAAGAGGTGGGTCCTGAGAGCTTGCTGGCCAGCCAGTCTAGCAAAAGACACTGTGAACCGCTGGCTCGGTGAGAGACTCTGACTTGTGCTAGGACAATAACAGAGGAAGGTATGAAGATGCCTGGTATCCCACTCTGCATGTACATGAATCTGCATGCTCACATACACTTGGCCTACACAACACACACACACACACACACACACACACACACACACCCTTTCAGCAGAGGATATATATATATATATATATATATATATATATATATATATATATATATATGGTATGTGCACATGCATGCAGGTACCTGGGGCCAATCATCTAGAATTGGCTGGAAAGAGAAGTATAGGTAGTTGTGAGCCACCTGATGCAGGTCCTCTGGAAGAATTGTATGCACTCTTTTGTTTGTTTTTTCTTTTTTTTTTTTTTTCGGAGCTGGGGACCGAACTCAGGGCCTTAAGACATGCTAGGCAAGCCTACCACTGAGCTAAATCCCCAACCCCAATTGTATGCACTCTTAACTACTGAGCACCTCTTGTCCCAACAGAAACCTTTTTGTAGTGCCACACAGAAGGGGATCCCCAAGCTAACCCCAAAAGATGTTCTGGAGAATTTACTTACATAGCCAGAAAGGATGTGTGGGATACAGAGCCCCTCATGAAAATAAAAGACAGTATGCACCAATCACAAGCCTTTTTTTGAGCCACAAAGGGAAGGTACCCTTTCTGGTATAGACAAAAATGGCTGCTAGGGTTTAGCAGGGCTTGTGAAGGAAGACATTCAGCACAAGTGATTTTAAATACTGTTTGATTAGAGCCTTCTACAACCAGATATTTTTCAATAAGCAGCTGTGGTCACACTCTATCTTTCTTAAGGTATCAGCGAAGCATTCAAAATAGCCAAACCATACTTAAGGTATCCTAAAGAGGAAGTGCTTGACTGACAGTCTTCCATACACGGAAAGAGGAGCCAGGGAATGGGCTAATTGCTCCAGTCCTGCAACATTTAAGTTAGTGGGAAAATAAACATTAAGCGGAATGCTTACAATAAAGGCCAATTGTTCCCATTAAGGATGATAGCACTTGTTTATAGTCCCAGTAAAAGGATGAGGTAGGAAAGTTGTCTTAGGGTTTCCGTTGCAGTTAAGAGACACCATGACCAAGGCAGTTCTTATAAAGGACATTTATTTGGGGCTGGCTTACAGGTTCTGAGGTTTAGTCCATTGTCATCAAGGTGGGAACATGGCAGCATCCAGGCAGGCAAGATACAGGAGTAGCTGAGAGTTCTACATCTTGTTCCAAAGGCAAACAGGAGAAGCCTATCTTCCATGCAGCTAGGAGGACAGTCTTAAAGTCCACCCCTACAGTGACACACTTCCTCCAACAAGGCCACTTCCAATAGTGCCATTCCCTGGGCCTAGCATATTCAAACGTATGAGTCTATGGGGAACAACCTATTCAAACCACTACAAAAGCCAATGACAGTTCAAAGCCAACCTGGGCTGCATAGCAAGATTCAGTGTCAAAAACAAAACCTGAAACATTAACAATGCTTTTACAGTATTTAATAGTGTGTAACACTGAGTCCAAAACTATTAGAGAAAGTTAGGTCATCTTATCTGTCTCGGTTCTGCTGTGGAGTGCATACCAAAAATCGGTTAAAGCAGTGGCATAAGCATATTTTTGTGCACCAATATTCATAATAGCATTAGTCACAACTGCTGAAAAGTGGAAACAGATGTCAGCTCACAGGCAGAGGTGGGGACAAAAGGAGTTATATACATCAGAATATTACTGCAATGGAATGAAATTTCATTCAGGGTTTTTTCTTTTTTCTTTTTTTAAAGGAAACTGAAATCTGGTATAGAAGATGTTATGCTGAGTGAAATAAACTACATACAAAAAGACAAACCACATGATTCCACATACATGAGCCACTTGGAAGAACCAAAGTTACAGTGACTATGGTGGCCTATCTTGTTTTTAACTTGTTAGGATCTATTGTCACCCAGGAGACAAAGTTCTGGGCATACTTGTGAGGGATTATTTAGATTGCTTTAGCCTCTGGCCACGCCTGTGAGGAATTATTGTAATCAGGTTAATTTAAGTGGGAATATCCACTCTAAAAACAGGGTTAGAGAGATGTCTTAGTGGTTAAGAGCACTTGTTCCTTTTGAAGAGGACATGGGTTTTGTTCCTAGCACCACACTGTGGTTCACAGCTATCCTTAATTCGGGTTCCTGGAATATGGCACCTTCTGACCTCTGTGGGTACCAGACACACATGTAGTGCACATACATATGTATGGTAGTTTGAATAAGAATGAAACTCATCAGCTCATAGATTTGACTGCTTGAACACCAGGGAGTGGCACTATTAGGAGGTATGACCTTGTTGGAGGAAGTATGTCATTGGAGGTGGGCTTTGAGGGTCCAAATGTTCAAGCCAGGTGCCCCTCCCTCTGTTGTGTCAGGAAGCATTCATGAACCCCAAAAGACAACCAAGGAGCCATTTCTGATGTAATGGCATTAGGGGTCTCTTTATTACAAGCTCAGGCTTGGGGTCCCCACCAACCCAACTCTAACACAGCAGGACAGGAAGGGAAGGCGGAGTAGCCTTGAACCCTTAGCAGGACAAGGTTTTATAGGAAAACAGGAGCAAGTGAAGTGGGGGAGGGAGGGGTGTCCAGTGGCAAGCATCTAACAGAATGACTATAAGCCACTGGGTGGGTGCTCTGAAGCAAGACTGTGTACAGTCACAAATGGTCTGAAAGTACATCTGAAACAATCAGACTAACCTTTGATTAACTGTTGCTAGGAAGTAGCTAGGGGTGACTCTAGCCAAGAACAAGCCGTGGTACAGCTTGTACACGTGTAGCCTGTACAGCTTGGGTTTTGCTGTAGGTCAAGTTCCCAAGCTTTTTTTTTTCTTTTTCTTTTCTTTTCTTTAAGATGGAGGCTGGTCCCAAGATGGAGTAGATTTGGACTCTCACTCTCTCCTCTCTCTCTCCTCTCTCCTCTCTCTCTCTCTCTCTCTCTCTCTCTCTCTCTCTCTCTCTCTCTCTCTCCTCTCTCTCTCTCTCCTATCCTCCTCCCACTGTCTGTTGCCTGGCAGTTGCAATGTAGAACTCTCAGCTACTCTCCAGCACCAAGTCTGCTGTGTGCCACCGTGTTCTGTGCTATGAGAATAACAGACTAAACCTCTGAACTGTAAGCCAGCTCCAGTGAAATGCTTTCCTTGATAGAAGTTGCTTGATGGAGTCTCTTCACAGCACTGGGACACTGAGTAAGACATCTAATAGAATGACTACAAGTGAATAGGCGGGTGCTCTAAAGCAAGACTGTGTACATTCACAAATGGTCTGAAAGTACATCTGAAACAATCAGACTAATCTTTGATTAACTGTTGCTAGGAAGTAGCTAGGGAGTAACTCTGGCCATGTAGGCAAAAAAACCCATACACATAAAATAAAATAAATAGGTCTTTTTTTTTTTTTTAAAGTGGGTAACACCATCCCCTAGGCTTGGGTCCTGAGAAGCCCAGAAAGGAGAAAGTGAACTGAGTCCCAGCATCATTGTCTGCATCCCGACTGTGAATGCAAAGTGGCCAGCTCCATCAAGCTCAGCTACCAGGACCCCCTTACCGTGATGTACTTCACCCTTGGATTCTGAGCCAGCAAACACTTTTTTCCTTAAATGTTGTTTTTTTGTCAGGATGTTTTTATTATAGTAACAGGAAAGAAGTGACTAGGAGAGAACATTGGCACTAGGGGGGGCTGCTACTGTGATACATCTGAACATGTACGTGGTTCTTAGGCCTCTGGAACGGTTTGTGGACGAATGTGGACATTTTTGATACTCCAGGCTAGAAAAGTTCCTGCTGAACACAGAGCATAGTGTGGCATTCTGGTGGGAACTTAGAAGACAAGAATGGTGAGAGAAATACAGTGGAAGCCTGGTCATGAGACTTCAGCAGTGAGTGGGCGTGGGGGAACATGGACAAAGGACTTTATTAATAAGTAGGATAGAGGCCATGAAAGATTTTGGCTAAGAATCTGGTTTCATTTCCCCCTAAGATTTACTTTAAATTGTGATACAAATGCTCTCCAGCTATGGGTACAGCTCAGTGTACATCACTTGTTAGGCATTCACGAGCCCCTGGGCTCAAACTCCAGCAGCAGAAGATCCAAAAGGAAGGAAGCAAGCACGGAATGAAAGAAAAGAATTAGAAGAAAGAGCAAGAAAGAAAAGGAAAGTAAAAAGACTAAGCACCCTCTTATATTGTCCCAACTCAGTCAAAAAAACCTATGATTAAACTCGTGAACACCCAACATTAATTCAGTGTTCGAGGGAGTAATGACTTGGAAAACACCCACTGCAGAGATTAAGAAGAGAAAACTTGGGAACTGTAGAGGTGAGTCTGCAGTTAAGAGCACTTGGCTGCCCTTCCAGAGGACTCGGATTTGATTCCTAGGACCTAGGTAGCAACTCATAACCATCTATAACTCCAGTTCCAGGGAATCCGACAGCATCTTCTGGCATCCTTCCAGGAGCACTGAACACACGTGACACAACATACATGTAGGCAAAACACCCCCACACATAAAACAGTAAAGATTTGTTTTAAAAGAAGGGGAAACTTTTACTTAACAATGAAGGACTCTGGTAAAGACACAGAATGCAGCGAAACCAGAATCTTGAACCAAGGAATCCAAACAGATGTATGTTCCAGGATTTCGGAAGGGATGGCAGATGGCAGGTGCACTGCAGCTGGAGCGAGCGTGGTTTGTACCCATGGTGCCCTCGACCAGTCCCTAACACCAACCAACAAGAGAGGGAAAGGAGCCATGTGGCCTGTACAACCTGTGCAAACAGGTAAATGGGCCAAACACTATCTAAGTAGCAGATCACTGTCTAACCACAGCTGGCGCTCCAGTTAGATTGCGTAAATATTTACGTTTTATGATAGATGTCTCACCTCTTGTAAAGCCCATGGTCTGACAGTGCATGATTCATTGAACAGCACACAGAAAAGAAGTATGAGTAAGACTCAAGAGGTGTGAGTAACCGTGTGGCAGGTGCTTGACACATAAAGCAAGGCATGTGCCCCATCACAGCACCATGTGTAGGGTAGAAGGGATGGTACCCTTCCATCTGGAGAACACTCTATTTCTGTCCTTCTCTTTCCTCTCTCTGCACACACACACCCCTTCATCACTAGTGCTTATGAAACTAGCCACCATGGCGTGAGGACACCCACACAGTCTTTGAAGAGGTCCATCTGGCTAGAAACAAAAAGCATCTGGTCAACAGCCAGTACTAACTGGAGGGTAGAAATACAAGTGAGCATGGAGAAAGATTCCCCTGTCCCACTGAAGCTGACATGACATCAAACAAACTTATGCGAGACTCAGAGCTAGAGTCACCCTGGCCAGGTGTCCCTCAATCTCTACCCCTTAGAAAATGTTTCATCATGAGGCTGGGCACTGGTGGTGCATGTCTTTAACATCAGCATTGGAGAGGCAGAGGCAGGTGGATTTCTTGAGTTCGAGGCCAGCCTGGTGTACAGAGTGAGTTCTGGAACAGTCAGGGCTATACAGTGAGACTCTGTTTTGAAAAAAAAAAAAACCCCAATGAATGAATGAATCAATAAATAAATGAAAATGCTTCATATTAAATGTTCACTTTAAACTCTATGCACACCTCCATCAAGAAGTTGGGCATAGATTGTTGCTCGGTGATAGATAACTAATATATTAATGAACTTGGAGGACAGTTCGAATTTTGTTAACTTTACTAATGGTTGGCACTAATATATAAATAAACATTAGTCTATGCATCCAGTCAATAAGTATTACTACATCTTCCTACTATTGCTGGATTATGTTTAAATTGCAGCCTCAAAACTATTTTTTCTGGCCTCCAGCACAGATTTATGAAGATCTAGTTGAAATCCTTTGTTTCCATACATAGTAGCTTTTGGGAATTTGCAGGGTATTTCTTCATCTATAAGATAGGGCTAGTGTAGTATGAGTTAAGCATCTCTAATATGAAAATCCAAATGCAAAACGCTCCAAAATCCAAAACCTTTTGAGCACAGAAATGATACCACAAGTAGAAAAATTATACAGTCACTTTATGCGACAGATGGCAATCAAGATAAAATGTACCGAAAGCACTATACGCACTGTGGTACTTTCAGGTTGCATATTAACACATACCCATAATCTCAGCTCTCAGGAGGATGAGGCAAGGAGGCTCATGAGCTGGCGGCCAGTCCAAGAAGCATGCTGAGAAAAAGTTGGTCTAAAAAATATCGACAGTTAAATATGTTCAAGTTATTTATATAAGATAATTTTAAATTACAAGTGACTCAAATCTGTATTTGGGTCCCACTACTAAGATGTGTGTGTGTGTGTGTGTGTGTGTGTGTGTGTGTGTGTGTGTGTGTGTGTGTGTGTTCTAAAATCTAAAAACAAACAACAAACAGCAAAACAAAACAATAAAAATCCCCAATACTTCAGGAGTCAGGCATTTTGAGGTTTATTTCAGTTTGCTTTCTATTGCTGTGATAAACACCTTGACTAAAAACAACCTGGGAAGGAAAACCATTACTTCAGCTTACACTTTATAATCCACCATCATGGAAAATCAAGGTACAAGCTCAAGACAGCAACCTGACGAACTGGAAGCTAGAGACTGGGGAACTCTGCTCAGGCTCCTAAGATCAACAATTGATAAGTGGGACCTCAAGAACCTAAAAGCTCTGTAAGGAAAAGGACTCTGTCAAGAAGACAAAATGGCAGCCTACACATTGGGAAAAAGATATTCATCAACCCTACATCCAACAGAGGACTAATATCCAAAAATAGATAAAGTACTAAAGAAATTAGACAATTAACGAACAATAATCCATTTTTAAAATGGAGGCTACAGAGCTAGACATTACAATTTTCACCAGAGTAATCTTGAATGGCCAAGAAGCACGTAAAATGTTCAATGTCCTGATCATCGGGGAAACAGAAATCAAAACAACCCTGAGATTCCACCTACACCCATCAGAATGGCTAAGAAACAAACACTCAAGTGACAGCGCACATGGGCACTGGGGTAGAGCAAGGAGAACACTCTTTCAGTGCTGGTGGGAGGAAAAACTAGTACAACCACTTTGGAAATCAACTTGGTGGTTTTTCAGAAAACTAGGGATAATTCTACCTGAAGACCCAGCTGTACCACTCCTGGGCATAGACCCCAAAGATGCCTCACTATACCACAGGGACACTTGCTCAACTGTGTTCATAGCAGCTTTATTCATAAAAGCCAAGAAGTGGAAACTACCTAAATAGCCCTCAATTGAAGAATGGACAAAGAAAATGTGGTATAGCTACACAGTGGAATACTTCTAAGCTATTAAAAACCAAGACATCATGAGTTTTGAAGGCAAATGGATAGAACTTGAGGAGATTGTCCTGAGTGAGGTAACCCAGAGCCAGAAAAACATGTGTAGTATGTACTTACTTATAAGTAGACATTAGCCATAAAGCACAGGACAATCATGCTACAATCCACAGACCAAAGAAACTGGGTAAATTGGAGGTCATAAAGGAGGATACGTGCATCTCACTCAAGGTGAAACTGAATAGTCACCTGAGGTGGATGGAAAGAGGGACATGGGTAAGAGGGGGGAGAGGAGGAGAATGGGGATGGCGATTAGGTGTGGGGATGGGGAAGGTAGGTAAGGGGAGGTAGGAGAGGGTTAGGAGTGAGAATGAAGGGGCATCTCTGGTGATAGCTGGAGGCCTGGGATGGCAGGGGGGATAAAGGGAGTCTATAGGGTGACTCTATCTGAGATTCCTAAGACTTCCAGAGGAGAAATGAGGACATCAATCCACACACAAAACCTTCAACCCAGAATCTGTCTTTCCTTGATGTGCAGAGATAAAGATGGAGTAGAGGCTGAGGGAACAGTCAACCAATGACTGCCTCAGCTCATGATTTATCCCATGTGAGAGAGCCGACCCGACATTATTAATGATACTCTTCTATGCTTGCAGACAGGAACCTAGCATAATTGTGTTCTGAGAGGCTTCATTCAGTAGTGAATGGATACAGATGCAGACCTCCAGCCAAACATCAGGAGGAGCTCAGGGAGTCTTGTGGAGGAGTGAGGGACAGAAGTGAGCAAGCCAGAGGAGTCAAGGACACCAAAAGAAAACCAACAGAGTCAACTAACCTGGAACCATGGGGGCTCACAGAGCCTGAGCCACCAGCTATGGACCATTCAGGGGCAGGACCTAGACCTCACACACGTTTGTGGCAAATGTGCAACTTGGTCTTCTTGGGGAAAGGGTGTAGGGTTCTTGGTCTCTGTTCTCTGCCATTGGATCCCTTTTCCCCACTTGGACTGCCTGATTGGACCTCAGTGGGAAGGATGCGCCTAGTCCTGCTGTGACTAGATGTCCCAGGGTTAGGTAGTACCAAGGAAGACTTTTTTCTCTGAGGAGAAGAGGACAGGGCAATAGGGGAGGAGAGGAGGGGGGGGGTTGTAATTGGGATGTAAAAGTGAATAAAAAAAAAAATTATTGGGAAAAAACCCAGTTTGGTTATGTGAAAAAATTTTTTGTTTTAATGCCAAGTGTGGGATATGGGGCTGCTTTACTTATCCACAGCCATATTATTATTGTCCAGTGCTCTAGGAAGAGCATCTTTTTTTTTTTTTTTTTTTTTGGTCAGCTGCAGATAGATTAATTCTGGAGACTCTGGAGAGGAATAAAATGTCAGAGTCCTGAGAGGGACAGGAGGTGCTAGAAAGAAGTAGGGAGGAAGAAGAGGAAGAGGAGAGGAGAGGAGAGGCGGAGGGGAAGGGAGGGAGGAAGAGGAGGAGGAAGAGGGAGGAGGAGAAGGAGGAGGAGGAGGAGGGAGGAGGAGTAAAAATCGGCACTGCTGGTCCCTTCTGCATTTGCTTTCGCTGGATTGCTGGTTTGCTGGATATTCTGACAATGAAATTTGATTTGGTTTTAAATGTCCCTAATCCTAAAGATGTCTATCCCCCTTCCTCTAACCTTTTCTCTCCTATTTAGTGTTGGGAGGTGGTTGGAGGGATTAGGTAGAATAAAGGGTTGAAAGGAAGGTAGTGTATAAGAACTCAATAAAATAGCTGAAAAAACAAACCAGCAGAGAGCATTATATTAACAATGTATTGAAGCTTTATTCTTATCTTAAAACATAATCTGAAATCAATATATAAATACAATTTAAAAATAGTCTGGGTGTGGGCATGCCTAGAGACTAAGCTTTCAGAAGGCTAAGCCAAGAGGACTGAGTGTTTGAAGCCAAGCAAGACCGTGTCCCCCCAAACCAAAAGGGCTGGAGATGTCAGTCAGTGGTGGAGTACTGGCCTAACATTCACAAAGCTAGTGGGTTCAATCCTTTTACACACACACACACACACACACACACACACACACACACACAGAGAGAGAGACAGAGAGAGAGAGAGAGAGAGAGAGAGAGAGAGAGAGAGAGAGAGGAGACCATTTTATTAGTACTTTCTAGAAGCTTACTAAGACAGATAATACAATTACACTTGTCGTTTTGTGAAAGGTGAAACAAAAAGATCACTTGATCCCACAGAATCCAGCCTAGACAATACGTGTGACCCTGCTCACCAAAAACTAACAAAACAGAGTCAGGTAGATAGCTCAGTTGGTAAAGTCATTTCTTGACAAGCTGTAGACCACAAGGTTTTATTCCTACAACCCCATGGTGAAAAAGAGAGAGAATGACAAATTGTCTTCTGATCTCTATATTTGTACATCCGTTGTTCATTGCTGTTCACTGTGTTTATTGTGTTCATTTGTTCATTTGTTCATTTTGTTCAACCTGAAACAGTCAACTAAGAAATTATGGATAAGAAACATGATATGGGAGGTTGGGGATTTAGCTCCAGTGGTAGAAGCGCTTGAGAAAGCGCAAAGGCCTGGGTTAGGTCTAGCTCCGAAAAAAAAGAACAAAAAAAAAAAGAAAAGAAAAGAAAAGAAATGTGTGATATATACATATTTTGGGTCAGTATTCACCTGCCAAGGAAAAATATGAGGACATGAAAATTGCTTAGGTAAATGGAAGGAACTAGAAAAAGTACTGAAGTGAGGTAACTCAGGTCTAGCAAGACAAACACCATATGCTCTCCCGTATGTGCTGTCCTAGTTTGTTTTCTACTGCTGTGATGAAGACTGTGGCCAAAAACCAACTTATGGAGGAAGGTTTTATTGTGTAATGTCTCAATCACAGTCAATCCTGAAAAACCAGGACTGGTTTATACAGGAAGGAAGGAAAGATTGACACTGCTCACTGACTTGATCATCCCAGGAGCACCCTTTCCCCTAAGTAGGCTCCACATCAATCATTAACCAAGAAAATGCCCCAGAGTCATGCCTGAAGGGTGCTTTCATACAGGGAATTCCTCAGTTGTAGGTTCCTCTTTCCAAGTGACTCACTTTGTGCGAAGTTAGCCAAAAACTGACCAGCACATATGTGGATCCTAGCTTCAAATCTTTTGTGAGTTTAACTTGAATCACAAGGGAATACAGGAAACTAGAGAGGTGCCTTTGGGGACATGCTAAGGGAGAATAATGACAGCTGTCGGTAAAATAAAAGGAGAGGTGAAATGTTGTTGAGATTGGAAGGACTTAGCAGGAAAGGGGCCAGTGGGGGTGGAGGAAGGGCCAATCAAAACCGAAGGTGTATGAAAAGCCATACAAAGTCTACCATCTCACAATCAGTTTAAAAACCAGTTTAAGGACAGTAGAAAACATGTGAAATAAAGAAAAGAAGAATACAAGGGGTTAGAGAGGAATAAGCAAGGGTAGAAGTAGGAGGATGGAAAGGAGAGAAGTGTAGAGGGTAGGGCAGTCAAGATTGTGAGTGTATACAAAGCGTCTTAAGAAACCTGCTAGTCAGTAGATTCTGGTGGTTTGAATAAGAATGGTCTCCTAGGCACGTAGGGTAGAATCCGCGATTGGTATGTTGCTAAATGATCATGCTGTCAATGTGCCTTCTACATATTTGTGCTTATACCCACAGATAGGCCTGAGCCGCTGTCACCTTGATCAGAGAAGCTTCTTTTCCCGTGGACATCAGCCAATAGAAGATGCACCGGTCCCAGTCTTCGAATAAGATGCTGAGTGCTCAGCCTAAACGAGAGGGAGCCATGGATGGAGCTCACTAGGCTGAGCTTCGAGGACTTTAAACAACTGTCTAAAGATTTTCAACCTGGGAACTCTCAATATTAATTGCTATCGGTCATTCTCTGGCTCTTTCATTTTGGCCGTTAGGAGTAAGTTCTGGATGCTTGCTGATTTATTCGGTCATCCAAGGGTTGAGGGATTAGGTGTTTGCTTAAATCTTTCCAATCTGGCATTGTGCTTATCTGTTCAGAAATTATAAACAGGCTACTGACTTCCTGTGAACTGTCAGTATTCAATGGTGTCTCCATTCCTGATCTGTGATGCTTGTTGTTGATGCGTTTCCACTGTTTCAACACTAGGGGGAGATCCCATCCCATGTGTGTCCCGAGTCTAACCTGGCATACTGTTCAGAATGAGCCACAGAAATAACTGCCTGTACAATAATCAGTGCCAAGGGGAAAATCCAGAAGTAGGGACTGAAAACGAATTCAGGGACATTTTTCTTTATGCATGATTACGTGGACTATGTAGCACCCTGAGTCTACACAGCCTGGAATCAAGATCAAAGGTCAACAATGCTCATGGGTTGCCTCAGAGGCTGAATTATGGCATAAAACTGCTACAACCAACCATAAAGGATGCTGGCTGACAAGTGGAGAGCCCTAGTAGCGCCCCTTGGGTAATGCAGTCTTCCCCTGTTTCCAGACCACAAGTGAGATTATAAAAACCAAACATTTCTTTAAAAATTAGTGTACTCACTTATGCTTGAAAATGTAACAGCCATCACTGATAGATTTCCACAGAAACTAGTACTCAGAAAATGAAACAATTCCATTTCTAAAATTGTATCTTTGTTTTCAAATCAAAATCCTTAATTTGTGCACAAAATTTCAGTCTATATTTCCTTACATGAATAACCCTAAGAATTTACATAACTCATGGGTAAGACATATATGACTTGTACGGATTTTCACACACACACACTCACACAGACACACACACCCACTCACACACACACACACACACACACACACACACACACACACACACACACACACACCTGTTGACAACATGCCAGGACACAAACAGAAGCACACACACACACACACACACACACACACACACACGACTGCCATTAACTCTTATCCTATGTCTTTTTATCGTATACAAGGGAACAATAATTTTGAATCCCTTTCCTTTCCTTTCAGACTGCCTGCTTATCTGTCCACAGTTTCTGTAGCTTCTTCTACTCCACCTTTGCTGACCAATAGCCTTGTAATTATGAGCCCCCACCATACCCTGCGTTATGCAAGCTGAAAACTGCTCTGCGAATCTTACTCCTCCTCAGACCTCCTCCGCCCCAATTCCTGTGACTTTGCTCGCTTTATCTCTTACGAGCCCAACCAGCTATTCTCCCCAAGTGTCATCAGCTTCAGTTTCAACAAATGGAGACTCTGAGCTCAGAAAACCTATGAGGACCTTCTCACCTCCACACAGCCAAGCTGAGGAGGGGGCTGTGTGGGGGCTGTGTGTGTGGGGTTGGGTGGGTGTCTGCTGTGTGTAGGGGCTGTGTGGGGGCTGTGTGGGGCTTGTGTCAGGGTTGTTTGAGGGCTGTGGGGGGGCTGTGTGGGGGCTGTGTGGGGGCTGTGTGGGGGTGTGTGGGGGCTGTGTGGGGGGTTGTGTGGGGGCTGTGTGGGGGCTGTGTGAGGGGGGGCTGTGTCAGGGTTGTTTTTGTGGAGGGCTGTGTGGGGGGTGTGAGGGGCTGTGTGATGTGGGGGCTGTGTGGGGGCTGTGTGGGGGCTGTGTGGGGGCTGTGTCAGGGTTGTTTGGAGGGCTGTGTGAGGGCTGTGTGGGGGCTGTGTGGGGGCTGTGTCAGGGTTGTTTGTGGCTGTGTGGGGCTGTGTGGGGGCTGTGTGGGGGGCTGTGTGGGGGTGTCATGTGGGGCTGTGTGGGGCTGTGTGGGGCTGTGGGGGGCTGTGTGGGTGTCATGTGAGGGCTGTGTGGGGGCTGTGTGAGGGCTGTGTGGGGGCTGTGTGAGGGCTGTGTGGGGGCTGTGTGAGGGCTGTGTGGGGGCTGTGTCAGGGTTGTTTGTGGCTGTGTGAGGGCTGTGAGAACTATGGGTATGGGAAGGGGCAGCTGGTGTTACTTCAGTTTCAGTATTTAAGATGAGAACAGTCCAGAAGCCAGATAGTGGGGATGATTATACAATGATATGAACATATTTAATACAATAGATTTGCATCTCAAATGTCTAAAAGAAAACAATGTAGCTAGCCAGATGGCTCCATGGGTAAAGGGCCTGACACTGAGCTTGATGATCTGATTTGATTTCTGGAACCCACATAGTGGAAGGAAAGACCTGACCGACTGCCTCAAACTGCCCCCGACCTTCATCCATTATGGCACCATACATGTAACTTTAATTTTTTAAAAAACCTATTTTTAATGATGGTTCTTAAAACATGTTAACCTCTCTTGTAGCCCACTGCTCACCAGAGGTAAAGAAAGGATAAGGAAAAGAAAGGATACAGGGGGTGGGGTAGGGAGAGTGGACCTGTTTAGAAAGGTTCTTTGGGGGGCTGGAGAGATGGCTCAGTGGTTAAGAGCACTGACTGCTCTTCCAGAGGTCCTGAGTTCAAATCCCAGCAACCACATGGTGGCTCACAACCATCTGTAATGAGATTGGATGCCCTCTTCTGGTGTGTCTGAAGACAGCTACAGTGTACTTATATATAATAAATAAATAAATCTTTAAAAAAAAAAAAAAGAAAGGTTCTTTGGAGCAACTCCTGTCTGTGCTGTCTGGAAATCGGCAGTTCAGTTCACAGGTCAGTAGCGGCAGCTCGATCCACTAGCAAACACTTCACAGGTACACCAGCAGTCCAGTTCACTAGAGTCAGGATAGTAAACATGCATCAGGAGGTGGCACTACCTAGCAGAGACAGCCAGTCCTCAGCCTTGGCTTGCGTCAGTTGGAGGGACCAGGGTGGAACCCCAGGAGAAGTTCTCAGCTGTGCCTCTTTCTCTCAAAGAAGCAAAGATCAGGGAAGATGGGAGACCCATGAGCGTTGCACAGCTAGCTCTATAAGCAAGCCTAGCCCCGCCTCCAGCACTGTCTGTGGAGTCCTATTTATACCCTCCAAACATCACCAGTCCTGTGGGTCTTGCCTCAGCATGTGTGTCTGTCCAGCTGACATCACTCAGTCAGTTAGCCCGAGCCTGGGAAACTGCAGCACGCCATCTTAAGTTTATGGTGTGTTTCTCTATGAAGTCCTGAGAAATGCAGGCAGCTCAACTACACAATGCAAGACAGACTGATACATGGGTGTTGTTAGCAAAGAATCATGTGTCCTTTCACGAGTTTGCTTTAGCAGAGCATCCTCTCTCCTGTGTCTTCTTCATCTAAATGGTCCTCCACAGTCTGCCTTAGTCTTTCACCTGTGTCCACTTTAGAAAAACACTCCTTCATGTGCTTGTCCCAGCAAAACACCACCCAAACGACTTTCCAAAGAGCCCTTAAGTTTCTACTTCACATACACACAAATAAATGTAATTTTTAAATTTTCCAAAAAATAAAAAGAAGGGAAAAAAGGAGGCATGAAGTTGGATTCCTATAATCCCAGTAAGAGGCTGCGGCAGGACTGTGAGTTCAGGACTGTGTGCCTGCATGGACAACATAGTGAAACTACTTCATGAAAATAATATGCTTAAAATGGTAATTTTATGTATACTGTATCTTACAACTGAAAGAAAAAATGTTTATCTTAACAATGTGTTTGTTGATGCACTTATGTATGAGTGCTTGCAGAAGCCAGAAGAGAGTGACAGATCTCCTAGAGCTGGAGTTACTAGAGAGTATGAGCCACCCCACGTAAGTGTTAAGAATTGCACTGAATCCTAGTTCTCTGTGAGAAAAGCAAGAGTGCCTTACATTCTTAGGCCATGGTGGTGCACAGCTTTAATCTTAGGATTTGAGAGGGAGGTGGATCTCTATGAGTTTGAAGCCAGCCTGGTCTATTTATTGACATCCAGGCTAACCAGGGTTATATAGGGAGATGAGAGAGAGATATTATAGAATTTTGTTCTATGTTTATTTGAGTATTTGATATAAAAATTTCTACCTTTTTAAATTTTGAGACAGTCTAATGTATCCCAGTCTGCCCTTAGACTCACTCACTAGGTAGCCAGAATGACCTTCAATTTCTGGCCGTCCTATGTAGCTGAGGATGACCTCAACACGGTTTATATGAGGATTCTTTCGGGCCTACTAGGCAAGCACTCTACCAACTGAGTTACATCAGACCTTCTTATTGATTTGTTCATTTTTTGAGACAGGGCCATACTTTGTAGTGTAGGGTAGCCTAGAACTCACTATGTTGTCTAGGCTGGCCTCAAACTCTTAGCAGTCCTTCTGCCCCAGCTCTGCAGGCACTGGGATTAACAGGCGTGAGTGACTGACTACACCTACTTTTAAAATTTCTGACTAGTAAATTCTGTCTCCTAACCATGTTAAACAAATAGATACATAGACCAGTGCACACGGGTGCCCACACAGAGAGGGGACCACCTGATATGGGTGCTGGGAACCAAACTGAAATCCTCTGCAAGAGTAGTGAGGGTTCAATTCTTGAGCCACCTCTCCTGCCCCTTAATATTATATTTTAAATATTACCACAAACCTGAAAAGTTACAGTCAAAGTCTGGGCCAAAGTTAGGCTCAGCCACCTGTCTTCTTTTGAAGGCCAATCAGACAACTAATAAAAAAACAAAACAAAACCAGGAGATTTACCCAAAGTGGTGCCACTGGTAAGAGGAACAAATAAAGACATACAGTGCCTTCCCCCTCAAGTCTATCTTCAAAGAACCAACGAGGCTTAGATTTACATTAAGGGGCTGTGCAGGTAAGAAGAGCAGTTGATGCTCTTGCAGGGAACCTGAGTTTGGCTCACAGCACCCAGATGAGGCAGTTCATAACCACCTGAACTACAGCTTCAGCAGTAACTATAGTTCCAGGGAGTTTGCTGGGGTCCTTATACATACCGGATAAGATTTATGATCAGACAATGGGCTCTTCCAAAGTTGGCAACCAGGAGCCCATGAGTGTGGAAGGCCTAAGTGCTTGACCTACAGACCCAGAGCCTTATGGCTCCAAACTTTAAGGGCCAGGGGTGATTATTGTTCTATGCTTTAGAATATAAAGACATTAGAGCAGTAGTCATAAAAACTGTATGGTATTGGTACAGAGTCAAGCATATAGATCAGTGGAACAGAATTGAAGACCCAGAACCCATACACCTATGATCTTTGAAAAAGGAGCTAAAACCATCCGATGGAAGAAAGAGCATTTTCAGCAAATGGTGCTGGTTCAACTGGAGGTCAGCATGTAGAAGAATGCAGATCGATCCATGCTTTTCACCCTGTGCAAAGCTTAAGTCCAAGTGGATCAAGGACCTCCACATCAAACCAGATAATCCCAAACTAATAGAAGAAAAAGTGGAGAAGAGTCTCGAACACATGGGCACTGGATAAAATTTCCTGAATAAAAAAACAATGGCTTATGCTCTAAGATCAAGAATCGACAAATGGGATCTCATAAAACTACAAAGCTTCTGTAAGGCAAAAGACACTGTGGTTAGGACAAAACGGCAACCAACAGATTGGGAAAAGATCTTTACCAATCCTACAACAGATAGAGGCCTTATATCCAAAATATACAAAGAACTCAAAAAGTTAGACCTCAGGGAGACAAATAACCCTATTAAAAATGGGGTTCAGAGCTAAACAAAGAATTCACAGGTGAGGAATGGTGAATGGCTGAGAAACATCTAAAGAAATGTTCAACATCTTTAGTCATAAGGTAAATGCAAATCAAAACAACCCTGAGATTTCACCTCACACCAGTCAGAATGGCTAAGATCAAAAA